>NW_004524601.1:1103372-1111409 GCF_000260255.1 Octodon degus | reverse complement strand
CGCGGAGGCGGAGCCCTTAGTGTGCTTCCACTGCATCCAGACCCGAGTTAGCGCAGGACTCAGTCAGGACGGCTCTGCCATCTGCCCAGTGCTGCAGGTTCCGAGTCAGCCTTCCTGGATTGGGTCCTGGCTCTGCCACTCCTGGGGCACCTTGAGTTATTATTCAGTCCTTCTGTTCCTCAGTTTTCGTGTGTAGAAAATGGGGACACTCACTGTGTCTTCTTCTTAAGACTGGGAGGGTGAAGTGAGCAGAGGCGTGTTTGCCACTCCCGCAGTACCAGGCACAAGTTACAGTCACCGTGTGTAACAGGCTGGCCACAGGGCGTTCGATGTGGGGCGGTCAGAAGCTGACCCGTCTGCCCTTCCTGGCTTCTGGAGGAGCCTGTGGTGTGTAGGGACTGGCTGGGTCTCTGGGGCCCAGGGTGGACCCAGTGTCCCCGGTTTGGCAAGTGTGGGAGTGTGTGTCTCCTGCCCTGTGTGGCTGACGGGCGCTGTGGCTGTGCCCACCCCTGCTCCTAGCAGTAAGGCCGCTCTTGGGGGCCACTCCTGGCCCACTGCCCGGGGACAGTGCTGTCCAACACAGGTGTCATGGGACACCTGCATGGTGAGGTGTCTGGGCTCACGTTTAAAGTAAAATGAAATGGGTGAAGTTAGTTTCAATATTCTATTTCGTTTTACCAAATCTATCAAGTACCATCATTTCAACACATAATTAATGTGGCCTTAATGCATCTGCCTTCTTTTGTTGTTCTGAGCCCATAAAATCTGTGTGTGTTTCACACTTCCAGGTTGTTCCAGTTCAGGGTAGTTTTACATGAAAATGACCTAAAGTGTTGCTGTTTCCCATCTCACGCACACACACACACACACACACACACACGTGCGTGCACACATGCCCCACAATTGGCATGGGGGCCCCAGAAACCTCTTTTGAAGCTCCTCACTGGATTTCAAGGATTAGCCAAAAAGACAAGCACCATCTCTGGCACTCTCTAAGCAAAAGTTGCTCATTACTTGGGTCACAGTATGATGATTTGTTAAGCAATCTGTTAACCCCAAATATGCAGTATGACTTTTATATTTTTACAAATCATGGGGTAAATGTACATAAATGGCCTCAAAAAATTGATACAATTTTTATTCTGAAGTTTTTCTTTTGTCTTTTCTTTGGCTCCCTAGAGCCAACACAAGCAGAGTGATACAATTAATCCCTGAGAACAGAAAAGTGACCTAAAAGTAGGAGTAGGTTTCAGAGAAACAAAAGTGAAAATTTATTCCGGCTTCCTCAGCAGCAGGCTGTGAGATCTCTGGAGAGAAGCAGGTGCCCCGCCTACACCTGGGGTTGGACCATCAAGCAGTTTGACACCAAACATCTTGAACTGTACAAATTACAAGTGCTAACGCAAACATACTTCTACCATTCAGGTTTATTTTTCATAAAAAGTGTTTGCCTTTGCTTCTCAGCTGGTCAGTGGTTTAGCAGATATTAATGCACAATACATAACACCTTTGTTCAATGTGGAGCTCAGTGTGTGATGTAACTTTGTGGTCTAAGGCCTTGGTGGTGACCATGGTGTGTTTTATTAACGTTATTCTGGAGAAGGATAGAGATGATATAGTGAAGTGGTTGCTTTATGGTGTCTCTTTCTCATAAGTTTCAACAATTTTCTTGGTCTTTATTTTCCTCTAAAACACATGTAAAAATGTGTCTAAAATTATGTAAAAATATACCCAAATATTTTTGTAATGCAATTACTGAAATCTAATAGCAATTTTAAGGAAAAAAACTTAAAGCAATATCAAAATGTTTGAAATGTTGTATTTCACTTATATTTCTGGGTATCTGGATTCTGCATTGATTAACGGATTTGCCTGGAGGACACACGCGTAGATTTGAGCAGAGCCGGGTGTCAGTGTTGCACGCCAGGAAACCCGTGGGAGGGCATGCTTGTCAGTGTCACAAGCCCTGTGTATTTGCGTGCCTGGCGGGGTGGTCCGTGACTCGGGGGCTGTGTCACACACACCATCGCAACACAGCCTGTCTCGACTGTGACCGGCCGTAGTCCTCAGAAACTGACCTGCCCCGAGAGTGGACGCACCTGACAGAAACGGTCAGCAGCCAGGCCCTCCCGCGCTCTCCTGCAGACCCGAGGCTCCGCAGCTGAGCGGCACTGAGGAATGAGCCCAGGGGCAGCCGCAGCGGGCGGCACCAGCTCTGGGGTGGAGCTGATCGAGGGCGCTGGATGGCCACTGCCCCGCCACCAGCCACCCACCAAGGCTGAGAGCGCGCAGTGCTGGGCGCTCCTTGGGCTCGCGGGGCAGTTGCGGCGGGAGGCTGGGCCCAGCTGCCAGGCCAGCGTCTGCTTACAAGGGGGAGGTGCACAGGTGTTTCCTGGAGGAAGTTTCTACCTGCCTAGAGTAAACCACTGTGATTCAGGTTAGGCAGAGGGGCTGGCGAGTTACGGGGGGGTCGCTGCAGAAAACAGACCCGCAAGCTCGGGGCACCCACAGGTCTGTGTTCCTAGCAGGGAGGACAGCGTCTGCTGTGGAGGTAGGGAGCGAGTGCAGCCACACAGGCCGAGACGTGCTTCTGAACCGCAGGGGGCCCAGGACCGAGCAGGGGCCACGCGGGGAGGACGCGGCACGTGCCGTTCCCTTCAAGCCCCACAGTTTCCAGAGCAGGTGGCCTTGTCGGTAGAACCCAGCTGAAAATAGCTCCTTAAACCTTTAATTTTGAAAGGCATGCCAGATTTATAATCTGTTTCAATTGAAACTTTTAGTTAGCTTTCATAACTGGAGCCATAACCAACTTCCCAGCCCTTGCTATATACCCTGACTATGGAGTGCCGTGATGTGGACAAGACACTGGATCCTTGTGGAAGGTAGACCCCACCCTCCACATTGGGAAAAAGAAGAAAAGAGTTCAGAGCATAAAATGAGAGACAACAGCACCTGCAATTATTTTTATCTTATCCTTACATCTGAGAATCCTATAGTGGCCCTATTGTCCTATAGCCTGCATTTTCCTTACACACACACACACACACACACACACACACACACAACTATGGTGTTAATCCTATCATCAGTACCAAAGAAGAGTCCTCTGTGAGCTAGACTTTCAGGTCAAAGAGATAGGGAGGTGCCCAAGGGGTAGGTGGGTGGGTGTGTGTGCATGGGGGGTGTGCGCATGCATTGTGGGGTGTGCATGTGTGCCCACACATGTATGCACTGTGTGTGCACTCGTGAGGGTGTACAAGTGTGGGTGCATGCATGCGTGTGTGAGCACGTGCACGTGTGGGTGCACACACCTTTTGTCCTATGAATGTAGCATACCATCGACCATGCCATCTTCTCAGATCTCAGAATGCCTCTCTGTGGAGCCCTCCCTGCCGCCTCTGTGGAAGGCAACACGTCAGCTTAGGAAGGCGCTGCACACCCAGATCCGCACGTCCCTGCTCAAGTGCTTTCCTGTCGGGTCTCACATGGCCCTAATGGCAACATTAAGTGTGTCCAGAAGGGCGGGGCAGTTGAGGGAAAGACTTTGTGGTCCATGGCCCTAGCCCGTGGTACCTGGTCAGCTGTCACATTTCATTCCTGTGGTCACGCAGGTGCACTGGAAAATGCGTGTGTGTACAGCTTGTGTGATACGGTCCTAAACGAAATAAAACAATTTTTTTTAAAAAGCCACCACAGAGCCACAAGATGGGATTGCAGGCCATCTTGTGGTCACTGTGAGCGCTGTTACCGGAAACACCTGGTTGTTCTTAGGCCCCGCGCACCATCCCTGTTCTGTTAGACACAACTGGAAGGGAGCCTCCTCTTCTTTCTAGCAGCTTTTGGGTGCGCAGCACCTGGGAACGAAATGCAGGTATTGACTTTGTCCCACGCGCCACGGCACAGAACACACAGTGCCACTCGGAAGCGTTAGGACCTGCCCTCAAGGGCGTGGCCTCTGTGAGCATGCGGAAAGAGCCCCACGGGCCCGGGCAGGTCGCGTCTCTCCTGGATCACCCACGTGGCAGTGGCAGTGCCATTTGGAAATTTCTAAAAATAAGCCCTTATGCTTCTAGTATTTGATAGCATTCTCTGTGGCGTGCCACGCGAGCATCAGTGGAGTGATCATAGAGTTGGCGTCGCGGCTGTCGAGCTTCTGTCCTAAAATTAGCAAGCGATAATGGGCCTGGATTTAGGCTGTATTTAAGACAGGTTTGAAAGGCAGTGGAGGGGGAGAAGCCAGAGAATTTGCAGGTTGTCCCTGACATGCGTCGCCCCTAGAACAGGGAACACTTTGCAACAGTCAAAATGCAAGAAAGTCCCAGCAGTCCTTGGTTGACAAAAGCACACGCCACGCAAGTAGGTGGTGGTGCTGACACCTGGGCCCGCTTGCTGCTGCCTTCTGAGCCAGTGCGGTCGTGCGCCTCAGTCATTTATGCTGAAGCTTTAGCTTCTGTTCCCATTGCGTCTTCTCTCTCACCCCCAGCTCCCCTTTCCTTTGATTGCTTACTATTTCACTGTATGTACTATACGTCATACTTTCAGCTCCTCAGGCCAGAGAAGCGATGTGACATGCACGCGTAAAATGGAGGCAAAGCTTCGTGAGAAAGAGGTGTTGAGGAGAAGGGAGGGAAGAGGGGAGAAGAGGAACTAGGGTACCTTGTGTGTGAGTGCGGTCCTTGTAGCCACGCCCACTGTGAACGTGTAAATTGTATCGACAAACTTAATTATTAAAAAATACTGAAACTGGGGCCGGGTGATGGCTCAGTGGAATAAGCGCTTCCCTAGCAAGCACAAGGATCTGAGTTCAATGCCTGGTTCCGCCAAAAAAAAAAACCCAAAACTGAAACTATTAAAGACTTAAGATTTGTAGGGCCAGCCAGATAGCTCAACAGACTAAAGCACCTGTGTAGGCAAGCGCAGTGGCTGGGGTTCCATCCCCAGGCCTGCCGGGCTGGCCCCGCCCCTGGGGCACGCTGACATGGGATTGAGACTGAGCGTGGCGGCATGTGCCTGTAATACCTTCAGCTCTTGGGAGGCTGAAAACAGGAGAATCACTATGAGTCCAATCTACATAGTAAGACCCTGCAGACCCTGCACCAAAAACATTTAAAAAAAAAAAAAAAAAACCAGACTTTAGATTTGCTTTCCATAGTAATTGTGAAAGACTTTGACCAGATGAGAGAAATGAAAACAACACAGCTTGATGTTAGAAATGTAGATCTCAGGGCCAGCCATCCATAGAGATGGGCCAGCAGAGGCAGGCAGGGAGAGGACTTAGCGGAGCAGAAGCGCTGGACGGTGCTTAGGGCCCGCGGGCAGCTGGAGGTCATGCGTTGATCCAGAAGCCTGCCTTAGGGCGAAGAGCAAGGTTAAAGCTATCCTGTCCCGGGAGAGGGCGGCGGGCAGAAGGCGGCAGCTCTCACTCGCTCACTCGGGAAGCCCTCTCTGGGCAGAGGTAACTGTGGCTGAGATGAGGAGCCCAGGAATGCCCAGCCCTGCTGAGACGTGAGGTCTGCACTCTCCGGGAGAGCGAAAGGACCACGTGTTCTGAGGCTTCCCCCGGAGCCCGTCCCGCTTCTCCCTGCAGAGCTTGCTGGTTATGCACTTGCAAGAGACGCTTGGGCTGAGAGCAGCTTTGGGACAGTGAGGAGGGCGATGAAAACGCCAAGCTGAATAGGTCCAGTGCCTCCCCTGGCTGTTTCTAACTGCTATTCTTTTTTACATACTGAGAAGAAACACAGTCCGGGGCCGCGCCCGCCGGTCTTGGCAGTCTTCATGTCAGTACCGTATGAAGAAGAGATTTTTGCGTTGTCTTCTAGAGAGTCATAATGTGCCTTTAGAACACGCCTAAGCAGATGCTTAGCCTGGAGGTATCTGCGCTCATGACTGAATCAAACTGTTTGCTGTGTTGGGAGAAAGCATAAAAATAACCCCTGAGGTCCGGGTGTGGTGGCGCACGGCTATAACCCCGCGTCGGGAGGCTGAAGACAGGAGGACCTCCAGGAGTCCGAGCTGCAGAGTGAGACCCTGCACCCAATACATGAATGAAAAATACATATATAACACATTGAGAAATCAGTTTTAACACCTTAATCTCTCCCCGCTTCTTCTAGGGCTTATTCCCCCAGATGCGAGATGGCTGAACTCAATACTCATGTGAATGTCAAGGAAAAGGTAAGATCAAGTTGTGCCTGGCTCACCAAAACTCTCAGCTAGATAATAAAATTGCTAGCTGGTGAAAACAATTACCCTGGAGGACGAAAATTCGGGCTATCAGGGCTGCTGGCGGTGTGCTGCACCAGGGAACGAACGGTTAGAGACAGAATCTCAGGGTGCCGTTAGCCAGCGTCTGTTCATCGCTTCCATTCATATAGCGGTGGAGATTAGAAAGAAAAGTTCAGTACTTTGGCCAAGTCCACAGGCAAGAGAGCCACGGACCTGGGAGTTAAGCCAGACAGGGCCTGGCTGTGCTCATGCTGTCCTGCCCCACGAGAGCTGGGGTGCTACACCCCTGTCCAGGGTCAGCTCCTGCGGAGAGTCAGCTGCCCCCCAGTGGGTCCCTGTCCCTCAGCAGGAGAGTCCACACCACCTGAGCCCCCGCTCACCCAGGTCACAGGTGGCCAGCGATTCCTGTCTTGCCAAGGTGCTTCCCAGTGGGTACCGTTGGCTCCAAGTGCACCCCATCCATCTGGCACCATGGAAAGAGAGTGCCCCAAAAGTGATATGCCTGCGGCCATGGGGCTGCATGCAAGCTGGTGGGACTCCAGGTGGGGAAACAGAGCTGCCAACCTGCTAATTGTCAGATATGCCGGTTCACCGCCCCTAAAATCAAAGAGTAAATTCCAAAGGACAGAGAAGGTTAAGGGTAGGAGAGGTCCTGAGAGACAGCTGTGGTCCCCAAAGTGAGTAGCCACCACGGCCCTTTGTCAGGTACAGCACAGTCACACTGCAGGTACAACATGGTTCAAACTGTGGTCACCTGTAGGATTACGAGGACAGCTGCTGAGCTAAGGTCGACGACCCACCAGGCTGCAGGTCACGCAGCAAGGGTATAGGGGAGAGCGGCAGTGCAGGGGAGGGCTGGGTGCCGAGCGCTGGTCACCCACCTGGCGCCTGACGCCATCTGGAGCTCCTGGTCCAGGTGGTGCTACTTACAGCACAAGCCCAAGTTGCTGCTTAGGCCTTCGGGAGCACGTGAGCCTGGCCACTGCACCTGCGCCTCGAGGCCTGGCTTCAGATGCCTCCAGCCACGGTCCTGGTGTCTTTATTTTTCACTGACTTCCTTGTTGGCCTGCCCCTCTCTGTACACGAATGTCTACCTGACAGCTGCCGATAGCTGCACCGCTGTCCCCTGCCATCCCCTGCCCCATCGGGCCTCCCTTTAAGGGGTGTCTATGTATCTCCACCATGCCAGAGCCAGCATGCAGGACAACGGAAGTAGCAGCCATGGAATCCTTGCTGGTTTTATCTCACTTAGAAAGATATACTGGCAGGGCTGACCAGATAGCTCAGCGAACTAAAGCACCTGCTTAGGCAAAGCTCGGGGACCAGGGTTCAATCCCCAGCCCCACATGCCATGCTGGCCCCACCCCTGGAACATACTGAGACTGTGACTGAGACTGGGCGTGGTGGCACGCACCTGTAATCCCAGCACTTGGGAGGCTGAAAACAGGAGGATCACTACGAGGCCAGTCTGTGTAGTGAGACCCTGTAGACCCTGGACTAAAAAAACAAAAAATGCCCTGGACCCACTGGGGAAGGCACTGAACAAGGAGAGGGGCTGCTGCTCCTCAGAGGTCGTGACTAGGGGGAAGCAGGTGGAGTGTCTCGCAGTGATGACGGCTGTGCTGTGCGGAGGCCCACTGGGCCCGCAACAGGAGACGGGAGGCTGAAAACACTGAGATGACAGCAGCCCGAGAAAGAGCTGGGCAGGGGCTTCCAGAGAGATAAGAGCGAGAGGAGGGGCTAAGACAGATCCAGGCACAAGTGCTTGGAGGTCAAGTGCTGGCACAGCGTCGGGGTGGGGGGAGCAGAGGG
>NW_004524601.1:1101289-1102101 GCF_000260255.1 Octodon degus | reverse complement strand
GCGGTCAGAGGGAGTGATGGGGCCACGGTCAGAGGGCAGTGATGGGGCAGTGGTCAGAGGGTGGTGATGGAGAGGTCAGAGAGTAGTGATGGGGCGGCAGTCAGAGGGCGGTCTTCGGACCGTGATCAGAGGGCAATAATGGAGAGGTGGTCAGAGGGCAGTGTTGGGGCCACGGACAGAGGGAGTGATGGGCCACAGTCAGGTGGGAACAAATGCATTTTGTCTTATAAAAATAGATTCATGGGCTGAGGAGATAAAGCTCAGCAGACTAAGCACCTGCCTGGCCAGCACAAGAACCCAGGTTCCATCCGTGGTATGGCATGTCATGCCAGTCCCAGAACCCCAGGTGCACTGTTTGTGCCACCAAATTCGGGTGTGGTGACACATGCCTGTAATCTCAGAGCTAGGGAGGCTGGGACAGGAGGCTCACTATGAGTCTGAGCTGCGTAGTGAGATCCTGTGCCAAATGAATGAACAAATAAAAGTTTTTAAAAAAGAAAAAATAGATTTTCATCACCATGAATATGTAGAAGAAAGAGCATTTCCTTCAGTCATGAATCAAAGAGGAAAGCAAACCTGCAGTAGCTGCAGCCAGGCCTGTGACACTCACTGCTAGAGGTTTCAGATATTGTCGTGTTGGACCACATTTATTACTGATACCCTGAGACGTTACTTGTGCATCACTACGTCAAACTTGCTGTAGTTCTAGAGCTGCCGCACAGTTTGCATTAGTAGAGAAGTACGTATTACTGTAGCATAAATTTGGGTTTTTATTAATATTTGAGCTACATGTCAACATCAGTGGCTTCCGT
>NW_004524601.1:1089435-1100815 GCF_000260255.1 Octodon degus | reverse complement strand
CGTGTGGTGGGGAGGGCTCGCCTGGCCTGGCAGAGGCCTTGCTGTGCACTTTGCCCGGCTTCCCATTAGATAGGGTTCTACCTGACGACACTGGGCAGCAGTCAGACCCGATGGGTCCAAGTCGGACCCGGGAAGTCTGCAGGCGCAGGGACTCGGACCCGGCTGTGTGCGGCTGCCGCCTGTGAGTGCCCTGCGCCACTGCTGCTGGGACTTCCACCGCAATGCCCGGCCCGGCACACAGCCTCTCTCCTTGTCCTGGCGTCCACCTACACAACAGTTTCTTTAGAGCCTTCTTTGTGTATTATCTTCAAACTTGATGCAGGGGCCAGGGAGATGGCTCAGCGAAATAAGCGCTTCCCTGGCAAGCGCAAGGGCCTGAGTTCAATCCTTGGTTCTGCAAAAAACAAACAAACAAACAAACAAACAAAACCTTGATGCAGTTTTCTATTGCATTCCATAATATATTCATTTCTTATTTTAATGTAAAACTCTTTTAGCTTATTGATGACTGAGTAAACCACAGCATGGAGGCTACCCCAGACAGCCCGGCTGCAGTGGGCCCCTCACATCTGCACGTGGGGATTTGTGCCTCTCAGCCTAAGAGGCTGGGTGCAGCAGCGCCGTGCAGAACAGAGATTGGCCCCTTTCCAACTGTGTGGACGGGCAGGACTGAACAGCCCCTTGAATTGGGATATGGGAAGAGAACACACACTGAAGAATTGGATTCAGGCAGCCCACATTCCCGGTGCCCTCCCGTCTCTCAGGGGCTGTCTCTCAATAAAGTTTGCACTCTTAAAAAAATGAGCGGGACTCACGGCAACGAGCGCAGTAGGCAGAGGGGTCAGCCGGAGAGCGTCCTGCTCCACAAGGAGGCGCGGACCTAAAGGGAAGCAGGCTGATCCTCCGGCAGCCAGAACGCAAGGCTCAGCGGGCAGGTTCCGGACCCAGCTTAGCCTGCCTCCATCCGCGAGGGGGAGCGGCAGCAGGTACCACGGAAGGAGTCACATTGCACTTGTGTAAACATGTGGCGCTTAGGCTGCACGCGCTGTAAACATTGTCGGTCTGCAGGACAATCAAGGGCGGCTCTGAACTCAACGAGTGAATTCCATCTTCCCATGTCAAATGATTAATAGGTTTCCCAATTCAGTAAAATAGCGCATCATGAACAACCCCAAATTCTGGTCATTCGTGGCTTTACACTGGCTTATTTTAGTTTGCTGCTTCCTCTAGTGCTTAGCTTCTGTGGCCTTTTTATGATTAGTTTGTTCTCAATCTGTCACACCCAGCAATGACATTTCAGTTCTGAAGATTAAGAATAATAACAACTGTTATGTCTTAAATTACAAGCTTTTGGAGATTAGAGAACAGATCTGCATAGTGTTTTGACACAATATCTAGCCAAGCACTGTGGGAAGTTAATAATAAATATCATGCAATGAAATGAGTTTATTTTTCTCTAGTGGGTCCATAAGTGGATGGTTGGAAGGGGAGTAGGAGTTTTGGGGAGGAAGTCATTTTTGTCCTCATGCAGCTTTTAGCTCGGAGAAGGAGCTAATAGTGTTTAGTGTTCAGGACAAAGGAAACTTCAGCAGGCGCTCTTGGTGGCGCTTACTGAAGCCATCGCTGTGCTGATGGGGGCAAGCACGAGGAGCTGAGCTGCGCCTGCGGCTGGAGGCGCCTGGTCTCCCTACCGCATCACGTTTCGCAGGCTCCCACCGTCCTCGGCACAGCGCCCCCAGCCCCGCCACCCCGACCCCAGCGAGCCTGTCCGTGCGGCTGCCAGGCGGCTCCTGTGTGGGATGACCCCTCCGGGGCCCAGGCTCGTCTCCGTCCCCTGAGGAGCCTTCGCAGACATTTGGCTCCTCCTGCTTCCCTGCCAGAACTGCTTGCCTGGCCTCGTGCCCCACCCGATACTTCCTTGGGGATCTGCGCCCTGTCCGCTGCGCTGTCACTCCACCTGGTGGGACTCTAGGTTGTCTCTGCCTCCCTGTGAGAGCCTGTGTGTTCTTTGGGGACAGGGACCGGGTCTGACACTGCCTGGGTTTGACACTGACGTGATCCCACAGTCAGAGTTAGTACATAAATGGGTAACAGGTGAATGAGTGCACCCGCTTGGACAGTGAACTTTTTTAGAGGCTATATTTCCCAGTCATGATATTTTGCAGAATCTCAAGCCTTCTTAAAAAATGAAATGTAGGTTAATGGAGATGTCATCTCATTTTAATACTCTTTGCTATTAAAGCATGATTTAAATTGCTTCTGAAAACAGAAGCTTAAGTTGCTTAGGTTCTGTTGTTCTATAGAAAAATACATTTTTATGAGACGATTAACAAATACAAGTGGCCTTAGGTAGGTTTCAGGTAACAATTGGGGTTGTTGGATAAATAACTATATTATTTTGCCAAAACAAAATATAATATACCATCAGACCTGGAACAACATCTATGAGCTAATCAGGGGCCTTATGGTTAGGGAAAAACTCGTTTTTAGTTCTTTTCTAGATGGTTTTTAGAAATTTAATGTTAGAAACTCATAGATGTTAGTCAATAGTGAATTAAATTGTTTCTTGCTTGAAACACATGGGTACCAAGCTGCACTGATTTACACAGTTTTAACTGCATTTCTAGACTGAATAAGAAAGGATTATTAGAACTGGGATAGACAAAATAGACTTTTGCCACATCATTTTCAACTTCTTGTAAATCACTTAAATGGGACCCAATTCAGCAATAAGGCTTGGCAACAAAAATGCAGGGTCTCGCTCTGAGTGGGTTAGTGTGTAGAGCGTCCAGCTCTGGAGCACCGCCTCGCTCCAGCCAGGAGAGAACCCCGCCACACAGCAGGGCAGGGCGGGGAGGCGAGCTGGGCGCGGAGGGAGGACTTGCGGGGCGGCCTGGAGTGAGCAACCCCGCGTGCGGCCGCAGTTGCCTAGTGAGCCCTGAAGCCCACCTCGGAGAGTCATCAGGCTGCTGTTGCTGTTTCACAAAGAATGGTTGAGACCAGACAGTAGGATGATGGGACGGAGAACGGCGCCGTCGGTGGCATCGCTGCCGAGTGCCACCTACTGGGAACAGCCTCAGAGCTGTTAAAGTTACTGAGGTCGATTGAATGTACACAGCAGTCACATGCAGTCGTTGGGGTGGAGGGGAGAGGCATCCCCTGTGCACGCTGGGGCGGGATGGGCATTGTCACGTGCTGCAGTGGCTGCAGTGGCTGCAGTGGCTGCAGTGGCTGCAGTGGCTGCAGTGGCTGCAGTGGAAGAGCTCGTGGTCTGTGCCCTAGAATGCTCCACACATGAGCAGACATTCTATTTTATGACTAATATATTCTGTTTTGTTACTTTTTCTTGTAACTAACTTGATTTGTGTTTTACAAAATACTGAAATGTAGTTCAGATCTTCAAGTGGAGGATAGAGGAAGCCAAGCATTTGATGAGGGAGATTTCAGTAGTAGAAGAAGCCTGTCATCGTATGTCTTTAAAATGTCAACTCGTTTAACAGGATTTGCATGACGATTTAATGATACACAGTTGTTTTGAAAACTAAAACCATGTAAGCTTCAGGGAAAATCTTAATTTTGTGATGTCCATCAACTGAGGAATGAATTTTAAAAAGTGGTATTTTTATACAAGGTAGTACTACTCAGCTACGAAGAAAGATAAACCTGAGGCTTTTCTAGGTAAGCGGGTACAGCTAGAGCCCACACTCCGAAGTGTCACGAACCAGACAGGCATGAGTAAGCATCATACAATCTCCTTAGAATAACAACATGAAAGAGTAAGTAAGGCCCAGAAGGTACAGTAGGTACTGTGAAGGAGAAGAAACTGCTCAAAGGGAGAAAACAACTGGGATGAGGGGAAGAAGAAAATTATACTACTAATGTCTATTAGTGTACTGAAAGGAATAGGGAGTTACTATTTTAAAGATGTATTATACTTGATCAATTTTGCATGCCTGGACCTGGTAATCTGAGCAACTACTTTGAAGATAACAATTTATGTAATACAATAACCATTGTTATTCTCATACCATTTTGTTTTGAAATTCTGCATTGTTTTCATTTCTTCTCTTTAAAATTACAAATAATTAATCTAGCCCAACCTTTGACTTTAAACAGCAAGGACACCAGCCTCACAGCTTTCAGATGTCACTGGATCAGTTCTTGTCATCATCTTCTCATAGGAAAAGGTCCTTAAATTTCCCTTTCAAAGAGGAGAAACACTGACAATAGTTACTTCCCTGTGCTGTGTACAGAACTGCTGTTACTGTTGCTTGGCAACAGAAGCAATTTGACAAGGAGTCTAAAGGAACTGAATGAATAAATGGAAATGTCAGCATAGGTTTCAGGGGATAAGAAGAAATTTACAACCGCAGGATTAGCATCACACCGCTTCTTCCGAGCTGCACGACTGGGACACAGCCTCCACCAGGCTCCTCCAGCCTGCCTTGCGGGCTCTCACTGTGGCCCCTCTGCACGGGGCTGCGCAGTCTTGGAAGACAGGTGGCCGGTACTAACAAACACGTGCGTGCTGGGGAGCCAGGCTGCATGGTGGCGAAGTGACCTCTGTGGCTAGTCGCTTGGGATTTTTAGACACCTTACCAACATCCTAGTTATTTCTAACAGTGATGCTTCATATAGTTATCCAGCTTTTAGAGATAAAAAATGATAGGATGAGAACAATAGTTTCCTCTCTTCTGACCTTGCAAACTGAAAATCTGTTCAGATAGATCATGTAGACAGACTGACAGAGTCAGCGCTTGAAAGTAACTGCTTGTATTAATGTTAAAACCATTTTCTCTGTAAGTCCTTTACCCACAACTCAATCACAAACTCCTTATGAGCAGAGGCAAAATTTGAGTTTGATTGTTAAAAATATAGTTTATTAAAACTAAAATTAGCTTATTAACTAGCTTATCCTATAGTTGTAATATCATAGGCTTTTTGTCCCCCAGATAATTGCTAATTAATCAGTATTTGGTTTAGCAAGGCAGTCAGGATGCTGTATTGGGAATTTTTGATTTATAAGGAAGAAGAGGGTTGTGGGGACGCCTCCTGGACCAGGACAAATGTCAGAACACTAGTGGGGGAAAGACAGGCGCAATTGGAGGAAAAACACAGCCTTTATGTTCCTTTGACTCCTCCCAGAAGCAGTTGCCAACATGCAGAGGGACGGAGGAGGGGCGGCCGGACAGAGAGGGCGGAGGCTGCAGAAGGTGCGGGGAGCCAGGGCTCCGGGGCCGCAGACCTTCCTGCCGCCTGATGTCTCTGAACGGGCCGGTGAGGCGGGCAAGGTAGGCAGAAGCCAAGTGCCACACGGCGTGCAGTGCTGAGCTCCTCCCAGGCTGCAGGGGCGTTCAGGGCCTCCACGCCCCTCAGAAATGGGCAGCGACTGCTGTAGGCCTCCTTGGTTGTTGACCAGGAACCTCCTGGAGACCCATGAAGGTGGGGACAGGGCTGTCACCAACCCGTGCTTCCAGCAGCACTTCCGTCAACCTTCACAAGAGCACTGTGTATTTTAAGAAGAACATTAGAGTGCATATTCTTGGAAATCAGCCATATGAGAAAAGCGTGGCTTTGCATTTCTTGAAAAGAATAAAATGAATTTTGAAAACCACTGTTCTCAAGTTTTAGTACATAAAAATGCAAACTATGGGCTTTCCCTTGCCCTAGCAAGCTGAGCCATATTGCCGCAGCTAGACAGTGCCTTCTCCACTCAGGGCAGCCAAGATTTAGTAATCACAGTTCTTATTAAAAGCATCCCTTGTTTCTAACCACAGATAACAAAAGAACACATTGAGGCCACTGCAAAGGCACGTCCTTCGTGCACTGTGTCCACTTCCTGGCTGCCCTGTCTTTCTCTTCTGGTCCTCTAGCACTCTCCCTCTCTAATGGTGGACGAGCCCGTGGTCTTTCTGACTCATAGACAGCACGAGAGGCCACAGCAGCACGTGGTGCCACAGAGCAGGACGTTGGGGGGCCTCAGTCCTGACATCAGGCAGCTGCCCGCGTCCGAGCATAGTGCAGAAACCTCTCTGGCCTCAGAGTCCTAGGAAGTGGAGGAGGAATGTGGCTGAGCCATCCCCAGCACGGCATCTCCAGTACCCTGCTGCCTTTGGGGCTTTCCAGAACTTTGCTTCTGAGTCTTGAAAAATAATTATCAATTAAAGTATGTTGAAATGGTGGCTGAGGTCAGTTATATAAAGGCTTTCTCTGTTTGTTTGATTGTTTATTTTTGTTGATACAAGGCCTTGCTGCACAGCTCAGACTTGTAGTGCTTCTCCTGCCTCAGCCTCCCCAGCACTGGGATTACAGGTATGCACCACCACACCGGGTCTTGAGCTTGGCACAGCACACCCAGGCTTCTGGGCCAGCATAGCATGTAGTACCAGGGATCAAACTCAGGACCTTGGGCTTCCCCGGCAGGCACTGAGACTGTCAATCTATCTCCCCAGTCCCAGGTTTTTTCTTTTTATTGTTGTAAGAACATAGTATGAGGTTTGCCCTCTTGAAGTTGTGAGTGTACAATGCAGTATTGTTCACCACAGGTATAATGCTCCTGGGACTTACTGATCATGTATAAATGAAACTTTGTGCCCCTTCAATAAAAACTCTCTTCTTTCTGCCCTTTCCAGGCCCTGGAAGCCACTATCTTTTGCTCTGCTTCTGTGATTTCATTTTAGAAGCTTCGTGTATGTGGGATCGTGCAGTATTTGTCCTCTGCCGGCCTTACTTCCCTCAGCATGACGTCAGAGATGCCCTGTAGGCATGGGAGAGCAAACACAAACTTTAAGGCTGAACAGCGCCCCATTGCGTACACACGCTGAATTTTCCTTTCCAACTCCTCCATCGATGGCCACTATTAGTGTCTTTAAGAAAAACACAGCTCAAATTGTAATCTTAGCTGTTGGGCCGTGGCTGAGTGCACAAACCAGTTATAATTCTTCACTATCTTGAGATGGAAAACAAACGAACAAACAAAATAATTGAGAAAACACGAGCCGGTGAGGCAGGTGATTGCTTGGGCTGGTGTTGGGCCCGTGTGCCTCTTTCTCTCATGGGTCAAACCTGTTAAATAAAAGTGGTATAAAAGTGGCTGAAAGCTGAGCCTCACACAGTAGGCGCGTCTCTGTGCTGGGCGGGGGAGCTGCCACCTGCACACCGCAGTGAGCAGTCACCGAGGTTAACATAATTTAGAGATTAACTAACTCCCGCACAGCAGTGTTGCCTAAAGCGTAATTAACTTTCGTAGTCTAGTATTGATGAAAGGGTAATGGTGACTTATACCTTTATAGTACTGTTCCTCTGCAAGTTCTGTGAATGAACAGGAAAAAGATAACTCTGCAGCGGGAGAGGATGTCAGTAATCACCGTTTTTCCAAATAGAGACTTAATTTTCAGAGAAAATGAATAAAGATTTTACTGACAATTCAAAGTTACAAGCAGAAGATACATTCAAAGTGTCTTGCCTTTCTACTGTGATTAAAATACCAAACCAAAGTGTCTTGGGAAGTAGCCTTGTCTCTTTTGTCTTCAGTAATAAGTCAAAATATGGAATTCGTCCAAGATAGCCTGATGGAATAGTTACCTATGTCTGACCTTGTGTGGGTGTGGCCAGCTGGCTGAAAACAGACTTCCGAGGGGCTGGGGCCCCTCTGTGCCCTAGCACTCGGGGCAGCTCTGCTGGCAGTTCGGGCGGAGGGCAGCTGGAGGGCAGCTGCAGGAGGCACGTGGGTCTGCCCTGAGCACACGCCTGCCGGGAAGGCCGTAAAGTGAGCCTGCGCCTTTGCCGCTCTCGATGGAGATTAGCAGGGCAGCTGCCACGAACAACTGGTTATGCTTTAATAGGACTAGAAATATGTATTCAATTAAATATCAAAACTCTGATATGAAAATATATCATTGATTAAATTAAGACTTAAAATATTTTAATCTTACAATGTTTTAGTAGGTAAAAAGTATTTGTGTATCCCTTACACTACAAGTCCTAGACTTATTTATATCTAACATAAACTATTCATTTAGTGTTTCAGCAGCTGTTAAAATAATTTGCTTTTTTCATTTTTCAGTGACTTGTACAGATATAGTCTGGATCAAAGGAATGCTGGGCTGTTGCGTTTGTTGCCTTTATCCTTTGAGGGTGCCTGGATCCTCCAGACATGACTGCCACAGTCTCGTCTGCCTTAAGAGGGGGAGCCTGCGCCCTTGCTGGGGAGGGTCGGGTCGGCCCTCCTCACTGCTGACCACCCACCTCCTCACTGACGGGTTCTCGTGCAGTGCTCTGAGCTGCCACGTGGGAAGGCCACCCGGTAGTGGGGAAGGCCTGCCCAGCCCGACAGCAGGCACGTACAGAGCAGAGAGGCCCAGCTGTGCCACCGCCCCCTGCACATGCACTGGGCCAGACTGTGTCCCAACAACGCCTGAGCAGCCTAGATGGGGAAACTTAACCAGCCAGCTGCTGGTCACAGTTCTCAATTCTGGATGATCTTTAAAATCACAGTGAAAAGTTTAAAAAATGCCAGACCTCAGATCTGGTGCGCCAGGGAGCTGGTTATAGGCATAGTTTTAAAAACTCCCCAGGCAGCCCCAGTTTGCAGCCGGCTGAGGCTAAGAGCACCTGGACCCCTGTCACTGGCTCAGCCCTTCTTGATGCTCCAGCCGCGAGTGTGTCTGCTTTCTAAATGTCGGGACACATGTCCCATGGCCTCGTCCCTCTGGAAGGGAAGCCTCGGTCTGCTTCCCTGCCCGGGAAATCACCACCTGGCCGCTGGGAGGATCTGGGCGCTGTCCATCCACACTGCTGCCTCTTCCTGTCCCGTGTCTTGGGACACACAAACCAGTTGCTCTGTCCCCAGGATGCGTGAGTTCTTCGCTACACTGCTCCACCCGCGTGCTTTTCCTGTTCCTGGGTGCTGGGCCGGCATCCACCGGTCTCCTGCACCTCATACGCAGAGGCCGGTGTGACCTCAAGCGCACGCACACGCCCCACTCTCCAGTGGACTCCCCGGAACGGGCTCAGGAGCACCCCAGGCCTCGCAGGGCTTCGCGTTTGGCTGCTCGCCCTGCCCTTCCCTGCCCCCTACCTGGTGGCGCTGCTCGCCCTCCCCTTCGCGCATGCCTCTTGGAGGCCTGTCTTCTCTCTGCCCTCTCCTGCCTTAGTGCTTCTCACGCTTGGCTCTCAGTTGGCCGACGTCAGTCCTCAGGGCGCCCAGACTCCAGAGCAGGGGCAGCCCTTCCTCCCAAGACAGTCCCTGCCTTTCTTCTTTCACCACATTCCTTGCCTTCTCGCCCAGAGCTGTAAATTCCATGGCTGGTCAGGCGCTGATCCTGTTCTCAGTGACTGACTGACTAGGTAAGCAGAGGAATGTGAATTAGAAGATCGACACCGCTGAGGAAGCTCCTGCAGTAGTACTCAGGCCTCTGGGCAGGGCTCTCTCCTGCAAAACCGAGGCGAAGGGTGACAGCTGGCTGCATCTGTGAGTGAGAGCTCGCATCGTGAAACTTACCAAAGGAGGGTAGCAGGCAGCGCACTGTGATGAAGTCAAGCATGAGCGCAGGAGGGGACCCTTGCCACAGCCCGAGGGGAGGGCATGGCCAGCAAGCCCCTGTGCCCGGTAGCTGCTGAGGCTCCAGGAAGTGCTGACGCCATTGAGACAACTGTGGCGGGCAGTGGGGCCCCTCAGGATGCGCCGGCCTCAGGAGCGGTGTGCTTCATCTCCGCTTAACGGGAAGCACTAGGAGGACTCATGCTGCAGCGTGCTGGACAGCGCACGCTTCCTCCATCAAGAGGGGACTGGGGACACCGCACCCTGGTTCTCTAAGTAAGGGGAGGGCTGGACTATAGAAAGAGGGTTGGTTCTCACCCCAAGGCAGCATCTGGCCAAGGACGCGAGGTGCCACTGCTCCCTCCAGCACACAGCCTTCTCACCTTCTGCCTTTCTGGCCCTTGCAGCATCTGTGTTTCGTTCTTGACAGGATGTCTCCTCCCTTTATCTCCCCCCTTGACCTCAGATGCTTGGTAGCAACCTTGATGACTTGGCCCCCACATCCGGGAGCCCCACAGCCAACACTGCTTCTTACGGCTTGTGCACTAGGCCAGCCCTTCCCAGTGCGGTGTGCCTGCTTGGTCGGCGCTGTTGGGGAGCAGTGCCAGCCGGCTCTGTGACGGATCCATGCAGGGCAGCATCCCTCCTTCAGACCTGCTCGGCTCTCTTCCATTCATCAGAGCCACTTCCTGTCTCGTTCCTGCAAGGAGGGCGCTGGGCCTTCCCTACTTCTGAGCTCCAGTGCAAATGCTAGCACTCACATTCAGAGGTATGGTTTCCAGAATTTCT
Source organism: Octodon degus (assembly GCF_000260255.1). NCBI lineage: Eukaryota > Metazoa > Chordata > Mammalia > Rodentia > Octodontidae > Octodon > Octodon degus. The sequence goes on along the minus strand of NW_004524601.1, from coordinate 1,090,485 downwards.
TCTTCACAATCTCAAGTTGTTACTGTCTCTCTGATCTCCCTTTCTCTCTTTTCCTCCTTCAAAATTTTAAGAGAAGAAATAAATGGCCCCTTGCCAGTCTTGCTCTTCCATGTGGATTTCGATACCATCTCTCACTTCCTCTGGAGTCTTGCTTGGCAGTTTATATCCTCTCTCTTCTCCTCCCCCTCACCACAAGCTCCTCCATCAGTGGACATGCCCTGGCATTTCGGGGAGATAAATCATGGCAGCGACTGCTTTAAGATGGACTGGAGAGAGGCCACCACGCCAGGGAATCCGGTGAGGAGCCTTTTCAGAGTCCAAGTGAGAGACGAAGGAATCTGTCTAGGTTAGTGAGGGAAAGATGGGATAGGCGAGAGCGGGAGCGTTTTGTCATCAGAATGCCTCCAGGTAGCCATTATTCCTGAGGCCAAGATGGTGTCAGGTTCCACTCCCAAGTCCCTCACAGACTGTAGCTCGAGTGAGTGCCAAATTCCCTGGAGGGCTTGGTGGAGAAAGCAGCCATCCAAAAGGTACCTCAAGGGCTGGTTAGTGAGGTGGGGAGAGATCTTTCCCTGTGAGAACAGAGACAGTTAGGTGCTCGCTGCTGGAAGAGCAGTCCTTGCATTGGTTTCTCATGGCCCCTGGAGCAAATCTCCACTCTGAAACTTACCTCACAGTTCTGGAGGTCAGAGGCCTAGCTGGGGCTCGTTAAAGTCCAGGCAGGATGTCGCAGGGCCGCTTGCTCCACCTTGGAGCTGCCTTAACCCCATCCCAGCAGGGCTGGCCTGCCCTGCTCATGCAGCCTCCTGCACTTTGCCCAGAAGTTTCATGTCATTAGTTGGGCCCACCGAGGCAGCAGTGTGACCCCACCCCACTTGAGGGTCGTGCCATTGGCACAGCCTTCATATTCTCAGGTTTCTGGGACCAAGGCATGGAGGTGTGGGGGAGCCACTGTTCTGCCTCCCAGGCTCCTAAGCAAGTGACATGGACATCCTCTCATCGCATAGGAGAGGTACAGTCCCCAGGCCTCACCCAGGCCTCTGAGGAGAG
>NW_004524601.1:1054966-1083347 GCF_000260255.1 Octodon degus | reverse complement strand
AATGGGGCGAGGTGTGAGTGTGAGTGTGTGAATGTGTGCTTGTGCACGCAGAAACATCTCTGCAAAAAGCAGCTGCAGGGAGAGTGCTGCCCCCTTCACAGCAGCACAGCCCAGGGGTGGAAGCAGAACGTGGCCACCCGCCTGCGGTGCGTCAGAGTTCAGCTCCACCGGGGAGCAGCCAAGGAGAGGCAGAAAGCATTCTTCCCTTGCTCTGTAAACCTCAGGACACCTGTGTTAATCCTGGCATCCTCCAGGAATTCCATAGGTTTGAGAACAGAACTCAGTTATCAAGTTTTTGAAAGATACACTGAAACCTAGCATATAGGCAGTGGCAAGCACCGGAAACGCTTTCTGGGCATGCCTGACCGACATTGTATTTTGTTGCTGTTGTATTTTTTCTTTTAAAAAAGGATAGGAAAAAGCAGCATAACATCTAGAAAGGCCATGTCTCTATAAGCAGTGCACTATATTTTGTTTGCCTTAACATAATGAGACATTATGCTTGGCAGGGAAAGAACGGAAGCAAGGAGAACAATTAAATGCTTGTTCCATAATTCCAGGTCATTATTGTTCACAGCTTGTAGGTACGTTGAAAACTGATCTAGTGTAACAATAATGTAATTGATGTAATTAATAACTAGACATTGTATTTAGAAGGACATTAAATAGGGTAATAATAATTATTAAGAAATTTTATGTCATACCATCAAACCATAATGGCTTGAAATACAAAATGTTTTTAAAAGAAATACATTAGAAGGCAAACATATTCATATATGCAACTCCAACACAGTATCACTCCAAGGCAAATATCACTTATTATTAGACTGTAATAATTATTATACTGTCTTACCAGACTTTCAGGTTGGGTTGCATAAATTTTTTAAAGGTATTTGGGAGAGAAATAACTATCTTTCCAACAAAGCGAGTGAAAGAGAAAAGACATATCACAGTGCGCGGGTGGGCTTGCTCACGAGACCCACCCCGTCGCGCCCGGGTGGTGGGCTGGTCCTGGCCAGGCCCTGACCCTGCAGTGCTCCTCGGGGCCCTCCAGCTCGGCCAGGCAGCCTGCTCTCTGCTGCCGTCATCCTTCTGGCGGCCCCCCACTCAGGTCCCCTGGGGATGATGCACAGCACTCGCGTACAGTATGCAAATGCATGCTGATTTGTGGGGTCGCGAAGCCAGCATCCTCCTCAAGTTCCAGAAAGTTGGGGGGCTCAGCACACAATAGCTGTTCAAAGAATAGTCCCTGAATTGGATTTATAGCGACAGTACAGAAAAGAAAGAAAACTTAGGTTTTAAGGAGTTATTGGTTTTAATGGAAGCTAGAAAAACTAAGAATCATCAAATGTGAAAATCTTGGATGTGTGTATGTGTGTGTGTGTGTTACAATCCTGGTGAAAACCCATATTTAGCATTTACAGATGTCAGGATTCAAAACCAAATTTCTAATCAATAATGTCAAAACCTCGGTGAGTCTTGTTTCTCATAGTTTGTTTTTCATTATAACTCAAAACTCATATACTATATGGAATAGGCTGCCTATTTTCTGAAAATCAAGAAAGAAATTACATTGTTCAGTTAATCGTTCTGATCAATAGCATCCTACTGTACATTCCAGCCCATATAATCCACATTTCATGAATCTGATTACGACCAACTGCATTTAACTCAAAAGCTCACGGATTTTAACGTAACTACTAGTGAGAGTGGTAGTAAAGATTTTGGGGAACTTTAGCCAACCGTTTGCTTTTGAACAGTGCAGAGATCTGGCATTTGTCAGTGCTGAAATCCCTGCCACAGAAAGCTGAGGTGAGCTAGGCGGTGCTGCAGCAGGTAGAGCGTCCTGTGATAGTCCCGAGTGCCCTGAGGTATAGCCTGCTAACCCTAAAGGCAGCGGGAGTTGCTGCTGCTGCCTAGGAGATGCGTGTAGCTGTCCAGTGCTGGCTGTGAGCTGTGCCCATCAAAACCCTTAGCTCCTCTGTGTTTGTACTTTCACAGTTTTAAATGCTTGCTTTTCAGAAAATGTGTTGGAGATCATTTTCTGGATTATTTATTCTTATAAAAAAGAATTACCATTTTTTAAATACAATACTTATATTTTCCTATCTTGGTGAACATCAGAGGGGTTCGCGGCCCGCCTCTGTGGCCCGACTGACCATCCTCACTGTGCAGCCAGAGAAGTAGAGGTGCGAAGCTGTTTCTCCACATTTTCTAAGGTTGCCCCGAGTGGGTGGGAAGGAAGCCCGAGACAGAAAAAGGCTGTGTCCTCCCTGAAGCAAGTCTGTGTGGGCCTTCGCGCCCACCCAAGCTGACAGGGAGGCCTCTGAGGCAGCTCGCATGCAGTGGAGGACCCCAGCAAGCACGCCAGGGGCGTGCCAGCCACGGGCCTGGGGTGTGTGCTGGAGGTGGACGAAGTGCTGGCCGCTCCAGCCGTCAGCCTGCTGCACAGTGGAACAGCCGTAAATGAAAACCATTTAAAGCATTTACCTTTCTTTTCTTCTTTTTGTGCTTACAGATCTACGCGGTTAGATCAGTAGTTCCCAACAAAAGCAATAATGAAATAGTCCTGGTGCTACAGCAGTTTGATTTTAATGTGGATAAAGCTGTGCAGGCCTTCGTCGACGGTGGGTATGCCCATGCCTGGACGCTGAAGACACGGAGCTCGACAGTCCATGCTTGGGGCTTTTCAGGCATGGGAGGGAGGTCTCTAAGTGAACTGAATGTCATTTGCTGCTAATTTCATAAAAATATGCCGGGTTTAAAGGGCGTGTAGACGTGCTCAGCAGGAGTAGAATCTGGGTGTTCTTTCTCAAATCAGCAAGATTATACAGACAAGTATACAGAGGTTACTGCCTAACGCGACAGAGGCCTGGCTCCAGCCCTTCCTGTTTGTTCCCACATGTGTCCTTCACATGAGGGCTCCGTGCACAGGGAGGGTGGGAGCTTCACGCAGCCCTGGAAGGCTTTCCCACCCTTCCCAACAACAGGATTCTCCTCAGCTTTGTGGCGGGAACCTTGAACTCAGAATATCTGTTCATCTTTTCCTACTTTAAAACTTTTTTGTTTCTGGGGAAAAAATAATGTTTTTGTTTTGTTTTTGCTTGTTTTCGAGCAGTCCATTGCCAGGGGTGTTCTAGAATCTAAAGTCTCAGGTGTGTGTTTGTCCTGTAATTTCACAACACAAGCCTTAGATTTTCTGTACGTTATGAGGAAGTCTCCTCCCCAGACAAACTGAGCAAGTTTCAGCTGTGAACAGAGCCCCTTTGCCGGCCCTCTGCTCTTAGGTCCTCTGTCCAGGCACTAGTTTCTATTCTGTAAGCGTGCATTCGCTGCTCAGGCCTCAGGAGTGAGGCCAGAGCATGTGTGTGTGTCACACACTTCCTGGCTGCAGCCTGCATACGCTTTGCTGAGGACAGTGGGATCTGCTAATTTCCCTAGGAATAAAAGGATCTTCTAGAGTTCCTGCAAGTAAAATACATTTCAGGGCAAGATCCCAGATCCAAGCAGCTGTCCACATTCTGGAATCAGCAGTCGAGGTGTAGGGCTGTAACAGAATTGGCCAGCAGCTGTCATTCACAATAGACCCGCAAGCAAGCCTGCCATACGTGACCTTTCTCAGTTTCCCCTTCTTCATAAACTAACAGAGATAGATTCACTACGAATTAGAAACAAGCAGCAGGAAATGTAATACTAATTTGACTTTGGAGCACCAAGTATAGTTTATCTCCAAAAAGTTTTACAAATGAGCACATCCTGGCTCCAATAAAACCCTTCTTAGGTTTCTCCTGCCCGCATCACTGTATGGAAAAAAGCTTGAGCTCAGGAGCGAGGCTCCTCCCTCACTCCTCCCCGCCCCTCGGGCTCAGCCCCCTGCCAAGTCTGGTGAGGCACAGACGCAGTTGTGGTCAGTGGGCACCCCCAGGTCTGTCCCCATCTACATGGAGCATCTTGTGGGCCTTCCTGCACTGTCGCATTCAGCCTGTCCGTGGGAGACCTCCTTCGGAAATCCATCAGCACCTCATGTCCTGGTTGAGAACCTATAGGAGAAGGTTTTTTAAAGCCACTGAGAGGTGAAACTATTAGTCACATGAGGCATATTTAAAACACTGTTTCCAAGTGGTATTTAAAAATTCTAAATAAGTAGTTCAGTGAAATAAAAATGTAATAGTAACAGTTTCAAAATCTTCTATAAATATGGGTATTTCTTCCACAGAATTACTCTTAACCCATTATCCGAATTACAAATAGAATTCATGTCACATATGAAAATTAGAGAATAATTAAATATTACAATTGCAAAAACAGTAAGCAACTCCCCTTCTGATTAAAAAGAATAGCATTTAACAAATTTTTAAATTCAGTCTTACTTATGAAAGGAAAGCTTGGCTCTAGGAGTAACCCTAGTGATTATTGACTACTGTAGTGACTTATACAAAACTGCCTGGACATGACCTCTTTAAAAAAAAAAAAAAATCATTACTGGGTTTCGCTATGCAGCTCAGTCTCGTAGTGATCTTACTGTCTCAGCCTCCGCAAGGCTGGGATTATAGGCATGTACCACCATGCCTGGTCTCAGTGACTGGCACAGTGTGCCCAGAGTTCTGAGGCCAGCATGGCATGCAGTCCCAGGAATCAAGCCAGGGTCCTTGCGCTTGCTGGGCAGGTGCTTAGAGCACCAAGCTGTCTCCCCAGCCCAGAAATGATCTCTTACAGCTCTTCAACAGGGAAATCCTGTAAACTGCTAAGTCCCTGAGCAAGTAAGAGCACGGTGACCCAAGTGAATAGGAAGTCAGCGTCATGGCTTACTCTTTGGTGCACACGCTCGAGTCTAAGAGAGGCACTTAATGGGCACTCCAAATAGATAGCAGTAGCCAGCGAGTCTCAGCATGCGCAGCACAGCACTCTGCTCATCTGCAAGTGACGGCCAACTCCACTGGGGACCTGCTAGGATGAGTCCTGTCGTGAAGACCAGCCTGAAGTGCACCCTTGTTTAGTCAGCACCCTCCTGATGGAGCACCATCAGTCTAGCAAGACCACACGAGGATGCACAACACTGCCAACTCACTTGAGCCGTTCTCCTCAAAGTGCCTGTTGATATAAAATAAATGATATACTCATTCCAGGCAACTTTTTATCAAAACTGCCTCCAACACACAGTTGGAAGAAGTGGAGTTGGATGTGCTGTGTGGAAACAGTGTAACCAGCCGGTAGTAAAATATCTCTAAAATTGCTGCTGGCCGTCTTAGGCCCCCGACTCAGTGCAGTTTCCCGCGTGGATATGAGTGGGATGGATGGAACGTGGCGCCCCATTTTCTGTCTGCTGAGCCTCACTGGCTTCAGCGTGGAAGCCTGGTGACAACCACGCTGAGCAGAAGCCGCGGCAGGACCTGCCCTCCTTGTCTCCCCGCAGGCGGGGCACAGAAGGACATGCGGGCAGGAGTGTCCACGGAGTGCTGACTCCTGGCTAGTCATATTCAGAGTCCCTTGTCTGGTTGAGAGGATTGTAGGTGTTTTTATCCATATATCAAACAAAATTTTAATTCTACCATGGCGGTGAAGCCGTCAGAAAATTCTCAAGATATATTTCATTTTCCCTAAGACACTATAATGATAAAAAGTAAGCTTCATGTAGTAGAGCTTAATATTTTGATAAAAACAAGATTGTGTAGTGAATTAAATGAAAATCTGAGGAACAAGAAATGAAGCTGGCATTTTTATTAAGGTAGGATGTATCAAAACAGATGAAAGAGCCAAAAAGAAAATTGCTCCTAAGATGGGAAGACAGAGATGAATTCTTTGTGGTGTTTTATTATGTGGGTATTAGTTGACGTTTTTTGTTTTTATTTAGGCAGTGCAATTCAAGTTCTGAAAGAATGGAATATGACGGGCAAAAAGAAGGTAAGAGGAATAACATACATAAAATGTGAAGTAACATTTTCACTTGGGCCCTCACAGCTGCCACAAAGATGCCAGCTCGCGCTTCCTCAGATTCCCTGTGCATACCTAGAGAGCATCCCCAGGCCGGTTCCCGAGGCCCAGCCGCTCTCGCTGTGAATGTCGGGCTTTCTTCCATGACACTGGCCGCAGGCCTGCTCGGCAAGCCCCGGGGCTGTGTGTCTTTGTCGGGGCGGGATCCCCGCCGGAGGGTTTGGAGCCCCCCGAGACGTTGGCCGGCCTGGTGCAGCGGGAAGCCAGGGAGCGCCTGTAGCTGCCGACAGCTCCGAGCGCATTCTCATGTGCACTCAGGGGAAAGAATTTGTCAGAGGCCACCCTGAGATGGATTTTCTGGCTGAGCGGAGTAGGTCTTTAGTAAAAGAAGAAGGACAATGCCTTCAGTGCTGGGGCGCCACTCGGAGGATGAGGGACGGGGCGTCCTCTGACCCCTTTAGGTGGCAGCATTTCCCTTGCGTCTGGTCCCGCGGGGACACATGGGCAAGGCGCCTGTGCACGTGGTGGCAGGGGCCACAGTGGCATCCCGACGCCTGTTCTGGTTGTCCTGGAAGTCGCACACCAGCAAGCCGTGACTCCCCGAAGGGCAATCGCACGCCCGTGAAGAGGTTCCCAGTGCACAGAAAGGAGCGTTCGGTCACACAGCCCCACGATCACTGGAATCCTCTCTTCACCTTTTGTTCTCCCAGTTTCATGTAGAAAGGAAAGAATTAGGAGATTTTTTCCCATCTTTGTGTGCCACCATTTTGACAACCCCCGCTTGTCTTTAATCACAGCTTAGGCTTCTGTGCAAGAGGAGGGTGATTTGCAAGTGATTGAAAGGCAGTATTTATCTTTACATGGAGAAATGTCAGATGTGCGGTTTGGGTTTTATTTTTTTGTTTTTTTGTGGAACCAGGGATTGTAGGTGCGGTTGGGTTTTACATTTCTCTGATGAAAAGAGGAAAAGCAGGCAGCAGCTGCAGACCTGACTCCTGGCTGCGCCTCCTTCTGCAGCAGCCGTGGCAGACCTTTCAGAGCTCTCAGCGATGCCCACAGCCCGCGTGGCGTGCGCGCTGCGGCTCTCCCCCCCGCTGGAGCCTCCCAGACTGGCCTCCCAGGTGACCAGCTGCTGGGCAGTGGGAGAAGAGGTGCCGGTGGCCCTGTCCTGCAGTCCTTGGCTCACATCCCTAGCCAGAGCAGAGCGCAGCTTCAGGAGGAAAGAAGGGAGTGGGGAGGAGAGTGCAGAGGAGGAGACTTCCCAGTTCCCCTGTGCCTAAGAGCAGACCCAGCTCGGCACACCACCAGAGCCACACCAAGCGAGCCGGCACGGGGTCAGGGCGCGCGCTCTCCGTGTCTCGGGAGCTCGGCATACTCACCACAGGACACTAGGAGAGCTGCAGTGAGGCCTGGCAGGTCCTAATGCTGGGGCTCTGGGGTCATGCTATTTCACAGTAAGTGCTGTGCAGTGAGCAGTGCCTTCTGGGCAGCCACAGAGCCACGCAGGACCTGGCTTCACAGCCCCAGTGCAGGAAGCCACAGGGCCTCAGGGCATTGACTGTGCAGGGTCTGCCCGGCCTCAACACCCACCGGTGACCGTGGAGCCCGGGGCTGCCTGCAGCCTTCTCCCCAGTGGCAGCCATTTCAGGGAGGGCCTGGTTATGGGACCTGTTTCATAGATGCCACCTACTCTTCAAGGACCTCTTTTTCTCCTGCCATTCTCCGCCATCCCTGCCCTACCCCCAGCCTCCCTGCATGTCAGAGCCTTAGTGCCCACTTGGCCTCTGCTCCCCACCACCTCTTCAGAAAGAAGCTCGCTGGTTGTACTGGTACACGGCACCTGGGAGACTGAGCAGGAAGACTGCTGTGGGTTCGAGGCCAGTCTAAGCTACCTGGCAAGTTCAAGGCCAGCCTGAACTGCATGGAGTGATCCTGCCTCAAAACAAAAATGAGCAGGACCATCAGGACCCCCATGACTCACTCAAGTTCCCCAGGGCTGTTACCACAAGATTGCTGTGTTACCATTCATACACCAGACTCCCAAGTAGAAAGGAAATGTTTAAATCAATTTGGGTGATTAATAAATATGTAGGCATTTTAACCCATCCTATGAAAAAAGCTGGGGCCAAAAAAGATTATCTTATTTTCAAATCTTCAGTCCACCTTATATTTCAAGGCTCTGGGCTGAAGAGCATTATTTTTCTCATTTGCTTCTCACCATAGAATAATAAAAGAAAAAGAAGCAAGTCCAAGCAGCATCAGGGCAACAAAGATGCTAAGGACAAGGCAGAGAAGCCAGAGACGGGGCCTGCGCAGCCCCAGGCCCCCATGCAGAACGGCCTGGCCGGGAGCTGCGAGAAGGACAGCTCATCTACAGACTCAGCCAGCGAGAAGCCCGCCCCGTCCTCCCGGCAGAAGAAGACCACCATCTTGGAGGAGCCCCCCAAGGCACTCCGCGGGCTTGCAGGTGAGTCATGCCACAGCTCAGGGGCCCTCAGAGGGAAGAGGCCCACACGGGGAGCCATGTGAGGAGCCATGTGTCTTCCAGGCAGGAGACGACGCACACTGCAAGGCCAGGCTGGGGTGTAATGCATCCATAGTAGGGGACGGTAGCCTTTCGGGACCAGCAGAAAACAGGAATTCTACTTCTGAATGGTACCCTTGCCAGACAGTTCTAGCTTTGCTGGAATGAGTTAGCGACAAGAAGAAATGTTACTGTTTTCTTTTAGAAAGGGTAGGGCTCGTTCTTTGAGCTCCTGGTGATTTTTATATGATACAGTCGAACATGATCAGCTGGCGTTAGAATCAGGACTGTCAGTTATTGGCGCTCCGGCTGCAAGCTGAGCTCCGTGGGCTGCTGCTCGACGCACGCTGACCTCTGCCTCATTGTCTCCGTCCTGGTCTAAGCCTATAACAGTACTGCAGGGTCAGTACTACACACGGGAAAAGTTTAGTGGCTCACTTTCTCCAGACTAGGGTGACCACGAGGGTGGAGCAGAGAGCAAGATGGGGCCACGTTACTCCCTAGCACACCCAGGCTAAGGCCGGCTAACCCCTGCCCCTCTGCCGACAGTGGCCCTGGCTGGCTCCTTCCAGTGGAGCTCCAGGACCAGTCACTGGACCTCCAGTTGGCAGAGGGCAGGGATGAGGCTTCCTACTAGGAATTTGGGGAGCAGGTTCAAACCATAGGACACAGCCGCATAGGTACAGGTAGACCACTGCTATTGTGACTGACTGCATGCCCCATTTTTTTTAAATTTATGTATTTGGTGCAGGGTCTCACTACACAGCTCAGACTCGCAGTGATCCTCTGTTTTCAGCCTCCCCAGGGCTGGGATTACAGGCGTGCGCCACCACATTCCGACTTAGTCACTCAGCATGCCCCGGGGGCAGGGCTGACACAGCATGTGGGACTGTGGATCGAACCCTGGTCCCTGCGCTTGCCAAAGAAGGCGCTTAGTCTGCTGAGCTATCTCATTGGCCCCCCTGCCACATTTTTATAACAAATGGTAAAGTTTATACATAACAACCTGTCTAGAAATAGAATCTCAGTGGAATATAAAGACTACAAAAATAACTAGAAGGCCTGAGAAGTAGCCAAATGTTCACACCCACTTGCGCTGAGTCGCCTTGCTTTTAGAAGAGGTAAGACAGTGTTCATATGTGACAAGTGAAGAAACCATGAGTAAGTGCATGTGTGCGCGTGTGTGTGTGTGTTGTCTCTGGGAATGCAGGAATATAATTCAGGAGGAGGAGTGCAGTGCCGGTCCCGGGCTGGGCCCACTCTGCAGTGACCATCAGGTCTCTTACTTGGTGCAAAGCTCTTAGTTACAGACACCAGAAAATGCCACCTGCCATTTAACTTTCCAGGACTTACAACCTGGAAACAAGTAGTAAAATTGTTCAGGCTCCTACGATTTTAAAAAAAAGCCAGGGGTGGGCACTCACCTGTAATCCCAGCGCTCGAGAGGCGGATCCGGGAGTTTGAGGCCAGCCTGAAGTCTGAACTGTGTAGTGAAACCCTCTCAAAATACCAAAAAGGAAAAAAGAAAAAAATTCAGCAGTAGTACGTCCAGGAGGACATGAGCGAGCGGAACACACCGCTCTGCTACGCAAGAGGTCCGCGCCGCCCTCGCGTGGGCAGGCCCCGCAGGAAAGCCCGAGCCTGCGGGTGCTCAGGTCTCTCGCGGGCGGTGCCCCGCGTGCATCGGGCGACTGCTGGGCCGGCGGCCGGCCCGAGGACACCCCGAGTCGTCGTCTCTCCCGCCGGCCCCGCGTCCTCGCGGCCACGCGAGCGCCCTCCTCGGCACCCCGCAGGGCCGCTGTGCCCACGAGGCTTTGGGGGCCACCAGGAACAAACCCCGGGGACGAGTGCAAACTGGGGCACAGCGCGGGAGAGGCCTCCGCGCTAGGAGTGCGCGCTGAGGGCCAGCCAGGAGGCAGCGCGCCGGCGCCACGCGAGAAGCAGACTGCAGTCGCGGAGCCACCGAAGGGCTGCGGCGCAGAAGGAGGCCAGGTCCTGTCCGCTTTCGCCGCACGCAGGTTACCGGCCCGTGTTCCGGGGGCTCCGCCAGGCGGCCCTCCGGTCTTCAGCGAATCCGCTCAGCCACACCCAGAAACCACGCTGGCCCTGTCCCCTGGCGCCTCCAGCCGGCACCGTGAACATCCCGGGGGCCACCGCAGGGACGCGGGAAGGAGGGCGACCTGAAGCACATGACGGAACGCACTGGAAAGTTCTCGGGTTGCTTGTAAAGTACTGATTTTCTTCCAGAAGCGTCTCCCAACAATTAAATTAAAAGTCCTGTAATTCAGCACTCAGTTACTACATGACAGTAAACAATGATCAAAAAAAAAAAAAAAAAAACCCTATTTCATTTTTAATCCACATTCCCCAGGAATTTTTTAATTTAATTTTTAATATGCTTGCAATTCTGACAATGTTTTGATTTATAGTCATGAACAGAGGAAGAAATTAAATAATGAAGTGACAATTTCCCACCTTGTTATTGCTTTCACATGAATTATTCCAAAATCTAATTACTCAAGTTGCCGTTTCGGTATCAGTCATAAACTAAAAGCCCAACACATCTATTTGTTCATACACTTATAATTTATGCCATCTTCCTAAAACAATTTCAGCACCTCTTTCAGGTGTACGCCTCTCCGTTGGTGGCTGCCTGGCCAGCACAGCATCTGCCAGGGAGCTCCTAAGGGGCTTTGGTGCACCCCAAGGCCCACCTGGAGTTCTCCGTGCACCAGGGGTCCAGCCTGTATTCCTTGCATTTGTGGGAACTTCCCTTAGCTGCTTGCCTCCCTGGCAGAGTAGAGATCTTTCTGCTTCCTGTAAACTTTTCTGTTGAATAAATGGTAATGGGAGGTTATTAGATGCTCTTGCAAAAGGAAGAGGATCCCCCTGGTTGACCCCGCGCTTAATTAGCAGCCCACATGTTCCAATCATAAATTAAAATGAGTTTATAATTGGCTAGTTTTACTCCCCAAAGATAATGAAGGTCCATCCAGCAGTTGACGGCAGACCTGTTAAGTGACTTCCAAAGGCTTGTGCAACTTATAGGAAGTTCGGAGGCCTCCACTGGACAGCTCACAGATGAGCTCGGGCCGGCATGCTACACCCAGGCTTGCTGAGCAGAACGCTAGCACTGGGAAACAGCTTAGACCCCAGACCGTCTCCTCCCCAGCAGCCAAGACGGGCTCACTGTTGGAAGCCAAGGAAAGAGCTTTCTTTGTTACTATGCCAAAAGCCTGATTCAGATTCATGGAGTTTGTATGGATGTACAGAGTGGCTGCTAAACCCCGGGCTCCCTGACTCTTGAAAAATGTACAACTGAGGCGCTAGAGAGACAGTCGTGATAGCTGTGTAATGCCATTCCATGACACGTGAGCACAAGGAAATCTCCAGGCACCTGGTGCGGAGCCTTATCAGGCCCTCGAGTAGGGAATTGGGCTGCACAGGCGCCTGGTGCCGCTGGCCGGAGGCCTGTGCAGGTGAGGAGCTTGTTTTATCTTCTCATAACACGTTGACATGGAGGATCTCTCCTTTTAAAAGTCTCAACTAGCATCTTTTTTCTGGCAGAGGAGAAATTAGCATTAAGACAGATGCAGGTGGCTTCAGGGTATGAGTGTGATTTCTTGTGTGAAAAGGTGCCACCAGCGAGCACCACACCTCAGGCTGTAAATAGACCCCTGGGAATGGGACGGTGTGCTGGCAGATGGCTTGGGAGCCTTGGAGTCCTCTTCTGAATGTCAGAATTTTTAATAACAGCTCAAAGAAGAGTTTTGACATAGCCCAACGAAATCATCCTGTGTTCGGATACTAAGGCAAGCAGGCAGGAGTAGATCAAAATTTATTTTTACCAAAAGAAGTGCCACAGATACTCTTCTCCTTTAGGGCCCCATCTACATAGCTAAAGTACCCTTTAAACTACTCTGTGATGCTCTTGGGGCTGCGAAATACAGGTCCTGCCTCCACGTAGGCTGGCAGGAGCTCAGCTTCCTTCTTTCTCGTGTGGGAGGCAGCGCCCACAGATGGGAACAGAGTAGGACTGCCAAGGTCCATGCAGCCAGCCACAGCCCTCCTTCCTGCGCCCTCTCCTGTGAAGCCCCAGGCAGTCAGGCCTCGGACACGGCCAGCTCCACGCACGTCTGCTGCCCTCCACGTTGCTCTGCAGGCCACCGTCAGCCTGCCTTGTGTGACGGGCCAGGACAGCGCGACCACCCTTCCCATGCAGAGCAAGCTCTTGCTTCCTACAGAACTGCTTCCCATGCTCACAGCCAAGCGGACCCATGAGGAGAGAGAGGATCCCTTTGTGGAGCACGTTGGTTGCTTCTCGTTTGTGCGTTCTGTAAAACAACAAAAGCCAGCACGCTGGCCTCCTTTCACAGTGTTTTCATGGTATGAGGTTTCATGCTGCTGTTTGCCCAAGCCTGAGGTGATCCTCCTGCCGCTGTTGTCCCCCCCCCACACACCCAGGGACCAGAGGATTAGAAATGACTGTCGGGAGCACTGAAGGGCGTGCTCCAGGCCTTCAGCAACGTCCAACTCAGAGCCCGCCCATGAGCAAGAGACACGTTCGGATTCTAACCATGGTCTCATTGGCAACTAGATATATGACACTGAACACATTAACCTCCCTGTGCCTCAGTTTCCACCTCTGTAAAACAGAAAACATAAGCCCTTCACAAGATTCTAGAGTGCAGGCCGTGAGATCCACAGAATGATTAGCACAGGGTCTGGTGCAGAGTAAACCAGCGCCTGCGTTCACTTGGCCACCACAGAAAAGCTCTCAGCATCTAATGCATGCGGGTAGTTCTCTACAGGGCACAAGCTGTATGTAAAGTTTTGCCCCTAGGAAGTTTACATTGCTTGAGGCAAGTGTGGAAAAGGATACCAACAGGGCGCCGAGACATCACCCGTCACATCCCGAGGAACACACAGGAGCCCGTGGTGGGGCGCGGCAGCGCCGATGAAGACCGTGAGCTCTGCAGAGGAGGCTGAAAGCAGCACCTCTGCCCAGAGCTGCCTGGCAACATCCGGCACCTCCTAGAAAATTATAGCCAGAGCTTTGAACTATTTTAATAATTAAAGGCATAATACTTTACTAATATATGTCCCCAACTTAGAAGCGCCCAACCCGGGAACTTTCCCAGTACGTGTAGGACTCAGAGTCCGGCAGATTATGAGGGAATCTGACAAGACACATTCTCCCAGAGTAGAACTTGGCTGTGAGTGGCAGACCACACCACATAACATTAACATGTATGAATGATGCTAAGTAGTTCTATGAACACGTATTGGAGGCATGATTTCACAGCACACACTTACTCTCTTCACACCTCTTCGGTTGTCATTTAGCTTCTAAATTCCTGGCATGTGTGTCTGCCTGCTGCAGCCAGAGTGGTCGGGGCAGAGGCATAGATGATGTAGGGCACAGCAGACACACAGCCCCTCTGGGGGTGCAGGTAGGGCTTGAGGCCGCGCCTTCCCCTCGGGAGCCACCCTGCTGTGTGGAGTGGGGACAGCTCCTCTCCTCCTCCTGCCGCCTGCAGTCAGCCTTGGATATGTCTGCCCCAGGCTGACTCCAACATGCAGATCATACACAGACCAAGGGCTTTCAGAAAACACTGGAGTCTTTGAACAAAGGCTCAAAGGGTTCTGCTAACATGAGGAGAATTTAACTTGATTTTCAGGGAAATAACGCAGAGGCGGGCACTTACCAATGAGCATGCCCACCCTGTGTCATTGACGGTTTAATCTACTGTCTTTATCAACTGTGATCTTTTAATATAAATAAGCCTATGAAAGTGATGGTGACACACAAGATCTTGTCAAGACAGTATAAACAAAGCTAGGAGCTATGCTTCCGGTTGGAGAATCACCAGCTTTAATGTCTCTGCACTGCTTGTGTGTCACAGGATTTGAATGAAGTAATAAATAACATCTGTCTGTATTTGATAAATGGTGAAACGGCAGCCCTGACGCTGTGTCGGAATCAGCTGTCCATTCAGTTTCTATTCCAAGCGTGTCCACTGCCTGCGTGCCGGCTAGTGGCCTGCTACACAGAGGGACAGAGGAAAAGGAAGCTCGAGGGACAGAGTGTGTGGTCGTGATGTCGGGAGGGCTTGCTCGCGCCTCATCTCTGGACTCTTGTGTGTCTCCAGAGTGGCCCATATTCGCTGTCTCCAGGTCTTGCTCTTGGGTCCTCACTTGTCAGCCTAATGGCTATGGCTTGAAGTCCATCTCTTGAGCAGCTGTCCCATTAAGTGTATTGCTGGCCTCCATATATTTTTTATTTTCTTTGGTTGGTATATTGCCAGCCCTTTTTATTTTTATTTTTTTTTAATTTTGAGACAGAGTCTCACTAAGTTGCTAAATTGCCCAGGCTGGACTCACAGTTGTCCTGCCTCAGCCTCCCAGAACGCTAGGATTGCAGACTTGTCACCATGCCAGCTGTGGCCTCTGTGCTATGAGTCTACATACTCCTTTCCCTCCAAATCCTTCTCTGTCCGGCAGTCTCACAAATGCAGACCAACCTCAGATGATTAAGAGCAGGTATCCTTTCCCAGCCTGCACCCTGGTCTGCCCCTGCGCCCCACCCCCCTCGGCTGTACAGAGAATTACAGAGTTGAGCTTCTGGCTTCAGATCACTTTATCCAAATGATGAAGTTTGGAAAATTCAGTAAATGTTGTAGAGGAAAAAGTTCTAACTCACAAAAACAACTGTTAAATTTTATTTCAGATTTTTTTAAACATGCAAATATATCTTTCACAAAACCTGTATTCTACAGCAGGTGAACTTTTGTATTTGCTTGTTTAAAAGTTCCAAGCTTTGAAAGGCTTTCTAATCTTACTTTGTTTCATTGTAAAGCTAATTAGTAAAGACATGGGTCATCTGTAAGAAGTTCAGTTCCCATTTGCATTTCTTCTTTTGTAAATATTTAAGAACACTAAGATCACTACCAAAGAGCTACCACTTACGTTGTTATCCATTCTTATAAAATACTAGTATAATCACCTGAGTACTTTTAAGAGAATGGCAGTATACTTTTTAAATATCAGAGACATTAGGAATTCTGGACCTAATTCTAACACAAAAAAAAGTTGTAATTTGCTTTTGCCACAAAGAACTATGTATAATACTTGAGTTAATCATGATCAGATGATGTGATTTACAGAAATTGTGTGTATACCGACCATGCAGCCATCTTCACGGCTGAAGTAACTGTTTTAGAACCTCGCCAGCTTAATCCACCCCTTAGAGCTACGCTCCTGTCTTCTCTCCGTCGGGAACGCGTACACGGCCGTACGTGGCAGCAGAACCTTTAATCCTAGCCATGTACTCCTCCGCAGCGAAGGGTTTCTTTTCTTTGGTCCTATTAACAAAAACCAGCACAGCTCATGTTTTGCTGTGTAAAGCAGGTAAGTCACAGATAACTGACATGTGTACGCCGATACCGAGATTCAGCCCCGAGGAAACCGACAGCCTGGCCGCTGAGAGGACTGCAGGTGCAGGGAAGGCGGCGGCCGCCCGGGACAGTGGACGCAGCTGGCCGGGGCGGTAAGAACTTGGTAAAGCTCGCCGAGAGATTCTGAGAAGGAACAGAGGCACGAATCTGTACCTTATCACAAGCCCCATGAAATTATCACGTTAAAGGGGTGTTTCTTGTTAGCCGTCCACGTTGCAGCACAGAGTGATCACCGGCTTCCCGGGAGTCGGCGCACGCGCGATCGCGTCTGAGTGCGCTTCCGCTTCCTCTCACTCCTGTCCCTCCCTCTCTTGGTCCCAGTCCCATTCACAGCAGGTCTGTTTCCTGTTTCCTGTCCTGCGTTTTTCATCTTGCTCTTTCAGTTTTGTACGTTTGGGTCTCCTGTAGGAGAAACCGAGTAGGAGAAAGCTTGGACTAACATTTCTCTGAGCACTTCGGCCTCACATGAGAAGCAACTCAGATGGACTGAAAGGGCTGTGTCTTGTCACCCCAGGACAGCCCTTCAAGGGCAAGAGTTTTTAAAATTTTCAGAATAAAATAAACTCAAAATGATACATAATGGCATAATACCAGTAATTACAAAAAGTATAAATGGATTAAAAATTCCAGATGAAAATTAGAGATTGACAGACAGACTAGATGACAAAAAATAAAAAAATAAAAAGACTTTGTGTTTATCCCTAGAAGTGGACAGTAACTATAAAGACGAGACAACCAAGGGGTGAAGTACACAGGGCCACGGTACTCTCCAAGGAGTTGGGGGCAGTAGATCTGGGTGGTTGTTTGTATTTGCATTGGTAAGTATTTTTATTAAAAAGAAGGTTCAAGAAAAGGTTAAATTCAACCTATAATCCCAGCACATTTGGGAGGCTGAGGAAGGAAGATCACCACGAGTTTGAGGCCAGCCTGTGCTACCTAGAGAGTACAAGGGCAGCAGCCTGAACATAACAAGACCCTGTCTCAAGAGGAAAACAAATAGTTCAAAATCATGTAAGCTAGGAGCCATTTTTAGATATATGGAAGATGATTAAATTAAAGTGTATACAGCCATTCTTGGTAGCAGATGCCTATAACTCTAGTATTCTGGGAAGCTGAGGCAGGAGGATCCCAAGTTAGAGCCTACTCTAGGCAGGCCAGTGCTTTGTGAGACCCTGCCTCTAAATCAAAAAGGCCTGGTGATGCATCTTAGTGTAAAGGCCCTAGGATCAAGCCCCAGCACCAGTACATAATTTATTTGTGTTACTTTTATAACATCTTTTATATCAGACAGCTTTTATTGAAATCAGAGCAGATTGGCTATTCCCAAAGATAGCATTTTCTTACCAAGATATGACCAATTTGGCTCAAATGTAGTACTTGATAAATATTTAAGTCACAGCCAGGAACTCATCACCTTGGGCTCACAGCCTGTCACAGAGGCTTGCACCTGTGATCGCAGCTGCTCTGGAGGCTCAGGCAGGAGGAGGCAAGTTCATAGCCAGCCTGGGAAATGTGGCCAAAGCCCCCCTCCAGGTGCGGGTCCCACAGGTACGCTGTGTCCTGCGCTGCTGCTGGCTTATTCGTCCGTTCACCCTCCCCTGCCAGGACTCGTGCACCCACAAGGCCCGTGCCAGGCACGCAGCTGGCCCTGCTCTCCCTGTGTCCATTCGGGAGGGGGGCAGCCCGTCCACCTCACGATGCTGAGGGTTTCCGCTGTGCTGCCAACAGGATATCATGCAACTACAAATTCCATTCTATACCTGCTAGTAGCCACATTAAGAAGTATAAAGACATATATGGAGTGAATTGGGTGACACATCTAATCTACTGTAATATCTTAAATATTATTTCAACAACTAATACTTAATTTATTAATTTATGCATTGCCTTGGTGGAGACCAAACGAGAACCTTGCACATCCCAGGCAAGCTCTCTACCACTGAGCTGCAACTCCAGCGCCAAAATTTTTAAATTGCTGAAGAATCCTTTTTCATTCTTTCTTTTACATGAAAATTTCCTTGGGATTTCACTGTCTGTCACACGTTCAGCACATCTCCACCTGGACAAGTCACTGTGGCGGACCCTGACTGCGCGTGGCTGGTGGCTGGCCGATAGGGCAAGTGGAAGCCTGTGTGGACTCGCCTGCGCTTGGCTGTGGGGCATTGCAGGGCACAAGTGGACTGTGGGTAGATTCTAGGGAAGGGATGGTCTCTGATGTTAGGGGCAACTACTGGTCCAGAGGAGGAAAGAGCCCCACTGTGCCGGTGCCAGAAGTGCCCAGGTGGCGGCATAATTCTGTGGCTCAGCAGTGCTCCACTGGTTTTTATTCTGTAGAGTCCCCCAGTTTCCCTGTGTGCGGAGACAGAACTGTGCAGCCAGGGCGACATGTAGCCAAGTGAACCTCAGAAAAGCCGAAATCCCCTCAGTGTTCAGAGCCCCCCAATGAGACACTTTCTCAGGCTGCCAAATAAATAGCCCTGCTCCCTGTGTCGATGCCGCTTGTCAGACAGATGGTGCGGTGAGCCGGTGGCCCCATACCAGTCCTCTTAAACACAAACAAAGTGCTTCTAGCTCTAGGCTAATGAGCCCCGTGCTCATTTGCATGCTTGTCTTCTATTTAAAATTCATTCAAACCGGGGATGTAGCTCAGCCTGGCAAGCGCAAGTCCTGAGTTCAATTCCCAACACCAAAAAAATTAATTCACATTTTAACAAAAGAATTTCTGTTCCTGACCAAGCCTGATACTTCCATCGGGCTGAGTCCCCTTACTTTTGAGAATGTGACTTCACGTAGCCTACGTGCAGAGAGCTGGCTTTCAGACTGCGTCTATGATGCTTCATCAGGACCAAACCTCAGCTTGGATCTGGAAAGGCAGAGAGTAGGAGCCGGCCTGGACTCTGTCGTTGTCGAAGCATGAATGTTAACAGGCTCATCCTCGGCGAGGGGGGTGGGCAGCTGGGAAGCAGGGTCTCCCCGGGGTCTGTAGCATGACCTGTGTGCCTAGGACCAGGTGTGGCCAGCTCTGTCCTGACCGACGGAAGAGCAACAGACACACGACCACTGCGCATCCTGTTGCTGGGGGAACTGCCGTGCCAGCACTCACTTCCCTCGTTCTCTGCCTTTGCTCAGCGTCTCACTGCGCACAGTGGTTGCCCTTAAAGTATGTTTTCATCATTGAGCCCATAAAGCGTATAGTGCTTCCTTGACCTCCTGTGGGTTAAGAATGACGGATTCAGCTAGAGTCAGACTGTATTTAGCATGAATGAGCTAATGTCTAAAATCAAACTGACTAGGACCCTGGTGTATCTGTGTCATTTCCCAATTGCAATCTCTTTAATGTTTGTGACTGAGTCAGAAAAGCAGTCCTTTGTCCCTTATTTTTTACACGAAATCATTTTTAAAGCACTTTGATTCAATCACATAAAAGCAGAAGCAGACGGGCTGCCTGAGAGACCCAACTTGCACCATGTGCCTGAGAGCCAGCGCTGGCCAGAGGCTGAAGACGGCCAGCCTGCAAGGTCATCTGGGACACGGTCGAGCTCAGAACCGGGTCTTCCGGACCCAGACTGGGCTCGCCCTGCCCAGCACCACTTGCTGTGAGGCTTTGCCGTCAGAAGCACGTGGGCCTCCCTTTCTTCCCCAGCGCCTCCCCGCAGCACGTCGCCTCCTCGGCAGGCCCCGGGGCACAGCGAATGCACCCTGCAGGGCTGCGCAGGACACAGCACTACAAGATGCCAGAGGCAGTGTGCTGCTCATTTACTGCCATGTCTATTAAAGCTCCAGAGAGAATCTAACTCCCTGGATTTTAAATATAGTTGAGATATTATGGTGATGTTTCCTGATTTAATCCCTCAATAAATTAGATGAAATGATTATAGGACCTGTTGTCGTTTCATTCTTGCCCTATCTCCAATCACTCTTATTCCTTCATTAATTCAGAATAAAATACCCCGAGACACTAATGTAGCACTTGGAGACAGGAGGGCTGCACTTGACAGGAAAACTTATGGACAGTAATTCTTTAAATACTGTAATTTATTCATTTATAACATGTCAGGATAAATTAAAAGAACAGTCTGGAAAAAAAAAAAAAGGCTGCATTTTCATGGCCTCAATATAAAGTCTTACTTCGGACGTCTACGCCTTTACTGGACTAGGAAAAAGGAGGTAAAACCTCACTCATCCTCTGTAAACCTCATGGTAATGTCACGGATGCTGACAAATGAGGAAACTAAGGCTCGGAGTTCTCAAGAAGCTCATCCAGCCACCCTGCAAGTCCCCACCCACCAGCACACCCTGGCTTCGCTCAGAGCATAAGGCTCCTGCTAGTCGGCCTCGAGTTGCTGGGGTTCCATGACCGCGGTTCCCAGGGAGAGGCACTCTTGCCAACCTGCAGGCGAAGCCAGACATCCCGGTGTTCTCGTCACTTGAGCATCAGTGTTTTTAGTTTATGACTTCACAGCCACTGTTTGGTCTTCTCTTACAGAAGGCAGCAGGCCACTGCAGCAGAAACTGTCCTTAGAGGGGAACCCCAAACCTGTGCATGGAACCGCAGAGAGGTCAGACGGCCCACAGTGGGTGGCTGAGCAGCCCTGGAGCCCGAGCAAGCCCAAGGCAAAAGCATCTCCTGTTAAGCCCAGTGCCCCTGCAGCTCATCTTGAGATAAGACCAGAGGAGCTGGCAAAGAAAAGAGGTAAAGTGATTTATTTTGCACAACTGATTCAACACGCATCACAAGCACAGAGAAGAGCAGGGTGATGGGACTTGCTGACAGGTATCGCTGAGCACTGAGAGGCGCACCTGGGGCTGTACTTCTGCAGTGCCCGCCTGGGCTGGAAGGCAGGTGCGATCCTTTGGGTTGTCAGAGCCTCGGCTGTCTCAGAGTGTTCTGGCCCCCTGTGCCACCTTTCTGTGGCTGCTCCCTGCTGGGTGACGAAAGTACACCAAGCTACCCTCCACCCTAATTGCTGCCGCACAAGTGTCCATGCAGAGCCCCTGGGAATGGGACCAGCATTTCTGGAGATGAAGGCTCTTGCACAGTGTGGCCAGGTCAGGGCTGGCCTTCCCCTGGGAGCCCAGGTCCATGTTAGAACTTCCAGGCGTGGGGCCCTGGGAGAGGATTTTATGCTGGACACACTGGGGTTTTTATTTGTGAGCTGTGATACTCAGCCGTAGCTAGCCTTAAATGTTAGAGACTGGGTCTTCCCCGAAGACTCACGAGAAGTGAGTCTCCTCACTCAGCCATGACCGTGTCCATGTCCCTGACTCAGGCATGCCCTCCCTCTTCCACAGAGAGCACCACCTGGTCGGGCTACACACGGGCCATTGGCCATCACTCTCTGTGGTCCCCGTGTCAGTGTTGAGGACTCAGGTAACACTGGCACCAAAGGCTGCCTGAATATGCCTGCTGCCACCGCAGCCTGCCCCAGCCACACCTGGCACCAGCAGCCATCCTCTGTGTTGGTGGCACCTCGCCCAACCCTGATGCCACCTTCCTCTCCACAGCCCTGCTGGTTCTTCACCACATGGTGGTGTTTGTCAAGAGAGCCAACAGCGCAGGTGGCCTTTGGAGTCTGCGGCACCACGGTCTGTGACGGAACACGAGGATGTGAGCTCCTTCTGCAGAGCAGAGGAGACAGGTGTGCCCCAAGCAGCAGCCAGAGCCCCGGCCACGGACCCTACTCTGGACAGGGTTTTTCCCACTAAAAAACAACATGAATTTATATTTTTGGTGTGTTAGTTGCTTTGTCTCATTGTGTAGCATGCAAAGGATAAAGTGCTCAAGGTGACACATTTTTGCATCAATTTTAGGCCCAAATATTGAAAAATCGGTGAAGGATTTGCAGCGCTGCACCGTTTCCCTAACCAGGTACCGGGCAATGATCAAGGAGGAGGTGGACAGCTCTGTGAAGAAAATCAAGGCCGCCTTCGCCGAGCTGCACAACTGGTGAGTGGGGGCCTGGCTGTGCTCCGAGGAGCCGCGCCAGCCGGTGCCTCTGGCCGCATGGATGGGAGCGTCATCCGCAGGAGGCGCATGTGCCGCAGAGTAGCAGCCGCAGAGATTTAAGAGCACTGAAGGCAGAAACATACGTCTTGGGGATAAAAAAGGAGCAAGGATTTGAATAGGAAGAAACCTGCTACACGTAACTCACCAGAGTTTAGGATTGGCCCAAAAGCTATAAAAGAAATAGGATAAAATCTCAACAATGAATAAAACCTCAAAAAATAACACATTGACAAAGTCTGGGGCCCTAATAATGGGGAAGCTACTAAGCAAACAAAATAATTCCAGCATTATCATTAGAAAATCAGAAAACTACTTTAACAAAAAGAAATATTTGACATAAGCTAGCCATAGTCTCCTATTCTGGTGTGTTTAAGATCCGAATTAGGATAGAAAATGGTGTGCCGATGTGGTCCTGCCTGCTGGCCTGAGCTGGTTTTGAGCGGAGGGCCTGTAAGCCCACCCTGACGATAGCTGCATGAAGGACTGTTGGCTTAAGTGTTATCATCAGTGAGACCGTGCTGCCAGTGGATCAATGAGGATTCCGCAGCTCCAGGAGCCAGAAACCCAAGTCCCACTGGCTGTGAGAACTGACGTGCGGAAGAGTCCTGTGGGACCCAAGCTCTCACCCTAACTCTGCTCTCAGGGCTCCCGTCCCTTTCTGTCCTCGCGGCCCCCACTTCTGCTCACACTCGCTTGGCCTCTCTTAGGGAGCCCTCTCCAGGTGACAACAAAGACAACCCCAGGAGCCCCCGGGGCTGAGAGTGGGTTTGTTTCCAGTGGCTCCAACCAGCTGCAAGGGCTGCTCCCCCTGGCTGGCCAAGGCCACCCGTGTGTCCCTGAGCCAGTCACTCATGCGGAAGGGACAGTCTGCTCACAGCCTTGTGCTTACGCAGAATTAGGGGTCATCCCACAAAACACTTGGACCTGGAGTTGCACAGCCCCAGTGTTCTCTCCAGAGGACGTGAAGGGCTCACACCGAAGGAAGGGAAAGAATGTGAGAAGGAAGCCACGCGGCTCCAGGGCTAAGCCCAGGGGGCGTGTGCCCTTCACCTCCTCGGCCTCCTGGGATTCTCCAGCATGACCCCATCTTCCGGCTGTTTTCCTCTTCCAAGCCCCTGCTTGGACACTGATGTGCTTTTTAGCAGAAACTGTGAGGTTGCATGAAACTAAGGATTACTCTTCCATTAACTTCATCCAAAGCTCATGAATGTTGAGCCATCTGCCACATATAACATTAAGGGTGCAAGAGACACCGAGGACTTGAAAGAAAGCCACTGCCATCCCATGCAGACACTCTAACAGAAGGACCCTGTGCCCACACCCTGTCATGGGCCGAGAGCAGCTGGGGACAGCAGAGAAACCCATGGCCAGGCGTCCACGGGGCCACACTGGCCACCCCTCTGGAGGCACGAGCTGGTGGCTTGGAGTCACGCACGTCCGCCTATCATGTAGCCTGCAAGAGGAAGTCTTCCTCGCAGGCTTCTGTGACCTGTTCCACAGAGTGACTCTTGCATGACTGACCCTGGGGGCAGTGACCTCGGAGTGCCTCGCCCCAGCTGCCCCAAGGGCATTTTGTTTCATTCTGTTGTTGTACTTATTAGTAAAACAGACAGCGTATGAGTCCCAGGACTTCTGAGGCTCACTAGAGACTCTTCGAGGGCCCGCTGCTCACACTGCGTGCTCGGGGCCAGCCGACTGGTGCCATGGGAGCCGTGCGCCTTCTCACCCGTAGCTCCCCCAGCTCAGATGGCCGGTCAGAGCGGCTTCTGAATGAGCTCCGCCAGGCCAAGCTGCCGAGCAGGTGGCGTGTGCAAAGGACAGCACTTCGCGCGCACCCGAGAGGGTGGCTACAGGAATCAGCGCCTGCACTTGCTTTCTGATCTGATGAGAGCACGGTACTTGCATGAGCGTGAACCTAACAACAAGCCCAAAGTACTTTTTTAAGTCACCCACATACATGCATGTCTGCCAAGTGGAAACTTGGCCTCTGCTCCCCATAAGCCTACAGCCCAGAAAGCCTCCGCACTCCCTTAGGAAAGGGGGGAGGGTGCGCTGCAGGAGCGTACTGCTCGCAGCACTGAGGAAGGCAGCCTGGAGTGCTTTGAGAGCTTTCCTATTTACCTGTGGTTAAATCCGGCACCCTAGGCCTGAGCGGGAATGGAAAGGCGCCACGTGGAAGTGCAGGGTCACATGGAGGAGCGCTGGAGGCAGCAGGTACGGGCCAAGCCCTTTGGAGCCCCAGGAGGAACGCGGCTGTGCATGTGCGCACGCGCACGCGCACACAGGGCAGTGCAACGGTGCGGTGGCTTCCCAGGGCCGCCTGCTCCCCTGGGGCCACTGCTCTCAGAGCCAGTGACTCAGTAGCATCCTCACTGGTGAGAAATTCGAGACTGTCATTGCTTCCAAAGGCCGGCTTGAGGACACAGTCCTGCTTCACTGCCCCACCCCCAAATCTGCTGGAACTGCTGGAACCGTGGTTTCCAGAAGCTGGAGAAGCCAAGCGAGCGCAGCCCTGGTGCCGGGTCGGACGCTTCTCCCCACCCGCAGCCCTGAGCGCTCCTGAAGGGAGCCAGAAAGTAGCTAACAGACCAAGTGCACACTGGCATTCCGCCAGGACACGTTACCCAGGGCTCCGTGACCGCGCAGTCTGCCCGGCCTCGGCCCACGGCAGAGGTGGGAGGGCAGCAAGGACGACGCAGGCGCTCACAGTTCCTTTGAATGGAAAATAAACTCGGCAACGCGAGCTCGAAACGTCCATCAGGAACTAACATGAAGCAGCTGTTCTTCTCTTTGTGCGTTTGGCCTCCGACCACAAATGGAAAATACTCGTCCTTCCGAATCGGAGCTGCCAGGTCTCTTGCTGTGTGTGCAAACCAGTCTAGCCTCTCGCCACCAGTCAGTGTCTGTGGTCCTCGCTGATTGTGAGGGCCGAAAAGGAGCAATCAAACATGAAATTTAAAAAAACTCCAAGGAGGGATAATAATACTTGATATTTCTGTCATGTGCTCAGGGAGAAAGTATTCCAAAGTGGAGATGTAAAAATTCTGTTAAGTGCTATTGTCAGCGTACCACCTAAGAGCTCGC
Organism: Octodon degus; assembly: GCF_000260255.1. Taxonomy (NCBI): domain Eukaryota; kingdom Metazoa; phylum Chordata; class Mammalia; order Rodentia; family Octodontidae; genus Octodon; species Octodon degus. The sequence goes on along the minus strand of NW_004524601.1, from coordinate 1,058,344 downwards.
CTAAGGCTGGAGAAGCCGAGGCTGGCCAGCCAGGCTCAGTGCGCATGTGTGCAGCGGGCAGGGCCAGGGAGGGGGTGAATAGGGATGGGGGCGTTGGGGGGAACAGGCGCTCTCAAGTGGAAGGGAAGGCAGGCTGGGCGTACTGTGCAGGAAGGAACCCAGAATGCCCCTCCTCCACGTGTTTCCTGCTGCTGTCAGGCCTGGCCCAGGTGAATGTGCAGGCAAGTCAGGCCAGGAGCTCCGGCCTCCACCCTACCGCCTGCCCCTTGCACCTGCTCCTCCTCCCCATCCTCCTGCCCATCCTCCTCCTTGTCCTCCTGCCCATCCTCCCATCCTCCTCATCCTCCTATCCATCCTCCCCTTCTGCCCATCTTCCCCATCCGCCTCTCCTGTCCTTCTGCCAGTCCTCCTCCCCATCCTCCTGCCCCTCCTCCTCCTTGTACTCCTGCCCGGCTTCCCCCTCCTCATCCTCCTGTCCATCCTCCCCCACCACCACCCATCCTCCTCCTCTTCCCCATCCTCCCCATCCTCCTCCCCGTCCTCCTGCCCATCCCCCTTCCAGCAAGGCCTTGCAGTGAGAAAGCCTCCCTGTGCTTTGAAACCTCCTGCTTCACAGGATGACTGACCTCCCCCTCAAGTGACACACGCCTTAGTGAAACGCCTCGTGGAGGAGACTCCCCCACCAAAGAGTAACTGGCCCGGGAGTTTCAGCAGCATTTCGGATAAGCTTGCCTCTGTCCTGCATCTTTGCACCCCTCTCGTCTGCTCTATCAGCTGCGAGCCAGCACATGCTTAGCAGGGTGGCTAACCAGCACCGCAGGGTGATTTGTCACTGTTTTTAAGTGCCTGTCCTTTCTCTAGGATGTGCATATACCAAGGCACTGTGTTCAGCATGACTTAGATGCCCTTCGGCCCGTACACCCAGTCTGCATTCCCTGCGTGCCCAGGCTGTATGAAATTTTGGGAACATATATCCTTAAACCCACTTTAGTTCCAATCCAGATAAGACCATTTCTCTTCGCTTTGGGAGGTGAAACATGTAGTGGGGTTCTTGTCTTGTTTGTCGGCCCCAGCACACATTCCAGACACAGCTGCTTTTATGCGGTGCTTGGCTGTCCATACCATTAGGCAACTGGTTCTTCTGTGCCCTTTGGGTCTCTACTTGCTCTCTCTGTGGCAAGTTAGCACTGACTGAAAAATGAGATCTCTAAATTAATATTTAGCCCTTGCCACACCAAAGCATACTATACACTGTAATCAGAAACCCTCAGAGCTTTGTGGATATCCCTTGCTGGGGTACTACCCTGAGATACTGATCTCATTACCCCAGAGAGATGCGTTTCCTTTTTTGTTGTTTTTAATCCAGGTGATTGAGTCTCTCATGCATCTGTAGTTGAAAACCGCAGGGTTAGAGTCCTGCCCAGGATCTGCATATCTGGTGCCAGAGCGGGGCTTCTCAGGCAGGTGAATTCGACCCCCGGAGATGGGTGGCCATCTGGGCACCCAGGGAGGTTCTGTTTGCCAGGGCTACAGCGTGAGAATGCAGCAGGCTTCTGTGGGCAGGGACCGGGTTGCTGTGTCCTCCCAGGGGTGCACCAGAGCCCTTCCCACGAAGTCATGCCGGGCCAGGGGGTGCCAGCCGCCAGCCCCGAGCACCTGCCTGCCTGCCTCCCCAAGAGACCTGAGGGGGCTTCGCCCTGCGGCTGTGGTGCCTTCTCTTTTCAGTCAGTGCGTAGGGAAAGACTCGGTCCATGCTGCAGAAACATAAACCTCTAACGATGCATTTTAAAGGTCAAATTACATTTTTACCTCCTTAAGATCAGAAAAATAATTATATTGTAGTGCAGAACACTGAAGGCTCTGCATGTCTGCTTTTCATTATACAATTCAATGTAGTCCTTAGAAGAAAATGGAAAAATTAAGAACTGAAGGTTATAGCTAATGGCAGTCACTTTCATTAGCCATTCTGTCTCCACCTGAGTCCTTTTCTCATTTTGCAATAAAACCAAATATCATAGTGGAAAACAAGATTAGAATGAAGATCTGTCCGGTATGGTGGTGAGTTCAAGGCCAGCCTGAACTCCATAGCAAGACCATGTCTCAAAAAAACAAAAAGACTTTCTGACTAATGCTTCTGCCTTATCAAGTGGCTGTTCTAAGTTCCCTCCTGCTTGTGACTTGCACAAAGCATGACACGTAGGAAAGTAAACAGGCTTGCTGCTCTCCCACACCCAGCATTCCACGTTACGTGAGGGCACTGCAGGAACCCAAAGTGGGCATGGGATGCGCCTCGCGGGATGCCAAGAGATAATAATGGAGGACCGTAATAAGTATACTCGTGCCGCGAGGGAGCGCCTGGGTGGCTTTAGTGCCGTCGGGCTGACAGACTGCCCAGGATGACTCCTTTCCTCACTCTGCGCCAATGCAATAAGCAGAATAAGCTTGGGGGTCCAATCTGAAATTGCGGGCAAGGGCAAATACTGAGCAGCGTGGAGACCCCCAAGGTCCTGGCGACTGTGACCAAGACAAGCCCGTGGCCGGTGGGCCTCAGCCCTTGGCTCACTTGTCAGACGTCCCGTCCAGGCGGCTGCAGCTCACATGCTGGAGGTGAGAGATCTCCTCTCCCTGAGGCCTTCCTCTACACTCAGTGTTTTCCGGCACCTCACTTGGACTGAAGGGCTCAGCTGGTGTAGAGGGCAGCGTGGCAAGCACAGGGGCATGCGCCAGCCCTTGGCAAAGGTGCACCCCTACGGCCGGCGTCCACACGCTCGCGACTGTGAGCAGCCGGGCCGCCACCTCCTTCGGGAGTCCCCACCCACTCGATGCAGCTGTCTGCTTTGTGTGGGGTGCAGGCCTCCGTGTAGGACGGCGGGCCCACCGCGAGGGCTGAGGGTGAGAAACTGATTCTGGTTCTGCCTTGAAACCTGCAAGGACTTCTGAGTCTTTCTGGCAAATCAAGGCTACCCGGGACCCAGCCCGGTAACATGCTCCTTAGAGGAAGTGGTGAGTTTTCATCGTAAACTGGAACGTAAGGAGTTGTCCTGTGTGCACACTCCCTCAGGCACTGGGCAGGATGTGTTCTGGTTGGTTTTTTATGTTTTTTGGTGTGGTTTTTTTGGGGGAGCATCTACGGAGTGTTCAGAGTCTCACTACTCGATCAGACTCGTAGTGATCCGCCTGTTCACTGCCTCCCAAGCGCACGTCCACACCCAGGCTCAGTCGCCGGCTCAGCGCGCCTGGGGTGGGGCCGGCACAGCAGGCCGGGGATCGAACCCCGGCCCCTGCGCCTGCTTGCAGGTGCTTTAATCTGCTGAGCTATTTGGCCAGCCCTTTAATTTAATTTTATTTTATTTTATTTTTTAAATGTATTTGGTTTTT
>NW_004524601.1:1033883-1054311 GCF_000260255.1 Octodon degus | reverse complement strand
CAGGCCCTTGCGCTTGCCAGGGAAGCACTTATTCCACTGAGCCATCTCCCTGACCCTGAGAATCACTTTTCTATGGCTTAGTTACTATGTAAGAGGCCTGAGGCACAGAGTTAGACAAATCAGGGTTCGGTCTCAGCTCCACACTCCAGGTCTGAAGCTGCTTACATTTCTCAAGTTCTCCTTGGCTACAAACAAGGACATGCCTATCACTTTCTGAGGTTTTACAAAATTCATGTACAGGTAATGATGATTCTAGAAAACTGTCATGCTGGCTCGTGGGGGAGACTGCGAGGCTGGTTCTAGGGGTCTCTTTCCCTGCGTACCATGGCCCCAGGAAGATGTTCTCTCCCTCCCTCTTCCCATGTGCTCAGCGTGTGGTGGCTCCTAGCTGTGGGACGTGGATATTGCATCCCAGTTCTCGCTGTTTACTGCTTTAGGAACAGAAAGGAGGCAAAGGGGTCCCTGGTTCTGAAGGGTCACCGCTGCCAGCAGTTCTCTTGTCCTTCCCTGTCCCTCCTGCTGTGCCTCACCCCTTCCCAGGCCGCTGGTGTGCACCACACTGCGGCTCAGACTCCACGCCCTCGGGAGCATCTGGGCCTTTGCCCGGAGGTTCTGCGTCTCAGGCTGGCAGGCACGGTTCCACCAGCTGTGTCGGGTCCAAGCACCTCCTCTGAAGAAGTGCTGCTGAAGACACAGCGTGCAGGCAGGCTCTGCAGTGAGAACCCCAGGCTGGGCGGTGCGGGGTGCTCCCTGCCATCAGAACATGCGTCCACTGGTTGGTTGTCAGCGGTCCATCGCAGAGGTGGCGCCCAGCTGGACCCTGAGGGAAGACGAGAAATGCACCAGGCAAGAGTGAGAAACAAGATCCTCCCACGAGGAGCACCACGGCCTGCAGCAGGCGCCAGGTCCCATCCAGCGAGTGTGGGGACCACCGGGGCCTGTCAGAGAGCTCACCTCAGTCGGATGGGAAGAATGGCTCGGCTGTGTGCAAAGGGCAGGACGTCTACTTCGCAGAGAAAAAATGCTTATAGTGTATGTATTTACCTGTGCGACCTCTGTAGAAGCCACTGGCTAGGGCAGTGCTATACAGAGGAACCGGCTGCGTGACATCAGACGTGGCGGCCCAGGGCCCCGCCCCCACCCCTGCCAGCCGCTCCGAGCCCGCCCGCCGAGACCCCGGCCCACCACCTCCCTTCGGCGCTCTGCGTGCTGACGCCGTCGCGCCTCCCCTCAAGCAACTATTTTCCCAAAAATGTTTTTGGAAGGAAACACAGCCGAAGCTCAGAGTGGCTGCCCACATTTTGTGTAAGAAACAGAGAAGGTTTTGCCTTGCTTTGCAATTTACTTTCTTTTATCTTGTTTTCTGTAACTCCCAGTTTTTTAATGAGCATGTGAAAGTGTACACTAAAGTGCATTAACTGTTCTCTAAGTGGCACCTTATGCCACAAGGCAGTTGACACCCAGTTGGAGCAGCTGCTTTCTCTTCCCACAGGTGTAGCTTTGAAAAGGCCTCAGGGTGGGGGGATCTTAACAGTCCATAAAAATGAGATGAAGTTAAGTTACTTTCCCTAATTAGTGGTCCTCACAGAAAGAAACCAAACTAACAAATGGTCCACAGAGACAAAGGATTACACTATTAAGCCAAAGCTATCTTGTATAAAATTCTAAATTCCTTAAGGGATATATGTTCCCAGTTGAGCGCTTGCTGTTGTGGAATGTACGGACCTAGAGGACTTTTGCAACTCTGCCATTTAAAAGATTCCAAGAAGAATCAAGAGTCCCTGTGGGAAGTTTTAAATTAACTATGTCCTTTTTGAGAAACTCCAGAATTGTAGAAGAATTGGGAGTTAGCCCTTAATGTGAAAGCCACGTGTGTCTCATTTTAGAAATGAACTTAGAAAGGACCATGAACTGTTCATTAACTGGTTTCAAATAATTGCGTGATTCCAACATAAAATACGAAGACTAGAGGTACTACTGTCACATGACCTCTGACAGGAATGGGAGTGAGTCTTGCTCGATTGGCAAGCTGCAGCTGCTGGCGTCCACTGAGAGGCAGAGGGGCATCTGCTCGGTGTGCTCGGCGCAGTGCTGCCTAGGAAGCAAGCTGCCGGAGTTCGTGATAGGCAGCGTCCCAGAGGCTTAATCCCGAGCCCAGGCCGCACCTTCTACACGTACACATTGGTTGTGTGTGTTTATCAGAGAACACTGGAACTCAAGAAATGTCTGGAAAGATCCGCTTGTTGCCATTGCTGCATTCAGATAAAGGATTCCACGATGGAGGGCCAACCAGATAGCTCAGTGGACCAAGTGCCTGCTAAGACAAGCTCAGGGACTGGGGTGTGATCCCCAGCACCACGTGCCATGCCGGCCCTGCCCCCAGGCACACTGAGCTGGCCACTGAAACTGGGTGTGGTGGCGCACACCTGTAATCCCAGCTCTGGAGAGGCTGAAAACAGGAGGATCACTACGTGTCTAAGCTGCATAGTGAGACCCTGTACAAAATACATAAATGAAAGAAAAAAAAGAATTCTTGAAAAAAAGTTCTTAAGTGCAAAATGTACAGAATGGGAGGTGACAGATTTAGAAATCCTAGCTCCTTGGTGATGGAGTTGTAAGGCACAGGAGAATGTTCCTCTTCCGGAGTCAACCTCAGACCAGCACTGTGTGCCAAGCAGAGGGGAGGGAGGGAGTGGCACCCAGGAGCCAGTGTGCAGCGTGGGGACAAGTGGATGGAGCAGGAACTCCCCAGAGACAGGAAGGGCTAGGAATGAGGGCCCAGCCGAGGAGGGGCCCACCATCGTCAGAACTGTGTCTACAAGACACAGAGCCATGCCACCGTGCTGCAGGGCTGGCCCCTGGTCAGGAAGAGGCTGTGATGGGGGGCTGAATGCCCACCTGGGTCCTCCCAGGAAGAGCACAGCCGAGCCGATGGGCAGCTGGACTGGTGGCAGGTCCCCGGGGGCCACAGGGCCCTCATTGTGAAGAGGACGTTTCCCACCCCTGAGGAGAGGGACACGGGTCCTCTGCGGCTGGGCTAAAGTAGGGGCTGCTCTGGCTTCATCAGTGGCCACTGGGCACACATGGCAAGGCTGCCAGGAGCCCATGGGCATCACAGGGCTCACCCCTGGAGCAGGAGCGGACCCAGACAGGAGAAGCAGTGCTCACAGGACATAAGTGAAACCGTGGGTCTGCCCTGGGAGGCCTGGCCCCGAGGCTTACCATTCACACTGGTGTTGGGTGAAGGACGCTGGAGCAGCCCACAGCGCTCAACAGCACCTTTCTGCCGGCCTTGCCAGCCCCGGCTCCGCCGATGTCCAAGCCTCTTGATCCACAGGGCCTTGCGCAAACCTTCCCAGAAGCAGAGGGCCCGGGCCAGTTCTCTCTCGTGTCCAGCGCTGGCCATTGTTGCAGTGTTGCCCGCAACTCCCTTGGCTGCGCTGCTTCCCTCCTCGTGGCCACCCCCAGTGGCTCTGCAGGCTCCCAGACCAAGCAGCTGGTCACTCTGGCTGCTGAGCCCCGAAGATGGGTCTCTTATGAAGCAAAAACTCATAAATCTGTTCCTCCTAAAGAACCTTTCTGATTCTTCTTCTTATTATTAGTTTCCTTTAGAAAGAAATCAAGACAGTGAAACATTTTTATAAAAGGAGGCTTTATCTCTGTGGATAACCATATAGAAGCCATACAGTCTTTGCTGTGGTAATCTTCTCCTTATCCTTTACTGCTTTGATAATAAAAGGTTTCTTAAGGCCACAAAATAAAATCTTACTATCAAGCCGCAGAGATGAGAGGAGATGGGTTTTGAAGGACAAAGGGCACACCTGAGACATGGAAGGGCGGCACAGGCTTTACACACGCATGGTTCATACGGCACATGGTTGGTACCTCTTGGGGTGGAGCCAACGAAAGCACTGTGTTTCTGTCCTTCTTAGGACCTGCTGAAAAGCACACACTCTCGGCGCCTAGCGTTTCAGCAGCTGAGCTACGCCAGCTTGCAGACCAGCCGGGACCCGCTCTGATCTGAGCCATGCGTGACACACTGCATGGATGTGGTTACACTGTACCAAGCCGCGTGCCTCCTGGCATCACCAGCAGAGGAGGTCGCTCCCGCCAGGCAGTGGCGCCCTGCCTGCTGTGCCCGTCAACTGGCATTCTGGAGCGGCTACAGGTGGTACCTACTGACAGACAAGGAGTGCCCTGAAGGTAGAAGCATGACCTCTCACATCCCCAGCAGGACCATGACACTGCGAGGCTCCTGCAGCCCCTCAGCGCTGAGGCCATCAGCACGTCCTCCACAGGGGCCCTGCACTCCCCACGCCCACTGCCTGCAGCCTTGCCGGCACAGCGCACTCTAGGTCTTTCCTGTTCCCTGGCAGGACTCGGTCACCTCGCTGGGTGTGTAGTGCAGGTGTCAGATGTCCCTCCTTGATGCCAATCCTCGCTGGCTGAAGGACAGGCCACCAGGCTTCTCTTTCTTTCTCTTTCTGACTGTACTTGGCTGGCCCAGCGCAGTCAGGCAGCAAACATGATAAAAAGAGTGAATGTTCTGCCCAGCCTGGCCTCGCGCAGCACATCCCTGTCCTCTGTCCTACACTCTGCTCGCTGTTGGTGACAGTGCAGCACAAGTCACCCACGGTTGCTGTCACCCTCAGTCCACCAGGGCCACCCACCCCCAAGTCCAGATGATCGTCCTGGACCCCGTGCAGGTCTGGCCGTCCTGGGTGGAGTGGACACCACATTCTGTGCTCCCTGCCTCTCCTCCCGCCTGCTCAGCCCTCGGTGGACCTGTGTGCACCACTTCCACGTGGTCCCCACGCTCGGGCGCTCTTGCCACCCCGCCCTGCAAGTGCCCGGCTCCACCCCTGCTCCCACTTTTCTGCTCCTCTGCCCTGTGTGTCTGAGGCAGCTCGAAGCCTGTAGCCAGCCAATCCCACATCTCCAGCTCTCACCTTGCTTCGCAGACCTTATCCTGAAAGCCTTGTTCCTCTAAAGTGGAAGTGACCCCACTAGAAAGATGGCGAAACCAAAGCAGCAGAAGCATGCTGCCTGCATCAGAGCCATCTCTGTGTGCTGGCTGAGGAGTTGAGGCCGCTGCACATGCGTGTACGGGGTGGACTGGGAGGTGCAGTGAGGGCCTCACGGGGCAGTGGCACACGGAGCACTGCCCGCCCTCTGTGCAGCACCTATGTGGTGTCACTAAGGAAGCTGAGGGGCCTGATGTGCCGGCCACACACAGTGACCCTGTTGGTGACCCAAGGGACATGCATCACATCACAGGACTGGCAGTGCTGCCAGGGACAGACCAGCTCACAACCCTGCCCCACGCTTACCCATTCTGCCCATTAAGGTTGCTGGGGCCCACAGCTGCCTCTGAGTTCTAGCAGGAAACCCCTGCTGTCCTAGACTCATCCTAGGAAGCATTTCTTCCACAAACAGTGCAAATTTCTTTCTTTTTTTTTTTTTTTTGGAACTGGGGATTGAACTCAGGCCCTTGCACTTGCCAATAAGCGCTTATTCTACTGAGCCATCTCCCCGGTCCAGTGCAAAATTCTTAAGAAGATATAAATTTTAAACACATTTTAAGTTGAAGAGCACCTCTGATGGAATACTCCCAGAGGACACGGGTCATCAGCACAGCAAGGTGTCGCGTGTGTGGGCAGTTACAGCACACCAAGCAAAAGCGTGCAAAGGAGTCAGCTGTTGTTCTGAAAACTGATAAATGGCAGGGGCAAGGTGAAGATGTATCCTGCTACTCTATACAAAACACGCTGAATGGAAACCACGTGGTGGAGTCGCTCTTCTCTAAAGAGAAGGCTCTCAGGAGAGAGACGGCGACGGGCTTGTGTGTCCCCATCTCCCAAGTCCTGTGGCTCTACGTGGTGGCGCTCAGTGGCTGCGAGTATCACAGAAAGGAGACGTGTCCTTTGGAGTTGGGATACACTTATCATAGGGCACAGAGCCTCGGTGAGGCTTAGAACTGAGGTTCCCCAAGAGGAATACTTCACCGTGTGATCTTCCCAGCACCCCGGTAAAGACACGGCACTGACAGAGCGCCCCTCTGAAAGCAAGCACAGCGCAGTCGTGTCACAGTTCCAGCTCCAGTGGCAGGTAGCAACGGAAACAGAGCGGGCTACGTGCTACCGTGGAGGTGCGGTCACAGACTCAGGCCTGGGCAGCTCTTCTTCTTTTGGACAACGTTAAGGACAACCTGGTTTCTTCAAATAAATGCCACAAGGATAAGAAAACAGATGGGAGGCAACTTAGTGGATTCAAACTCATTGGGCACCGAAAGGGCCCAAGTTCGGCCCTGGCTTAAACTGTTAAAGAAATGTTAGAAATAATTGAGAAAATCTCAATGCTGACTGATGTCTGATGTCACTGAAGTACTGTTAATTTTTAAGTGATGTAATGACACTGTGGTTCTAACCCCAAATTGCCCTTATGTTTGAAAGGCATATTGAACGGTTTGTGGTCAAAATGAAACAAGAGCGCCTGGCACCTCCGCTCGTCTAGGCGTTAGGACCGTGCGGTGGAGTGCAGCAGGGAGCTGTGCTGGTTGGAGAGGGGGGTGGCTGTGGGCCAGGGAGAGAGGGCCAGCCTCAAAGTGCAGCACTTCCTGCAGGCAGCCCTTTTCAAAGGCCTAACCAAAAAGCAAATGGAACATAAGGGAAGAAGGTCCTTAGAGCCTTGAAAGACTGACTCGGGAGAGCGAGAAAGACATAGCCTGGCTCCTGCCCGGTCTGTATCCGACCAGGGCCCCCCTCGCTGCTGGGAGAGGGGCATGCAGTGACACTGGGGACCACAGCCCTTCGCCACCAAGGGCCAGCTTCACCCACACTACATTGTTTTGGAGCTTTGGCATGTATAGGGCAAAAACACACCCAAATTAAATTCCAAGCAGCCCAACCCCAAAAGACTCTTTTTAGAGGTGTTGACAGTGATTTAATCAGCAGATGTCACCATGCAATCCTTGGGAATACCCTGCCATGTCGCCTCAGCTTGGAGACAGAGAGTGCTGCTGGCGATGTAGCATAGAAATATTTATGGTAATTTTGTATTTTGTTTAACACAACTCATTTTCTCTTACTCCATGCTTCCGCAAGCCTGTCTTTGATGGAGCATTCTTGCCCTTGTTTCTGTTTTCCCAGCATCATTGACAAAGAAGTTTCGCTGATGGCAGAAATGGATAAAGTAAAAGAAGAAGCCAGTAAGTACACGCGGTCATCTACTCAGGGCTCGTGGACCGGAAATGAGCCTGCTCGGGGACAGTGGCAGCTCTGCCCTGAACTCTGGGCCCATGCACTCTGCCACCTTGGGTGAGCCACTGGCCCCCGGAGAGCAGCACCTGCCATAGCACGCTGTCACCGCACACAGCCACTCGGGGTAACCGTGTCCGCTGAGTTGTTGAAAGTCCAAGGGGACTTTCGTCCACATAGAGAACTTAGGCTAGCTGGCTTTCAGATGACCGCAGATTTCATACTGAATTTCCAGACACTGGTGTTTAAGCCTTTGCAGATCCGGGTCTTGCTGCACGGCTCCTACAGGCCTCACTGTTTCTCTTTCAGGACACTGACTTGGGCTTATCAAACTCCACTTCCCTTTCTATTTTTTTCCATAATTTTATTGAGAAATAAATAGCAATGAGACAGTTTCAAATCAAATTTGTAGGACGGTTCCAATAATTAACACACTGTATACTGTCTTCCTAGTGGTTATTTGTTGTACAAGATGCAGACATGATATCCTATTTATAAACACTATTAGAACAAATCCCTCTATTCATTAAGAGAATGTAACTATATATCTATCCTAACCACTTTGAATACACAGATACAAAATGGACATTCATCTGTATCCCCTTTTTTGTTTAGTTCCATCATTTAAATATTATAGGTGTGTGAACTCAGCAAAATTTTCCAAAATAGTCCAGTAGTCCATAATAGTATTGGGTCTTCCGCTTGACTGGCAAGGTCAGAAGTTGTTGACCTGAGTTCCCTACAGCTCAACACAACAACATGGCTTTATTTCTTAAAGTAGCTCCACCAGAGGCTGGGCCTAAGTGCCTGCAGCACTGTGGGTGGCATCTGCACGGCTCACAGGGACTTTTTCAAGCGCTTGACTCACAAGTCCAACAAGCAAAACACGCCTGATCTTAAGCAGTGTGGAGAAGATTAATAATTCAGACTCAGAGGTGTGCTGGATATGGTTTTCTCAAAATACTCCAATTCTGTTTACAAACTGCATAAAATAGGCTAATACCTGCCAACTTAAAAGCGCAAAAAAAGATCAATTCCACATTTTAAATTGAAATCGCAAGTTAGATTGCTTAATGCTCCAAATTCCCTGTTAATATAATGAACATACTCAAGTTATCTGATCATTGCAAAACTTTTCCTAAATTTCACACAAAACTTGAACATGCTAAATTTGATTTACTTCATTTTCTCTATGTGCACGTTTCCCAGCTTGGTGAAGTCACTCCACAAGGGCCAGTTCACCTCCTGCACAGGCTGAGACCACGGGCTGAGCGCCAGGGCGCGGGCTCACCTCCAGCCTCGGAGGATGCGCAGAGCCTGCTCTCACTCTGAGTCCAGCCGGGCCCCACTTCCCCCGCAGACTGTGGCCTCACAACCCTGGCTTCCTGGGCACCCTACATTTCATCTCGCACCCTGCCCAGGTTCCACATAAGTCCTCACCTTGGCCACGGTGTCTGTGCAGAGAATGACAGACCAGGCCAAGCTCTTCGCTCTTTTTGTTTTTCTTCTCTGAATACTGACCACAGTTCAGTTGTCACTTTATGGAAAGGAGCTATTGTGGTTTTTGTTACACAATTTTAAAAATATTTTAAACAATATTTTAAAACCAAAGCACAGCAGGATCTGTGACATGAAGTGAATGTGGCCCGGAGTGGAGCTGAGGAATATTCACAGTGCTTCTGATTGTGAAGCTCTCTTATTCTTACGGCGTTTGTTGATTTCCTCAGTACAATGGATCATACACGTGGCTCGAGGTTGACCAGTTGTAGAGACAGTAGTATGTGCCCCTGATGAAAGTGCGCAAGGTTGGCGCAGATGCAGCGTCCCGCCGCGCAGGCACAGAAAGCTGCCTCCCCAGCAGCCCTGGGCTCACGTCCTCGCGCTCCCTTCCTGGGGCACCGTGCTGCTGCCGTGTCCTGCAGCTCGGGCAGCCCTGGAGAACGCCATGAGCTGGGCTGTTGTGGGGAAGGTGTGGGGCATGCCCCAGCCCAGGTGCCCTGGCACTTCAGCTCTGGGCATCAGGTCCACTGAGTGTGAGCAGTGGGTGCAGGGGGCCTCAGTCCAGAGCAGCCCCGGAGCTCGCAGGGTCCAGGGCCACCCTCCACCTGCACTGTGACACGCTGAACCGTTCTGCTAGCTTCTCCAACCCTGAGAAAAGGGATAATATCCGTGTCAAGGAGTCGCCATAACAAGGTGAGGAGTCGCAGACCAGCGTGCTGTGCAGTAAGGAGGGGGCCCAGCATCTGGCAGGACAGGCATGGCGGGGCCAGGATGGCACCACCCTGAATGGGCCTGTGACTCGTGCCTGAGCTGCAAAGGCCTTGGCACCTAGCGGGCCACGTCTCCTTCCAGAGCGCCGGGGCTGTTGAAGGTTCACCATGGCATGCAGGACCGTCTTCACAGCCCCCACCTTGAACCTCAGACCCATCGTTTCTCATGGCTTCCGTTTGCCATATGGTATAAACATGTTTCCTCAATTATGACATCGGCGTTGTATCCCTCATGGCATCTAACACAACTCTGAGAAGATCGGTAGTGCTCCATAAATGTTTGGTAAGTGAACTGTCATAGTCAGTTTAGTGTCTGTAGATGACAGGCTCCAGTATGAGCCAACACACATGTGACTTCAAAGGGACTGTGAGGATAAACGTCTCAATTAACACTTAGCGCAGGCAGTTCAGGTATTCTCACTAGGCCTACCAGGCCCTTCCTAAGTGCTCCTCCATCAGCAGCACAGAGCCCTGCAGTGTGCAGTGCATCGAGTGTTGTGGACAAACTGAGCAGGTGGTGTCCTTGGTCTCTGGCACCCTCTGCCTGCTGGAGGCCTACGCAGGCATGTCCTGGAAACAGATGTGTCAAGAGGAAATCACCTTGTGTTACCAGAGACACGGGCGCGCTACGTAATGCCATCACAAGAACGTTTAAGTTGTTGAAAGGACTTCACAGATTGATTGCACCCAAAGAACCACACCTGTCCTGACGCTTGTCCCCAGCACCCTGCGCAGACGCCTGCTCACATCTCCTGCCCGCGAGTGTTACTGGTGAAGCCTTTGGACTTTCCCTGTCCAGGCCCCATGCGCCAGGCTTCTAGCGTGCTCCGGGAACTCGGGGAGATTGATGAACCCCATGGAGAAACGAGAGGCAGCGTCCTAGACTCTGTAATCACGCATAATAAAGGGATATATCCATGTCAAGGACACAGCCCGTGTGCAGCGAGGACTGGGCTGTGTGCTCTGTGCTGTCTCTGTCTCCCTCTACAGATTTCTGAGCAGACGGTGCTTTCAAAGCATACTTAGTATTCCACTTTAAATTGCAAGATCAATGAATCTTGTGACCTACTCCAGTTTTGTTTTTGTTTTTTGTGTCTGTCATTCAAGTGTTTGGGGTGAAAACGTTTGCCCTTAAAGAACACTGGCTTCTCCATCTCAACTTTTAAGATTTTTTATAATGAAAGCCTTTGAAATGTTAATGAGGCTCTATGTAGAGCGCATTCCCGCATTGCAGATGCAAAGTGTTCATTTTCATGCACATTTGCATGAGCTTAAACTCAGAAATTATTGGGCTCTTGCACCTGTTTTCCCATTTTAGGGCTCGTTTCAATCTGTTTCTACAAAGTCTTCTGTCTGGTGTGAATGCCTGAGTTACACATCATCAGAAAGAACAATGACCCCTAATTGAGCCATCGGAGAGTCAGACCCACTTAGCTCGCAGGCACTCAGGGTCTGCTGACCGCTCACTAACTGCTTTTCAAGGCTGGGCTTCACAACTCATTTTTTATCTTATTTTGCAAAAGAAAAGTGTCTGTCATCTTTTACTCAAGAATCATTTTCTTGTGCTGCAAACTTTTGTCCCCCACGGAGTAGAATTATAACCAATTAAAGGTACGGGTTTGACACCCCCGCCCTGAGACAGGGAACTGGCCTCTGCAGAGCCTCACTTATGCACTGACTTCTTCGTCAGCAAACGCACCAGGCACCTCCCACCTACCAGGCAGCGGTTGCCTTGGACGCAAAGCACTATGTGGTATGGCTTGTGCTGGGTGGCACCTGGGCAGGCAATGTCAGGCCAAGCAGAGCTGAGAGTGTGGCACCCCTGGGCCCCTAGGAATGTGGCCAGCTGTGCCCAGAAATTCTACAAGACACCTTAAAAGTGGAGTCTCCTGAGTTTTGAAGATGGACACCTAATCTGTAAAAGTAACACAAGGGCGGAGAGCGATAGCAGCCCACCTGCCTGTCAGCCTGAGGTGTTGTTCAGAAGATCAAGCTTCCTCTTTCCCTCCTGTCACCCTAGTGCTTCTGGATGTGGAAAGACCCCCGGGCGGCGATCAGTCTGCTCAGACACGAGATGTTTAGGGAGCTCCAGTCAGTAACCAAAGTGGGGGCAGAGCACTTGGCCACGGGCTCCAGGAGTTACTGGTCAGTGACTGCACTGACTTCCCAGCTTTGATACTAGCTTCACAAGACAATTTCTGTTTCATAGAATTATATTTCATAGAATTATATGGTTTGAGGGCTATCTTGCCACATAGGAAAAGAACAGGCTCTCTTCTTAGGCAGCAGGACTAAGGCATGGCTTATATAGGAATCAACGCTCAGTTGATTTTTTTTTTTTTTTTTTTTTTTTTTGCTTCTTTTCAGATGTTTGAGATGATTCTTGGGCATTCTATAGATTAAGAACTCTTAAAGTCAGAGTTCCTGCTGCGTGGCCCTGCATGTGCACTGAGTCTGATTTGACAAAGCAGCTGGTCCTTGCTGGGTAAAAGATGCAGCAGGAGCTCAGTGTGCATATCCTGTGAGAGTGTCTCACTTTTTAGGCCTTTGTTTGTCCAAGAGAAATGAAAGCAATTCACGCATGGTAAGTTGGAGAGCTCCCGTCTATCTATCGAAGACCAACTGCACATTTACATCTCACCCTCTGTGTCTGTATCCACTGCTTCTGTGCGCCTAAAGCTTTGGGGAGACACATGCACACAGGTTAATCCGCGAGCTTCAACGTCTGTCTGAACTTTCAGTTCACCTGAGAGTAAGAGGTGTGCAAGTGCAGCGCCAGAGGACTCCGGGCGTCCTCCCCACATGTGCAGATCTTAAGGAGTGCATACAAATGCAGTTCAAGCTGGCTTGACTTGCTCTTGAAAATTTTCCACCAGGAACATTATAACAAAGACATAAGACACTCTGGTCTGGAGCTTCTCTCTGTTTGCAAAAAGCACCGACAGCAGAGTCATTCTTCACCTTGCAAAAAGCTAATAGAGGGGGCCGGGGAGATGGCTCAGTGGAATAAGCACTTCCCTGGCAAGTGCAAGGGCCTGAGTTCAATCCCTGGTTCCGCCAGAGAAATAAAAATAGAGTTTATTTCAAAAAAAAAAAAAAAAAAAAAAAAGCTAATAGAGTGAAACTTCTGTGTAATAGTCCAATAATGCAGCTAGTTGCCCTCAGTGAGTATGTGTTAAAATTAGGTTCGATGCAGCTAGGATTTAATGATATAGTGCACAGAGAAATGTTTTGCTTAGTGGACATCCATCTTTGTGCATCAGATTGGATTTTAATACATCTATTGGATTTTTTTCAGAGGGGTTAGGGTTTTTTTTTTTAATATATTTGGTACAGGGTCTCACTACACAACTCGAACTCATAGTGATCCTCCTGTTTTCAGCCTCCCCAGTGCTGGGATTACAGGCATGCGCCACCACGCCCAGTCTCGATGGGCAGCTTAGCACACCCAGGGGCAAGGCCAGCAGAGCATATGCCGGGATCAATAATACATCTGTTTTCAGAGCTAGGTGTTCTGAGTCACGTTCAAAATGCCAGATGAAGCCAGTATGATTGGATGCCAGTGGAGAAAATGAAGAGTGTGGGTGGGCACATGGTGAGGCAGGAGGGACAGCACTTACTGCGGGTTTGGTGGATACGGACACAAACAGTGACTTGGAGGTGACGGCACCAAGACTAAACGCAGCTGGGTGGCCAACCCAGAAAACACGGCCTGGGCCAACAAGTGATCAGTCTGTAGACGAAAATTGGATTCCAAGAAATGTGCTTGTTTAAAGCTTCAGTCTCGGCCCTAACATATTTTCCCTTCTTATTTGGCAGTGGAAATCCTGACTGCTCGTCAGAAGAAAGCAGAAGAACTAAAGAGACTCACCGATCTAGCCAGCCAGATGGCTGAGTTACAGCTGGCTGAACTCAGGGCAGAGATCAAGGTCAGTGCAGGAGCGCCCGCCCGAGCCCCCGAGCAGGCTCACGTCCCGGCAGCAGCACTGCTCTCAGCGGGGAAGGGGGGCTCACGCACAGCCAGCGCTCTTTCCAGGGTGGAAACGGAAGGTGTGGAGGACAAAGAACCACCTACTCGGGGTGATTTAGAATTACATGGTCTGAGGACTATATTGCCACATAGGAAAAGAACAGGCTCTCTTCTCAGGCAGCAGGACTAATCCAAATACGGTGTACTCAACCATGAATTACGGCTAGGATGGGGAAATTAGTTTTACACCATATAATTTATATGTGTGTATGTAAGCACACACAAGTGTGGACTCAGTGTGACAGGATTCTGAAGCATGCCCTCTGTGAAGACTTTTTCCACTACCCTTCCCTTACCTCATTGCCTTTGTATAATATTACAACCCACAGTTGTGTACAAGGTGTGATGACACATGATGGTGTCCAAATTTTTAAATAGTAAACGACACCCTGTCGTCCATCAGTCCCCCTCGTGCTCGCCCTTGGTTTGCACACACTTAGCCTGCCCTTCCTCACTTCCTCCAGCAGCTCTGCAGGTGCTGCTGCAGGTGCGCCTGACAGAAAGGCAGGCCCGTAAGCACACTACAGTGCCTTCACCCACCTGCTTCCCGGGACCTGGGACCAGTTGGCCTCTGGCTCTTTCCCACAGTCAGAATGGTCGTGAAAAATAAACGCTTCAAATCCATTCAGGACATCAAGGCAGCCGCAGCAGCACCACCGGAGACACTCGTGGAAGGACTTCCAGAAGGGCTTCAGCTTTGGGAACGGTGGGCTGAGCGTGTTGGAATGGTGCGCCCGCACTGCAAGGGGATTGTGGCAATGTGCCTTTTAAAATTTTTTGATTTCAACCTGTCTTTGTTAGATACCTTTTGTTACAAGCAACAAAAACTGACCTTGTCTGGGTCCAGAACAGAGTCTGGGGGTCCTGGGGGGAAGGAAGCGGCACATCCCCTCTCTGTTCAGGGCACGCAGAGTGAAGGAGTGATCTCTGGGCCCTTGTGCAGCCCCGTCCTGATGCAAATCCCGGACAGGTTTCGCTGCAGCCTAGCAACCCGTGCTCATCCTCAGATGGTGAGGGCCCGGGCTCCCGAGGGAAGCAGTCCAGCCCACATTCCTGCTTCTGGGGCCCTGGACAGCTGGTTTCTGATCTTAGACCTTAGAACCCCAGCTCCCTGGTCTATCAAAAGGAAGTAGAAACTGTTGTCTGCCTAGTAATGTACTCAGAGGAAAATGAGATGATGTATTAAGGATTTGGCAAGGGCCCGAGAGTGTTCCATAAATTTTTAATGTTCCAGCTCAAATGCTCCCTCTTATGTAACTTCTGTTCCCTTCAGATTATTTCTTCCTCTTGGTGCCTAAAGGATCAACCACATCCTACCTTACGTTTAATGCTGTCTGTCCCCCTTGCTCAAGGAGGACTGAGTCATGGTTATTTCTGCATTCTCACTCTGTCATCTACACATGGATCCTCATTTTAAACTGAATTTTAAGTGAATTAAAAAATAGTCTTTTCTACCTCCTGTAACAGCGCTTGAAATCTCATCATAGATGATGGGTTGCAGATACCGATGGCCCCTCAGACTTCCTGTTTCCCTGTTAAAAAGAGATGGGGGTCTAGGAGGGTGATATGTTTTGTCCCAGTAGTCACTACCTCCGCAGGCTCTTGGGGTGCTGAAAGGTTAGCAATGAGTCTAGGCGTAGGTTTAGCTGTGTTGCGGCCTGCCCAGGCCCGAGCAGGAGACAGACAAGATTCACGCAGATTCCTGGGAGCCCAGCTTCGACCCTGTTGGGCGCCATCCCTGCTGCGGGAACAGAGTCAATGAGTCTGCAGCTGGCACGGGCATTCTCCTCTGTCCTTCTCTCCTCAGCACTTTGTCAGTGAGCGCAAATATGACGAGGAGCTGGGGAAGGCAGCCCGTTTCTCCTGCGATACCGAACAGCTAAAGGACCAAATCATGCTCTGCGGAGAAAGTGAGTGTTGCATGCCTGCTGAAGGATTCTGCGGAGCAAGCTCACTGCTGCTTGAGTTGATGGGGGGCACGTGTGCAGCTCCCAGGGGCTACATGAGGTCGGGGGTGCTTTACGGACCCCAGGTCATGACACAAGTCACTAGAAATGTCAGGCTTGCCCCTGCCCATCTGTAAAGCCCCAGGATGCGTGAAGCAGAACTGCACAGGTCAGCTGGTTTATGCCTCATGCAACCTCTGCCCAAGTAGCACCGGGCACAGCACCCTGTGACTTCACAGTCCTGGTGCCACAGTGAGGACCAGCAGCTACGCTTGGGCAGGGCCTGGCTGGCCTGCCAGGCCCCACATCTGCACTCCCCCAGCTGGGTCCTCTCTGCCGGGAGAAGCAAAGATGTCACCTGCACCATTAGCATTAGTCTTGTCTCCATTGAGCCTTAACTAGGCAGCTAACAGAGAGCAGCATGGTGCTCCTTCCCACTGCCGTGGCCATGCCCAGGCCCCAAGCTGGCAAGGAGGCACCGCAGGATGAGCAGACAGACCCGAGAGCAGGGAAAACTGGGCCTGCACCGCTCATTTCTCAAAGTCTATGCTTTTCTTCTAAGTCTAAAAACTGTAAGTTTGATCTAAAATTACCCAATGGTATTAAATAGAACTTGGCATTATGGGGTCTCCTGCACACCTCTGTGCCTGTGGGGCTCACACAGGATGACACCGCTAGCCACACATGGTCATGCGGCTCACTTCACCACTTCGAGGGCTGTGACATGTTCCACGTCTATCAAGCCGATTGCTTCTGCACATACAATTGCCGTGACCGAGCTGACTGTGGCAGCTACTTTGGTTCGAGGCCTGCGTGGCCGCCCTTTGCCACACACTCCAGTGGTTTCCTTATCTCACTGCTGATTGCTCTTCCTCTTCTCTCCGTGCCTGCTCGCCCTCTCCCAACCTTACCCACTGGGTGCCGCTCTGCAGCCACACTGAGCCTCTCCAGGGGGGGGGGGGAGTTCGCTGTCCACCCAGGTTCGTATCCTGCATGATGGCCACTCTTGCCAGGAGCTTGCAGTGGCTCTGAGCTGAATATAGCTGAACTGCCCTGGCTATGTCTGCATGGCCCCAAATCGCTGTCACCCCTTACCTGCAAAATGAAGGGACTGGACATATGTCTCTGCCTTTTCTGTTTCTAATGTTCTGTGATCCCACTAGTCACCCCTAACCCTCTTGCAGAACCCTGGGATTAAGTCTGATCCAACAAAGGTAGCAGAGAAAGTTGCTTTTAAAAATTGGTGACAATTTTAAGATTCAGAGAAAAAAGTCTTGCGTCTAGCCTGGCAGGTGTGATCCAGCCTGTGCTGAGGGGAAGCCGGGCTTCAGCCTCGCATCAGTTCCCTCTGGCCCAGAGATGTCATCCCATCAGACACCACTTCTTTCCGGGCAGCAGGAAGGGTGACCCTAAATGCAGACACAAGGGCTGTGTACAGAGGACACGTGTGGGCCTCGGGCCTGGCCCGTAACTGAGGCACATGCGTGACTCAGAGCCACAAAACCTGTAATCCTCACCACTTGTCCCCGCAAATGGCTGTGCACCTCTGTGTCCGCCACCACTGGCCTTAGGTCCGACGAAGCAGCTTGGTGTCCTGACCTCCTAGCCATCCTGATGTGACACTGTGCCCTTCCCATTGCAGTCACTCACCCAAAGAACAGCTACTCCTCGCGAGCGCCCTGCAGCTCCCTGCTGCCTCTGCTCAGTGCCCACGGGGCTGGCTCCGGGAGACAGAGTGGCTTCACCCGGAAGTCATCCAGCCACAGCAAGGGCACTGAGGGTAAAGCCGCCACCTCAAAACTGCTGGGCAGCCTTCCCAGTGCCGGAGAGCCCTCTCACCAGGCCATGCCCGCTGCCAAGCAGGTAAGCACTGGGGGCCCTGCAGACCCTGGTGGGAAGGAGCCCCCACCGCCGTACCCTGCATGGTACATCTTTACATGATAGCCCATACCCAGCGTGGGTGCGTCTCTGCGTGACCCTGGTGGCCGCTGCCCTTCAGACTCAGGAGCAGAATCAGAACGGAGCTCACCATCCGCTGTCGGGAGAGGAAGCCTGGCGCCTGCTGCTTTGAAGATCATTCAGCTCCCACTTAGTGGTCCACGGATCAGTCAGAGGTCACCGTTAGGGCATACCTCTCTTGGATTTCATAAATGTGACGTATTTCAGGTCATTGCAATCTACCACAACCTCTACACAGACGGGTTTCCAAGGGACAGCGTTTCAGTTACTCTTCTCTCACTGGTGGGACAAATACCCGACACCCAAAATGAAGGAAGGAAACTTTTATTTAGCTCTCAGTTACTGGAGGTTTCAGTCCATACTCAGCTGGCTCCAAGGCAGAGCAGCATGGCAGAGAGCAGCCTTTCGTGGTGGCGGCAAAGAGCAAGACTGCAAAATGGCAGGAGCAGCGGCAACAATGGCAACAGAGAGCAAGTCTGTCTCTCTTAGGTTGCATTCAGGCTCTCTGCCCCAGCTGGGTGAGCACTCACACCCATAATCCCAGAAGCACTCATATCCATAATCCCAGGAGCACTCATACCCATAATCCCAGTAGCACTCACACGCATAATCCCAGCAGCACTCACCCCATGGGTCACGAGTTAATCACAAACTCTAGAAGTCGGCCCCGTGACTGCGTGAGGCTTTGGGGGGGCCAACTAGACACAAACCATAACAGACAGTCTTTCTTCTGTCCTGTACATCACTGTACCTCTCAGCTGTGACTTCTCCCTTGTGCCAAAGAGAACAGGAACTGGGACTTCACGGGACAGGCCTTGGCCTGCTGTGGCGGCGCCTCACGCTTAGTGTTCCCAGCCTCTCCTGGGGCTCTAATACACCCTTCAGCGCGGCACTGGTGGCTCCGTGGCTTCAAGACCACACCCAAGTCTGCTGCACTTGTAGTCTGAATACATCCTCACCTGTGCTGGGCATTGCTCAGCATGAAGTACCAGGCTAAGCCTAAGTGCAATTTCATCTGTTTCCTTTCCCCAGATTTTTATGGCAAAAGCTGAACAAAGCCAGGGCTGGGGTGTAGCTCAGTGGTAGAGTGCTTGCCTGGCATGCACAGACCTCTGGGTGCCAACCCAGCACCAGAAAACAAAATAGAAATTTAAAAAGCAAAAGCAAAAGGAACCAGATCGAACGTGATGCAGCAGGTGCCTCTGCAGCTCCTGCTTCAGTGTTTCTGTGCACACTACAGGTTGAAAGGCTGTCCCTACCTCAGGCGAACACTGCTCCCAGTTCAGCCCTCCCCACAGGGGCTGGGGAGGCCGTGCGTGTGCATGTGGCCTTCCAGAGCCGGAGTGCTCCGAGGACTGGGACCTGAATCCCGCTGCCACGCAGGCCAAGGCTGCTCCTGGGCAGCCCACAGCCCTCCCCTGCACTGCCAGTTCCAGTGCCGCAGGTCCCCACAGCAGCAGAGAGAGGTGGCACTGTGGGCAAGGTCCACGTTCACCATATATGCACAGCCAGAGGTGGACAGAAGCTGCACTTGGGCCTGCGCCAGTACTCGCCCCTGGGCCCTGGGCTGCAGGTGCTCAGGGCCCCAACCTAGGGCGCCTGGGTACAGAGCACAGAGCACCAGCCTTGCAGGTCTGTAACTCATCACGTAATTCTGCGCTAGAGCTTGGGTGCTGGGGACAGGTCCGAGTTCATGTAACAGCGCACGCGGCGACACTGTGAGAAGACAGCACATAAACCGGGCCAGCTGCACGGCTTCCCGACAGTAGACCCTGGGAGAGCCCTCAAACGCATCACCCTCATACATTCGAGAGAGCAAGTCCAGGCAGCTCTCTGGGGAGTTCTGACAGCCATGTGACAGTGTGGGTGCAGGCCTTCCCAGGGGCAGCCCTCAGGCCTGAGCCCCAAGCCCAGAAGCCGCTGCTATGTGGTGCAGCCAGCCACGGTCCACGGCCGCCTCGTCACTCATCACCATGTTCTCAGCCACTGCCTCGTTCAGGAATGAGTCCTCAGCGCCAGTTTTCAAAATTGCTTGGTGGCTCTCTGCTCCTGCGCGCCCGCCGACAGCCGTTCTTCCGTGTAGCCAGCAGCAATCCAGCAAGATGGTGAAGGTCGGAGTGAACGGATTTGGTCATACTGGACACCAGCGCTGCTTTCACTGGCAGGGTGGATGTTGTGGCCATCAGTGGCCCCTTCGTTGACCTCAACTACATGGTCGACGTGTTCCAGTACGACTCCGCCCACGGCAAGTTCCACGGCACTGTCAAGGCTGAGGACAGGAAGCTCGTCATCAACGGAAAGCCATCACCATCTTCCAAGAGCGAGATCCCGCCAACATCAAGTGGGGTGACGCTGGTGCTGAGTACGTGGTGGGGTCCGCTGGTGTCTTCACCGCCATGGAGAAGGCCGGGCTCACCTGAAGGGTGGTGCCAAAAGGGTCATCATCTCCGCCCCTCCCGCCCATGCCCCCATGTTGTGAATCGCGAGAAGTACGACGACTCCCTCAAGGTTGTCAGCAACGCTCCCTGTACCACCACCTGCTCAGCCCTGCTGGCCAAGGTCATCCACGACAACTTGGCATCATGGAGGGACTCATGACCACAGTCCACATCATCACTGCCACCCAGAAGACTGTGGACAGGCCCTCTGGGAAGCTGTGGCGTGATGGCTGTGGGGCTGCCCAGAACATCATCCCTGTATCCACTGGTGCTGCCAAGGCCGTGGGAAGGTCACCCCGGAGCTGAACGGGAAGCTCACAGGCATGGCCTTCCATGTGCCCACTCCCAACGTGTCATGGTGGATCTGACCTGCCACCTGGAGAAAGTGGCTAAATATGACATCAAAAGGTGGTGAAGCAGGCATCAGATGGTCCCCTCAAAGGCATGCTGGGCTACACCAAGGACCAGGTTGTGTCTTGCAACTTCAACAGTGACACCCATTCTTCCACCTTTGGTGCTGGGACTGGCA
>NW_004524601.1:1015378-1033658 GCF_000260255.1 Octodon degus | reverse complement strand
CATCTCCCCTCACAGCTTCCATCCCAGGCCCCTAGAAGAGGAGGGGCCTCGGAAGCCCTGGCTCGCTGCCCTTGCACACCATCAGTAAAGCCCCCTATACCCCCCCCCAAAAAAAAATTGATTGGCTTAGAGCTGCAAGAAGTTTAAAGAAAAACTTCAGTGAGTTACACACACATTCCACAAGAGCTCCCAAATTACCTCATATCTGTGTTCGCCTGGGTAATACTGCTGAACAGTAGGTAGTATTTGTTTTGAAAAAAAAAAAGAAAAACTGCTTAAAGAACAATTACAGACAGAATTTCACTTTTTCTTCACAAATGTGATTAGAATTCATATATATAAGTCATACCGATGTCTTAGGGCCTTGCAGTCTTGCGCTGTCTGCTGCATCTGTTACTCCGTAGGCACCCCGATGGGCCGCTTCCTAGTGTTGTGGCTGCTTTCCCTTTGCTTGGACACAGACCCCACACGCATTAGCTAAAGGAGGACATGCTTACTTCAACACTGCACACAGAGGTTTCAGCCCATGGCTGGCTGGCTCCGAGGAGGGTAGTGTGGCAGAGGAGAACCAGTCCACAGCAGGGCGGACAGGAGGCAGCAGCCATCAAGGCAGGAGGGCCGTGTGCCGCTCAGGGCACACCCCTCCGACAGGCTTCGCCTTCCCACTCCACGGCCAGTTATAAACCCATCAGTGACTTCTTTAGTACCACAGCCGCATGACGCAGTCACCTCAGAAAGCCCCACCTCGGCACACATGAGCCTTTGGGAGGACACCTAGTATTTAGACATAAACCTAGACATAAACCATGGCACCTAGCCTTTGATTGCCTCCTGTTTCTCAATCTATCTTTCAACGTCAGCCATTTCTTGTGGTTCCACTGACACGACAGTCCCTGTTGTACTAGGCCAAGAGTTGCACCACTTGCGCCGGCTGCATGCTGGCATACTCTTCTGGAACATAAGAAGCTTGCCTGTGGCTAGAGATTGGCTTCCCAAGGTTTGCAACATCAGGCTCTTCTCTCTTCTTTTTTGCAGAATGGACCTTCCAGTCAAAGACGGAGATTCAATCCCCAGTACCATAACACCAGGCTAAATGGGCCCACCAAGTCTCAGGGCGGTGGTAACGATGCTGACCCCATGGCGAAGGGCAGCACCCGACACGAACACAGAAGACAGCCACACAGTGGCTTCCGCCCCAAAAACAAAGGTGGCACGAAAAATCAAGAAGCCCCTTTAGGGACAAAACCCCCTGAGGCCATGGCCCATTCTGAGAAGCCACCACGGCGAAGACAGCATGCCTCAGACAACTCGGAGGCCAGGCCTTTCCGGGGCAATGCTGGCCGGGCCTCACAATGCAATCTCTGTCCCACAAGAATGGAGGTGTCCCCAGATGCTGCGGTCCTCTCTGTCCCTGCTGTGACGTTGGTGGCCTGAGTGAGGAGAGAGAAGAGCGCTTCTTACTCAGTTTGGTTCCCTGCCCCAGGTGCTGACCCAACACGCTGCCAAAAGAGTCAATCAGAATAGACCCATATGTTGTGTAATCCTCTCATAATCATTTTTACTAATTCCAGTACCCAGCTCTGCTTGCTCCGTAACTTTCATGGCTTTGCTTGATCTGTTGGCACTTCCTCATCGAGTCTGCAGCATTTAACCAGGCAGTGTTTGCCACTTGTTAGGAATCCACCATGTGGGTGGAGACCTCGGCTGCGGCCGTGACGTCATTCCATTGATGGTTGTCCTTAGCGAGTTCATGTGGAAATAAACCCTTGACCGACAGACAGGCATGTCTGCTGAACACGTGTGCTTTTGTAGAACTTCACATCTGGTGTTTTTCTGGAGAAAAAAAAAAAAAAAAAAAAAAAAAAAAATATATATATATATATATACACACACACACACACATATATTGCTTTATTTGAACAAAATTAAAATATGCTGCATTTGATGCCTGTCTTGCTTCTCTTAATGAGGCCTGCCTTCTTACCAAATTCTCTCCATAGTTCTCCACTTCGGAGACAACTGTGGCACCTAAAGGCTTCCATGCAGGGGTTCACATAGTACTTCCCTGGAGTACATAACACTCCCTCTCAGAAAAAATGGACCCTCAGTTCCAGGCCAGTAGGTGGCTACAGACTTCAGCCACGTGGCACCAGGAAACTTGGGTTCCAAGCGACAAGCTCCAACTTGACCTGGCTTAAAGAGCAGGGAGCGTTTCATGGCTACAGGATGGAAGGCCAGCATCACAGAACGCCCCGGGGCCAGCCTGCTCAGGTTCCAGCTCTTTGGTGACCCGGGGCCTCCTTCCTCCCTGGGCCCACGCTGGACTCAGAAGGGTGTACTCGGCCACACTCCTAAGCCCTGAGTCTTGCCTCTGCTGTCCAGAAGGAGGAGCTCTCTGGGAGCCTCTGTGCAGAGCAAGTCTTTCCTCGAAGGCCAGGGAAGATTGTACGGCCACTGCCTGCTGGCTGGAGACCCAGCCATGCCCAGTAGCTAACACCAATTCGCCTGACCCCTAGAAGTCAGAGCCCCTGACGGAGCCAGTGCCCCAGACTCCTGGGCCACAGGGACCAGGTTCACCAAGGCCTCAGGCTTGCAGCCACTGGAGGCCCACACCCAAGCACTAGGCACTGGGGGCAGAGACGGGCACCCCAGGTCTACTGGCCTCTTCCAGCATTGTACCAGCCCAGCAGCCTGGGTTTTCTGTCGCCTCATGGTGGCCGGCAGCTGGACCCACAAGGCACACAGCGTCCGAGTCTCCCCTTGCTGAGTGCAGGAAGGTGTGCTCTCTACAGCACTGAGATGTAATGAGAATTCAGAATAATGAAGTTAGCATTGGTGGTTCAGTGGTAGGATTCTCAGAATCATGAGTCCCATTCCAGGAAGCAAAGAAGGGCGCTGCAGTCTGCTTACCCACCCGAGGTCCTGAGGTCGGAGGACTTGGCACTCTGGGCATAGTAAGATTTTGCTCACCACTGAGAGCACCAGTTTCAGCAGGACAGCTTGAAAGGTGACTCAGGTCATCCTGACCCCGCTCTGCCTCCCAAGCTGCCCTGGGTTCAGGGCCTCCCTTCGGAAGCACGGGGCATGCCCCATGCGGCTGGAAAGAAGCACGGGAAGCTAAAGCATGCGCAGGCGGATGGTGTGTTCCTAGATCTCCGCCTTAGACTTGGCATGTGAGCATTTCCTAACTTGCATTTTTGAAAAGGTAATTTAAATATTTTAGTGGGGATGCCAGACCCCTCAGACTCCGCTGCACAGCCTCATCCATTCATTGCGGAGGAAGATTTGTTTGACCCTGGAGATCTGGTCATGCTCTGCCACTCTTGTCAAATATTTTCAACTCCTTTTTAAAAGCTGAGAGCTACAGACACTAACTTCTCTGTGTAATGACAAAGGTCAGAACAATGGGTCCTTCCATTTCAAGCGTTTCTCTGTCAAGGATACATACCCATGAAGTTCAGGTAACTTCAAACTCAGCGCATGGCACAGCTTCCGTCAAGGCCGCCGTGAAGCGCAGCCTCCCTCCCGCGAAGCTCCCAGCGCCGCTCCAAGTGTGTCCACAGAAGACGCGCCACATAGCCTGCTCCGCACTGCAGACTGGCGTCCGGCCCCGGTTCACAGAACGCTCAGCGTGAATCACAGCGAAGTCTACCCTCCGTGGAGACTCACCGCTGGGGCGAAGCTGGTGGCCACAGACCAGTCGAGGCTCGTCATGGGCAGGCGGGCTCTGCTGGCCCCAGAAGAGTCTAATGAAACACTCAGAGACGTGCCACACGAGATGTTAATGAGCAAATTACCATGCAGCAGTCTCTTTGCTGGAGGAGTGGGCTTGGCGTGTCAGGAAGCCGGGATTTAAGTCCGATCTTGATTCTGCGCTGAGAAGTGGGGGTCAAGGAAGGGTTTGCCGAGTTCTTTTCCCAGGCAGGTCAGGGAGGCTGGAGAGGGGCTGTGTGGAGCGCCCTCCCGTGTCCACCGCGGGTAGCAGCAGGCGCTCCCACAAACCCGCCTCACAGGACTCCTGCGACACCTTCCCAGAGAGCAAAAGAACGCTGGTCCCTGGACCCCAGAATGTTTAAGTAACTATAAAACAGCCAAAGACAAATAGGATAAGCTAACGTACTGCTAGGTTTTATCAGGCGCCTGGTGCATCACAGAAACAGGCAGAAGGAAAAGGGAAAGGGGCTTTCTATTGTGAGGACACGGAGAGAATTTAGGGAAGGTAAGAAATTCTCTGGAGTTGAACAAAGGGAGGCTGAGGCTTTTATGGCCTTTGGCCTGGGGTGGCATTTGGAGGGGTGTTTAGATACACCTGAAGAGCTCACTGGGGATTCCCTGAGGCTCGAGAAGGGTGAAAGGAAACTGCACCCCGGGCTGAGTTGGAGAAGGGGGAGGTGGTCTGAGGAGGATGGGCCTTTGTTTGAAGGGCATCTGCCTTATTAGATCACCACCAGGATGACAGTTCATACTAGGGCCAGCACCTACCTACCATGCACATCGCCCAAGTCTTCTAGAAAGAAGTGAGCCATCTAAATTACTCTAATTTTGTGAGGAGAAAACGTGGTGCAGTTCCTAGGTCGCAGTGGTTCTCTTGTCAGCAAGAACTTGAAGCTCAGACTTCAGACTTTCACATTACCAGGACCCTGTTTCACCCTCTCGTTGTTTCTAACTAGTCCTCAGGAGTCCTAAGGAAGCTTTCTGCCGGCAGAGTTTCAAGAAGCATTTCCCCACCCTCGGAGGCCGAGTGACACAGAACCGTCACCGCAGCCCTCCCCACCTGGTCCCGCTGGCCCATCTGGGGCAGGTGCTCTTCCCCGAGGGGAGTCCTCCCAGGACCCCTCCTTCAGACCCTGGTGCAGAAGAGCAGCTGTGCTCTCCAAGTGTGAGCTCCAGAGTAAGTAAATTCTACAGCAAATTCGTTTGAAAACTATGTAGATGTCTGGCCAAAAGCAAATAAACGAATGACCAAAAGAACCATGACTGTGACACACAGCACTTATGGTGAATCATGGTGTCCAAGCCCTTCTGGGCCAAGACTGCTTTTAACGAAGGCTACTCCAGTTTGATTTAGACCTAGTCTTATGGGCATGTGCACCCTGTCAGCGCCACCCTTTCTCACTTGCCCATCCACCTCATAATGCACAGGTAGCACTCAGCAATCCTGAAGGGAAGAGAAAGGCAAGATGCAAGACTCGGGCAGGCTGGAGCCTGACTGGCTTTTGCACGATGCTCTGGAAACCAATTCTAGAGGAGGTGAGAAGACAGAACTTCAGACCCACAGCCACCTACTGGACTCAAGCCCAGGACCCACCACCCAGGACATCGCTGTGAACATCTCATTGCTTGGGCTTCTCCTTGGGCAAAAGGGAGCGCATCCACATACAACTTAAGGTGGTTATGAGGCCACATCACAAGGGTATTTGCAAGGCGCTGGGAACCGCATCTGGCACCATTCCTTCTGGCGCCATCCCAGATGGCAGGCTCCCCTCACAGGGCAGGGCTGGGCTCCTGCCAACAGAGAGGAAGGGGCTGGAAGAGACAGCCCAGCAAGGCCCTGCCTGGGCAGATGGACCCTGGACCTTGGGCTTCTGACCTCGAGGCAGGCAAAACTAAAATCTCTGTTGCTCAGAAATCAGCATCCCTGGTAGCATTACAGCAAAACAGACAAAGAGCAGGCGGACACAGGGACAGGGAGTGACTGGAGAGGGGACTGCAGCAGTGCCAGATGCCTGATCCCTCCAGCTGCACTGGGCTCTGGGCAGGCTCAGCACCAGCACCAGTCGGCCCAGCAGTGAGTAAGGGTTGTCTCTGATGTCCTTAGTCACAGGTGCTGTGTTCAGCCAGACTGAATTCCCAGGCCTTCCATGTGAACGAGTTAGGAATGAATTCTTGGAAGAGCCACCATTCAAGCAGAAAGGCCTAACATTTTAAGGAATCTGGCAGAAGCTCCAATACTTGCCTTTCCCCAGCGGTAGCAAGTGTACTACCTTTTTCCTTCCATGACACTGTTTATAAAACATTTCTTTTCTAAGCCTAGGCCCCTCGGCTTCTACTCACAGCTCAGCACAATCTTACTACGGTAGAGAGCTCTGAGGTGACACAAGCAAACAAACACCATGAGCAGCAGCATTACCAGAGGACAGCGACTACCTTGACACGCAGCCCCGTGGCCCACCGTCGCCGCAGACTCTGCTTCTCTCTGCCTCAGCATACATCAGACGCCCTCAAGTGAGCAAACCCATGGAGCATGGGCCATGGGACACTGCTGAAGGACACAAATCCTCTTCCCACCAGGCCATCAGTGGAAAGGGCCCCGTTAGGGCTGCCCGCCAGGCAGCCTGCAGGAGACAGCTGGATACACTTCTGCCTGGCCACACCACACCGCACGCCTGGAAGCCAGAGTGCAAACTGCAGCCTCACACTCAGCTCACCACGTACAGGGCTTGGCGGCGTGCTGGCAGTCGGGGGACAGCTCGGCCCCCGGGAGGTAACTTGAGCACACACGGGCACCACTGAAGACGCTGCCTGGTCCACACTTTCCCTGCGGCATCCAACCCCACAGACCAAGCGCAGATAAAGGCAGTAAGATGCACCATTCTGCCAGTGGAGAGAATTTGCTCTCTGCAGCCTTGTGCACATCGACTGCTCAGTAATCAGGCTTCTCAGAGCCGTGTCTCAGGCACGCTACACATGCTGTTGGCACAGCTGGCAATACCCCTGTCTGCCATGCCCAGCATCAGCCCTTGCTAAGGTGGCAACAGGCACCACCTTGCCTACCACTCGTCAGGTCAGAAACATCGGCTCTGCTGCTCTGGGACCTGGTGATGCCAGTTTCCAAATTGTTTTATCAACTATTCATTTTATGGTCAATTTAGTAACAATCAACTAACCCAAAACTGCTATTGCTTTTTTTTTTTTTTTTTTTTTTTTTTTTGTGGTGTGAACTCAGGACCTTGCACTTGCTAGGCAGGCACTTAAGCCCTGAGCTATCTCCCCAGACCCTGCTATTGCTCTTAAAAAGATATATACATGGGGGCTGGGGAGATAGCTCAGCTGCATAAGTGCCTGGCTGGCAAGCACAAGGTCCTGAGTTCAATCCCTGGTACCACAAAAAAATAAACAAATGAATAGAAGATACATGTATAGTACAAAACCAAGGGTTTAGAAATTAGGATTGCCAGATCTTTTACATTTTGTGTCTGCGGGTTTGTGGTTCGCTGTGATTCGCTGGGCTAGGCCCATGCCCAGGGTGTGTTCCAGTCCCTTTCCCCGCCCACCAACCCCTCCATCTGCAGGCGTCCCCCCTGATTCTCATCATGGCTCTTTCCTTTCGCTCCATACAAAGTCCTGTAACTGAGACAACCATTACTGATGCAGTCCTGGCATGTTCTTTGTTCTTCTGATGGTAGAAACTGAAAAGGCCAGAAATTGGGTTTCTGCACTGCCTCAAGGTTTCTGCCACGTGACTGTTCCAAAGTCCCCACGGGGTGGGGTCCAGAGCCATGGAAGGTCTGAAGACCCTTTGCACGGGCACTGGCTGCACACGGCAGGGGCAGCTTCCATCTGCTGGGAAACAGTATGTGAGCAGCACTCATGTGGGCCAACAGTGAGCAAAGCCACATTGTTCAGGTTTGCGGCCATGTTCTCCTGTGGACACCAAGTCACGGGGCTGAGGGGGCCTGTGTGACCATCAGCCCACGGCCACCTCGTCTCTAAACCCCACTTTCTTGAGCTTTAAAAACTGGCAAAGAGGGGGCTAGGGAAATGGCTCAGTAGAAAACAACCTGAGTTCAATCCCTGGTTCCAGGAAAAAAAAAAAAAAAAAACTGGGCGAGACATTTTTATCACTATGTTCACACCAGTGTCAGCAGCCCTCTTCCCAGCCTGACACACTCAGCGACAACCAGCATCACCAGGGCTAGCCGGGCTCTCATACACCACCTGGAACAGCACAGGGTGACTTTAAAATATTCCACTGTGTAGAACGTCTGACTCTTCTAATCCACAGAACTACTCAAGGTCCCCGGCCCCCCCGCACCCCCCCCCCGACTAAACCCTTTTTATTTTGCTTTTTAAGGCTGGGTCTTACTGTGTGCCCAGGCTGGCCTCAGACACCCAGCAATCCTCCTGCCTCAGCTTCCCAGGCGTGTGCCACACTTCAAATCCTCATTTAGAAGGCTTTTGTCTTCTTCACCCGGAAGAAACCCACCAGGCTTGGGGTAAGGTCCCAGTTTCTCATGTTCAAAGCCTGCTAACAAAATGAGGGTTTTAGGGTGGTTAAAGTACAAGCAGAAAAAAACACTTATTCACGTGAAGTTACTCCCATGAGCCCAGAGCATTCTGAGCTTGCTGGTAACTCCAGACCCACAAGGGCTGCCAGCCCGCCGACCGCCTGCCACCCCTCCACACTTGGCCTCACAGGGCTAAGCGCACTCTGTGGATTGCTCTGAACTGCCTGAAGCACTGGGAGAGTCACCAGGACCAACCTTGCTCCCAGGTACTGTTTATTATGTATAAAGCTGCCTGCTACGTATGCTTGTTAGTGTAAAGCATCCTAACACGAAGCAGCATCTCGTTGGCCCGGGTCAGGTCACATTGTTCACAATAACATCCAGGGCACAGCTGCAAAAGCTCATCCTGGTCTTTACTTTTCACAGGCCTGGGTTCTCCCGAAGACCATTTTGAAAGGTGACCAAACATATATTCCACAGGAAACTATCACTATAGACCATCGATACAACCACCCAGATAAACCACCTAAGCAGGGTGGTACCTGCAAACGGACAGTTACCCAAAATGGGCTTAATTATTCTGTACATAGTATGGACAGGAAAGCAATTTTGCCAGCAGAAATAGAAAACCTATCTAAGCTAAGAAGCTTTCAAACTTCTAAAAGGCTCTGAGGCTGAAATAAAGTCACAAAAAAATGCTTTTTATGGAAAATTTTTTATTTTGCAAGAAATGACGTTTTGAGTATTTTCTCTTTCGAGGCAATGCTAGCACAACGCTATGCACTGAGCGGAAAGGAACCTGCTCCAGGAACTTAATTTGGAAAGCAGAAATCTGAGATCCAATTACAAAATAGCACAGAAGAGCACTCAATGGGACAGCCAAGGAAAGTACTGACCCCATCTGTTTAAAAATATTAAATTCAATTTATATGGACATTTTATGCATAAAAATCATATAATCAGAATGGTTAGTAGTCAACTCTAAAAAACAAATATTAACTTTAGATAAAAAGCTAAACATTTTAAACTTTTTTTCAAGTATGGTCAAAACTTCCCTCTTCTGGTTAAAACCCGTATTGGAGACCTTGGTCCCAAACCCACTGCCTGCTAACAAGGAGTGCAGGCACAGCCCATGCTGGGCGATGCTGGGCCTGCTCGCGGAGGCAGGCTGCTTGCGCCACATGCAGGCAGGTGCTGGCCCTGGCGCTGCCCACCACCACCAGCAGGAAGCAGGGACACCCCATCATCTCACCTGGGGGAGGCGGCTCCCGGCACTAGTATGACACGGAAGCCCCATCCACGCTACTCTGTATTTTAGCAACAACATGCCTCGCTACCAACACACAAATAAAGTTCAGAACAGTGAAAACCAGGACATCTAACTGCCATAGAAAAACAATCCTTTCAAAACCAGGAGACAGAGACAATTGCCCTGCAGTCGCCCTCGTCACTCCACCCACTTCCTGTCACTGCCTGCTCCTGCCTGAGCCGGCCTCCTGCAGGTCCCACAGCTGAGCCGCAAGCATCATCTGGACACGTCTTTAGCCCTCTTGGCCATCGGCCTGGCCGCTACCACTTCCAGTCTGCACCCCCAAGGTGCTGGTGGCTTCCACCAGGGGTGGGGTGGGGGCTGCACACAGTGGGGTCCTCCTCAGCTTTATCACCCGGTGGGGTATGGCTCTCCTGTTTTTGTCCGAACATGGTGGCGCCTGTGCAGGTGGAGGGGGTGCGGCCCCGTTTTCAGGGCTCCCAGCCTCATAAGGAAAGTGGAGATGCTGGGCAGTCTCCATGCCCGCAGAGGATGCAGGGCTCTGGGCTGCCCTTCCATGGCCACTGCGCCGAGCCCATGTGGCCGTCACCTGCACAGGGCTGGAGCCAGTACTGGCCGGAGCCAGCTGGATGGAGGCAGAGTTGCGCACGGTGATCTGGGTACTAGTAGAGGGGCCTGAGTGTCGCACAGGCTGGGGCCTGGGCCTGCCACTCACACCGCCTCCCTCCTCCGCACCCGAGGTCCCCCTGTGATCCCGGCACCTGAAAACAGATAAGGGCATTTGGGTCAGCAACCACAGAAAGGTCTCTAAGGTGCACCTCCAGGGCCCCCAAAAATTAGTCACAAGGGCCAAGGAACCAGCCTCGCTTCTCACCCCCACCAAGCTCAGAGCACAAAGGAGCACCTCTTCCAGAGAGGCAGCAACTGAATCTTTTCAAACCTCATGCACCAGCACCATAAGTGTCAGGGAACTGATTAAACAGCCTGCTCATGCCAGAACTTGCACTCCCATCCACTTGAGAAGGCCACATACCCACACACCGCGTCACCCAGCGCACCTCTTGCGGAGAGGGATGGCGTGGCGCACACTCCCGAGCAGTGGCCGCTGCTCCAGGGTCCAGCACTCCACCAGCTCGTGGGGCACCCGCCAGTAGCTGACACCTGTGGAGGAAAGGTCCTCCACTGGTGACACTAGGCCCCACCCCCACCTCCTTACCCCCACAGCAGCTCTGCGGCTGGGTCTTGGGGTGCTATACACAGTGCACCCCGGCATTGCTGCTGATGAGCCTGAGGAAACAAGCGAGCCAGTCTGCTGGCCTAGAGCCCACAGTCGCTCACCAAGGAGACCTTAGAAAGCCATGCATCTGCGCCTGATTTCTCACATCCTCTGGTGATGGCTGCACTCACCCATGACGCAGCACTAGGGCAGGTCGGCCCTGCAGCTGGCAGCTGTGTCCCCCTGGCGCAGGGCCTGTGCCTGCCCTGCCCCTCCCCAGGCTGCTGGAGCATCCTTGACAGCACCAGAGCAAACCAGAGACAGCTGAGGCCACCAGCACCCATGCAAGCTGCTGCACCCCCTCAGGCCCTGCCAAAGCCCTGAAGACAAAGCGGGTCCCGTAGGCTCAGAAGCAGCATGCTGACGCTAAGGAGCCAGACCCAAGCAGGCCCACATGAGCAGCTTGGGCTGAGGGCCAAGGGAGGGACAGGCGGGGAGTGGGACAGCAGCAGGGTGGGACAGACCTGGAACTGGCGCAGTGGCTGCAAGATCCATGCCACCGACACACAGACTTTCAGCCAGCTAAGTGTGTTATGAGCATTTCACTTCAATTTTTCAAGATATAAAAACTTACACACAGAAATAAAAATGCTCAAAGAACTATGCTGAATAACCTCACTCATGCCGGGAAAGGAGCTGTTTTCTTTTTATCATTGTAGCTCTGGCAATAATAACCAACTCAGCTTACTGGGCATAGCACAGAAAAAAAGGTGCTTCCTCCTGGGGCTCGGAAGATGGGCAGAACCTGCTCTGTCCCATGGTACCCCTGTCCCTGGGTTCCCACTCCCGACCCTGGGCAGCTAAGTCAGAACCTGCACGAGGGGCCTCTTCATGTGCATGGTTATGACAGGCGTCAGGACTCAGAACACCCTCGCTCCCTGGCAGCTCTGGCTTCTCTGGGGTGGCAAGCGAATGCAGCCCTGCAGCAGCCCCAGCCGCAGGTACCCTCCAGAGTACACCAGGCTGCCCATGGAGCACACGCTGAGGGGTACTGGTCCTCGGCAAGGACTGTCACCCGCTGTTGAAACAGGGTCCCTGCTTTTCCCTGCCTCTAATGAGACACAGCCCTGAGGCCTACAGACTTGGAAGTGCAGCACTGTGCAACAAGTCGCCACCAATGCCCTCAGAACACATTCCCTCAAAGATAAAGATGGCTGCTGCCTCAGTGAAGAAAGCCACCCACTTCCCTGAAATCCAAGGCCCGCACCGCACCTTTTCCTTCCCATGCATCAAAGGCATCCATCATTTTCTTCAACTCCGCCACTGAGTAATAGCTCCAAATGTACTGAACGTTATTTCCCGCCTCTCTAGAAAAATTGCAAAAGTCATGAAAAGATAGCACATGGGTATGAAGGCTAAGGGACACTCAAAAGCTTGCTACTGACAGGGAACTGGGCTCGGAGTTGTCTTTCTGTAGCCCTTCAGCACGTGTGCACACTCCCAAATACACACATGTGTAAAGGCCACAGCACAGGTGCGCTCACCTCTGATCTCGTACCACAGCATAGTACCAGTCAATTTCCCAACATAGACAGAGCGACACGCCTCCTGGTGGGGTGGGTGTGAGATGGTCTCACGCTACAGTGCAGGCTGTCCTTGATTTCACTGTGCAGCCCAGGAAGAACTCAAGGTGACCTTCCTGCCTCAGCCACTCCAACAGTGGGATCAGAGGTGTGTGCCACCACACCGGGCAAATCAACACATTTCTAATCTCAATTTTTTTTAAAAAAATCAGCTAATTATAGTAGTTAGAAAAGATTCAGATCTGACCAAGACACTCCAGCAGCCCACTGAGCACTTCCATACCACAGAGGAGCATCTCTGCTTAGAGACCCCAGAAGCTCCCCCTAGCTGGCTGGAATGCAAGCTCACAGCCATGCATGAGAGGCTAGTCATCGCCCAGAGATCAGGTACAATTTTTGCTACATGAGATGACCAAGCAAGATCACAAGGAACACACTAAGAGGGCCAAGCTGACAGGGTTCAGCATGCCCCAGTCATGGCATCCGGCCACACAGAGGGATGAGGCGGCTGTCTCATTCCTCAGAGCACACAGGGTTCCCAGGGTGCCGCCTGCCTGCTAGGGCAAAGTGCCCCAGGATCCAGGACACCTCGAGGGGAGGCACAGGGTTGTCCTCCCAGTCAGGGTGGAGACCATGTGCTCCAGAGGTGGCCATGCACACAGCCCGGAAACACCACCCACTCCCACGGATGAGGCCATGAGGGAGACCTATCCATCTCCCTCCTGCCTATTCAGCTTGTATGTTTTATTTTAATGTTGTAATAAAACTATTCTTAAAAAAGAAATTTTTAGGACCCAGGGAGATGGCTCAGTAGGATAAGTGTTTGACTGGCAAACGCAAGGATCTGAGTTCAATCCCTGGTTCCGCAAAAAAAAAAAAAAACGAAAGAAATTTTTAGAACCGGGCCAATAGCTCAGTGGATTAAAGTGCCTTCTTAGGCAAAGAGCAGCAGCCTGGGTACCCCCACCAGTGTGCCTTGCCAGCCCCGCCCCTGGGGCATGCTGAGATGGAGTGTGGTGGTGCACACCTGTAATCCCAGTACTTGGGAGGATAAAAACAGAATTACTACTCTACATAGTGAGGCCCTGTAAACCCTGTATTAAATACATAAAAAATAAAATACAAAAGAAATTTTGTCACTTCTATTTGATACCTACATATTTTATTAATGGCCTAAAGCAAGTCCTCTCTCTCCCTGTCCCTAGCCACGTGGAGGCTGGACAAGTACACTAGGACCAGGCTGGACTCCTCTCTCTTCCCCTCAAGGTATCCAGGGGCATCAGCCCTGCTGGTCCCATCAAGTTGCCCACGGCACGTGGCCCTACCTCCTGAAGATGCTCCTGCTGTGGATCCTGCCACCCAGCTGCCGCTCTATGGCATCCATGCCGTCGGCCCTCGTGGCGTACACGCCAATGACCCTGCTCTCGCAGCTGGTGCCTGATGTGCTGAGGTAGTGCAGAACCCAGACTGAGGGCTCACTGCAGACCAGGCCATATGAGTCACAGAAGTCTGCCAAGGCCTGAAGCAAAAAAGATACATAACATTGGGGTTTAATCGGGAGTCCAATAGGAATCAAATCTGTTTCTTTTGTGTTAAACCACAGTGGGGATGGTCATGAGGGAAATACAAAGGCCATACGCTTCAGCCAGCCTTCTGACACGCGGAGTTCACAGGGAGGCGATCACAAACATGACACCCCACAGCCGGCAGCTCTCCAGGCAGAGAAGCTCTTTCCACACAAAGCTCAAGTTTTCAATCTCCTCTTTCAGCCTTCATAAAATATAATCCTTACAATATTTCTCCACTACCCACATTTTTCCCGATTACTGTTCAAACCACGATGCAAAGATCTCTTTCCTTTTTGAACTGTGTTCTCACAGCCCCCCTTGTGCCTCGAAGTTCCTTTAACCGTCTGCCCATGAGCCCGTGTGGCTCTGATGTCTACAGGTCGCCAGGTGCTGTGCCCAGAGTGGAGATACGCATGAGCTCCGCACGGACCGTCTCAAGGCACGTGGCTGTTGCTCTACCTGTTTCTCACTCACCTGAACACTGATCACCTGTGTGCTGGACACTGTTTAAGGTCAACAGACTCAAGAGAGGGGCCCACTACAGGGTCCAGAGCTCAACTCCCACACAGCCCATGCGGCCTCTCTCTGCTCTCCAGTGTCAATCAGGGCCAACACCAAGGAGAGGCCCAGCACTTGTGGACTCTGCAACCGAACAGGGCCGCACTGACACCCTACAGAATCACACCTGAACACCACTGCTGCTGCAGTCCCGCTCACATCACTCCTGACCCTCACTTGCACATCTGCCAGGTCCCCACTACACTGTGACACCCAGAGAGAAAGCAGGAGGTGCTGCACTCCCCTGTGAGCCACAAGGTCCCTGTTCATGCCAAGTCACGAACATGATGCGGTCACATGCAGGCTGGTGAATGACAAGGCATGCTCTGTCCTGCAGCACGGACTCCGGGAATGCAGGGTGCGAGGGGGAGAGCTGCCCTGCTGGCCTCCACTTGGCCCTCGGAGGCCCCACTGCACTTGTAGCCAGCAGCACTGTTGGCCCGTGGCCTATTAACCTCAGAAGAAATTCTGCATAATCAATGTCCGCACAACCTCCCAGGGACACAGGCCCAAACCAAGCTCCACCCTGCACACAGCTCCTGACCCAGCACCCAGGGTTGCTTGCTGAGCACTGGCCTCTGAGCCAGGGATGCAATCCCGGGCAGGGCGGTTTCCACCATGAGCAATCACCTAGGAAAACCCTTCCTCAGATGCCTAGTGGGCCAGTTACAGCAAATCCAACACTGGTCAGCAAGACTGACTTTACAGACCTCATCAACGAGACAGATCTCTAAAATTACTTAAGGCAGAAACATTTTTAAAAAGATCTACTCTCAAATTAATCAAAACTAATCTTCTAAAGTGAATGGCTGGGCTGGTGAGATGGCTCAGTGGTCTAAAGCACCTACTTAGAACAAGCTTAGCAAAGCACAGGGACCGCGATTCAATCCCCCAGCACCACATGCCAGCCAGCCCCACCCCCTGGTGGGCTGAACTGGCCACACACACACACACACACACACACAAAATAAATAAATTTTTTTAAAAAAGAATTTTTTTAAAAACATATAAATAAATAAATAAATAAAGTGAATGGCTAACCTTGTAAACAAACTACTATACATACTAAATCAGAGATTTTATTACATAGCATGACCACTTTTATAAGGAAATAAACATTACCATGATTTCTCATGTGCTAGAGCATTTTTCTTAATTTGAAGAGAAATTCAGGAGCAGAATAGTTCTACTTTTAAAAGCCAAAAAATAAATAAATAAATGCCAAAAACAGTATTAAATACTCAGTGAGAAATATAACTTAGTAGGGGCTGGTGAGATAGCTCAGAAGAATAAGTGCTTGCCTGACAAGCACAAGTGCCTGAGTTCAATCCCCGGTTCTACAAAAAAAAAAAAAAAGCAATTTGAGTAGTGAGACCCTGAACACACTGTAGACCCTTCCCTAAAATTAAAAAAAAAGAAAAAAGAAAAAAGAAAGAAATATAATTTAGTAACTTTTTTCTTCCCGCAGTATTAGGGACTGAAACCACAGCCTTCACACAGAACTCTATCCCAGTCCTTCTTATTTTTTATTCTAACACATGCTCTGATTAAGTCAATAAATTGCACAGGCTGAGCTTGAGCTTGGGGTGTTCCTACCTCAGTCTCCCATAGTGTTAGGGTTATACACGTGGAAAACCTGATAAGCCACTGAGTGGCAATCTAATATACTCTTCTATAATTGGTCTCTGGCCTTAAAATAGTATGAGTAATTAAGAAACAAGTC
The DNA here is from genome assembly GCF_000260255.1 of Octodon degus. Lineage (NCBI taxonomy): Eukaryota > Metazoa > Chordata > Mammalia > Rodentia > Octodontidae > Octodon > Octodon degus. The sequence continues at coordinate 1,017,512 of NW_004524601.1, read as the reverse complement.
TTCAAAAATCATTAAAACCGCCTCATGTTAGATTTACATAACAGCACAGGCTACACAAGACTACATATTGCTTGGTACGTAATAAATACATATTTATCTTAAAACTTAAGAAAACGCCAAGACCTTTTTAAGTTCTATATTTGACCTTAAAGAGTATGTCTCCATTTCAGTGGCCAAGTGGTCTGACAGGCTGTCGGGATAGGGGATGCCAAAGTAATCAGCCTCCTCCTGCAGGGCGACACGAGTCTGCTCATCTTCAGGAATTCGAACCTCTCCATGAAGATAATCCAGAAGATATTTAAACAGGTATCCATCACGCTCAATGACACAAGCCCCTGGAAAACATCCAGCACAAAGTGAGTGTACAGGTTCATGGGACAGTCGGTACCGTGTCCTTGAATCAGTCTGCCTGGCTGCCTCTGAAATGACAAATTCTGCTGCTGCACAAGCAGATGAGACCTGCCTGTCTCCAGTCAGCTCCCACCAGGGACTCTCCTGAACAGTAGTGCGCCCTCCCCCCTCTGCACAGGAACTCTGTGCTCCCAGCCAGCACACAGGAAGAGGGCTCTATGCTCAACCCAGAACCAGACACACCCCTGAGTCCCCACCTACGGTAGCCACTGCCACTACAGAGAGTCCTTTCTGGTCTTCATCTCAGTCCAGGAAGTTTATATTTGTAATCCCACGGATAAACTATTGGACTCCCATCAAGTGAATTCTAATCTACCACTTTCCAGTGTAACCCACAGTGAGAATAAAGACCCAGCTAACAGCATGGAGCACTGGCCCTTCCTCCCATCTCAACCCAGCTCACACTAGGGAACAGCAGGTGGGGGTTTCCAGGGAAGCACACCTACCTTCTTCAAAGACTAACACCAGCACCTCAGCTGGACCAATATACATTACTTAAAGCCAACTAAAGGGAAAAGGAAAAGTCCTAGCCAGCTCTGTACATATCAGTACATGGAAATACAGTCTAACTCAGCCAAAATGGAGACGACTGCTCTTCTTTTAAGGACAGTTGCCAAAATGATCCTCCACAGCCACCACCAAGGGGACGTCAATGGCAGGAAGGACACTGGGCAAGCTCAGGGCAGGGGCTGCTGCACATAAACCCAAGAAGGGTGCACAGGGTGCCACATACTGCACCCTGGCTTGAGGTAGCCACAGGGTAGGGTGGGGCTGGGGCTGGGCTCTTCGGCTTAGCCCAAGGAGCCAGGGAGCAGAAGAACTATACTGTGAGGAGCAAAGGCTGTGCTGGCAGTGCCTCAGGAGAGGAGACTTTTCCCAGACACCTTGACAGAATGGGAAAAAGCCTCTTGCATGGGACTTCTTCAGAATTCTTTTCTACCTAGAAGGTTTGAAAAGAAGCAGCAGGAGGTAAAATGGGCGAGAATAAGGCTCAGCCTCTAAACACTACAACTGTGCCTGTAGCGGCCCCCTGCCCCTGGGGCAGATGCCCGACGCCCGTGTCCACCCCAGCACGGCCTCTCCCACACAGATCTAGAACAGGGCTGGAAACAGCCTTAGGGGTTCTCCACGAGAGTAGTGGGTCCCATGAACTTCTTGGGACTCGGCCCCACAACCCTATCCATGTCTTTCTTTTATCAATACTGAAAGCTGAACCAAGGGCTTTTGCTCTGAGCTACATCCCCAGCTCTTTTATTTTTGAGACAGGGTCTCTCCACATGGCCCACACTGGGCTAGAACTTGCACTCTTCCTGCCTCAGCAGCAGCGGCCCGGCCGACCCTGAGACCCCAAACTCCTTCCGACTTCCCGCCACGGCGTCGGAGCCAGAAGCTGGCGTTTCATTTCTCCGCGCTCTGAACGGCTCCACCGTCCTCGCGACCTCAGCCACCAGCACACCAACCCAACATTCCAGCTAGGCTTGCGTCTAGGCTGGGACGGCTACCTGATTCGTCCGTTTTGAGAGGAAAGCGACCACTGAACATGGAGGCCAGCATGGAGTGCTCGAAGCGGCACAGGGACCGGCGCCGGGCGGCGTACACGCAGCCGCCCACGTTGAGGCGCAGGACTTCGGGCGCCCCGCCTTCGGCCATCGCTGCACCGCGGAGGTCGGCCCCGCGGAGGGAGCTGCGTGGCCTGGGCGTCTGCGAGGGGGGGGGGGGTCGG
>NW_004524601.1:1012661-1014074 GCF_000260255.1 Octodon degus | reverse complement strand
GGGGCGGGCGGAGAGCGGGCGGGGGAGAGGCGGAGGCCGGGCCCTGGACGGCCGGCCGCGGTCCGCGCGTTTTTATTCCTCCGCGGCCTGGGTCGAACCGGAAACACCCTCCCCTCGTGGACGCCTGGGGCGCGCCTAGGCCTTTGCGAACCCGGGCCGCTTCCTGATCGGCGACCCCCGACCTGTGGCCCTCGATCCGTGACCCGAGCCCCCAGCCTGCACACCCCGGAGGGCCTGCCGGGAAGGCGGAGGCGCGAGCTCGGGTCGCGAGCGGGAGGAGCGGCGGGAAGGCCGGGGGCCGGTGTAGGAGCCCTCTGTGGTTTAGGGCCGCCACCAGCCGGCAGTGAGAGCTGTTGGCGGAAACGCAGCAAGGTGATGCGGCGGCAGAAGGGAGAGGCGCAGCCCCTCGGGACACCCGCGGAGGCGGCCAGGAGGAGCCGTGCCGGCGCGGGCGTCCCCACCCCGGCAGGAGCCTCCGCATCCCTGGAGGGGGCTCAGCGTGTCAGCGAGGCCGCTGCACCTGGGGAGAAGAAAGAGGCGCAGGGCACCTTAAAATTGTGGGCGCGAACAACCGGACTGTGGCACATTTACTGAAACGGCCTTATGGGAGTGGAGAACGCTTGGAGGGAGAAAACAGAGCCGGATTTGGGGCCGGTAAGATTCAGCGGATCAAGAGAACCCCCTGCGCAGAGCTAAACAGCCCGTGGCCAAATGTGGGGCCCAGGGGTGAATGCACAGCCGAGCGCGTACGTAGTCCGGGAGCTGGACGCAAGCACCTGCAGAAGGGGCAGGTAAACGAGCAGAGATGAGAGGGCGTGAAGCCCGGACTACTTCTAAGTGGAAGGAGGAATCAGAAGAGGAGGCAGCCAGGCCAGCACGGAGTGTAGGACCCACAAGAACAGGTATCAAATCAAATGTCAAAGTCCCCTGGACTTGGCAACATGGGAGTTCCTGGTGAGCTTGGTAAGAGAAGTTTTAATGTTGCCTGAGCCACCTTCCCATTGCTGTGACAAAACATGAGGTAAAGTGCTCCTGAGAAGGAAAGGTTTCTGTTGGCTCACTGTTTCAGGGTGACAGGAAGTGCAGAAGACAGGAGCCAGGTGGGCGATGAACCATTCTGACTACACCTCCTAAGAGCAAGCCAGCTGGGAGCCGTGATCCAGGCACCTTCCAAACGCAGGTGTCAGGGGCCATTCTAAATCTAAACAATAGCAGGTTGTCTCTGATGGTAAAATAGAACTTAAAATGGTACAATAAATAAAATAGCATTTTTTTTTTTGCCACAGTTCATGATGACTATATGGTGCTCACGAGTTCTGTTCAAATAATTCAAAAACAATTTTATTTCCTTCATTTTTTTTAAATTAGTTTACATTCTTTGTGTGTGTGTGTGTGTGTGTGTGTGTGTGTGTG
>NW_004524601.1:1005968-1011786 GCF_000260255.1 Octodon degus | reverse complement strand
ACTGTATATGTCTGTATCTGTCTACAGAGAAAATAAGGCACTTACACACAGTGGAGTACTTCTCAGCAACAAGCTACAGGACATACAAAGAAACACTGATGGAAACGCTAGTACTAGAAAACTAATGTAGGCCTTATGGATCTGTGCACATTAATCATAGAAAATAGAGTAACAACCAAGAAAATAAAAGGTTTCATAATTAAATTATGAATTATGCAAACCTCCTAGGAAACAGAGTTCAAAGTGCCCTAGAGAGGCTGGGCATGGTGGTGCATGGCTATAATCCTAGCAGAGGGGAGGCTGAGGCAGGAAAACCATTGCGAGTTCCAGACTAGCGTGGGCTACAAAGTGACCTCAAAGCCAGTCTGAACTGCATAGCAAGAGCCAGTCTTTAAAAAGAAAGAAAAGTGCCCTGGAAGATACAAAATAGGAGTAAACAATGGAAAGCCATTCTTCAACATTATCAACATCATTTTCCCTAACTTGATTTATATCTTTAACAAAATGGTAATAAAAATATGACAGATTGATACTAAAATTTATATAAATGTTCAAAGAAAGAAATGAATGTTTACAAGGGGAGAATAGACTTCACAGTTACTAAAATGTTACTATAAATCTTGTTTTTATCTATTCTTGGTCTAGATGCATGAACAGTGTCTTGGTTACTTTTCTCTTGTTGCTGGGACAAAATATCTGACACTCAGAATGAAAGAAGAAAAGTAACACAGTTTGTGGAGGTTTCAGTCCATACCCAGCTGGCTCCAAGGCAGAGTGGCACATGGCAGAGAGTAGCAGACCATGGCAGTGGAAAACAGCAAAAGCGTCAAGAGCAAAAAGTGGGGAGCAGCCAAGAGCAAGCCTCTTTCCTTCCCTTACATGTAGGCTTCTGCCCCAGCAGGGGTTTCGCACTCACACCCATAATTCCAGCACTGGACCACTGGTCAGTCATAAACTAGCTCACCTCATGACTGCATGAGGCTTTGGGGGCACATCTGGACACATCATAACAGACAGTAGACCTGTAAAGTAAAATGAAACTTCCACAAATAGATCTTTATTCATATGGAAATTTATTATCTGCTCAAAGTGATTTCTCACTTCACTAAAGAAAAGATGAATATTTTAATACATAATAGGATGACAGCCAATTTGTCATTTGAAGATAAAATTAGATTCACCAACTTACACATCAAAAAGGAATCTCAAATGGACCAAGAACAAAAAGTCAACTGTGAAACTGCCTTAGTTCTTTGTTGCAGGGACACAATACCTGATACCTGTAACTCTAAGGAGCAGAGGTGGTTTTTTGGGATTTGTTTTTTGTTTTTTGGGGGTTTTTTTGGCTCACATTTTGTGAAGGTTTTAGGCCATAGTTGGTGGGCTGCAAGGTATGGTGGCAAGGCCCAGGGCCCTGACAGAGGAGAAAGCACCTGGCATGGGAACAGAAACAGGGAGAATGAGGGAAAAGACCCTTCCTGGCCACCCCACACCCCAGCTACCACCTCCACCCCAGCAGGCTTCAGCACCCAACTGCACACCCAGCTGTACACCCAGCAGCGAGGGGCAATCCCCCATGAGTATCTCGCCCATGATCCAAGCAACATCTCAAAGGCCTCTCTACAAGAGCATGAGGTTTCGTGGGTGGGGGCATCTAGATGTAAACCTGATAGAAACCATGTATGTTTTAGAATAAGCATGAATGATATTTTCTAGAACTAGATATAGAAAAGAAAAGCTGTGGCTCAAAATTCAAATGCAAGAAAAAATAAAATTGACAAATTTGGCAGTGCTTTAAAATTTTCAACTAGCAACAAGTAAGAGACAAATTACAAACTGAGAGAAATAATTTCAACAAATGCTCTAGACAACATTGAGCATGAGAGGGAATTTTTAGAAATCAGTAGAGAAAATCACATAAAAGGAAGAGACAATTTGGACTGGGGAGATAGCTCAGTGGCCTAAGTGCCTGCCTGGCAAGTGCAAGGTCCTGAGTTTGATCCCCCCTTTTTTTTTTTTTTTTTTTTTTTTTGAGAAAAAAAAATAGAGACAATTCAGAGACATATGCATATACACCACATACAACCACACCCAAACACTAGCACACAACTGCATTCCCTAGGCTTCCCTGACTATACCGCAGCCTGGAGATGTGGGCAGCAAAATTTTATTCTCACAGAGATGGAGGAGAGTCTGACATGAGTTTTTTGTTTGGTTTGGTGCTCTTTTTTCTAAAATAGAATCGTAGCTGTTCAATGTGGAGATGACGTTTTAAGGAAGCGAGTGCTCTGACCAAGTGACAGGCTAAGGTCCCGCTTCTGTGGGAGTCCAAGGTCACCAAGCACTTTTGCTCACCCCCCAAGTCTGGCTTGCACCCTTCCCTCCAGGGAGCAAGGCAGAAAAACTTGGACACTGCCACCACCTCCCCCAAGCCCTCCCTCCAGCCCAGAGGCCACTGTGTCCCTGTGGAGGACCACCTGAGCAGCTCTCCTTGAAAGAAGAGCGACTATCTCCATTTTGACTGAGCCTGACCCTATTTCCTTATATTGTTATGTACAGAGCTGGCTAGGACTTCTGTTTATCTTTCAGTTGGCCTTAAGCAGTGTATTGGTCCAGCTGAGGTGCTGGTGATAGTCTTTGAAGGTGGCCTGCGTGTTTCTCTGGTAACCTATACCTGCTGCTCTTCTTTAAAAAAAAAAAAAATTATTTATTTGTGTGTGTGGCCAGCTCAGCCCACTAGAGGGCAGGGTTGGCTGGCATGTGGTGCTGGGGGAATCGAACTGCGGTCCCTGTGATTTGCTAAGCTTGTTCTAAGTAGGTGCTTTAGACCACTGAGCCATCTCGCCAGCCCTACCTGCTGCTCTTTAAAGTGAGCCGGGTTGAGACAGGACGGTAGAGCTAATGATCCGTAGTGCCAGCTGGAATCCAGCCTCGAGACAGAGGCCATGACTTCCTGGGGCTTGAAAGGCTACACCAAAGCTGAAGCACCAGACTTACCAAAACATTAGATACTATATAATGCAGATTTTCTCTGCATATCGCAGAGGTAAATTTAGGCCAGCCACCTAGCTCAGCTCATAGTAGTCTCTTTCCCACAATTCTCAGTCAATCCTCAAGCCATTCCCCTACTGAATAAAACTGGGTGAGGCCCTGGGTCGCTCTCTTGGTTCCAGAAAGCCATCTTCTTGGCCAGACTTAGAGCCTCTTGACTCCCCGATGATTGAAGATATAATTTAGTGTCTTTATTTTCACCATGGATTGCATTGTTAAGTGATAGGTTGGAATCAATTTGATGGGATTCCAATAATGTAATTTGGGATTACAAATACTGGCTTCTTGGACCGAGACGAGGACCTGGAAGTGTCTCCTACACGTCCCCAAGTACTGTTGGCATCAGTGTTGTGCCCGCAACAGGAGACTGAGTTCCGGGTCTGCTGGACAGGCCAGGGCTGGCTCTCCCCTCCTGGAAAGACCTCCTGAGCCCCTGTGCAGCTCCTCCCACCGCACATCACCTCCTACCACTCCATCCATTCTCCAAGGGTCACCAGGGCCCTGCCTGGTCCTCACCTCTGATCTTCATGCCACAATTTCTAGTGCCTTCACGATGGTTCTTGACACCAGCCCCATTTAATGCATGTATGTGCCTGCTGGATGCTTCCACCCAGACACCCCAAAAAGGCTCCAGCAGTTTTCCACAATCCCTTGTGCTCACTGTACCTGAGGAGGGATGTGGAGGCCTCCAGCGGCTCCACAGCCAGACCCTGACCAAGAGAGCTGTCAGGTATAGGTTCTGCCTGGTGCTGAACTGGCAGGGTAGGGCAGGGCAGCCCATCAGTAACGGAGGTAAGCTGGGCAACTAAGCAGCCCAGCAGGGGCCAGGGGCCCCACACTGGGAACATCCTCATCCTATGCAAGAGGAGAGTAGAAGATGGTGTGAGTGCTACACCATCCTGGGCGCGGGAGGTAGCCTGCTTCCAATAGAAGAGCAGAGGCTCACCCTCCGCCCTTGGCTCTTGCCCTTGCTTTTGCTAGGCTGGCCCTCCGCCCTTTGCCCTTGGTTTTGCTGTCTTCTACAGCCTCAACTGTTGTCCCTCACCACGCCACCCTGCGTTGGAGCCAACTGAGTATGGACTGAAACCTCCACAAACTGTGAGCTAGGTAAACCTTTCCTTCCTTAATTTTGGATGTTGGGTATTTTGTCTCAGTAACAAGACAGCCACACACCTCTACTCCCAGAGCTTCAGAAGCCTGAGGCAGGATGACCACAAGTACAAATCTGCCTGGGCAATGTAGCAAGACCTTGTCTCAAATTTTATTTATATTTATTATTATTATTTTTTTTTATTTGCAGCACTTGCCAGGCAGGTGCTTATGCCGCTGAGCTATATCCTCGGCTCAAGATTTAAAGTCAGGGCTGAGAATGTGGCTTAGTGGCAGAGCCTCTGTGGGTTGGGTCCCCCCACCACACATGCACATACACACACACCTAGTGAGCCAGCGGCAGCTTCTCTGGGCCCCTGCTGGGCTCCAGGTCCCTGGTGTGGCTTCATCTTTGGAGCCCTGAGTAGAGGAAGGCTTACAATTCTGATCCCCGAGGCACAGGCTGGAGGACTGGGTATGGACTGCACTCTAACCCCTCAATATCCAGTGGGGGGCTCGGCACAGGCAAATTTTAATTGTTTGAAATTCAACTTCAGGTAGACAAAGCCAGGCAGCTAACAGTGTGACAAAGGAAGCAGTGGTGAGCAGAGTCGGCAGGGAGTGCAGGAGGATGGCTGTGACTCAGGCCACTGGGGCCTGGTTCATGTCACAAGCAGGAAGCCAGGCAGGGCAAGGCGCAGAGAGGGCTGGGCCACAGCTGTCAGACTGTCCCAGGGCTCCTGCATCAGCCTGACCGCCTGACCACCTGACTGAGAGGCCAGAGGAAACACCTGAAACCATGCTGAGGTCAGGGAAAGCCAGCCCAACTCACATGAGTTCCGACCTGTGGCTGTGCACCAGACCACCCTACCCCCATTTCCAGGAGCTTCTCATGCTGTGCAAAGCACTGCCAGCCTCAGCTGCTCTCGGGCTGAGAATTTTTTAAAGCATTATAAATTTTTTTTATAATATCTATCCTACAAGGGGGGGGGGGGCCTGCCCCTTAGCTCAGTTCTTTAAGTGGCTGCTTCAACAAAGCAGTCAGGCTCAGGTTGCTGTGGTTCGATCCCCACAACTCCAGCCAGCCAAACCTGCCCTCAAGGCATTTGGAGAAAAAAAAAAAAAATCTGTCCGACCTCTGATTTTCCTGCCCCCTCTTCTATTTGTTTTAGTGCTGAAGCTGTAACAACAGTAGGAGCCATTTAGGAAGAAAGCAATATCTGAACAAAAGAGTTTGTGGACCAGAACCTTCATAAAAGTATATTGGATGTTGCCAGCCTCCACGCTTACAGGGAGCTTGGAGATTAAACCACTCCGCTGAAATTAAATGACCACTGATGGGCAGAGCCACCACATGGCCCATTTAAAAAAACACAGATTTTGAACTTCTGATGTTAGGCTAGGTAAACAAGTTATACCGCTAGTTAACCCCTTGGTAACCGGAAATTTCTATCACCAGCGTGTGACGCTCTAAACTATGATTAGTGAAGGCTTCATTGATTCCAATTCGAGCAGCGGGCCACTGGCCACATCTCTCCTCTCCCAAGATTCCTGTGGGAGGCAGGAGTCAACTGGCGGCAGACAGCAGGCTTTAGGCAGCAGTGAGGATTCTGCACGAACAGAAAACTGACGCGAGGATCAAGGCGACCGCACTAACGTGTTTCAGCTATTAAAACCC
>NW_004524601.1:992455-1004623 GCF_000260255.1 Octodon degus | reverse complement strand
AGTGGCCCCCGGAGAGGCAGAGTGGCCCCCGGAGAGGCAGTGGCCCCCGGAGAGGCAGTGGCCGGAGGCCTCGGGAGGGCTGGGGTTCGTGCCGGGCTCTCGCGCCACGGGGCGCTACCGTTTGTGCGGAGGTTTGTGTTCTCACGCTCCCCGCCCGTGGAGGAACGGGCTTTGAGCTTAAATTGTGGTTTTTGCAACTTCTGCAAGCAGTGTTGAGCCTTTAGTGTGTAGAGTTGGGTTCATAGTTCAACTTCCTCCCCATTGCCCAAATTCCTTCTGACTTGCTGTCCGTGGCTGGACCCCGTCTGACATCAGCGCAGGCTTTCAACGGACACCATTTCCATACGGGGCGCTGCTGTCAAATCTTTATTCCGTCACGTTCCCAGTGAGCTTTCCCAGGACAAACTACGTCTGCTATTGGAAGGTTCGTGCGTTCACCTACTGCCGTTGCTCCCACAAATGTTTTCCAAGTAGCCGCTGTATACCAGGCACTGTTGGAGGCGCTGGGGGCACGCCAGCAAGCAAGCAAGCAGGACAAAGACCCTCTGCCCCACCAAGCCAGCGTTTCAGTGTGCGTGCTCAGAGAACGCAGACTGCATGAAACAGAAAGCTTAGGGATTTATTGTTGTTAGACGTTGGAAAACCAGTGGAGACAAATAAAACAGAAGAAGTGAGGACAAGTGTGCCACGTCAAGCACTCTGAACTGCGAACGCGCCTTCAAAGTAACATTTGAGTAGGGCGTGAGGAAAGACAGCAAGCCGGGGCTCTGTGACAGCAGTGGGGATAGGAAGGGAGGCAGGATTAGAGGTTCTGTGTGGGAATGTGTCGCCCTGGCAGCAGCTGAGCCAAGAGTCAGGTGTGCTGCTGCTGCTGCAGTAGGGAGCGAGCAAAGGGTCAAGCTGTGCAGTGCCTTGGAGGCCCTTGTGAAGGGAGAGTGAGGTGGAAAGGCAGAAGTTTTAAACATGCGTTCTGTGAGTTTATTTGTGCTTAAAAGGATTGTTCTGGTTGCTGGTGTGTCCTGGTGGAGAATAGACCTGGGGTGGGGACTTGGGGCTGGGGGGAGGGAGTAGCCATAACTGTTTCCAGGGCTGCAGCCATACTGTGTATGAGAGATGGCCTTGGGTCCTCTCCGGAGAGAGTCAAGGGTCCATCCAGGGGGAGTGCCTGTGCAGAGCAAGAGTGTGACTGCGAGGGGCAGTGGGAGTTTCTTGCGAGGAACTGGGGATGGAGTTGCCCTTAAGCGAGGTGAGGAGGACATGGTGGAGCAGGTGTGTGGTGGGGAGAGTGGAGCACAGGTTAAATCTGAGGTTCCTGTTAGGTATTGAAATTGGAGATGGGCAGATGAATTGATTTGGGTTGGGGGGAAAGTCTGGGTTGGGACTACAAATTGAGATTCACTGCACTTAAGACTTAGAAGCCAGGACACGGGATGGTGGCTCGAGGGAGGTTGGCTGAGACAATGCGGAGCCCAAGGATTGAGACCTGGGGGACACTGAGGGGAGGGCCTGGCGTGGAACATCTGCTGGTGAACAACAGATATACACAGGACCAGAGAGCAAGACACAGAGAGTCGTTCCTTAGGGCCACTGTGACGCAGTACACCTGAGGTGGCTCTGGAGGCTGAAGCGCAAGCCTGGTGTTCCTGAGCCCAAGTGTGCAGCACAGCCCTTCCTGTGCTGGGGACAGCCGGCCTCACCTCTCAGCTCTTTTGGGTCAGCCTTGGGGGTGTTGAGGGTGAGCTCTGCCTTATAGCACTCACTCACAGTCTACAGAGGCATGGGGTTTCGGTATGCTGGTGTCTTGGAGCCACTTTGCAACCTCCCAGAGCTGTGGAGGTCTGGAGGGATAGAGTACCCTGGGAGTCTGGGTACTGTGCAGCCTGAAAGTCACAGAGACTTGGGCAGATAGCAGGGCAGACTGAGGATCAGCAGGCAGGGGTTCGGGAACGGAGCTGAGAGCCCACTCATGCTGGCCCTCGGGGGCTAGGGCGATAGCTCAGTGACATAAGCACTGGCCTGGCAAGCGCAAGGTCCTGAGTTCAGTCCCCAGTACCGTAAAAAAAAAAAAAGAACTCTCATGTTGGCCCTCGGCTTCTCTGTGAGCCTTTGCAGTCTTTTTGCCCGGGCCAAGCTCACCGCTCTAGTATGTTGTGCATTTCAGCAGTTCCTCTTGTCGTGTTCTGATGTGACTGTGTCCTGGTCCCCACTTCCACTGTGAGACTTCCAGGCCTAAAGCACAACAGTCTGGCAGACACATTGGGAGTCCTACTGCCCTGCCGTCCCTCCCCTCTGTGACCTGGCCAGGGCACCTCTGGCCTGGTCTTCTCTGCGTACACTGAACTCAGGCTATCTTGGGCTCACCTCCTGCAACCGTGCCCACAGCATCTAATGACATGTCCTGCCAGGCCCAGCTCCTACCCAACACCTGGCTGTAGATGAAAACATGTCATTTGCCTTTGCAGATTCTGCTTTAAATTACTTTTGATTTTGTTCCTACTTTGAAATTTTAGAGATTGCCAAGTACCTCGCACAGAGTACATTGCTTTCTAGGGTGTGTGTCCATTAACTTTCACTTGTGTAATCAGTGCTGTGCCCTTCCTTTCTAGTCCTCTCTTCCCTTCAGTGATGGAGTCTTTGGGAATGAGGCCAGACTCGGTGACCTCAGCAATTAAGAGGCGTGTTAAAGACAAGAGAGCTTCAAAGACTACGCTGAATGTTTCTCTTGCTTCAAAAATCAAAACAAAAATAATAAGTAAGTGCCAGTAGTTCTCAAGTGTACTCATATTTGTATTTTTCCTGAGGAAGTGATATGTTTGCTACCATATTTTGTCAAGTACAGAAAAGTTCCCATGTGACTGTCCCACCAGCTCTTGTTTTCCGTCAGTTCTTGCTGTGTCCTTGGCTCCTTTTGGCTGCTTTTGTGGTTTGCCCTTTGGGGTGACAGCTGCTTTTTTGTCAGAGGAAGGAGCGGTACAGCCCAGAGAAGCCAGCTCTTTCCTGCAAAGAACACTGCACTGTGACTGCTCAGGAGAAGAGCTGAAGGAGTGGGTGACAGTGGCCGAAGACAGGCAGAAGTGAGGGCTATAGCACGGGGTCGCAAGGCTCACCACGAAGGCGCCGTGCCTGTGGAAGCAAGGGCAAGCATTGTGGAACTGCAAGAAGGGCAAAAAGGAGGCAGGAAGGTCAGTTTTCATGACCTCTGCAGATGATGCTGGTGTGGGGCAGGCAGGGTCTGCAGTTGCCGTCCCGCCAAACCAGCCCCAACAAGGACAGCTGTCCAGCCATACCCTCAGATGGTCCAGACCGCAGTGCTGCTCCTGCCCGGATCTGGGCGTCTGCGTGTGGCTGCCTCCCACAGTGCTGCCCCCTGCTCTGGCAGGGCTGTGCCACTGCTGCAGGGAGCAGAGTGTGTAGCTTGCGCAGCACAGCAGAAAACGTTACTGCCAGCTTCTGGGGACTGTAGCCCAGTCCCTTTGCCCTGGCAGTGCCAGCCAAGGCTCTTTGAAACCATACTTGCTCAATGATAAAGTGGTTTTGTGGACTTTTTCAGAAACACATTGTCTATAATTATCTGAAACAATGCTACATTTTGTGAAATTTACTTTATATATACTGTACTTTTACATCCAGTACAGTGTCACAGTAAATCTTTTTTTTTTTTTTTTTTGTGGAACCAGGGATTGAACTCAGGACCTTGCACTTGCCAAGGAAGCACTAATTCTACTGAGCCATCAGCCTAGCCCCTAAATCCAAATTATGAAAATACAGCTATGCTTTAAATGTACTAATAATAACAGAATATACTTAAAACAAGTTTAACCAAAGAATTCACATTGAAATGTCTTTGCTACCAATGGAATAGCGTTTCAGTAGTGATTCGCTTCACCTTTGTGCAGTACTTTATTTATTTTTTTTTTCCCCCCGGAACCGGGGATTGAACTCAGACCCTTGCGCTTGCCAAGCAAGCACTTATTCTACTGAGCCACCTCCCCAGCCTGTGCAGTACTTTAAAGAGAAGTCAGATGTGTTTGCAGTGGACGCCTAGAGACAAGGGGCACCTTTGGCTGATCACAGACGATTTTGCGGGATCTCAGTGCCCCACTGGGCACAGGAAGGGTACTCCCTGTCACTTGAGTTGGAAAGAATGGCCTTTGAGAACAGGAACTGTGTGGCTCGGTTCTGGAGCCACAGAAACTGGCTTCATCATTTCTAGGACAGGTATTGCCACAGGGGCAACTTTCCCATTTGCCTTCCAATAGAAGGTAAGAAGTAGAGTGAGAGGCTGGGCAGATAGCTCTGCGATCTAAGTACCTGCCCGGCAAGCACAAGGACCTGGGTTCAGTCTCCAGCACTGCATGCTGTGCCGGCCCCAGAATCCCGGGCATGCTGAGCCAGCAACCATAAACTGGCGTGGTGGCGCACACCTCTAATCCCAGCACTAGGGAGGCCGAGACAGAAGGATCACAATGAGACCAAGCTGCTGAGCAAGAATTTGTACCAAATAAAGGATTTTTTTTTAAATAAAGGAAGCAGAGTGGGCCTTGGGCACCTGGCGTCCAGTGTGGTAGCCAGTGTCACTGCCTGGAGGACACGGTCTGTGCACACGGCCTGTCCCTTCCTGGTGGGCTTCCCTCACCTTCTGCCTGGATGTAATTTTTCGAGCTTCTAGCTCTGGGCACTTATTTTTCAGACTGACACTCATCTTGCCAATCTCCTAACCTCCAGTTAGAACTTAAAAAGCAAAATTCATTTTGTCTGAAATAGTTTACTATAGAATGCAAAAATTTATTAAAGTTCATTATTAACTCTTTAAAAAATTTTTTTGCAGACAATTCTTCTATTTTCAAAATTTCCCTAAAGCACAACAACAGAGCGTTGGCTCAGGCTCTCAGCAGAGAGAAAGAGAACTCCCGAAGAATTACAACTGAAAAGATGCTATTGCAAAAAGAAGTGGAGAAGCTGAACTTCAAGAATGCCTTTCTTCAGCTAAAGTTAGATAAGTTGGTAGGTAAGATACACAGTTTTTCCTTTTTTTTGTTTTTGGCGGAACTGGGGATTGAACTCAGGCCCTTAACGCTTGCCAGGGAAGCGCTTATTCCACTGTGCCATCTCCCCGGCCCCCACAGTTTTTCAATTCTAACTTACAGTTAAAATCTTTTTTTTTTTAATTTATTTGTTTTTGTTTATTTATTTATTTATTTTGTGTGTGTGTGTGTGGCCAGCTCAGCCCACCAGGGGGCGGGGCTGGCTGGTATGTGGTGCTGGGGGATTGAACCGTGGTCCCTGTGCTTTGCTAAGCTTGTTCTAAGTAGGTGCTTTAGACCACTGAGCCATCTCACCAGCCCCCTACAGTTAAAATCTTTTAGCTAAATTAATATCAAAACTCTAAAAATGTTTTATGTATCTCTAACTGTTGGAAAGGATGATTGAAAGTCGGTGTTGTGTAAATCTCTTAAAGGACAAACATCTGTTAAGCAGGTTCCTGAAGTCTGATTCTGGAAGTACTTATGCTCTATAAACCAGGACAGCACTGTGATGACATTAGATTGTTCATCATTAGCAATGCTGGGGACACTAGTAACTTACAATATGAGCATAATTCCTGTTACCACAAGGGAGTCCCCAGAGGGTTCCTAGTCCCTTGAATCTTAACATTTCAGTGGCTACAAGTCACAGTGAGTGGAGGTTGTCATTAGTGCTTTGCTTTTCTTTCTTTTTCTTTTTTTGTATTTGGTACAGGGTCTCACTACATACATTGGACTCAGTGATTCTCCTGTTTTGAGCCTTTGAAGTGCTGGGATTACACATGTGTGCCACCATGCCCAGTCTCAGTCTCCCTCTCAGCCTGCCCCAGGGGTGGGGCTGGCATGTCTGCCGTGCTCTGCCCACTCCGCTGAGCCATGCGGCCTGTCCTTGTCGCTCAGGAGTGATTCTGTATTTCTTTTTTGAGCCTGAGATCTGTCCGCAGAGTGGGCAGTGAGAGCCACGTGTTGCTAGGTCGCAACTACAGATTTAAATCTAACCTAAGGCCAGGGAGATCGCGCAGCAGTCTTGAGGGCCTGACCCTTAGCACCGCATGTGGTGCAGGTCCTGGCCGTGTGCCTGGTGGGCCCCTGAAACTGGGCATGGTAGCACATGCCTGCGACCTCAGCACTGGGGAGGCGGAGCAGGAGGACCACTAGGAGTCTGAGCTGTATAGCGAGACCCTATACTGAATGAATAAAAGTAATTTTTTTAAAAAAAATTTAAAAATGTAAAAATAAATCTAACATAAACAGAAATTAATTTAAGATGGAAAAATGTCCTGTAATATTTGAAAATTAAATTCCAATGGGTGTCAAACTACGTTTACTTGCCATGTGATATTGTCTGAGAGAAAAGTATCTGTAGGAAAATTTGTAATTGATAGCTCAGTGGCGTTCAGAATCTGTTAGTGTACATATGTGTACATGTGGCTGCTTGGAGTGTGCAGTCTAAGCCCTTTGTAGCTCAGATTGATGTCAGTAGAAGTTGTTCATAAATATATGGTTTGAATAAACTCCAAATTCTAAGAAAGAAAGAGTGATTAAGAGCCCTTTATTGCACATGTGCAGAATAAGAAGCTCATAGAAATAGAAGCGCTCCTGAGCAACAACTTGATAGCTGCAATTGAAATGAGCAGTCTTTCTGAGGTAAGTAGATTTCTCTTGTGAATGGTGTCATTTTTAGTATTACTGAGGATAACTGAGAGCAGCATCGAGCTTAGAGGTTTGTATTTTAAACTTTGAACAAAGAAAAGATAGTATCTGTCTTAACTGGCTAACAGTACTTTGTCATTTTGTATTCCTGATTATTGACATTACTACATAAAAGTCAGTTTGTTAGCACTACCCACGCGTTACTCCTCGTAAGGTCAGTGGAACTTAGAGCAAGTGCACACGAAGTGCTAATAGAGCCTAAGGCAGGAAGTGCTTCTGGTGCTAGTGAATGCAGTTCCTGTCGGGGGATCTCACCCTGTCTGCTCCCTGCTCCTTTGATGTGCGGTTTAAGTGCTTTCTTTATTAAGCAAGGTGTGGATAATGGGTATATCCGAAGAGTCCTGAGTTGAAAGAATGCAAGAAATGTTACTTTCTATCATATGAGAGTTTTCCTATGTTTTCTGGGGGTTTTTGCCAATCTGTCCTTTTATGAACTTCTGAAAGTCACTTTTAGGGCTGAGTTTAAACACCGTGTCCTTACAGTAAGAAGGCCAGAACTGTGTCAGCCTGTGTGGTCAGTGTGCAGCTCCTCTCTCAGAATGTCCTGGAAGCTGGCTGCTCTCC
Source organism: Octodon degus (assembly GCF_000260255.1). NCBI lineage: Eukaryota > Metazoa > Chordata > Mammalia > Rodentia > Octodontidae > Octodon > Octodon degus. The sequence continues at coordinate 997,322 of NW_004524601.1, read as the reverse complement.
TCGACGGAGGTCTGGAGGTCTTCGGCTGGCATTGCATTTTTTTTCCCTGTGGGTACTGAGAGGGCGGGAGAGGAAGCGCAGCACTGACCAACGTTGGGACAGTAGGACATGTCTCACCCAGGTCCTTGTGTCCTTGTTCCTTCTGGTGCTTCTCTCTCATTTCCCACCTCAAGTAGGTGGCAGTCTTTGTTTCTTTACACACAAGCAGGTACAAATAGAAACACTTGCTCGGTTTTTTTCTTACATGCAGGCCAGCGCACTCTGCTCGCTCTCCGACCCCCTGCCCTGTGACTTAGACCCTGACCCCAGCATGGACTTACGGCTCTGCCAGGCTCTCACTGGGGCACAGCTGGTGTTTGTGCTTTTCCTTCTTTAGATTATTCCCATCAGGATAAAAAGGTCTTTTGCCCCATTTCTTAAAGATGCAAAAGGATTTAGTTTCATTTCCCACTTGGCTTTTTCTTGGTTCTTTCCTTTCCAGCAGAACGTTTTTTAGTCACTTCAAGTTTATTAAAATTATAGCAGTACAAGTTATCCAGGATGCAGATTATTAAAAGATTGACTCTATGAAGTCCGCATTAAAATAAAAACAAAAAGACATAAAATAACCCACAAAACAGTGAAAACAACACAAAAGATACTCACCAGCAAAGTCTCTAAACCTTAAATTTTGAGACAGAAAGGAAATAAATTTATGCAGCTCACTAATCCACTTCTGTCTTCATCTGTTCCAGGACTTGATTCATGACCAAATTGTTTTATGGTCATGGTCCTTTTCTTGAGCCTTTGATTTTTGGTTTTCACTTTCCAGTGAGGATCTGGTGTTCTCATTCTCATTTTTCGCTGCGGAGGACTTTAAGTCACTGTCTTAGCTACTTTGCTTTGTTTTTGAGAATGGATTTCAATCTCTGTCAGTCTTCTTTTCCTGTTACTAGTTGCGCTATTATGAGCACGATTTTTAGAGTACATTGTTTTTTTTACCCTCAGGATTTTTTTCAGTGTGAGTTCCTTTTTATTGATGCCAAGGAACCAAACTCAGGACCTCATACTTGCCAATCAAGTGCTGTGCAGCTGAGCTATATCCACAGCCCTCTGTGTATGCTCTCACTTTCTTGGTCTCTGTTGTTTTTCCTTGTTTCTACAGCAAAATTTTCTTGAGCGTTGTGGCTGCTGTCACCTGTTTCCACTAAGCTGCTGTCCCTCAAGTTCGTCCTAGTGGGCCAGGGTTGCAGAAGCCCACAGACAGGATGTGGTTCTCATGGTGGCCTTAGGACTTGTGGCAGCCTCCCCTTCAGCCCAGGTGCTGGCTCCTTTTTCTTCTCCTGGGTACCCCAGATTCATTTTTGCTGCTCAGCCTGCACCTGTTCTCCCTGGAGTAAGTCATTTCTCCACTCTCACCGTTTGAATCACCACATCTGAGGCACGGCCAGCAGCCCCTCCCCCAGGGCAGCTGCCACCACGCCACCCCTCTTGCAGTCCATCTGAAGGGGCACCTGTCTTCTCCTCACTTCCTCTCCCACCCTTTGTCTGATCCCTCAGTGCTGTCCACATCCCGTCCAGTTTTCCTGAGCATTGCCTAGAGCCCAGGCCCGTCCTCTGCAGCTCTGCTCTCCTCAGCGTAGCAGCCACAGTGACCTGTGACACTCGTCTCTGCTGGCACCATGTGCACACCTGTAATCCCTGCACTCAGGAAGCTGAGGCAGAAGGACCACGGGTTCCAGCGTGGGCTGCAGAGCAGGACGCCATCTCAGAGCAACCACAGGAACGTTTGTCTCTGCCTGAAGCCCTCCAGGATTTTGGCCCAGTGTGATCTGAGCCTGAAGCTCTTGCTGGCTTCTCTCCTGTTTGTCACTGTCCCTTTCTGTTGCTCTTGGATCTAGTCAGCGCAGGGCTCCCACACTCCTCTGACACTAGAGAGCAGCTCGCTGAGTGCAGGCCCAGCTGCCCGCATGCCCGGTCAGAGCCCCGCAGGCGGCTTCCTTGGCCACTGTGCATTGAGCACCACCACAGCCCGTGTCCTGCTTCCTTGCTTTAAGTATTCTTAACACTTTAATACTGTAAAACGTGTAAGTGTACTCGTTCCTTTTGCTTATTGTAGCCCACCAGAATGTAAACTTCTTTTGAGTACAGGGATTTTTATCTGTACCAAGGAAATGTCTAAAATATATTAGAATGCAGTACTTATGTTTCCCAACTAAGCATGAGCCAATCTGGGAGACTGAGGCAGGAGGCTAGACCAAGCATTGCCTCCCTTGAACTCTATGTCTGACGGCATCAGCACTGCGCTGCATCAGAGTCCAGAGTCAGGTTTCCAGGTCCATCACGCCAAGTGCTTCTCTGTTGGAGTTTGCGCATCCTAGGTGAGCCGTGCCCAGGGACCAGGTGTCCTCACTCTTCTGTGAGAGCAGGTCCCTTCACCAGCACACAGGGCAGACAGCAGGGAAGCAGAGTTCAGGCCCTGCAGCGCAAGGGTTGGCACCTATCTCACCTGGTTGGGAGAGTGGCCTCACAGCATGGCTCGGTGTACGTCCTTTCCCGGTCTTTTAAGGAACTGTTGAATAAACGTGTGTCAGAAAATTGGACAAGAGCAAAAATAGAAGAGTAATATCACCTGGATTTTTAACTAACTAACTTTCTTTCTTTCTTTCTTTCTTTCTTTCTTTCTTTCTTTCGCAGTGCTGGGGATCTAACTTGGGACTTTGCACTTGCCAGGCACGTGCTTATGGTGCTGAGCTATCTCTGGCCCTGGTTTGAACTTTAGAAATGTATAAAAGAACCTAAATGGGGCTGGTGAGATGGCTCAGTGGTCTAAAGCACCTACTTAGAACAAGCTAAGCCAAGCAAAGCACAGGGACCTCAGTTCAATCCCCCAGCACCACATGCCAGCCGCCCACCCTGCTCAGCCCACACACAAAATAAATAAATATTAAAAAAAAAAAAGCATCCAACAAATATGTTAAAAAAAAAAAAAAAGAACCTAATTATACGAGTATACAGATCTCATGCACGTGTGTTTGTAGGCCTGTGTATTTATCCCCACACACAGAGAAGTCAGGGAAGTGACTGAACAAGCCCTGGTGTCCAGCACGCAGCGCAGGGGTGGGTGAAGAGGGGCCGTGTCTGCCTCACGGCCTTGTGTTCACTCGGCCTTCGAAGGCTGGCGCGGGAGCGAACCGTGCTGTTGCTGCCCATAGCCGCAAGTCTTGGATGCTTACTTGATTCTTCCCGTTTTCTTTGTTCTTGTCAAACCCAGTTCCATCAGAGCTCCTTTCTGCCGTCCACTAGCAAGAAGAAGCGGCCCAGCAAGCAGTGCGAGTTAATGCGTCTTCCGTTCGCAAGGTAATTGCCTCAGAATTGGATGATATACGGCTTAGAGACTTACAGTGAGTGTGGAAGGAGGTAGATTGAACTTCGTAGTTTCTTGTGTGCTATCTTGAAACACAGAAAACTTTTTTTTTTTAATGTGTTCATTACAGGGTCTACAGGGTCTCACTACGTACATCAGACTCACAATGATTCTACTGTTTTCAGCCTCCCAAGCCCTGGGATTACAGGCGCGCGCCACCACGCCCAGTCTCAATCACCGACTCAGTGCACCGCAGGGGCGGGACAGGCATAGCACACCAGGGATCAAACCCCTGCCAATGCACTCACTCTGCCTAAGCAGGCACTTTAGTCTGCTGAGCTATCTGGCTGGCCCTCGAAAAAAATAATGTATTTCTAATACTGCATCAGCAACAGTTATATTACTAACATCATCTAGGTAAAAGAAATCAAACATCCTTATAGAACTCATCTATGAATGCTGAAATAGTATGTGGCTTTCTCAGTACCTCTAGTGAAAGAGAAAGGAAGGAAAAAAGACAGGAGACTAGAAGGAGGAAGGGGAAGAGACAAAGATGAAGGGAGAGAGAGAGGAACAGAAGAGAGGAAGGAGGTGGTAGGGCTGGGGGAGGGAGGGCAGTCAGGCACAGCCCAGGTGCCCTGGGCTCCTCAGCACTTTTCCATGATACCCAGCAGCCCTGGGGCTTGGCACCCTCTGCCTGCCTCCTAGGTCTGTGGGGTCTGATGTGTGGGCTGTGTGTGCCAGCCCACAGGAACCCAGCCCTCAGCTCAGTGGCAAGTCCATCTGTGGCCATTTTTCTGTGGCTACTTTTTTTTTTTTTGTGGAACTGGGGATTGAACTCAGGCCCTTGCATTTGCCAGGGAAGCGCTTATTCCACTGAGCCATCTCCCCAGCCCCTGTGTGGCTACTTTTCATTTCTTTATTTCAGTCTGCTTTTTGCTGGGGAAGCTGTTTCTATATTTACTGTTACAGAAGCCCACGCTTTAAGGCTGACTTTGATCTTTGCTTTTCTCCTACTAAAATTCTTATTTCTTGATTTATTTGCTGCTAAGTCGTAGAAAGTAACCTGTGTGAAATCGGCCGCCGTGGAAGCTGGTCACTGAGGCCTAGAGGCAAGAAGCAGCTCAGGGAGCTGACAGTGTAGGCCTGAGTCCTCCCGTAGCTTTCAGCGTTCTGTCTGTTGTGTGACTCACAAGTGTAAGGGTTTTACTGAAGTGCCTTAAGTAAAAGCACTAGGCTAGTAAAGGCACTTGGTTATTAAAATAATGTCTCTTTCGTAGTAGGAAGAGAAAGCAAGCTCATATCTACTGTGTTGCTTTCTATTTATCCTAGTTTTATCCATTGATTTACCTGTTATGTACAGTCTTACATCTTTAAGCCAGTATATTTTATTTACTGTAGCTTTGCAATTGTACATTTTATTGCCTTATAGGTCAGTCTTTTATAAAAATCTGGTGACATAGACATATGAGTTGAACAATAGCTTGTTCTCCAAAAAACTTTTGTATGTTCTTGTTTGTT
>NW_004524601.1:955697-990288 GCF_000260255.1 Octodon degus | reverse complement strand
TTTTGTGGAACCAGGGATTGAACTCAGGCCCTTGCACTTGCCAGGGAAGCACTTATTCCACTGAGCCATCCCCCCTGCCCCTTGTTCGTTTTTGAGACAGGGTCTCTTTATGTAGTTTAGGCTGATCTCAAACTCATGGCAGTCCTCCTGCCTTAGCCTCCCAGGCACTAGCATTACAGGGGTGCACCACCATGCCCTGGCTTCATGTGTTAAGTGAATTTTGAGGGGAACCCAATCGAGATCTCATCACCATCCAGAGGAGTTTTTATTTATAATCCTAGGGAAGAGTTACTGGAATTCTAGTAAGTAAATTCCAATCTACCACTTTTAGGGCAACCCACAGCAAAAAGAAAAAGACAACGACATACTTGCAGTTGTGGGGCACAAGGGGATTCTAAGTCCAGTTGGAATAATGACTAACCCAGGGCTGAACAGGGCTTTTTAGTTTGTGAAGGTGGGAGTGGCTCGGATTGAGTGAGTGAGGGTGGAAGTATGTGAGTGCTGGGGCTCTTGGCTCTGTAGGAGTCGCAGTGGCACCTGTGCAGAAAGTACCAGATTGCGGGGACAGGCAGCCTCTAAGTGTGGAGGCGTCTACGTGACACAATTTGAGAGAGTATCTTTTTTTTTTTTTTTTTTTTACAGAACTGCGCATTGAACTCAGGCCCTTGCGCTTGCCAGGCAAGTGCTTATTTTACTGAGCTGTCTTCCTGGCCCTGTATCATGTGTTTTTGGTCAGAACCTCAGCTCTGATGTCTGACCTTACTGCCCTAGATAGGATGGCCTCTCAGGGCTCAGTCCCAGCCGGCACGCAGCATCCTTGACCTTGCTCAAACTTGGGAATAGGAGCTGTAGGCCTGTGCCCATTTGCATTGCTTAAATCCAGTTGAGGGGTCGTGTCTCCCAGCCAGCTCTGTACACAGCAGCACACAGAAGGTGTGTGTGCTGCTGTGTCGAGATTTGAGCTTAATGTCCCTGGGAACTAGAGAAGACAAGCATTTGTTCATGTGTTTTCCACCTCTTCGGTTTTTCTGCCCATTCTGAGTGTTGTTGCTTGAACTTCATTTTCATCTTGGTGCTTGTGTACACAGCTCTTCTCCCAATACTGATTGGCCTTGGTCCAGAAAATGTGACTACTGACTCCAAGGGCTTGGGGGCTTCCTTTGTGTATGCTGTGAGTACACTTCTGCTACTTACGATTAAGGGTCGTTTCTCTCCCTACACCACAAATTTATAGGCCTTTTATTTCTTCCACCTTCATCACATTAGTTACTTGTTCCACGTTGAGTGGAAGTGGTGACAGCTGTGTTTCTGTTACTAACTGCCACTGTCTCCTGGGAATCCTCAGGCCTTTGACAGATTACAAAGTCCCTTGGTACTCTGGTTACTAAGATTTTCTTCGTAAATAGCTGTGGGATTTTATCATATGTGTTTCCTACCACTGTTGAGAAGATACTGCTTTTCCTTTCTGTTAGTGTAATGAATTTTTAATGCTTTTCTCTTCCTGCAGTGAGTTACAAGGATTTGTTTTGAGGATTACACCAATTTGTCGATTGATTTAAGTGATTTTTGTTGGGGCTGAAGAAATAGCAGGGTGGTGTAAGCACCTGCCTAGCAAGTACAAGGACAAGAGTTTGGTCCCCATGACCACATGCCGTGCCGACCTTGAAATCAGATACGGTGGTGCACGCCTGTAATCCCAGCACTGGGGAGGCTGAAACAGGAGGGTCGCTATGAGTCAGAACTGCATAGCAATACCCTGTATCAAATAAATAAGTAAATTTTTAAAAAGATTTTTCAATAAACAGTTTTTTCCTAGCATCTTGTAATGAATACAGTTTATATTTTTACAGGTTTTGGTGTTCACTATACTGGTCACATCAATGAATTGCTAAGTGTTTTCCTTTCTTCTGGATGTGTTTGAGAACAGTTATCTGCGCTGCAGTTTTTGTGCGGAAAGCCTTTTATAGCATACAGTTTCTTTAACAGACATATAGGAATATTCAGATTTTCTGGTTTTTGTCAGGATTCTGCCAGTCCTAATGAGGTGTTTCTTCTTCTTCTTCTTTTTTTTTTTTTTTCAGAACCAGGGATTGAACTCAGGCCCTTGCGCTTGCCAGGCAAGCGCTTATTCTACTGAGCCATCTCCCTGGCCCTTAATGAGGTGTTCTCTTGTGTACGGTGTCACGGTACTGGCATGGACAAGCTAGCTGCCCGCACGTCCTCCTGCAGGAGCTGTCCTCTTTGTTGTAAGAGTTGTAAAATACAGAGCTCCTTCTTCCCTTCCTTCTTGGCGTTAGGGTCCCGTTGCCGCCTAACGAGGATGAGGATGACAAGGAAAAGACGCCAGGGGGTAGCAGTGTCGCGTCAAGGGCGTTGCCTGGCACTCCGCCTTCAGCATCAACAGGGCCATCTGCACCGACTCAGCATACTGTGGGCACGCTACTTCTTACGGAAAATGATTGGAGTCTGTGTGGTCCGGGTGGTGCGGAACATGTTTCTAGTGTCCCTGCACCTCCCAAAGGTGAGAGACTATTTTAAAAATTCGTTTTGAGTGTCAGTGTTAGTTTCACTGCAAGTGTCTTGTTGAGATATGTATATATATAAACAGTTAGTGAGTTGGATCTGTTAGATTACAGACTTGCTGGCTTCCATCATTTCAAACTACTTGTAAAACTTGAAATTGACTATAAAGCATACATGCAAGCGCGGCGTGGCAGCACACATCTGCAGTCTGAGCTGGGTCACTGCTCCGAGCCCAGCCCACGCAGCTTAGCCAGACCCGGCCTCAGAATAAAAGCTGGAAATAAGTGCTGGGCCATATTCAGGGGGAAGTCCCTGAGTTCAACTCTAGTACCACAAAAGGAAAAAAGGGCAAGCCCTGCCCAGGGGCTGGTCGTGTGCCCTTGCTCACAGGGCTGGCGGGGCTGAGGGAGGAGTGGGCTGAGAAGGTTCGCTTGGTTTCCTAGTGTGAGGCTTGAGAGATGCCCAATGTGTGCTTGGTGTCTCGCCTTTCCTTCCTATAGACCGGAAAACTGGTTCCATAAGGAGGTATAGTGACTTTTTCAGAAATATGGGGAGACGGCTCAGTGGAATAAGCGCTTCCCTGGCAAGCACCAAGGGCCTGAGTTCAATCCCCGGTTCCGCCAAAAAAAAAAAAAGAAATACGAACTTTTCATGGTAAAGCCAAAGGTTGGCCCAGTCAGGACTGAGAACTGTTAGGCTTGCCTCTTGCTTCTGTGTGCTGCTAGGAGTGGCTGTGGAGCCCAACTTAGCAGAGTCGCTTTTCCTCCCTCACCAGGAAGAAGCGGCCTGGGCTTTTTACTGACACCCACACTGGTGCCATGGCTGGCTTATTTGCTGCCTTCTGTCTGGCCACAGATGCGATTGCACTCAGCATCTCCACTGTTGGGGTGGGCCACCTCTCCGCAGTGTTTCCCCTAGAGTCACATGCCAACCGTGACTTGGTTGTTTTTTTTTTATGAGCAGAATATATTTATTGAGAGAAAGAAAGCTCCTGTCCAAGAGAGGGACAGGAAGGGGCCCGAGTGGGTAGTTCCCCCAAAACTTACCATAGTTTTATGGCTTTTTTCCCCCCTGCAGAACCGGGGATTCAACTCAGGCCCTTGAGCTTGCTAGGCAAGCGCTTATTCTATTGAGCTGTCTCCCCGCCCCCTCAAAAGTGCGGGTTGTTTTTTCTTTTTGTGGTACTGGGGATTGAACTCAGAACCCTGCGCTTGCCATGCAAGCACTTAGTCTACTGAGCTATCTCCCCCCAGCTGTGACTTGGGAATCGTTGCTAAGTCACATTTTTGGTCACTTCTCTCTGCGTAGAGAGATTCTCAGTAGTATAAGAGCCCAAGCAGTAATTTGTTAGCCAGCTATGGTGGCGCACACATACAATGTTAGCACTGAGTGGGCTGCACTGAGAAGATGGTGAGCTCGATGTCCACTCTGGGGCACATAGCAAATTCAGGGTTGGCCTGGGCTGCACAGCAGGACCCTGTCTCAAAAGCCAAAAAACTCTTTAAAAATTTACCTGCCTCAGCCTCCCAGTTGCTGACATTACAGATGTGTACCACTACACTAGCCAGAAAGATTTTTTTAATTAATAAAATAGCCTCCTTCGTATTTCTTTACTTATTTCTGAATTTTGTATTTCTTTCACTTCACAGAGCCCCACTTAGACCGACGTTCCCAGCGTGCTGTGGTGAGCGAGATGACCAGTGGCCTGTGCAGCAGCGATGAGAGGGAGAAGCTGTCCCTTAGTAATGTGACTGCCAGGAAGAAGCGTGGGTTGTGCTGGGCCTCAGAGGACCTTCCTGTGGATGCACCCTCAGCGGCAGCCTCGGGGCCACAGCAGAGTCTGAGTCCCGCATCGGGCAGGAACATGGAGACGGAGGGCTGCGCTACTGCTGCTGCTACTGAGAAGAGCATCACAGTGCCCAGAAATCCGCCAGGCCTCGCTGGCCTCAAGAGCCCCCCTGCACCTTCCAGGAAGCCCGGCACAGACAGCGCAGGGCACATGCAGGAGGGTGAGGACCCCCAGGAGCAAGCAACCGTGTATGGAGCGGACATGGAGCTGACAGCCACCGATGTGAGCACAATTGTCACCGTTACCCGAGGCGGCAGGCCTAAGAGCAATAAAAAGATGAACGACTGTGAGGGCAAGGCTTCCAGGAAGGCAAGAGACCAGAGCTCTGAGGCAAAGAGAGAAGGGCCACAGAGAAAATGTAAACTTAGTGCAGGCATGCACGCCGAGGGGCAGGCTGAGAGTGGGCCGCAGGGACGCTCTGCGTGCAGCGGCTGCAGCGGGGACTCGGGAGACCCTGATTTCATCGTCAGTACTGCACAGCCGTCTCCATCAAATCTGCGGAGGAAAACAACCCTTCATCGTGGCTCTGGTGCAGAGGGCAGACACAGTGCCCAGTGCAGCAGACAGGAGAAAGGATGCGAGGCCAGCACGCAGGGGACAGCATCCCCTCCCTCCCCCAGTGCAGGTGGGGCCCTGCGAGAGGGAGGCATGCGTAAGCCCCAGAACTCAAAAGCAGGCAGTAGAAGTAAAGCTTCCAGACAGACATGCGTGATTCGGAAGATAGAAAAAGATCCCTTATTCTCAAACCGAGATGATAAAGAAACCATTTCTGAAAACCTGGAAGTAGCACAGGAATTTCAGGCAGCTGATCTTTCCTCCAAAGAAAATGAAAATGTATATGCCTATGAGATCCAGAATCTGTTAAACAAGCGTGTCTCTGATAGGCAGCCTGCCAGTCAGTCAGAAGTCAAGCTTAAGCAGAAAGTAAGCAGAAGGACAGAAATAATTTCTCAAGTAAACCAGTGGTGTGAGGACAACAGTAAACATGTGCACACCCCCCAGCAGAGGAATGGTTTCTTCCACGTGGATAAAGAGACCGCCTCTGGAAACCTGGGCGTCTCAGAAGACCTTCACAGGCCCAGTCCTTTCCTGAGCAATCACGGAGGCCTGTGTGCCCGTGAGACCTGGAACTCATTCAATTTGCAGAAGCCAATCATTCCTGCGTACCCTGTTCAGCAAAATGAGTCCAAAATTAATAAGTTTAGGCAGAAAGTAAATCGGAAGACAGAGATAATTTCTGAAACAAATCATTTTGATGATAATAAAAGTGGCAGTTGCTCAGAAAAAGGTAATTTGCTCTTCCCCCAGAAGGAGAAGGAAGTCCTCGCTGCAGATGCAAAAGACCTGAGTGAGTTTCAGGCCCCTGGTCTTCCTCCCCAGGACAGCGAGCTGTGTAAGTGCGAAGCTGAGACTGCTTCGACTGTGAGGAAGCAGATCTGTGGTGTGCTAGCTGCATGTCGGAATGATCCCAACACAGGGAGACTTGGAGGAAAGAGCTATCAAAGTACAGAAATCTCTGAGCTTACCCAGGGCCACGGCCTGCAAGCCCTGGAAAAAAGTAATGTTGCTTCTCTAATCCACAAGGATGCTGAACCCATTTCTAAAAGCCCAGAGGTCACACTTGAGTTTCATACAGTTGATTTTCCCACCAAAGATCATGAAAATTTGTACAACTATGAGACCCAGAAAAACTGTGTCACCAGTGTGCAGCTTCCTCAGCAGAAGGAATCAAAAACAAATAAGCTTAGACAGAAAGTAAATCGGAAGACAGAAATAATTTCTAAAGTGATCCAGATATATGAGGATATTGATAATGAGGTACATGGCCAAAAAAACTACTCAGAAGATCTCGATCTTAAAATCGTTAGATCTAAAAGAAGATTCGATCAAAAAACACTTATAGGTGAATACTATATGGAGATCAACAGTGATATAGCTCCAGATCCATCTAAACTAGTTAAAAAGCATAGAAGAAAGTCGTCAGGCAAGGCAAAGAACATTCTGACAAGAGATCATAGCAGGTTGGCCTTGCCGCCTGCAGATTCATCACAGGCACCTGCCACCTCGGAGGCTGGCATGGCATGCGTCAGCAGTGGGCCTGACTCTGCCACTGGAGGGCCAGTTGCACATCCCGGGCTTCAGAGACCAGTCTCTGTAACTCCAGACACAAACAGCCACGCTTCCTGGGTGGAGGCGAAGAAAGCTGGGCAGTGCCAGGCCACGGAGGTGACCAGGGTGATACCCAGAGTGAATCGGAGGACAACCTCCACAGCGCTTCCTCGTCGCTCCAAGGGAGCCGCGGCCCTTGTGCCGAGTGCTGCTCCCCGGAGGCCTGCTGGCTGTGAGCACGTGGACCAGGAAAACTGGGGCGAGAGTGGGAGGTCTTTTGGCAGTGAGCTGGACTTCTACACGAAGGCATTTCAATCTTTCTCTCAGATACATTCCCCTGATATGCAGTGTTCTTCCTCTGATGGTGTCCATGAGGGTTCAGTGCCTGTGAGTGTTTCTTCTAGTAAATTCCTGGCCATCAGAGACCTCTCTGTCCCTACGCAGTCACTCAGCTGTCGGGGCTGCAGTGACGAGCATGAGAAGATGAAGGAGGTACGAGCCAGTGTGGGCCAGAGAGCACAGAAGAAGCCAGCAACAGGTAGGCAGTCCCTCCGCCAGTTATGTTCTTCCTGGTAGGGTTGGCCTGAGTGTGTGTGTGTGTGTGTGTGTGTGTGTGTGTGTGTGTGTGTAGCATGAGCTACACAGGAGTTAAAGGAAGACAGTGGTGAGTCTTGGCACTCAGAACCCACACAGTGGGTTGGCAGTGACCACAAAGCTGTCAGGGAAATTCCTTTTCATGTTTTGGAAGGAAGCTGAGTGTTTTACATGTGCGTAATGAGCTACCCCTGTCTTACTTTACCAGAGAGTTGCAGGCTCCTTAAAGTGCAGCCTTATGTAGTATGGTCAGAGCCCTTTACTCGGGGTGTAGAGGGAAGGACAGGCCAGCCCTTCCAGGTAGTGTGTGAAGGAGCAAGGAAAGTGGTGAAGTGAGCGTGCAGGGTTTGTAGAACTCACTGGAAGAAAACATTGTAGCCCTGAGCGACAGGGAAGACTTACTATTGGTGTTTACTTTTTTTATTCTTTTTATGTATTTAGTACAGGGTCTACAGGGTATCACCATGCAGATTGGACTCGTAATCATCCTCCTGTTTCCAGCCTCCCAAGCACTGGGATTTCAGGCGTGTGCCACCACGCCCAGTCTTGACCACAGTTCCTGTCTCAGTCAAGGGCTCAGCACCCCCTGGGGCTGGGCCAGCACAGCAGGTCCTGGATCGAACCTCAGCAGCTGTGCCCTGCTTAAACAGGCACTTTAGTTTGCTGAACTGCCTGACCGGCCCAGTGTTTACTTCTTATTTACTCCCGTTATTCAAATAATACTGCAGAAAAGCCGAAGTAGGGAACCAGAAAAAAGCAGGAGTACAGAAATCTCCAGGAAGAGCATGGCCGTTTCCCGTGTGCAGACTCTCTTGAAATCCTGTTCTGTAATGTTACTCACCCACTTCTTTTCTTTCAAATCCTAAGAATATTTTTTGCTTTTGTTTGCTTTTGTCTTGGCCAAGAGGTTTTGTAACATATTCTAATATTAGACGCTTCCCTACCAATTCTCATGTTTCTATGTGGAACGAGCATTTCTGTGTCTGCTCTAAGTGCTAGGATCCTCCCCACAGTGCAGAAATTCACAAGAATTTTTGTGAGCTGGTATGATTTTTTTTTTTTTTTTTTGCGGAACCGGGGATTGAACTCAGACCCTTGCGCTTGCCAGGCAAGCACTTATTCTACTGAGCCATCTCCCTGGCCCCAAGCTGGTATAATTTGAATAAAAATACTGCAGGCTTCTGTGATGGTTCCTTTCCAGTGTTAAGCCTATTTTAAAAATTGCTGCCAGTGACTGGTGTTACTACTCAGACCTATTGACAAGTATCTGTGGAATTGTTCTTTGCAGGTGACAGAACACTGCAGGACTTGACAAACACTGACTTCTTTTCAAGTAACACTGCAAAGTCTGAGAGTGAGTCAAGAGAAGGAGCTTCCCAGCCACCGAGCAAAAGACGGCGGTGCACACCAGTCAGTCTGAAAGAGCCCAGTCTCAAAAGGCAAGCGTGGGGCGGCGCAGCACAGACCAGGGTTCTGTGCGCCAGCGGGGGGCTGGGCTTAAGCCGGCCAGCACTTACTGTACTGAGCTGTCTCCCTGGCCCCGCCATGGTCACTTCTGCAGTCTGATAATCATGACCTTTATGTGGCCTCTGGGATTTTCTTATCCACATTACTTGTTTCCCACCTGTTCCCTGGGAGTTATTGTGGTATCTATAGTCTTTGCTTCGTTTTTGTTCTGTTCTGTTTTGTTTTTTGGGCAGAACTGGGGATTGAACTCAGACCCTTGCACTGGCCAGGGAAGCGCTTATTCTGCTGAGCCATTGCCCCAGCCCCCCTCCCCCACTTCTTTTTTGTCTTTGTTTTCAAAGAATAATAGTCTTTGTTTATTTTTAAAAACCAGCCCAATCTAAGGCTCAGGACCCCTGTCAGAGGGGAAGAAGTGTCTTCACCCTGGCAGGGGCTGGAGTCCACAAATGTCCAGGGTAAACACTAGTGGAGATCGCAGAGGGAGATGTGTTGATGACTCAGTAAAGCTAAATTTTAAAAAGCCCCTGGTTCTTTATGTCACTCTAGTTTTGTCTATTGTTTATTTTGTTTCTTTATTTGTCCCCTTCCTTATGCACAGAACCCTGTGGGTATCAGGCCCAGCCAGTATCAGCATTTTGTCATATTTGCTTCTTCTTTTGTTTTGTTTTGTTTTCCCATTCTGAGGATTGAATCTGGGCCCTTCACAGTGAGCTATATACCCGTCTTTTATCATTGTCATCATTATTATTTATTTATTAAGACAATATCTTGCCAAATAGACCAGTCTGAGCTTGTGATCCTCCTACCTTAGCCTTGCAGAGTGCTGGGATTATAGGCAATGTACCACTGTGCCCAGATTTTTTTTTTTTTTTTAATGTATGTATTGGACTCATAGTGATCCTCCTATTTTCAGCTTCTCCAGTGCTGGGATTACAGGTGCACCCCAGCACACCCAATCTCAGTCCCAATCTCAATGTGCCCCAGGGCAGGGCAGGCATCAAGTTTCAGTGGCTGGCTCTGCATAGGGGCAGCCAGGCACGTGTTACTGGGGATTGAATCCTGGCCCTTGCACTTGGCAGGCAAGCCCTTAGACAGACCGCTGAGCCCTGTCCCCTGCACAGGCCAGAAACAAACCTGGTACCTGTGCCTAGGCTGCTGAGCTATCTGGCTGGCCCTGTGCCCAGATTTAGTAGGGCTTTCGGGAGGGGGGGGGTTATTTGTTTATTTGTCTGTTTTTTAACACACTTCTCTCACTAGAGGGTTTTTTTTATTTTTTTGTGGTGCTAGGGATTGAACCCAGGACCTTGTACTTGGCAGATATGCACTTACGCTGCTGAGCTACCTCCCTGGTCCTTCCTTGTGGTTTTTTTTTTTTTGTTGTTGTTGTTGTTGTTTTATTTGATACAGGGTCTCACTATGTAGATTGGACTCATAGTGATTCTCCTGTTTTCAGCCTCCCAAGTGCTAAGATTACAGGGGTGCTACCATGCCCAGTCTCAATCCCTGGCTCAGTGTACCCCGGGGGCAGGGCTGGCACTGCAGACCAGTGATCAAACCCAGGCCGCTGCGCTCCACCTAAGCAGGCACTTTAGTCTGCTGAGCTATCTAGCTGACTCTCTTAATTGTATTTTTTAAAGCAAATCCTCAATACTGAGTCATTTGATTCCTAAAACCCTTCTCTGTGTAACTCTTAAAAAATGAGTCTCTTAACAAAGTTCTTAACAAAACTAGATAAGAATGATCACATGTAGAAAATTTAAAAGTAATTCCTGATGTCAGATGTCACTAATTATTAAAAAAATGTGTGTGCAGATCCTGGTCTGGTTAAGTGTTTCTGAGGCCCCTGCATTCTTGGGGTATCTGTTGTTAGGCAGAGAAAGCCCTGCACTTCCTCTGTGCAAAGGTGCAGTCCTCAGCAGAGCCAGCAGATGGCAGTAGTAGGGGCTGGGTAGAAAAAGAAAGTGAAGCACTAGGGTCTTTTTAAAGAATAGTTTTACTGGGGCTGGGGAGATAGCTTGGTGGTCTGAGCACCTGCCTGGCAAGCACAAGGACCCAGGTTCAATCCCTGGTACCTCGTGCCATGTCAGCCCCAGAACCCTGGCCATTTCATGCACTCTGCCAGCCCTGAAACTGGCATGGTGGTGCACACCTGTAATCCCAGTGCTGGAGAGGCTGAGAGAGGAAGATCACTAAAGTCTGGGCTGCATAGTGAGACCCTGTGCCAAATAAATAGATACATAAAAGTTTTTTTTTTAATGTAAATAGCTTTACTGAGATATCAAATGCATCTCCCCTTGTGAATATGCTACACCTACCCCCGCCCCACCCACTGAATTGTTAACCCTGATTTTAGTAGACTCTAGCCACCGCCAGGGTGAGGCTTCTTCCATCCAAGAGGGCCCTAGAGGGGTCTCAGCCTGAGCAGCTGTGAGCCCGGCCCCTACTGCAGCCCCTCCCCTTCCTGTCCCTTTCGGTGGCCCTCCTTGTACATTCTGCCCCTTAAGGACAGGGCTGCACAGTTAGGGTCTTTGCCTGGACCTTGTTAGCAGTGCAGTGTGCTGCCCAGTTCTCACTGGCTTTGGACCACTCAGGACCAGCGATTTGCCCCCTTCCTGGCTGCACAGGCCCCGCCTGTGACCATACCTCGCCCTCCTGTTGATCTGGTGGGTTCGCTGCCATGAGCTGTGCTGGAATGCAAACTTGTGGGCCTGCTGCCGCTTCCCCCCACAGTGCACAGGAGTGAGCTGCACAGGAACCGCCGCATCGGCGCTGCCGAGCTGCGGAGCATTTTCCAAAGCTGCCACTGCTGCTGCTGCTTGTTGCAGTTTCCCATCACAGTGAATGAAGGTTCCAAGGTCCAGGGCAGGGACAGGAAGCAGTGAGGGGCTGTCACAGGTTGGGGACAAAGGAGAAACCTGTCAGGTTTTTTGGGGCGACGCAGTAAAGAGATAGAAAAGATACAAAAAGCCTTTATTAACTCCAAAGAACGGAAGCATCCAGGGCAGATGGGGCAGATTCTCTGGGCTGAGGCAGAGAGTTGAGCCTTGTCTGGACTTTTGCTAGGGATGGAGTTTCAGGGGGATGTTTAGGAACGCTTGAAGAGCTGATTGGGGTCTCTTAGCAGTGGGAAAGGTGGCAGGAAATTACACCCTGGGCTGGACTGGAGCAGAAGCGGGGAGGTGCTCTCTGGAAGATAAGCTGTAGTTTGCAGGCAGCAGCATGTGGGATGACCACCATAATTCAGCATTTCGTCCGAGGGCCAGAATAAGACTCCACATCATTTTCCCTTTCTCTCTTCTTTTTTTTTGGCGGAACTGGGGATTGAACTCAGGCCCTTGTGTTTGTCAGGGAAGCGCTTATTCTACTGAGCCATCACCCCAAGCCCTTTTTTTTTTTGAAGCAGGTTTTCACTATGAGGTTCGGGCTGGCATTGAGCTCACTTTGAAATCCAAGGACTCACAGCAGTCCTCCTGCCCCAGCCTCCTGAGTGCTGGGATTACAGGCGTGCACCGCCGTGCCCAGCTTTCACAATCTTTTGAGCACTCCTTGTTTTCCGATGTGCAGCGTGGCCTAGGCTGTTGTGGTTTCCAGCTTTGGAGCTGGGGGCTTCATCAGGAAGCCCATTTCCCTCAGGACAGATAGTCTGTTCAGAGGCACCAGTGTGCTCCCCCCTGTGCAGAGTTGCCCCAGCAGCCTGCCACTGTGCGGCAGCGCCCCCTCACCCATTGGCGAGAACTGCACACGTCGCCATCTCCAGATCTCAGAGCTGCAGGCTCCTGGAAGGGCGTGGAGGACTTTCTCCCTGGGCACAGGTGGGAGGACTTGGCTGCCTCCCGGCGAGTCCCTTCCTTACCTCCCGATGTGGAGAGGTGGAAGAGCAGGGGTCCTGGCCACGCCTGGACCATGCCATGGCACCTCCCCAAGGTCACGAGGTGACTATGTAACTGGAGTGGGGATAGGGGGTCTCACTGGAGTTGGCCCACCCCAGGTGGTGCTGTAAGAGGGTCCTCTCGAGGACAGCTGGGAAATGGGGTGCATCACCCTGTGGGAACAGGACGGTGCCACTTTAGCTTCCTGTGTTCCCTGCCCCCAGCCGTGGTAACCTGGGCTGGCCACCTGTGGAACAGTTGTAGATCTGTTCGGTTTTGGCCCACACCTACAGTGATCACCCATGCAGCTGCTCTGGCTGTGTTCCGCTTGTCCCTGCCTGCTCGGCCTGGCCGCAGTGTGCTGGCCTAGGCAGTCTGCAGGTGTATGGCTGAATTAGATGCAGTTCTCAGGGGCTTGGGGCCTTTGAGGTCAGTGTGGCGTCTCTTCATGGTCTCTAGTTTTCCATTTTGAGTTTGATCCTTTCTTCATCAACAGCAAGCATTCCTTTCTTATTAGGGATAATCCACCTTTGAGGTATATGTTGTCTTTTGACTTTATGTCTTTAATCATGTAAAAACTTTACTTTTTTTTTTTTTAATGTATTTGATGCAGGGTCTCACTACACAGATCGGACCTGTAGTGATCCTCCTGTTTTCAGCCTCCCGTGCACTAGGATTACAGGCTCACACCGCCACGCTCAGTCTGTCACTGGCTCAGCGTGCCTGGGGGCAGGGCCAGCACAGCAGGCTGGGGATCAAACCTGTCTGCCTAAGCAGGCGCTTTAGTCTACTGAGCTATCTGGCCGGCCCAAAAAACTTCATTTTTTTATAATCAAATTTGTCAGCCTTTTCTCTTATAAATTTTGAGGTGACCCTTTTATTTATACATACCTTGGTCAAGGGTACAGAGTTCCTTTGTGTGTGGAACATGGATTAAATTTTATCCTTTTCCCAAATAGCTACCTACTCATTCCAACACCACTTACTTATTATTTTTCTTTTTAATGTATTTAGTGCAGGGTCTCACTACACAGATCTGTGGGGCCAGGGAGATGGCTCAGTAGAATAAGCACTTCCCTGGCAAACGCAAGGGTCTGAGTTCAATACCCAGTTCCTCCAAAAAAAAAAGATCCTCACTACATAGATTGGACTCATGATCCTTCCTGTTTTTTAGCCTCCCAAGGGCTGGGATTACAGGCACACGCCACCACACCCAGTCCCAGCTATGTCTCAGTGTGCCCTGGGGGCAGGACCAGCAGGGCACACCAGGGACCAGCAGACTAGGGATCAAACTCCCAGCCCCTGCGTCTGCCTAAGGCTCTTTAATCCACTGAACCATCTAGCCAGCCCTCAACACCACTTACTTAAAATGCATTTTTATCCCAGAGACTGGTGGCGCCCACCTGCCAGGTGCTGAATTTCCATGGGACCCAAACTTGGGCCTTTTGTTCTAATGTAAGGAGGGAAACACTTCATGTGCCAAACGGACATGTTGACTGTCTCAGAAAATAAGGTGACTGGGCACGATATTAAAAACAAAAGTGCTGTGCTGCTCTTAGCGGAAGGAAGGAAGCAGAGCTCAGAGGAGGGTGTGTCCTGGGCACTGGGCCAGGGTGTGGCCAGGAGGAAGTGGGCCATGTGGTGCCCTCCAGCCAGAAAGTGGCCCTAGTGGGGGAAGTGACCCCAAGAAGGCTCAGCCACTGGCAGCCCCGTGCACGTGCAGCGGGAATTCCTCACATCTGGACAGCACAGGCCACCCGAGCCGTGTCCAGCACAGAATCCGTGGGCCAGCGGCACCGGTACTGCGGAGCAGCAGAGACCGTGGACAGAAGAATGATGGGGGAGCAGTGTGCGCGGTCCTGCAGAGGCAGGCATGAAGAGGAGCCAGGAAAGGCCCGGCGGTACCGTCCCTGACA
The DNA here is from genome assembly GCF_000260255.1 of Octodon degus. Lineage (NCBI taxonomy): Eukaryota > Metazoa > Chordata > Mammalia > Rodentia > Octodontidae > Octodon > Octodon degus. Next base: position 975,961 of record NW_004524601.1, on the reverse strand, counting down.
GTGCTGCCGTGTGCACAGAGCGGGAAGTTCGAAGGGCTGGCCACGTTGGCACGCTGCAGCAGCTCCTGGGAGCGGCCACCAGTGTCACTGCCACGTATGGTTGCAGTTTGCGTGCTAGAGACTGTAGGAAAAGGAAACCTGTGTGGCCGTGTGGTGACTGGAAACCCTGCCTGGATGGCCTTTCTCCCGTTGTTAATTCTGCTGGTGGTATTTCCAAGCCTCCCTTGCCGCGGGATGAGGAGAGTTTTCTTCTGTGTACCCCACCGCAGTCTGGGTCTGTTTTTATTGGTAAGCTTCGTTTTTTTCCTATTTTCCAGAAAGATGCGAAGATGATGTGAAGACTGACTCTAGCTTTTGTGAATTCTCAAGCCACAAGAAGTCAGAACAGAAATACATGTGGGATCACCAAGGTGGCACACGTGGAAGTTCTTTTTCCCCTTCAGCCTTTTCTTGGGTGTTGATTTGGTTGTTCCTGTATTTAGATATATGTACATAAAATAGCTATTTTTGTAGTATTAAGCTTGTAAAATAGTCCTGGTCATATAACTTCTTTCTTGCTTGTTTAAGCTCCTCTCTTTCTAACACCCTTCAACCAAACAAGTGCTATCACCCTTTTAACCAAGCGTATGAATAAATACTTTCGCAGTGGCTGTGTCATATGCAACGCTGTCGTGTTTTGCTTTGCCTTTGGCCTGCTTGCTGCACGTGAGCACGGGAAAGCTGTGTGGCGCTGCACTGTGGGGTCTCCCCACTCCTTCTGCATGGACTGCCAGTTCCTGGCTGCCCCAGGAGGGGCCTGGAGACCAGTGCTTCACTGTGACCCTTTGGCCTCTACGACTCTGGCCAGCAGTAAGTGCTGAGTCAGCTCGAGTTGACTGCTTTCATTCCGACTGGTCAGCTCTGTTCTGCCTCCCAGGGGAGGGCCAGGGCCTCCGGCAATCCCGTGGCCATCTTCCCAGGACCCTGGAATCCTGTGGGAGATGGCCCCAGACGTTACAGTGATAAAGAGGACATTTCACAGCCCCACCACATGAGCCTGCGAAGCTCGAGCTCTGCAGGGCAGCAGTCTCCTCTGCTTGGGCTCCGGGGCTCGGTGTCCTCCGCCCGGGTTCCGGGGCTCAGTGTCCATGGGCTCTGTTTCTTCTTAAGACTAGGCCTCCCCAACTCACTCTGGTGTCACATTGTGTTCTTACCCTTAATTTCTGTTTTCTTTTTGTGAAACATTTTTTTCTTTTCCCAGGCAAATTGTTTATTTCATATAGATACAGAATAGCAGCCTTTTACTATTGGTAGAATTTGTTCACAGTATGAATTTTCTACTTCTAAGTTATAAAAGTACCCGTGGTTTTATTTTTCTCTTACATTTAACTTCCTGACTCTACCAGGTATGGTGGTGTGCACGTACAACCTCAGCACTTGGGAGGCTGAGGCAGGAGGTTTGCCATGAATTCAAGACCAGCCTGGACTCTAGTTAGTTCAGGAGCAAACTGAACTGTACAGCAAGACCCTGTCTCAAAAAAAAAGCCAAATGATAGAAGATTATAAAACTTCCTGACTCATGGAGTTTACCCTAATACGTGGTATGAAGTGTGGATGTAGGGTTTATCTTTTCCAAGTGATTCCCCATTAGTTCAAAAGCCCACACTGTCCACTACTGACTTCAAGTGACCATTGTAGTATTCTGCAGGCACTTACATTTATTCTGTGATCTTTCATCTTCTAATCTGTGTTTCTAATAACCTCTACCCTGGGCTTCATTTTTAATTTTTTTTTATGTATTTGGTACAGTGTCTCACTACGCAGCTCAGACTCGCAGCGGTCCTCCCGTTTTCAGCCTCCCCAGCACTAGGATTACAGGTGTGCGCCACGATGGCCTTTCTTGGTGGCCAGCTCAGCATGCCTGGGAGAAGGACTGGTGCACTCTGTGGTTCAGCGGTCGAACCCCCGTCCCTGTGTTTGCCTAAGCAGGCACTTAGTCCACTGAGCTGTCTCGCCAGCCCTACCCTGGTCTTTAAATTGTAGAGACTGGGAGAGTTTCCAAGCTTTCTTCATACAGGTTTTACACTCTCGATACACGCTGGCTTAGGTGTCTAATCTTTTTCTGGATAGTGTGAATAAGGAATCTCCATTCCTCCCCCTCTGACTGCTCTTCGCATGTGTGATGACAATGACTGAGTCCTCTGCTCACTAGTACTTTTTAGTTCATCACTTCAGTGCTTTTCTCCTACCCTTTTCCCTAATGCTTACCCTGCTTGTTGCTTTTTCTTGTCGGATTGCACGGCTGCGTGCGCCCTTGGAGAGCTCGTGGGCACCTTTGCCTTGCTCCTGATTCCCATGCCTGCCTTCACCCCATCAAGGAAGGAGGTGGTTTATGGGCTGCATAGTTATAGCCACATTAAAATAAAACAAATTGAGTGCTTTTTTTGAAAAAAGAACAGGTCTTGGATTTCATCAGCTGCCTTTTGGCGTTGCTAGATTTTATTACGACCTAGCCCAGCTCTCCCTTCCGCTTCTGCGGCCTCTGCCAACTCATGCTAGGGATGGGAGGAGCCTGCGAGGGCCTTGCAGGGCTCGCTCTGGAGCAAGAGAGAAGTGGGGGCTGGAGTCGAGGCTGCGAGCACTTAGGACTCAGCGCCGAGGTGCTCCGGCTTGTTGTGCATGCATCGAGGCAGTGATCTGCAGGACTGTCTCAACTCCAAGCCCAGCTTTGTCCCTTGCTGTGGGATGCTGGGCTCAAATCACATTCCTTCTCTGGAGCTGACTACTTTTTCACTTCTGCCAGTAGGGGGCACTAGAAGGACATGGAGAAGCAGAAAGGGAACCAGGAATTTGAAAACCTGTGCTTGGTTCACCTGGATTTCCTGTCAGCACCTGTACTAGCTGGGGCTCTAATTCCCACAGCTGGGACGCTATATGACATGCACGGCGTAAACTTTGTTTGGCTTAAGTTTCAAAGGACTCGGTCACTTGCTCCAAGGCAGACTGTCATGGCAGAGGATATGGCAGAGAAAAGACGCGGAGCTCTCGTGGCCAGGAAGCAGAGCGGGGGGTTTTCTGTGACAGTCTCCTTGCCCCTGCTGGGCTTCACTGCCCGCATTCTGATCAGCGTTCTGGTCTTCTGCACCTCGCCAGACGTGCTGCCAGGCTTTGCGCACAGAGCCCCAGGGCTCTCAGCCCCCGTCGCCAGGCCTTCCCAAGCTCCTCCTGGCGAGCAGCTTCTGAGACTTCTTTGGGCCTCGGGGTCAGGCACAGCAGGGACCCACTTCTCTGGCATTCTCTCCCTTTCCCATCGCTGGACACAGCACCCAACAGCGAGCCCAGTCAGAGCTGGAATGAAGGAGGCTGGGATGGCACGCAGTGCCGCTCACCAGGGCCTGGCGGCCTCCCTGCTGCACTATAACACCAGTGGGGGTGGGGACAGACCAAATGCAAGTCACACGGGATGCAGGAGTTTCAGAAAACCTCTCCAGACTGTTTTTATTAGAAATATCCTTGTGAACGTACGCTTTTTCATCTTTTATTTTATGTATTTGGTATAGGGTTTCACTATACAGCTCGGACTCATAGTGATCCTCCTGTTTCAGCCTTCCCAGCACTGGGATTACAGGCGTGCGCCAGCACACCCAGTCTTAATGGCCAGCTCAGCACGCCCAGGAGTGGGGCTGGTGTGGCATGTGGTGCCTGGGATCGAACCGTTGCCTAAGCAGGTGCTTAGTCTGCTGAGCTATCTCACTGGCCCTCTGTTTCCCTCTTTACAAATTTTTTTTTTCCTAGTTCAGTTGAATTAGTCCCTTTCCCATCATTGGGACAAAATGCCTGACACCCACAGTATAAGGAGGAGAGTCCTGCTTGGCTTATGGTGTCAGGGACACGCGCTGGCCCACTGGCTCAGACAAGGTCCTCATGCGGAAGGGTGTGGAGAAGTCTGCTGAGTCCACGGTGGCCCAGAAGCAGAGCTGGGAAGAGTGCTAGCTAAAGATGCCCCTTTCAGAGGTGGCCCTGGGGACATCTGAATCCTCCTCCAACTCGCCTCTCCAACTGTTTCCACCCAATCAAGATGACCAACAGGCACATCTACCCCCGAAAATGCCTAGAAACAACGACAGCTTGCTGCCAGCAACAGCCAGGTTTCCAGGATGTGGTTTCTGAATACCATCCCCACCCAAGGAAGGACACCCTCCTGGGAAGGCTGCTTCCTGCTTCCCAGCCTGGGCCAGGATGGAGAGGAGCGGGGCCTGGGCGTTTGGTTGTCAGCAAGCAAGAGTGCAGGAAGCTAGCAACTGAGTGGGACTGGAGTGGCGAATGTGAGGACTTGTTGTAGACCTCGGTGACGGTGTCGTGTCTGAACAGGTCATTCCTGTGTGTGCTTGCATTTCCTTGCACGTGTGTGTGTGCAAGGTTTGTCGCAGAGGGAGGCCCGGGATGATCCGCCCTCAGCTGGGCAGCAAGGGGCACTCGAGGGGCCGGAATCCTCGTTCTGTTCTCCTTTACAGACATGCTTTGGACAGTTCCACCTTCAAGTTTGTGTTTAGATCAATAAATGGTGCGGGAAGGCTTTCTAGCTGTGCTAAGCGAGAAGTTTGGAAAATGAGTGTTTCAGCCCCTTGGAGTTTCTGAGGTTAAGTGTGCAGAGGAAGCCAGGGAGCCCCGCCTGCCCGAAAGGGATCCAGCTGCAATCTGGATGAGATCCAGCTGGTCTCAATCCAGTGGAAACCCTTGGGCAGGGGTGCCCACGGCACACCCACGTGCGCACACACACACACGCACACACAATGCACGCACGCTGCTTACTCAGCCAGCAGTGGGTGCCTCCCTCCGCCTAAGATGGTACTGTGGACCCGGGGTCAACACGGAGGGGGGGGACACCACGTGGGGTTGTGGGGGAGGGCCGTCCCGAGCTCCGCAGCGTCACCAGAGGGGCGGGGCCTGACTACAAAACACTTAGGGTCCACACCCGGCTACGTCCACACTGTGGAGCTGCCAACGCCAAGCCACATGGAGCTGGAGCCAAGCACACTGCACTTCTGTGTGAACGGTCGCAGGGTGAGCAGGGACACCGAGGCAGCCCTGGGGACCCTCAAGCTAGGACAGTGTGGGACAGGACCTGCGGTTGGGGTCAGGGCCACCCTTGTGTCCTGGCCACAGGACCAGGCACCTCACAACCCACACACGCTGTTCTCACCCTGCTGGACCCAGGTGGCAGCACACACTGACGTCCTTTGAAGGGGAAACTGAGGCAGGGCTTCTAGCTGCATGGCCTGTTGTCCCTGTCACAGGGGGCACGGGCTACTGTGACTGCTGGCTAAACCAGGCCATGCTGCGGGCGGTCCCAGAGTCCCTCGGGACTGCGGCTCTGGGTCCTCAGGAAGAACCTGCCATGTCCAGGCACAAAGCAGGCCCCGTGTGTGCAGGGCGATGACAGGCGGTAGATAGCTGAGAGGGGACAAGAGCTGGTGTAAGGGCCCAGCCAGGGCAGGGAAGTGGACAGGAACAGGTCCTGGAGACAGGGTAGACGCTGGGGCCTCTAGGGGGACAGCATGAGGACGCGCAGCCATGAAAGTCCTGGGAAGCAGTGTTTGCGGCATAGAGGCCCGATCTAAGGAAAAGGCTCCAGGGTGCAGCAGCCCGCGGTCTCCCCTTCCTCCCTTCCTGCTTCCCAGAGCGCTGCCCTGGTTCCCAGCACGGTGGCGACACAGGCTGTGCTGGGGATTTGGAGGCAGGCTCTTGTCAGAAGGCCGCTTCGTCCAGGGCCAGTGCAGGGTGAACTCGAGGATGACTCAGCTTTCGCTCTTTCCACACTGGAGCCACGCCAGCTTCCCACACACACCAGGTTCTGTCCACCACTGCTCCGGGAGGCCGGGCTGGCCACTGCGGGGGGAATCAGCTGAATTTAGCCAGGGCTGTGAACCAGGAGGCAGGAGTCTGCAGGGCGAGCGGGGCTCCCGGAGCCCATTCTCTGGAAGTGCCTGGTGCTGGCTGCGGGCTCTGGTCTGTGCGGGTCACCGATTCTCAGTGGGTCTCGCGCCTCCCCACAGAGACCCTGAGATCTCACCCGCTGCACCAGGCCTGGGGCCTCAGCCAGCAATGTGGTGCTGGGGGAGGAGGAGCCGCTGGCCCAGGGCACCGAGGCCCGCTGCAGCATGGGCATGGAGGCTGTGAACCACAGGGTGGGTGCCAGCGTGAACTCCCACCCTGTGCTGTGCCCCAGGGCACTCCAGGGCCACAGCGAGGAGCTCAGCACCTCCAAGCCTCAGTTTCCCCTCTGCATTGCTGAACTCGTGATGGGCCTATTCCCTGGGCTGGGTGGAAACTGAGCCAGAGAGAGCGGCCCTGTGGATGTGGCTGCTCCCGTCTGCTGGTGCCGGGCCACAGGCATGGGCCTCCACGTCTCTGTAGCCAGGAAGAGGGGGGCGGTGCAGAGGAAGCGGCCCTGTGGGGCTGTCCTGGTTCAAAGGCCTCCTCTACCCTGCCACCTGTGTTTCCAGGCGCCCTTTTCCCGCTCACTGGTTGCTGGCCGGGTGTCTGCTCTGCTCTGCTTGGGGCCTGGTATTTGAAGAGAGGGCTGCGGGTATGCAGAGTGATGGGCAGGGTCCCTGCCTGGCCCTGCTTGTGCCCGAGCAGCGCTGTCCTCTGCTGCCCACAGGCTCGGTCCAGGCTCCGCTGTGCCCCGGGCTGCAGGGACAGGAAGCTCCTGGCCCTCGAGGGCCAACCTGCCCCTGTCCTTCCCACCCCAGCCTCGTGTCCCTGAGCCCGTGTGGTTTCAGCGTTCAGTGAGGCCCTGCTCCCCTCATCCACTGGATGTGCTCCAGCTCAGAGAGGACAGTGAGCCGGCCAGCACCACTGCCGGTCATGGTCTGGCCCTGGAGCACGCGGCAGACTGCCAACTGCAGACCTTTCCTCCCCAGAGCACACAGGCGCCCTGCCAGTCCCACCCCACCCTGCTCGGAGACCTTGTCCCCGGGGACACCGGCTCTGTGCACTGCCACCACATGTGAGTGGGATTCCACCCAGCTGTGGTGGCACAAGCCCAACATGGTGGCTCAGTTTCCTCTTGCAGAAAGTATTTCCGGGCAGAAATTGTGAGGGTGGCCAAGACGCTTCATGGTGTTAGCAGGGTTTCTTCTCTCTTTGCCTGCATTGCTAGTGATGTGTTGTCTCATGGTCTAAGGTGGCTGTAGGAGTTCCAGCCATTTCATCTCCACTCTCCGCAGTTGGAAGGAACAGGGGAGCACATGCCAGCAGGAGAGGCAGCCGGCAGTTTCTGCTGTTAGTAGCTTCTCTGTGTTCTGCTTGCTTCTGCCCGGTTGCCTCATCAGTGAAACCCCATGGCCGTTCATCTGATGAACAGGCGCTTGCTAGGAGCCAGGTGCAGGCACTAGGCCCATGCTGCACAGGAGGAGCACAGAGCAGGAGAAGGGTTTCCAGACACAGACCCACCTGCTCTCCTTGCCTGTGTGGGGGCCAGGCAGCTTGCCACAGGTGCATGGCTGAGGAGCCTGGGGCCAGCGGGCACCCCGGGAGCTCTGGGGCACACACGCCTGGGGTAGCATGCCCTTTGGCGGGGCATCTCTGGCCTGGCCCCTGGGCCTCCTGGTTGCAGAGACTCCATGCTGATGGACAGAGACCGATGTTGGGCGGTGCCCACGGGGTTCAACTGGAGCCGGCGGGTCCTCGAGGAGCACAGGGAAGCAGGTGTGCTGAGCTCAGGGTGGCAGAACTCGGTGCCATTGCTGTTCATTGAAAGAATGCTGAAACCACACGGGCTCAGGGACAGGAGGCGGAGAACCACCTGGGGCGGGAAGGAAAGGGGCAGGCGGCCCTGGAGGGCCAGTGAAGTGGGAATGCTGGGAACCGCTCTTCAGAGGGTCCACCTCAGCGCGGGCCCTCGGCTGGCACAGCCGCTCTGCCCTGCTCTGACTACTCCCAGCTGCACGCAAGGGTGGCCAGAACTCGCCACAAGGGTCGATGGATGCATTGCATCAGCTTGAGGAGGGTAGGAGCTTAGCTGGCTCAGCAGGGGCAGGGTCCCCACTGTGTAAGCATCCTGGGCTTGTGGAGGAGGAAGGCAGGAGACGCAGGGCTGGAGCCTGCGTGCAGCACAAGGGAGGGAAGGCCTGGCTCTCCCCCTCACACTCTTACTGCCTCTGCCGCCTTGAGCTGCTGCCCCTCACCACGCCACCCTGGCTCAGAGCCAGCTGAGGAGGGACTGAAACCTCCACAGACTGTGAGCTAAATAAACCCCTCAGCCTTTAATTTGGGTGTGGGGGATTTTGTCTCAGCAAGGAGAGGAAAGTAGGCAAGACACTGAGGTGGGAAACGTGTCTGCCTTCGAGTATCTGGCAGGATCACATCTTGGTCTCCGAAGTCTCACATTTTTAACCTGCGGAGGGCAGTGCAGTCCTAACCCACCCCTGCATGGCTCAGTGCCGTGAACACATGTGGCGCTGTCCTGTGTCTGTGACCCGACCGGCTGGGGTGGCCTCTGGGAAGGAACTGTGTGATGAGCCTGAGCCTTGTTTCCGGGAGCCACCGGCACCCCTGCGTCTATGTTCCTGCTGTCCTCTGTCCCGCGGTCCTGCCCTGCCCCTCCACTGCTCTGAGAGCATCCTCGCTTCCCACCATCCCCCGGGGTTGAAAGCGGGACAGGAGCGGAGTGAGCAAGCCCGCCTGGGAGAGCGGCAGCCTTCAGCACCGAGGACCGTGGGGAGGGGCTGGAGGCTCAACCTGTGGGTCCCCACGCAGCCGAGGTGGCCAGACAGTGCGAGCCAGGGCTGCCGGGTGTGCACACCTCTCAGCCCACAAGGCAGGGACCACTCCCCTCCACCTCGTGCACACAGCGCTCTTTTTCTCTCTCTGCGTAGGTGGTAGAGGAAAATGTGGATCCTGAAACCATGCTGCTGCCGTACCTCAGGAGGAACCGTATCCTTCTTTGCCCTGCATGCGTGCGTGTGTGTGTACGCGCGCACGCACATGTGCGCTGCGGTCCCCGCCAGGTCAGTTCAGATGCCCCCGGAGGGCTGCACTGAGACACAGACCACCATCACAGTCCACACTCCTCTCTGAGAAAGCCCTGGGCCTGGTTCTGTAGGCAGCACACAGCTGTCTCTGTCAAGAGAACCACGGTCTGTCGAACGTCTGCACTGCACTAGGAATTAATTAAAAACCAGCAATGGGAATTAAGCGGCGTGTGCTAAGAGGATGGCCTGAGCGTCCTGTGGCACCGAGTCACGAATCTATCTTCCGTCCAGCGGCTAGTCACCATGCCTGCTAGAGAGAGCTCAGCGACCTCCTGAAATGGAAAATTAGACCCGAGCCATTCCGCAGCCTGCTGCACGTGGGCTTGCGGAGGCTGGCAGACGGCACTAACATGCACGCAAGGTACAGGTGGTGAGCTTGTGTCCCCGAGAGGTGGAATCCCCCAGGCATGCCAAGCTCTCAGCCTCAGCGCCCGCTCGGAGACACAAGACAGTGCGCCCTGAGGTAGCCCAGGGCGCCAGTCAGAGCAAAGGCAGCAGCCGAGTTTGTCCCCTTTCACGGGCTCAGACCTCCAGGACACAGACAGTGTGACCCCTGCAGGGTTTCGGGAGGGGAAGCAAGGCTGCCAGGCCAGTGTCTTCCAGTGCAGGAGTCTTCCCACCACCCTGTCCCCTGTGACACTCCTGTGGAAGATGCCAGGGCCAGCGGGGCCAGTGGGGAAGGCCATGCCCAGCCAGTGCCAGGTCCCCAGTCCTGTGTCTCGCTGCTCCTCCTGCTCCACATGGCTGCATGAGCTCCTGCCCTCGTGTCCAAATTCCAGCTGAAGGAAAGCGGCCCTGGGTTGAGGGGACACCCCGGTCCCTCCTGGAAAGCCGCACATGACACAGACAGTTACACCCACTGGCCAGCGTCACCGGCAATCCCACCTCCTAGCACGGCTGGTTGGAACCACGGATTCGTGTGGGCCTAAGGTCTGGGGCTCCCCTTGCCAAAGAATAGAAGATAACAGACTCAGGGTACACGAGTAGTGCCTGTGCTGAACGGCAGAGAAGTGTGACATGTGTGGTCAGCACGGCCCACGCTGTCCTGAAGGGTTCATCTGTGAGGCCAGCGCCGCGCTGGGGAGGAACTGGATACACATGCTCGTGCTCACAGGCATGTACGCTCTCACACACACACACACACACACTCACACATGCACGCTCACATGCTCACACACACACATGCTGACACACATGCTGACACATGCTCACACACACATGCTCACATGCTCACACACATGCTCACACATGCTCACACATGCACGCTCACACATGCACATGCACACACACACTCATACATGCACACTCACACACGTACACACAGGCTCACGTTGTGTGACATGCGTGGTCAGTAATACCCACACCGTCCTAAAGTGGGCTCCCACAATGCTCTCTCATGCACACACATGCTCACACACACAGGCTCACACCCACGCACACTTGTTCACACATGCTCAGTCATGCATTGTCTTTAACTGAGGCCTCCAGTGCGGCTCCCGGGGACCAAGAACGGCTGTGGCAGCGGGGGCTGCGGCGCCTGCACCGTGATGCTGTCGCGCTTCGACCCCAGCACCGGGCAGATCAGGTAGGAGCCATCCCTCCAGGGGCTGTCACTAGGCCCTGCTGCCGTAGCCCCCTCAGTCACGCAGACCCCAGCCCTCCCGTTCCCGTTCTTGGATGTGAGCCGGACAGCAGCGTGCACCCTGTCCGCCGGTGGGGCCCAGCACAGCCCGCCCACCATGCCTCTCCCTGCAGACACTACCCAGCCAACGCCTGCCTGACGCCCCTCTGCTCGCTGCACGGAGTGGCCGTCACCACGGTGGAAGGCGTGGGGAGCACGAGGACACGGCTGCACCCCGTGCAGGTGAGGCGCTGTGAGTGCATGGCACGCAGGGCCCTGGCAGAGAGCGCAGGGGAGCACGGGCAGCGTGGACCAGCTCCCCTCGGAGACGCTGCAGTCAGAGGACTTGCCTCTCCTAAGGCAGAGCGTGGGAGGATGCCAGGCACACTGGGCCTGGGGAGCTGGAGCCTGGGGCAGCGGAAGGCGCTGGGGAGCGCGGCCCCGGGTTCCGCCCTCCTCTCTCTCCTTGCGTGCGCTTTGCTGCTTCTCTGCGGAGCGTCTGGGGTCCTCAGAAGAGGCCCCGACCCACCCCGAGGCCGAGGCTCTGCTGGGGACCCCGCGCCCTGGGAGGTGCGCAGGGTGGGAAGGGCCTGTCTTCAGTGCCCACGGGCCGCCCAAGGCGCTGGCTGGGCCCCGCTGGCCCGCGCAGACCCTGCGTTTCTGACTGCCTTCGCAGGAGAGGATCGCCAGGACTCACGGCACGCAGTGCGGCTTCTGCACGCCCGGGATGGTGATGTCGCTGTACGCGCTGCTCCGCAACCACCCGCAGCCCTCCGAGGAGCAGCTGGCGGACGCCCTGGCGGGTGCGTGGTGCACGTGGCCTCCACCTCACGCGGTGGGGGTGGACGACGGCCCTGCCTTTCGTGGCGCCTGGGCCTGGCACTCGGGCCCTGACCGACACGCCGGTTTTTCCTGCAGGCAACCTGTGCCGCTGCACGGGGTACAGAGCCATCCTCGACGCGGGCAGGACCTTCTGCAAGGTCAGTGTGGCTTCAGCTCTGATGATGCCTCGGAACCACAGCGATGGGCTGTCACGGCTCCCCGCAGAGCCGGGCTCAGGCCTCAGCTCACTGCTGGGCTCCCCTCCCGCTGGCACACACTCCCCAGCCAGCTTGCTGGTCCCACCGGGCTCCGGTCCACGTGGCACGTCTGGCACCCTCTGGCACCAGGCGACTGTGTGTCAGGGGTGCAGTTGCCCCTCTCCACAGAGGCTGTGGTGACAGGAGGTCGGCGACCAGGAACTGAGGAAGCCAGGACTGCAGCACGGTTTAGTGAATCAAGGGGCAGCCAGGCAGGGCCAGCAGAGGAAACCACACAGATGCGGCGGGTTGGGCGCCGTCGGAGTCCAGAATGCTGGGATTATTTATGCCAGTTGACCACCTGTCCTGGCAGCTAGTGGCACATGCCAGGCTTAGCTCTGCAGTCTGTACGTGGCTTAACTTAATAATCACTGCTGGTCAGATTGTCTCATCAGCTCAGCGTTATAATTAGAAGTGGCTTGGATACGTTTAAGTACAGATGGCTTTTCTCGTGACACGTGACAACATCGATCCTGTCAGGTCCTGTTTGACGGTACCCGTCCTGCTGTGTTCCAGCCGGTTTACTTACTACCTAAAGGATCAGCTTCATGTTCCCACAATTTGCTTTTTTGTCCACTAGGTTTCTGGCTGCTGCCAAAGTAAAGAAAATGGGGTTTGCTGTTTGGACCAAGGAGTAAATGGAGCCCCAGGATCAGAGGAGGGAGGTCAGGTCAGTGAGCGGAAGCTGGGCCGAGCCTTGGCAGCTCCGGGTGTAGGCTGCGCTGTGTGCCTGCCTGCCTGCTCAAGTCCCCTTCCCTGTCACGCGTCTCTCCTGGGATCTGCCTGAGAGGGACTGGACCATGGCAAGAGGGAGGCCGCGGGAGGCGACTTCTTGCCACAGCACAGGGGCCAGTGGCCAAGAACAGCTGAACACTGCACACAGCCCAGTGCACGGGCCCCACGCCCTCACTTAGTGGAGTGGTAGACGTTGGAGGGACATGCCACCACCGGGGTCCCCCGCTGACGCCGTGTGGAAATGTCATCCCGACCCACTCCTGGCCAGGTGTCAGCAGAAAATAAAACTGCTTAGAAACCTGCCCCAGATACTCTGCTCCTTGCCCTGAAGCCAGGCCCCTGCAGCACAGCTGCTCTGGGAGGAAGTCAGGGCCTGAGCACCCCCAAGCTTTTCTAAGCTGGTTCCGAGCAGGGGTCGGGGAGCAACAGGTGGGGAAGGTGGTAGGGGGACAGGCGATCCACAGAGCTTGTGCCTCAAGGCCAGTGACATCAGTGAGGGTGACAGGGCCCAGCCCCACCTGGAGGGGCCCAGGAGGGCCATGTCTCATCTCCCAAGCGAGCTCTTCAAATGATTTCCAGAGTCAGATTTGCTGGGTGACAGCACATTGTCACCCGGGACATGCCGTCAGCCTGTCTGGATCGTTGCCTGACTCGCCCCAGGTCCACTTTGCCCACAGGCACATGGCCGCCCTGGTACGGTGTCCATGCTGTGCCTGCCTGGCTGTGTGAACTCTGGGTGTCAGAGCAGCTGCCGTGCACTTGCAGTGGTGGGTAGGGGTTGCCCTGGTCCACGAGCAGTGCCCAGGGAATGATGCAGATGTTCAGGTGTGCTGGGTGCCCCAAGGCTCTGCCCTGGGGAGAGGTGAAGGCTCCGAGGGACAAGGCAAAAGAGCCTGCTAGGACCACGTGGTGAGAATAAGTGGGAAGCATGGACCGCACCAGGCTCCTTTGGGTGTGTGGACTATGTAGTAAGAACAAGTGGGAAGCGTGGACCGCACCAAGTTCCTTCGGGTGTGTGGACTACGTGGTGAGAATAAGTGGGAAGTGTGGACCCCACTAGGCTCCTTAAGGTGCGTGGACTATGTAATAAGAACAAGTGGGAAGTGTGGACCGCCCCAGGCTCCTTCGGGTGTGTGGACTATGTAGTAAGAACAAGTGGGAAGTGTGGACCGCCCCAGGCTCCTTCGGGTGCGTGGCTCCAGGTGTCTCAGAACTCAACAGTGACTTCTGGTCCTCTCTCTTTTAAGACGAGTCCAGAGTGCTTCTCGGAAGAGGAGTTTGTGCCACTCGATCCAACTCAAGAGCTGATATTTCCTCCCGAGCTGATGGTGAGGGAGCCCGTGTTAGCCTCTTCCCAGAGGGACTGGTGGTGACAGTGCACGCCCGCCTGGCCGCTTCCGTGGTGGGCGGCGAATGAGTGCAGCCCCTGTTGGAAACGGCTGGTGCCATGTGCAGGAAGCCATGAGGCCACTGTGTGTAGACGTGGACACGTTTTGCCGTAGCCTGCTTGACCCACGAGGGTGTCAGTGGATTTTGCACACGGAAGGGGTCCCTTGAGACATGGGTGCCCAGGGAGCTTCCCAGAGCCCAGCACCATGTGCTCTTCCCAGCCCTGGTTCCCTTGTGGCCCTCTCTCTGGTCCCTCCCAGAGGAGCTGCCTGTGCCCCTCAGCCACGACAGGGCAGCCGTAGGGAAACGGCAGCCAGGGCAGCTCAGGCCCCTCTTGTCTCCCTGTAGATGCTGGCTAAGAAGCAGCCACGGAAGTCCCGGGTTTTCAAGGGTGACAGAATGACCTGGATTTCCCCGGTGACCCTGAAGGACCTTCTGAAAGCCAAGTCCAAGTTCCCCCAGGCCCCGGTGGTCATGGGCAACACCTCCGTGGGTACGAAGCTGGGTCCTGGTGCAGAACAGGCTGGCAGGGCGGCCTCCCCAGGAAACGCAGGCAGAAGCAGCCTCTCTAGCCCCTGGGCTTGGCCTCCTTGGCATGCCCAGAGAGCTGCTGTCACTGACAAGTGATCCTGGGCCCGTGCACAGAGGTGCCCATCCCCCACCCCACCCCGCAGCAGGGAGGTAGGACCGTCCTCCAGGTATGAGACGCTTTCTGAAAACACAGCTCGGGTACCTGCTGCGTCCGAAGGCACTGACTGCCCCTGCCCCTCTCTGAGGACACCCCAGAGTCTCCCCAAAGAGAATCAGATTGAGCCATACGAACCAAGGCTTCGGTCCGCCAATTCCCGTCAACCTTGAGCTTTAACAAAAATCCATCGGGCTGTTCTTCTCTGTGAAAGGAATACATTTTATATATTTAAGGGCATCAGTTCAGTCATAAGAGCAAAATTAAAAGGGTAGTTAGCCTCCAGTTACCTTAATCTTCTTTTTAAATTTTTAGGGCCTGAAATGAAATTTAAAGGCATCTTCCACCCAGTTATAATTTCTCCTGATGGAATTGAAGACCTGAATGTCATAAAGCAGGAGTGCAATGGTTGGTCCCTATGAACCCATGTTTTTTTCTTCTCCCTCATTCAAAGTATTTATTTTAGGGCCAGCCAGATAGCTCAGCAGACTAAAGCACCTGTTTAGGCACAGTGCAGGACCAGGGTTTGATCCCGACGTGCCATGCCAGCCCCGCCCCGAGGCCCGCTGAGGTGGCGACTGAGACTGGGCATGCTGGTGCACGCCTGTAATCCCAGCCCTTCGGAGGCTGAAAAACAGGAGGATCACTATGAGTCCAACCTGTGTGGTGAGACCCTGCACTAAATACACTAAAAATATTTAATTGGTGCATGCTTGCAGCATGTGCAGCGTGCACTGACCTTAGGAGGTGAGCTCATGGACGCTGGACATCTCCACTGGCCTTTCCCCTTCCCGTCCCGCCGCCTCCCGCCCTCACTCCCTGTGGGGACTGGTGCACGTACACGACACAGCAGTCTTGTGTGCTTAGCTCAGATGCTCTCTGGGCTCATGGCTCTGGCCAGCTGACAAGTAGCCATCCTCCATAACTGTAGCCGTGGTCTGTGCTGGTGACAGTGGCCAGTTTCCGGGGGCTATGGGACGAGTCCTCTGTGGTCACCATGCCTAGGGGCCATCTGAGCCCTCTGTCCAGTGTCAGCTGTAGCCAGTGCTCAGTGAGGGGGCTTGCCAGGCGCACCAGGTGGGTGGCTGAATGGAGCGCAGTTCGTGCTCCCAAAGCCCAGCGCAAGCAGACTAGCTGAGCTGTTGGCCCTAAGGGCTTCTCTCCCATGGAGGAAGGCGGCTCGATGCCACGGACAGGGGCCATGTACGTGGGGGTCTCAGTGGAGCTTCTGGGCTGAATTCTGCCTGTGCGGTAGTGTCTTGTGGTTTGTTCCAATTCACGAAGGTCGTGCTCACTCTACTGCACAATAGGGTGACCGTGAAAGAGTTTACGTTCCTCAGCTCCGTTATCAGCTGTATCGCCACGGCCAGTGCCACTACCAGTTCCAGCACCTCCACCTCATCACCTCCGCCACCACCTCTCATTCCCCCTCTGTCACAGCCCCTCCATCTTCTCCATCTCCTCCGTCACTTCATCCATCACCTTATCTGTCACCTCCATCACCTCCTTCATTACCCCCTTTATTGCCCCCTCTATCACCATCACCTCCTCTATTACCACCTCCATCACCTTCTTCATCACCTACACCTCATCACCTCCTCCATCTCCTTCTCCTTCACCTCCATCACCTCCTCAGTCACCTCCTTCATCATCTATACCCCATTACCTCCATCACCTCCTCCATCACCCCCTTCATTCCCTCCTCCACTTCCTCCTCCATCACCTCTTTTATCACCTCCTTCATCACCTGCACCTCATCACCTCCTCCATCACCTCCTCCATCACCTCCATGTCCTCCTCCATCACCTCATCCATCACCTCCATACCTCTTTTATCACCTCCTTCATCACCTGTGCCTCATCACCTCCTCCATCACCTCCATCTCCATCACCTCCTCCATCACCCCTTCATCACCCACACCTCTTCACCTCCTCCATCACCTCCATCTCCTCCATCACCACTACCACTCCTGTCACCGCCTCCTCCATCACGTTGTCCATTTCCATCACCTCCATCACTATTGCCATCACTTCCGTCACCTCCATCACCACAACCATCTCCATTACCACCATCATTAATGACTTGGAAGAGTCTGTAAAGCCCCCATGCCTGCATCTGTGGTCTACCTGGCAGCCGCAGCATGGCTCTCTGCTCACATGCCTCTGTTTCAGGGCTGACCCTGGGTGCTGGCCTGAGCCTGGCCCAGGTGCAAGATGTACTGGCTGATGTGGTCCAGCGGCTCCCAGAGGAGAAGACGCAGACTCTCCACGCTCTCCTGCAGCAGCTGCAGACCCTGGCTGGATCTCAGATCAGGAGCATGGCTGTACGTGTGTGAGGCCAGCACACTGGTGTGTGCACTTGGGGCAGCTCTCCTACAGGAATCATCCTGTTCTTTCAAACAGGCAGAAGGAGCAGTACTCCAAATTAAATTCTTATTTATTTATTTATTTATGATTTCCATAATTTTATTGAGAAATAAATAGCAATGAGACAGTTCCAAATCGAATTGGTAGGACAATTCCAATAATTAACACATCACATACTGCCTTCCTAGTGGTTATTTGTTGTGCAAGATGCAGATTATTTTTTTAAAATTTTTTTTTATTTATTTGTGTGTGTGTGTGTGTGTGTGTGTGTGTGTGTGTGTGGCCAGCTCAGCCCACAAGGGGGTGGGGCAGGCTGGCATGTGGTGCTGGGGGATTGAACCGCCGTTCCTGTGCTCTGCTAAGCTTGTTCTAAGTAGATGCTTTAGACCACTGAGCCATCTCACCAGCCCAAGATGCACATTTTTACTTTAGTAAGAATGTGGTTTTGTAACTGCAAGGCAGCAGAGAAAAGAACTCATTATTTTAAAAGTCTTTAGGAGGCCACATTGTGAGCAGGCATCTGGACTCAGATCTGAATCCCCTCCTGGCCGCAGGCAGCTGCACCCTCCACGTGCTGTCAGAAGGTGAGGCGAGGCTCCTCCGACCCTTTCTCTTGCGGGGAGACATGCAGCTCTGCGAATGACTGTTCTCTCTGCAGAAGGAGCCCGGCAGATCCCACTGGACGAGCGTTTCCTTGACAGGAGTCCCAGTGCAGATCTCAAGCCTCAGGAGGTCTTGCTGTCTGTGACCGTCCCGTACACGCGGAAGGTGAGGATGTCTGGTTGCCCTGTGAGCCGGGGCTCGATTCCCGCGGATGATGGCTGAGCAAAAGCGCCAGATGTTCATGGGGAGATAGAGGCTGGGTCTCAGGACGCAGTGTGACAGGGTCATTTCCAGGGGACCCTGGCCTTCCCCCACCCCAACATCTTTCTAATAGATACCAAAATTCTCTGTTCATAAAGCTTTTCCTAATGCAACACACGGGACCTCCCTTCACCGGTCCTTGGGCTTGAAAGAGGCTAAACAATTGCGTTTGCAGTCGCACCTCCTGGAGGAGGCCAGGCTTTGTGGGAGCTAATGCATGCAGGTGGAGTCCTGGCGTGCTGCTCCAGTCCCTGCTGCCTCATAGGCTGAGAAGGACCGAGCCCGCCAGGCTGCTGCAGCAGGGCCATGAGCCAGGGCCAGACAGGCAGACTGGTGCTGGAGTCCAGAGACCCTGCGAGCAGGGCGGCTTCTTCTGAGCCCCCCACCCCCGGCCCCCCAAGGCCTGTCTCTCCCCAAGCCCACAGCCCCTCCTCACCTCCAGCTCCTAAGGGCCTAAACACATGTGCCCTTGAGGGGGTGTCCTATGGTAGCCACCTTCTGCGGTGCCAGAGTTGGGATGCCGTAGGAGGCCGTGAGAATCGGGGGACAGCTCAGGGGATGCCAGGGACCAGGCCAGGACACGTGGCTCATCCCAGCGACGCTCGTGCCCCTGGTTGCCACCTGCATTGCTTTCCTGCCTTCCAGTGGGAGTTCGTGTCTGCCTTCCGGCAGGCACAGCGAAAACGGAGCGCACGAGCCACTGTGAATGCAGGCATGAGGGTCTTCTTTGGAGGAGACGGAGTCATCACGGAGCTTTCCATCCTGTATGGGGGCATCGGACCAGCCATCCTCTGTGCCACAGACACCTGCCGGAAGCTCCTCGGAAGGTGAGACATGGCGTTCAGGGAGGCCAGCTGCAGCAGCCCCTCCACTGAGAGATGGGATGCACAGAACTCGGCGTTCATGCCGGGCTCCCAGTGAGGTTCCGTGATCATTCCACATCACGCTTGCGGTGAACTGAGGTCTGTGCTGACGGTCAGCTCAGCTCCCCCCACCCCAGGAAACTGAGAGACTTGAGTGGGTGCAGACCCACACAGAACCTGGCGTGATCAGTTTTCCTGGAAATGGGACCAGTGCTGCCCCTAGGCTGGGACGGAGGACAGGGAGGGTAGGCCACACCCTGAGCATGTGACCCTGCTTGGAGCAGCCCCAGAGCCTACGGGAGGCTGAGTCCTGTCCTCTGCCCTCCCACCAGGCCCTGGACAGAGGACACGCTGGGCGAGGCCTGCAGGCTGGTCCTGGGCGAGGTCATCATCCCCGGTGCAGCCCCCGGAGGCAGGGTGGAGTTCAGGAGGACCCTGCTGGTCAGCTTCCTCTTCAGGTTCTACCTCCAGGTGTCCCAGAGCTTGAGCCGCATGGTAGGTGGCCCACTGGTCCTGGCCCTGTGGTGACCCAGCCTGGCTTGTGCTGTGAGCACCGTGGGTCCTGAGCGTGGAGCGGCGCGCTGGGAGCCCTGCAGCCGCAGCAGGGACGGGCAGCTTCTGCTCGGCCCCTTCTGTCTCTGGCCTATTGCTGCTTGGGTAGTGCCCAGCACCTGCTGATGACAGGGACATGCTCCCTCCACAGGACTGTGTCTGGGGCCAGGCTTTTTCCTCACATGGGTTGATGGGGACAGGCAGGGTCAGCCTAGGAAGGGCTCACTGTGGCCCCTTGTGTGTCAGCTGCCCAGTGGTGGAGACCGGCCCTCCTTTTCTTAGTCCCCCTTACGAGAGCCAGACCTCCAAGACTGTGGGCCAGGGAGAACATGACTGGAAAAGAACCTTCCAGAAAGCCCACCAGAGCCGCGGCACACTGGAGCTTTATCATCCCGTCAGCCCCAGGCCACCCTGGCCGGGCACCCGCTCTGTGTGGCATGGAAATGGGCACGAGACGTCACCAGGAGACAGGCACCCCTCTCTCCTCCTTCCTCTGAAGACGTCTGGTTACAAAGGGGACAACTAAGACCCAGGGGCTCTTCGGCCTTTTAGGATGCAAGCTTCAGCTCATACTATATGAGGGACACTGTCCTTAAGTCACCAAAAGTGAAAAAACACAGCCAGGGGAGGACTTCTCCCCTCAATCACAAAGAAATCCAGTGGCATAGTGAATCAAGCGCTTTAATTTAAAACTTCTGCCTTGCAGTCTTGTACCTTCCAGCTTTCTCTTTAAAAATTACCTTTGTTAGTTCTCCATTAAAATTATTTGAGTTGTAAAGCCTAACCCTCAGGGATGTTGCCTGCAGCCCGTGAGGGCGGGCGTGGCCGCTGCCCTCGGCCCCCAGCGGTCTTCCGAGGGCCGCGTGTGCCCTTCCGGGGAGGTGGGGGGCTGCCTCTGCCCCGCAGCGCCCCGCGACCTGGCAGTGTGCGCAGCGGTGGGGAGGCTCCGCGCTCTTGCTGGTTCCAGTACTCTCCCTTCGCTGTCTGACTTAGTTTCTGTCTCCCGGTGGTGCTGGTGTGAGTGCTCAGCTCGGCCAGAGAACAGCGCCGGGAGCCGGGACGGCGGCGGACGCCCGCGCTCCCGCCGGGCCAC
>NW_004524601.1:924268-955597 GCF_000260255.1 Octodon degus | reverse complement strand
GCCGCGGCCCCTGCTCGGCCCCTGCCCGGGTCACGCCGGCCGCCGCTCTTCCCTCCAGGACCCCAGCCGCTACCCCAGCCTGGCGGGCGGGAACGAGAGCGCCCTCGCAGACCTCCACCCCGCGCTCGGCCGGGGGACGTTCGAGCACCAGGTGAGCGGCTCTCGCTTGCTCGGACGGGACTTTCCGGGACGCGCAGCGCCACCGCCCGTGCTGCTCCAGGTGGAGTCACGGCATCTCTGAGCGTTGATTAAAACTAAAATCTCAGAACCCGGCGGGAGGTCGCGGGGTAGAGGGCTTGCCTCCACTCTGGCTCCAGCTCTGAAAGCAAGCAAACAAAACTGTCAACACCAGTGAGTCGTGACCGAGAAGCAAGTCCAGCGAGGGTAGCTGTGAAGGCACATGTCGCCTCGCCAGCGCGGCCCATAGAGCCCTGTGTTCTGTCCCGTGGCCTTGTGCCTCCCCCAGGAGCCCTCTGTCTGGCTTCCCGGGTTCTTCATGTGGCCAGAGATCTAGGACAGCTTGCGTTGGGCCCAGGGCTGCTCTGGCTTCACGCTCACCCAGAGCCAGTGGGGGTGGGGAACAGCTGTGTTTTGTGCAAAAGTCACACACACACACACACACACACACACACACAACCACCCTCCTGCTGGCTCTTCTGTGAGTTGCATTCTAGAGCTGGGGTAGATAGGAGTCCTAACAGCCATTCGCAAGCCTTCCTCCTGTTGGAGAGACCCGACTCCCCCAGGAACTTCTGCCGGTTGGGACACCACGCAGTAGCCCTTGAGGCCGCGCTGTCACTAAGCTGGATAAGAGCTGGCCTGTCTCTCTTGACATTATTGTCAAGAAGCTTGACCTTGAGAGTTTCAGTCAGGAATGGGCAGAGTGTTTAAAACCCCATCTCTGAATCTGTGATTGGATCTTGTTACAAAAGCTTACAGTATGTTGCGGAGAATGCCGAAGTCGCTGTGTACCCCTTATGGTTTTTAAAAAATCCAAACATGCCAAACAGCAGGGGAATGGAACATTTTGAGAGGGAAAAATACCTGCCCTCTTCCCTGGTGCTCGGGAGAAAGCGGCGAGTCTAAGTCTCAGCTTGACTTAGACCCCTGACGCCTTGGCAACAGGCAGACCTCTAAAGCAGCCCCGCCGGCGCCTCAGTGGGTGCTCAGTCACCCAGATGCTGGGGCCTCTGCCAGGGCGGTTGGGAGCGGAGGCAGTGGGCCTGGCCAGCGCTGCGCTCTTGTTCTTCCTGCTGTCCTACACGTGCACCACGTCTGTGTTGTCAGTGTAGCCTGAGCCAGCGCAGTGAGCGTTTCCCCGAGCCCGTGTCTGTCTGGCGAGCGTCTGACCTGGTGCGTGGGCAGCCTCAGCACTCTGGCCTGGCTTCTGGCTTCATCAGAGCCAGCTGTGGCCCAGGACAGGTCGACCGATGTCCTCAGGCCGTGGATAGGGCGCTGGCAAAGCCGGGTGCGTGGTGGCCAGGCTGGCCTCATGGCCAGGAAGCCATCAAAGCACCGACTAAACTCTTAAACTCTGGCCTCCCCACTCTCGCCTCCCCTCCCCGCTCTGCCGCTCCCGTCCTGGGCTGTGGTTAGTGGAGGGTGGAAGTGTGCATTTCACCACTGCATTATGCAGGTTCCTTGTAAACGCAGTCTCCTGGGTTTCTGCAGCCTTGCCCACCAGCCAGGGTGGCTCCAGGGCCAACTCTCTCTCTCTGACACAGCAGGGCTGTCCCAGCACTCAGTCATCACCGTGTTGGTCAGGTGAATGCCATTCAGGTTCCCTCAGAAGCAGGAGCTGTGTCACCACACGTCCCTGAAAGCAGGGACGCTGTGCCCCACAGGACGGCCTGGGGGAGCTTTCTCCCTGCTTCTCAGACTTCCTCCTCAAGATAGAACAAAACACAGTTCCGCTTGGAGTCGCCCCATCACCAGCTCCACAGTGAAGCGTCATGTGCACCCTGCACACCCATAGCAGAGCTGGACTTGGTGCCATCGAAAACACAAGTGTGAGCATCCACAAGAGAACTTGACTGCGTCCTCAGAAATATTAAATCTGTTCCCTTGTTCTTTGGGAACTGTTTCAAACAACGCGGGGGAAACCCCACCTGCTGGCTGTCATAGCAGTTTGCCTGCAGGGTGATTTTAACAGCCCTTCGTCCTGGTTCTCTGGAAGTGCCCTGGCTGGGTGTAGCATCCTGGGACACTCCAGGTACCTGCCCTGCCTTGAAGCAGAAATCTGAAAAGCGTGTGTCGCTGCTTCTCACACAGGGCATGGACCCCATGCAGCTTCCTCAGGACCCCATTGGCCGCCCCATCATGCACCTGTCGGGGGTCAAGCACGCCACCGGGGAAGCCATCTACTGCGACGACCTGCCAGCGGTGGACCGGGAGCTCAGCTTGGCCTTCGTGACCAGCTCAAGGGCCCATGCTGCCATCGTGTGAGTGTCAGAGCCTGGCTTTCAGCCCCTGCGCCGTCAGGTCAGCAAGAGGAGAGGCGGGTGTGGGGGAAGGCACTGGCTGCAGAGGGCTGGAAGGGAGGCGAGGCAGAAACGCTGCGTCCGCCTGCTCCTGCTGTGGTCACAGCCTCTGGTCCCAGACGGCCAGTCCCACTCTGAGTGGAGTGTTAGAGAGCAGCGCTGTGACGCATCTTCCCTCTCTCGTGTCTCACCTCTGCTGGCCGCGTCCGTCCTCCTGGGGCTCTGCACTGCCGCGCCCCTTGTCCCCCCAGCTCCATGGATCTGTCAGAGGCGCTCAGCCTGCCAGGCGTGGTGGACATTGTCACTGCCAAGCACCTTGGGGATGCAAACTGCTTCGCCGAAGAGACGTTGCTGGCCACAGACAAGGTGCTGTTGCTTCCTGTTTGAAAAGTAGCTTCTCTGGTTAGCAGTGTTTGCTCTGCACAGCTGGCTTGAGGAAGAGGATGCGAGGAGAGGGGCGTTCTCTGTGCCTGACGACAGACATCTCTGTCCAGGTGCTGTGTGTGGGTCACCTCATCTGTGCCGTCGTCGCGGATTCTGAGGTTCGGGCAAAACAAGCTGCCAAGAAAGTGAGGATCGTCTACCAGGACCTGGAGCCACTGATCCTCACGATCGAGGTGATGGTCGCCTGAGTCTGCAGGCTGGCCCTGGGGAGGAGCTCTCGGGTGGGCGGCAAAGCCCAGCTGCAGAGCAGCACCCAGAGCAGCCTCCACGGGCCCCGGACCACATCTGAGATTCCCGGGCGCTGGCTCTGCCTCCTTTCCACCCGCCATCAGGCTCGGGCCCCTTGCTCATAGACTTGGCCAAGATACAGCTTCTGTCTCCTGTCCTACAGGAAGGGGGACCCAACTGTCCCAGGCCAAACAGGCCTCTAGGTCACATGGACCAGTAGAGGTGGCCAGGGCGCTGAGTGCTTAGAGTCTCTGGAATGTGGAGGCTGTGTGGGACCAAGGAGAAAATGCCAGTCCTGTGGGGGGCAGTGGGGTAGGGGTGCCCAGGAGCAGCCCAGCCATCTGTGGGGACATCCTGCAGTTGCTGTCCCCACCTCCCCCAGCCTCACAGAGAGCCCAGTTGGGAGCCCCTGAGGCAAGTCCTGTGGGCTCCGCTTCTGGTTCTGCTTAGTTCTTAAATGCTAGCCGTGAAGGTCGGGAGGCGGAGGTCCTGCGACCCCCGCAGGCTTTGCACACAAGTTGCATTGTTTCTCGGGTGTTTAGGTCGAGGTTGGACAGGCATCGAGGTTGTAAGGCTCATCTCCTGGGGTGATGGTGCCACTCTTCGCACCTTCAGTGGCTCCCAGGTATCCCGGTAATGAGAGGAAACGGCTCGCAGAGGGTGGTTTGTCAGTGAGCGGGCTGTGTGCTCGGGGACACAGAGCCACCGTGCACTGCCCTCAGAGTGGGAGGAAGGAAGCTCCGGCAAGGCCACTGTCACCAGGGGACCCTGGCTTGGCGTCGCTGCCGCACACCTAGGAGCGCAGCATTGGCTTCTGGGAACTTCCTTAGGACTTTAAAGTTCAAATAGAATCGAGCCACACAGACAAAAGTCTGGACGGCTGGCGTAGTGACAGCAGGAGCAGCCCAAGAGCTCCGGGCCCACTTAGACCCACACTTGCTCGCCCGGCCCCCACACACCACGCACCGTGGCCCCTGACCACCGCTCCTTCCCTGGGGCTGCGTCTGAGTTGAAATCACGCTCGTTCACCTATTACTCACGCAACACTTCATCGGAGCTTCCTTGGAACTCTGAGCTGGATATCAGAAGTTTAAATGTCCCTCCGCCTGCCCACAGCCAACTATAAATCCAAATCCACAGACACGCTCGGCTTCCCGCGGGGCACCAAGGTGGACCTCCGTCTGTGGGGCCGAGCTGCGTGGTGAGGAAGCAGTGCCGGCCCGGCCTGCAGGGACTGAGTGGGCCTGGCTCTGCCATGCCCACGCCACAACCCTCGCCAGGATGTTCAGACCCTGACTCGGTTCTCAAGCGAAGCTGATGTGAAGAGGTCCAGCTTTGAAGGGGGATCTACAGACAGCTTCTTCAGCTTGGAGTCAGCCCCGGGTCTGATGAGCCGAGCGCGTGTGAACCCATTGGGCTTGAAGTGCGCTAGCAACTAGTGGCACAGGGCTAGGAAAGCAAGCTGTGTGCACAGCGGCCGCCAGCAGGCCCGGCACCGTGGCCCCGACACCCACGCAGCACCATGCGTTCTGGTGGCGATTCAGCTCAGGCTGCGCGGCCGGCAGTGTCACACCTAAGTTATTTGGCCTGTGCCTGAGGTTGAACCTGGTGCGTGCATCTTAGGGGTCTTAGTTGTGTGGTGTGGAGCACGAGCCGCGGAGCAGGCCAGGCTGACTGACGCGCAGGGAGCAGATAGCAAGCTCCCATCAGCTCCTAGCTGGCCCTGCCGGCATCACAGCAGCTCAGGCCTCGTGGCATCTCACTCGGTGACCACCTGTTGCTCAGGACATCCATGTGCGTTATCCTCCCTCTACTGCAAAGCAAGAGCCCAGGTTGTCTAAGGCCACATGGAGAACTGAAGTAGGGTCAGGTAGCAAACACTGTTGGGGTTTAAGCTTGGCGGTCTAAGTGCCTGCCCAGCAAGCACGAGGACCCGAGTTCGATCCCCAGTACCGCATGCCGTGCCAGCCCTGAAACCAGGCGTGGCGGTGCAGGCCTGTAATTCCAGCACCGGGGAGACTGAGACAGGAAAATCTCCACAAGTCTGAGCTGTGTAGCGAGACTCTGTATCAAAATATTTAAAAACAGAACAAGACAAACAAAGTCTGTTGGGGAGCCAGAGTCTTTTGGTGGTAAAACCAGACATAGCCCTCTTCAGTGGAGGAAGCAGCAGGGTCACTGAGCAGCACTGTTAGGTGTGTGGCTGCAAAGGGGCAGCCAGAAGCAGGAGAATCCCCAAGGGCCACAGGCTGGGAATGCAGGTGGACCCTGGCCAGGGTGGACAGTATGGATGTGTGTCCCAGGGGTGGGAGAGATGGCCAGCCAGGCCTCTGCCTGCCGCAACCCCGGCTCTGGGCAGCACTGAGGCCCTCCTGGGGGTCCCCCAGGGAGGAGGCCGAGGCACTGGTCCTGGCCTGGCCTCAGTTTCCCATTCTTTCCAGGAAGCTATCCAGCACAATTCCTTCTTCGAGACAGAGAGGAAGCTGGAGAATGGGGATGTGGAGGCGGCATTGCAGATGGCGGATCAGGTTCTCCAAGGTGAAGTGCTCGGGCCAAAGCAGCAGGCGCTTGAAGCGCGCCTCTTTCTGGCTGTGTGACAGTCACCCCCAGAGTGGATGCACACGTGCCAGTGGGGTTCGTGGGAGGCCAGGCTGCCCTGGCACCGGGTGCTGTCCCCGTAGGTCCCGACAGGCCACCACCTCAGGGCTCTCCAGAGTTGCCCAGGCGTGTGAGACCCCGTGTCTCACTTGCAGTCACCCGGAGCTGTGCCACACTGCAGGCTGAGGGCAGGGCAGTGCCCGGCTCCGGGAGCAGCTTCAGCAGCTCCTCTGAAGCAAGCATCTCACAAATCCAAGTCCCAGGGCATAGGGCTCTGCAGTGCCTTGTGGGTTGTCACGCAGGCATGGCAGGCTGGGTTCTCTGATGTGTTAGAAGCTGGTGTCAACGTGCTCATCTTGCCGGGGGCCGACACTCCTGATTCTCTGTTCTTGCCTCACTTTGGGGTGTTTGTGAGATGTTTGCTCTGAGTGTTACATTTTGTGGTCTTTCTTTCTTTTTTGAAATTTATGTATTTGGTACAGGGTCTCACAACGCAGCTCAGACTCGTAGTGATCGTCCTGTTTTCAGCCTCCCCAGGGCTGGGATTATAGGCATGCGCCGGCACGCCCAGACTTGTTCACCGGCTCAGTGTGCCCCTGTGGGTGGGGCTGGTGGGACACGTGGGACCAGGGATTGTACCCTGGTCTCTGTGCTTGCCAAAGCAGGTACTTAGTCCACTGAGCTGTCTCGCCTGCTCCTTCTGGTCTTTCTTTAGTCAGATCTCAGAGAAGATAGGAAGCCAGAGTCCAGCACAAAGTACTTCCTGGGAACTGTCACTCAGGCAGCTTATCACTATCACGGGGCCTGCGTTTTACTCTTACAAGTTCTGCCGGGCCTGCACATGCTGGCCTTCGTGTTGTGCTGCTTGTTCCTCTGCTTTCCTTCCTGCTCCCCGACCTCTGCCAAGTTTGCAGAGCTCTGAGGTGTGACAGTGTGTGCCGTGGCGTCATCGAGGGGGCTTCTCTTTCCGAGGCAGCTGCGGGTGCTTCTCTATCAGGCTCACCCGAGGCCTCAGCCCCAGAGCCTGACCTCCCTCTTATCCTCTCCCCTCCTAATACACGTGGTAACTGTATTAAATATCCCTGTGCTTGCTCTGGACCCCTGTGAGCAAAGCCGTAACCTTGTTTCAACACAATTTTACAAACTCAAGGAGAGAGGGCACATCTACGATATCTTTATTCTTTCCGTCACTTTTTCTTGCTCACTGAGGTTCTGATGGTTCTTTATCTTTAAAATCATGTTCCGTCTGTTTCTGAAAGGCTGAATGTTCTCGCTGGGTTTAGACTCCCGAGCGGTGGATTCTCAGCTCTTGGAGTCCTGTCCATGTCTCTGCTGAGAAGCAGCTGCCCCCAGACGAGGCAGCATTTCTTTCCCTGCTTTCAAGAAAGGCTTGTTCTTTCCCCCTTGCTTTAGTTTTCTGAGGTTCAAATACGGAGGTCTTGGTGTGTCCTTCTTTGGATTTATCTAGTGGGGTCACTCTGCGTCCAGACTCAGGCCTGCCGCTTGCCTGCCTGCAGCAACCTCCACCGTTATTTCCTCTAGCGCCTGGCCTGGGTGGCGCCACAGCCAGACCTTCGCTTGGTCACGCGGGCTCTGCTTATGCTTTCTGGTCTTTTTTTTCCCCTGACCAGACGAGCCGGTTTCTGGTTTCCTCACGCTGGCTCGCTGGCCATCTCCTCTGTGCTCTCTGATCTGCTGCTGAGTCCGCACTGGAAGCGTTTGCATCTTCAGTTCTTGTACAGCATTTCTCGTTGAGAACTTTCCCTGGTGTTTTCTGCAGGCTGTTTCTTTGCTGACTTCTGTGTATCACGACTGCTTGGAGTATTTGCACAACAGCCTCAGTGGGGTGCTGGCCAGCCGTCTCAGCTCTGGGCCCCGGGTCTTGGCTGCTTGTTTCTTTCCCCACAAGGCTGAGATTTTCCTGGCTCTTGGGGTGACAAATGGCTCCTCAATCCCTGGGACGGTTGGGTTTCTCTTCTGGGACTCTGGGTCTTGTTTGAATCTTCTCTCCTACTACACCTGACCCTGCCCTGGTGGGGACAAAGGGCTGATGTTGGAATTCTTATTTATTTGGTATAGGGTCTCGCTATGCAGCTCGGACGCGTAGTGATCCTCCTATCTCAGCCTCCCCAGCACTGGGATTATAGGCGTACACCACCACACCAGGTTCTGGGGCCAGCACGGCGTGTGTGACATGTGGTGCCAGGCGTTGACCCTGGGTCCTTGTGCCTGCCAGGCAGGTGCTTACACCACTGAGCTATCTCACCAACCCCCAGGCCGATGTTTGTTGTTTCCAGGTGGGGTGGAGGCACAGGCTCCTGGTGTGGAAGCAGGGTGCTGGTGCAGGTCTGGGGCTCCCTGCACATCTGGGGCTGCTGAATTTCCATGCGGCTCGGCCGCTAGGTGTGCGCTGCCTCGAGGCAGCAGGTCTCCCTAGCTGCCCTTCTATGGCCTGGCTTTGAGAATAAGCGCCCAGCGGCGCTCTTCCATCTCTGCCAGGGGGTGTTGGCTTATTCAGGGACAAGACGGCATGCCAAGGGCAAGTGGTGCGCGCACCTCTGTGTCTTCTGGGACCCGGCTGTCCCTCCTATCACCCTCTTCTCTGCCTGTCAGTCTTCCTTGGGCTTTGTTTGAAAATAACATGCCAGAAGGAGACTGCGATGCCGTGGGGCAGACCAGGGGTGGCCTCCGCCCTGCCCTGAGCATGAAGGAAGAGTTAGGGTTTCCTGGAAAAGCAGAGGCCGGGCAGGTTGCGTAGGAAGAAAGCCCGCTGGCCTGTGGTGCCGCGGCCGGGGTGTGTTGTGCCCTCGCGAGTCAGCAGTGGGTCTCAGAGTTGCACCTCAGGCCTGTGGTTTTGGGTGGGGCTTGTGAGAGGGCTTGAGGCAGGAGTGTGTGACCCAGGTGCCTTCTCCCGTGGCCTCCTGACACAGCTTAGCTGGGCTCAACACAGGTTGTAGGCGACATTCAGGGCCCGGCTGTGTATGCAGGGATCGGGGACCCCGCCCCCCATCCCGTCTCGTCCTGGAACTGTACATCTGCTCGCCCTCATGCTCGGGCTGGCCGCAGTGCCCTCGAGGGTCATGCGCCGGCCCAGGGTGGACCTGCGCTCCTGCCTACGGGTGGAGCTGCACCTCGCTGACGCCATGGGCGCTGCAAGCTCTGCCTCCGGGGTGACAGCCGCCTTGACTCCCAGTGCTTTCCTGACAGGTACAGTCCACATGGGCGGCCAGGAGCACTTCTACATGGAAACCCAAAGCATGCTCGTTGTGCCCAGGGGTGAGGACCAAGAGATGGATGTCTACGTGTCCACACAGTTCCCCAGATACATCCAGGTAATGCGGGCCACTGTGCAGGGACACAGACGAACGGCTTCTGCCAGGAAATGCTGAGCGGGCTTCAAGACAGAAGGTCTGTCCCTCAGGTGGTGAAGGGACACCCAGCACTAGCAGTCCACTGATGCGACACGACTTCCAGATGTGAAGAGTTTTATTAAAATTAAAACTAGGTTTGAGTTTATTTAGACTCTCAAGAGGCGCCGCTGTCCTTGGTCTGTGACTGCAAACCCAGTCAGGCAGTCAGCGCAGGTCTTCTGCTATGCTCTTGGCATGGTTGCAGAAACAACAGAGGAAGGCGCGCCTGCCCCTAGCCTGGAGCACAGCTCAGAAGAGCGGTGCAAGGCCTGGAGAAGCGGTGGCCCCACGGTCAGAGTCGTCCGATGGGGAGAGAGGCCATTTCCAGCCATCCCACAGCAAGCCAAGCCCCCGGCTATTTTCATGGTTACTGACTCCAGTCTGACCTGGACAGCAGGAAGACAAGACGTCGGGGGTGGGTCAAGGGACGGAAGGACAGGCAGACCAGAGGACATGGATTGGAAGGCATGGGGAGGGGCACAGGAGGTCCAGCAGATGTGGAGCTGGGAAGGTGCGTTTAGGAGACCAAGGCCAGGTGCCAGGGCGTGCGAGAGCCACACTGGGGGGCAGACTCTGGAGGTTGCATCCGCCTGGCTGTGCTGTCCCTGTGGGTGTGCAATGCCGTGTGGAAGGCAGGACTCAGGCAGCGCCAGTGGCTCCATCCCAGTGTTGTCCCCCTACCCCATGACCCTCAGCCCCCCTGCTATAAATCTCTTGTTACGATGAAAGGACCCTAGGGCTGGCCAAATAGCTCAGTGGATTAAAGCACCTGCAAACAGGGGCAAGGACCAGGGTACCCCGGGGGCTGTGCCTGCCCCGCCCCCAGGACACGCTGAGATGGCAACTGAGACTGGTCATGGTGGTGCACGCCTGTAATCCCAGCTCTTGGGAGCCTGTAAACAGGAGAATCACTACGAGTCTGATCTAGTAGTGAGACCCTGAACACCCTGTAGAACCTTCCCTAAAAAATACAAAAAAGAAAAACAAACAAAAGACTAAAGGGCCCTAAACATTGAGGGTGCTAAAGAAGGGACCCGAATACAGGGAAGACCCAAAGGGAGAGGGGTCAGCGCTCCACAGGGAGAGGACCGAGCCTCACTGCTGTGGACACAGCCCTGGGCTTAGTGGCCAGGGACACTCCATGTGTGGATCATGGAGGTTTCTTTCTTAGGGGAGAAACTTAAGAATTGCTAGTATGAAAAAGTTCCACAGCGAGGCAAGCCCGCCTGATAATGACCAGGCGGTGTGCTGGTCGCCAGCCGCCGCCGAGCCTGCGGCGAGCCTGCCAAGGTTACGGCCTTCCTCTGCGCTCGGCTCGACAGCGGCAACAGCGAGTGGCGGCTGGCACACCTCTGCTTCAGGGCTGGTCTCTGCGAGGCTCTGGGGCAGTGAGTGGCCCTGCTGAGAGCTGCCGCCCTTCACAGGACATTGTTGCTGCCACCTTGAAGCTGCCGGCTAACAAGGTCATGTGTCACGTGCGGCGCGTTGGCGGGGCGTTCGGGGGCAAAGTCATCAAGACGGGCGTCCTGGCCGCTGTGACGGCTTTTGCCGCCCACAGGTAAGTGGGAAAAGCGCAGATCGCTGCATGAGTCCTCAAGGAAACTGCAGGGTCTGGGCTACCCAGGAAGAAGCAGAACTGAGGTTACCCTGAGCAGCACCCCCGAGCGGAGAGTGTGTTTCGGTTTCATCTGTCTTGATCATCCAGTGGTGTGTTATGAGAGTCAACCTACGAATCCGCCACTGTGATAAATAAAAGCCACATCAGAAGTAGTACAGTGCCTGGAAAGGGGACAGGACGTGGGCCCTGGCCCTCGACACGCTGGCCACGCCGTGGGTGCGGGCACCGCGGTCTGACCATGCATGGCCACTGCTCCGGCTGGACGGCGTCTGTTTCTGTGGCCGATTGCCTTTAGGGATCTCAAACATTACCCTGGGGAGTTGCCTGTGTCTAGTGGCATCACCAGGTCCTCCGTCCCTACAGGAGAAGACCTTGTCCAGACTCACTTGGCTCTGCCACTTGTCACCGTTCTGGCTCGTGGCCTTGGGCCATCTTCTGATAGCAGAGGGAAAGCCCACAGCAGTGCCCAGAGCCTGGGCCCAGAGGCAGGGGGCCGTGGTGTGTCAGGGGTCAGTGCGGAAGGTGGACAGAGCCTGCAGCCTTTGGAGGCAGTGTGTGGGTGCCGTGGTGCCACGGGGGATCCCCCTGTGGGAACTCACCTTGTTCCTCTGTTCAGACTTGACCGTGCTGTCCGCTGTGTCCTGGAGCGAGGAGAGGACATGCTGATCACTGGGGGCCGCCACCCGTACCTCGGGAAGTACAAGGTGAGTGCAGGGGAGTGGGAGGGCTGGCCCAGCACCGCTCCCCGGGGCGTGTCCACCCTGCTCTCCGTGCCCGTGTGGCCAGTCCACATGTTCCTGGCTGGCCTAGGATGTTTGTCCGCTTTGCCCAGAGAGAAGCTACCGGCCAGCACCATGCCTTACGGAGTCCAAAACAGAAAGCTCTGCAGTGCATTCGTCCATGAAAGTCAATCTGATAACCATACTTATTCTCATATACTAAAAAGCAAAGTAGAATAATCCCCATAACAACAGCGTTATGGAAAAATTGCAATCATTTGCAAATGGGCTTCCCTCTTTTTAATGAATTGAAAGTATTTTTAAAAACTGTCCCAGAAATTCCTTGACATGTTTCCATAGTGGGAAATCCCTTTACCTCTTAAGAGCTAGTTATACCCGTCACGATGGACCAACTGCTATAACAAACAGAGCCCTCTCGGGGTCCTAACCTTGGGATATTATTTTGTGTTCAAGCCATGGCCCGACGTGATTGATAGAGGATAAGGGAGGGGAGGGCTGCGCTCCGGAACCTGAGCTCTGAGTTAGTCCGGGGACACCACCGTGCCATCCCCTGGGCCGCGCCGTCTGATATGGTAGCCGTGCCGCCCAGTGGCTGCCTCAGTTCCCTCTAAACCAACTCCATTAGACTACCACACAGTTCAGGGCTGGGTGGCCGCTAGGCTGGTGGCTGCCAGTGGATACCCCCCCACAGGAAGTCCTCTCGGGCCCCAAACCCCTGGACGGGGCCCTGAGGTGGGCAGCCAGCAGGGCGAGAGAGAGATGTGATGTCACGTGGAGGCGTTTCAGGCACCAGACCCATCTGTGGAGGACCCAGGCGAGCACTTTGCCATCCGCTGCCAGCGTGTCTGGGCAGGGTGGTCCCCCTGTGTGCCCAGGACCGGAACGGAAGCCCATGGGGCTGTAGTAACTTGGGTGGAGGCCTAAAGATTAACAGAGATGTCCAGGCTGTTTTGGTTTTGGTTTAGTTAAAGGACTTACTAGAGCGAACTTTCTCAAGGCGGTCTCTGCTGGTCTCTGCCCAGGCCTTTCGCAGGCCTGGTGCCTGTGGGGACCGAGCACACTGGCCCTGCTGGGCCGGGGTCAAGGTCAGCTCTCCCCGCAGGTGGGGTTCAAGAATGACGGTCGGATCGTGGCCCTGGACATGGAGCACTACAACAACGGGGGCAGCACCCTGGATGAGTCCCTGTGGGTAAGTGTTTCCCAGCACGTCACCTCTTTGCAGTGCCCTGCAGCGACCTCAGTCTTGCCTGGAGTCCCTTTCCGTATAAGAGGCCCGAGGCCTCCTTCTGGTTGGCCGAGTATGAGTGACAGACACAGGGCTGAAGCTGCTTCCAGGCAGGCCTGCAGTGCTCCAGGCCTGGACGTCCTAGCCGGGGTGACTCAGGAACTGGGCCGGCCACTGAGACCGGGTGTGGTGGCGCATGCCTGTAATCCCAGCACTGAGAAGGCTAAAACAGGCAGATCATTACAAGTTGGAGCTATGTAGTGAGACTCTGCACCAAATATGTGAATAAATAAATAAAACGTGAAAATTAAGATACTGATTTCAAAGGAACAATTGCTCAAGCTTGGTGGCTCACTCCCTGCAGCCAGTGTGGGGCATAGTGCAGGCCAGCAGCTCCCGCAGGAGGCAGGAGGCCAGGCGGTGCCTGCCGGATTTCAGCCTCAGACCTCAGGGTGACAAACAGGAGCGGAGGACAAGGCTGTCACCGCATCCCCTGGCTGCCACAGGTGGTGGAGATGGGGCTCTTGAAAATGGAGAACGCGTACAAGCTGCCCAACCTGCGCTGCCGAGGCCGCGCCTGCAGAACCAACCTCCCGGCCAACACAGCGCTGCGCGGCTTCGGCTTCCCGCAGGCGGGGCTCATCACGGAGGCCTGCCTGGTGGAGGTGGCGACCAAGTGCGGCTTGTCCCCAGAGGAGGTAACACAGACTCCCGCACACCCCAGGGAGGCCCTGGAGTCCTCGCCCTGGAGGGGCAACCCCCAGTGGATAAGGTCAGGCTGAGACCCAAGGAATTGGAAGGGCAACTTCAGGAGAGCGGGCTGCCTTGTCACAGGGTGTGACAGCTCCGCAGCTGCCGTGCCCTGCACAGTTTGGGTGTCACGCTGAACCACATCCGCAGGCATTTTTTATTTTGAGACAGAATCTTGCTAAGTTGTCCATGGGCTCAAACTTTCAATCCTCCTGCCTCAGCCTCCTGGGATCATAGGCGTATGCCCAGCTGTCTTGGGGTATATCTGAATAGTCTGACTCATGTGGCCTAGGAACACCCACAAACCACACTGGGCTGGGTAGGACCACAGCCAAGGTCTCCCTGAAATTACTTGGGGCAGGTGGGGTAGACATGCAGGCTCGGTGCTCACTGCCACAACGGCTGTGAGGGCTTTGAGTACCTGTGCCATGGGCTGGAAGGGCACTCGGCTGGCCTTGCAGGATTGCATGGCTTGGGGACCATGGCTGCCAGGCCCCTCGCTTCTGCCTGCCTTCCCTCCCCAGGTCCGAGAGGTGAACCTGTACCAGGGAATCGAGCGGATGCCCTGTGGACAAGAGATCAACACCGAGGGCCTGGCCCGCTGCTGGAGCGAGTGCAAGGCCAAGTCTGCCTTCTCCCTGCGGCGGGCAGCCGTGGACAGGTTCAACGCGGGGAGTCCCTGGAAGAAGCGAGGGCTGGCCATGGTCCCCCTGAAGTTCCCGGTGGGCATTGGCAACGTTGCCATGGGCCAGGTGGGCTCTCACGGTGGCCACCAGGGCAGCACAGTGGCATCTCCCATCCCGTCCTACGGGAATCCCTACCTGGTGGTTTCAGCGTGCTGTCACTGAACTCTAGAGAGCTGTGTGGTCAAGCCGGCCTCCCACAGAGGAGCTGGGGGCCTCTGCTGCCCCCACACTTGTGGGGCACATCTGGGGAAATGCCTGGAGGCTCAGGTGGAATCTGGGCACTCAGTGGCCCAGGCTCCTCTTCCAGCTGTGGAAACATGTGGAGCCAGAAGCTGGGTGCAGGCACCACCTCCTGTGGCTGAGGCAGAGTCTGCTGCACCCAGAACAGTGCAGCACTCCTACAACTTTCCATGCCCAGGGCCAGAAGTTCATCTGAGAGTAGCTGCTGCGGGTGAAGACAGAGTCCTGGAAGCCTTATCTCTAGGAGGCTGCAGGGAGAAGGGGACAGGACAGTGGGTGTGGGCGTGGGCAGCCTCGAGAGACATGTTGGGTGTCTGCTGTGTGTGGAGGACCGCAGGGACAGGACCTCAGCAGAGGTCCCTTCTGCAGCAGCCCCTTGCCAGGGGCTTGGCCTGTTCCAAGGGTGTTGGGGGCAGCCTCTCTCCTCCTGTGGTGGCAGTGGTGGAAAAGGCCATCTGTCTAAGAGGATGACAGGTGGGACAGACAGATGAGACGGCCAGGGTGGAGCTGGCACTGTGAGCACAGCCAAAGCCCCATGGGCTCAGGAGGGGCCTGAAAACCCCACCCACTGTCCCCTAGTGTGTCCCGCAGCTGACGTCCACTTCAGGAGGCCTGGAGGCTGGTGCTGTCCAGGACCCTAGGATGGGGTCTCCGCGCCCCTGAAGTCCCTGATCAAAGCTCAGAGCACGGGCCATGTAGGCCGCTGTGTGCACCCCAGGTGGCCAGGGCCTTGCTGCCTTCAGGGCTCCCGCACCAGAGTCAACATCATCAGCGACAGGGTCTGCCGACTCATTCTACCCTGGCCACAGTCACTGTACCCCTCTGTCCGGGAGGATGGGTTTTCTGCTGCCGCCCTGGGCATCCCCAGCTTCCTCTGCTGACCAGGGCAGCAAGTCCACACCACTGAGACAAGCCCCTGGTGTGGTCGGTGGAGGCCCTGAGTCATCAGCCCTCTGGAAGGAGGGGAAGGCTCCCTGAGCCCTCGGCTCACGAAGTGGACTCTCGTCAGGGTGTCCTGAAGCCTTGCATGTCTCTGGAGCAGCGGCTCACAGTGCATACTTGGGCACCGGAGCCCTTGCCCACGGAGCCCGCTACAGAGCCAGCAGGAGGCGGGCTGGGCTTGGTTACGCTTGGCTTGGCAGGGCCTGCGGGATCGGAGGGAAAGACCATCTCTAAAGCCCACCCTAACCATCAGAGCCCAGCGCGGTGCCCGCCAGGGACCTCTGCTCACCCCCCTCATCCCGTGCAGGCCTCCGCTCTGGTCCACATTTATCTGGATGGCTCTGTGCTGCTCACACACGGCGGGATCGAGATGGGGCAGGGCGTCCACACGAAAATGCTGCAGGTAAGGTGCGGATCAGCGGTGCCGCTCAGCCTGTCCTGGTACACGAGGGTGTCCTGGAGAGGCCGGGGGTGCACCTCCCGGACCCCGGACAGGGCGGGAGCCTGGGCTGCAGCAGCCGTGTTCTCAGCAGGAGGCTGGTAGTGGGCCTGCGGCATGGTGAGGGGCTCTGAGAGGGTGGCTAGAGTGTGGGGCTAGAGGGCGCTGGCAGCAGAGGTGGCTTTCAGGATTCTGAGATGCCAGCAAAGGGCTCCTTGCTTACGCGCCTCCCGGCCGAATGGCCAGGCAAATCCAGGAAGCAAACGCGCGCAGAGATTGAATCCAGACGAGCTCCAGGGTCTCAAGGAAGCAGAGCTTCCTGGGCCTCCTGAGTCAGCATACAGCTGACAGCTCCACACTCCAGCCAGGCGGGGTGTGCACGCAGCTCCACAGGTAACCAAAGTGCCTGAGGCCAGGCTGCCCTGAAATCCAGGTGGTGAGCCGGGAGCTGAAGATGCCCATGGGGAACATCCACCTGCGGAGGACAAGCACAGAAACCATCCCTAATGCCAATGCCTCCGGAGGCTCCGTGGTGGCCGATCTCAATGGGCTGGCGGTGAAGGTGAGTGGCATCCCACCGCTACCCTCGGCGCTGAGCCACAGGCTGCGAGACTCCAGCTCATGCACGCTACCCTCGTGTCACCCCTGTCTCCTCGGCTACTGCCCTCTCATTGGCTGGAATGTGCTTTCAACCCCACCAAAGAGCCAGATCTGTCTGCACATCACCTCCCTGGGCTTGTGTCCGGCTCTCTTCCACAGCCCCACCCCGCCCCGCTGCACCACTTGCCCTGCCCAGGAGGCAGTCCACAGAGCAAACCCACCACATCTGAAGCTGACAGGTTTTGTGCTACATCCCACCTTCTTCACCTGGTTTAAAAGGCTCTGTCCCTAAGACGTGCTCGTACCTGCAGTGCCCATGCAGCCTTCAGGTGGTCCTCTGAAAGGGACGGTCCTACTCTGTGGCCCCTGGATCTCAGATAAGGCATGGGAGGACCAGCTGTGTTCTCTGAGTGAAATCATGGTCATAATTTTACTCTCGACATACAATCCTCAGGACGCCTGTCAAACTCTTCTGAGACGCCTTGAACCCATCATCAGCAAGAATCCCCGGGGGACGTGGAAGGACTGGGTGAGAATCGCCTGCTGTGCTTTATGGGAGGGTGGGGGCGGGGCCAGCAGATACCCGCAGACGGTCCGGGCACACAGTGGCAGGGAGGCCTGGCGCCAAGTCCTCAACTCACACAGCGGGCAACACCGACATCTGTGAAATTTCTTTTTTTAAATTTTTATTAATTTTATTGAGAAACAAATAGTAATGAGACAGTTTCAAAATAGGATAGTAAGACAGTTACAATAACTAATATATCACATATTGTTGTCTCCGTAGTAGTTATTCATAGTACAAGATACAGACATGATATCCTGTTCAAACACTATTAGTACAAATCTTCTCATTGAATTAAGAGAAAGTAGCCGTATATCTATCCTAACTATTTTGTATACACAGATACAAAATGGTCCTTCATTTATGTCCTCCTTTGTCATTTAGTTTTGTCAGAGATGGGTATTCCATT
This sequence comes from Octodon degus, assembly GCF_000260255.1. Taxonomy (NCBI): domain Eukaryota; kingdom Metazoa; phylum Chordata; class Mammalia; order Rodentia; family Octodontidae; genus Octodon; species Octodon degus. The sequence goes on along the minus strand of NW_004524601.1, from coordinate 938,223 downwards.
GCCATTCAAATATTGTGGGTGTGTGAATTCAGCAGAGTAATCCAATGTAGTCCAGTAGTCGTAGCGGGTTATCCGTAGGACTGTGCAGACCTCAAAAGTCATCTCTGAAATTGCTGGGCTCTGGACCTTGTTCTGTGCTCTACCTGTGCTTTCTACCACCCTCTTTGGTTTTTCCCCATAATTTTATTGAGAAACAAATAGCAACAAAACAGTTTCAAATCAAATTAGTAGGACAGTTTCAATAATTAACACATTGCATACTGTCTTCCTAGTGGTTATTTGTTGTACAAGATGCAGACATGATATCCTATTTATAAACACTATTAGAACAAATCCCTCTATTCATTGAATTAAGAGAATGTAGCTGTATGTCTATTCTAACCGTTTTGAATACACAGATACAAAATAGTCATTCATCTGTATCCCCTTTTTTTGTTTAGTTCTGTCATTTAAATATTATAGGTGTGTGAACTCAGCAGAATATTCCAAAATAGACCAGTAGTCCAAAATGGTATTGGGTCTTTCGCATGACTGGCAATGTCAGAAGTTGTTGACCTGAGTCCCCAACAGCTCATCATAACACAATGGTTTTACTTCTTAAACTTCATTTGTATACTTTTCTGCTGGATGGTTAAGACCAAAATAAAGCAAGACCTATGCAACAAGAGTTGTAGCTTTTGGGTCTGATAAGGTCAGTGAAACCCCCTCAGGATTTATCCTGAGATCCCATACCTCAGATTGTAGATCCTTTGTCAGTGTCAGCTATGTGGATGAGTCATGGCCATTGCTTGGCCAATGTGCTATCTGTGAAAGTCTGAGAGAATGTTTTCTCTCCATGTGACTCTCCTTAGGCACACTCTACATCATCGATCACTTTCCTCTTCGGCCTCATAATTTCCTTGATCAGAACATTTGGGACACTACTGAGTTACATGATGTTACAGTACAAGTTCTCATATGTCCTGAGTTTTAATTGACCTTGGAAGGCTAGGGCCAGAATGTTGGCTTTCCTTGTAGCCCTCCTTTTCCCTAATTTTTGGTCTGCAGACTTAGGTTGTTAACCCTCCAGAAGAGAAGCTTATTGTTATTACCATTCAAGCTAGGCAGTTGAGCTTAACCTCACTATCTGTCTGAATATCAAATATCTTAGGCATAACATGGAACAGGTATTTTCATTAAGTATTGAAATGTTAAACTTTAAGTCCATACAGAATATGACGAAAAAAATTTTTAAAAATTAAAATAAATTTTAAAAATAGGAATAAAGAATTATATATGTTTACACATAAGTCCAGAAATCTAACCGTAGACAGCATTGTAGCAGGACAGTCCCGCAACACTCCTTTTCCTGTCTCCTGCCTTCATTCCCCGCCCCCTTCTTTTTGAACAATCACCTCCCTGAGAGACAGCAGGCAGTAGCCGGCTGCCATGACAAGCAGCCCGTATTCAGAAGGCGTCTGTGAAATTTCTACTGGAGCACAAGAGGGTTTTCCTGCCAGGATGTCTGTTTTCAGCCTGAATGATTAAAGTCCCGGCCTTTGGAACAGGCTGCTCTCTGGATAACAGCGACAACCTATTTCTTCTCCTTTTTGGGCTCCACTGTTCCTCAAGTAGAAAGGCAATAAGGGACTCACTCATTCTATAAAAGGGAAGTCGCCCAGGCTGTCATTGGGAACGGGAGCCAGCCACGGAGGTATGCAGGCACTCACTCGGGCTGCAAATACCTGGCTGCTTCCACCGAAGCGCGGGGAGCCTAGCTGGGGAGAAGATGCCCGTCCGGAGGTCCCCGTGAGCATCTTGGGTCCCGGCGAGGAGGCAGCAGACGGTGTGGTCCGGGTGCTGGGCCCACGGTGCAGGGACACCAGCTTCACAACATTAAGGCATGGTTTGGGGGTCCTCTTAGAGGGTTCTGCTGAGAAGCAACTCCAGGCTGGGGTGCAGCTCCGGGTAGAGCCCATTCCTAGCCTTGGCTTTGATTCCAGCCACACTCCCTCCCCCCTGGAAGGGTCCTGCTGCTTCCGAGGTGTGGGCCACTTGAGGTGGGTGCTCCAGAGCCTTCCTGGAGCCTTTGCCTGTGCCCTGCTGTGCCCAGCTGCAGGAAGTGGCACAGTGGTGTGCCCAGGGTGGCCGTCCCCGCAGCCGTCCATCCTTGTAGGATGCCGCCTGTCCTGGGTGGCGGAGCGCCTCGCCACACTTCTCCCCCGTGACCTAACCCTTGCTTTTCTGGGAAGCAGCCAACTTTGTGCAGTCAGAGGAACTTTCTGTGGTGGGGTATCATGTAGCAAAATTACTCCCTGCCACAGAAACAGGGAGGAGCTGGAGCTAAAACTGAGCGTGCGGCCACTACTGTCCCCGACTGCCACGGGCACAGGCTCCCCTCTCGGGTGGTGAACTCATCAGCCAAGCATGGGGTGCCACCCTGTGCCTCTGTGTCACCCACTGGCACACAGGCCCAGGCCGACACCGTCACGCATGCAGGGAGGCATGCTTGGAGAGGGAGGACCTAGAGGACCCTCCTCACCCCTGCAGCCCAGAGCCACCAAACGCAGGTGCAGCGGCAGTGTGGGGACCCTCTCCCCACACACCATCTCACGCATCCCGGCCTTCCTTCACAGGCGCAGGCTGCGTTCGACCAGAGCATCAGCCTCTCTGCTATCGGATACTTCAGGTGAGTAGGCCTCACATCGCGTGCTGTCAGTCTTTGAGGCTGAACCCAGCCTTCCACTGCTGCGTCCTTATTTTTTATCGTGAGGCAGGGTCTCGCTAAGTTTCTAAGCGCTCAGGTTGGGCTCCGGCTTGTGACCCTCTTCCCTGGGTCTCCCAGCAGGGTACCTTGAAAAAGAATTTCAGTCCTGTTTTCACCTTTGGCAGTACGTGACTTTGTGCCTTCATTTAATCTTGACTATAAAGAACATTCGGCTGTCGCTAATCCCAGACCGGGACTTTTTCTGGGGAAAGCAGGCCCCACGCAAGACCAGCCAGCAGGACTCCACATCCCCCCTTGGGGGTCGGTGCTGGGCTGCTCCGCAGGGCATGGCTCTTACAGCATGGTGCCCCCCTTAGTCAAGGAACAAAGGTAGAGATGCAAGTGGCCCCGGTGAGACAGGCGCCGTGCCCACCTGGAAAGGGATGTGGCACTGGCGCCAGCCACGTGGCCTCAAGTGGGGCATGAGAGCTGTCTCTCGCTGTGGGTGAGGGTTTGCCTGTCACGCTGCGCAGCAGGGTGACACAGAGCTGCCTGCCACGGCCCTCGGCCTGCAAGAGTGCTGGGAGCCTTCCTTGCACGTAGTGAGCTGTACGGGAAGGGAGCAGGGGTGACCGGGCCAAGGCTCCAGCTCCTGCAGTCACAGTGTCCTGCTCCTCCAGGGGCTATGAATCGAACATCGACTGGGAGAAGGGTGAAGGCCACCCCTTCGAGTACTGCGTGTATGGGGCTGCCTGCTCCGAAGTGGAGGTCGACTGCCTGACAGGGACACACAAGGTCAGTGCTGACAGGCGAGGTCTTGGGGCACGTTGTGGCCCTCGGCACCCCATGCGCTCTCGGGAGCCATGCTGCTGGCCCGAGGTAAGCTCTGATGGTGCCAGAGAACAGAATTCAGGAGTCACCTGTGAGGTGACACTTCCATGGGAACCTGGCAGCCCTGTCTGGCAGCCCCTGCCCTTCACCAGAGAATCCCGGAAGAAGCTACTTCAAGAAAAGAAGAGCCTGAAGGGGTGTCAGCTAGTGGGCACTGCTGGCAGCCTTGCTCACTGTGGGGAATAGGCCGGAGTGCTCCTGCAGGGCCCCTGGGTATCCAAATCTGCTGACCAGCACCAAGGGTTGGCCGGGCCTGGCCAGCTCTCAGAACCTTGGTGCCAGCCAGGTCCCTCTTTTTAGCTAGTTCCAGCACGTTCTTGTGCAGGATGTGCACATATTGACACACAGACATACACATGCACACACCTGTGCCTGCGCACACATACTCACACGCACACACACGGCTCACAGACCCAGTTTCTCTGCTTGCAGCCCGGCTGCTGGAGGAAGGAAAGCTGCTCAGCGGTGCTGTGGCAGTGGCCTGGGCTCATCCACACAGTAAGTGGGCTGTGCTTCCTCGCAGAGCCGTGGGACCAGTGCGCCAGTCTGGTGCGACCCCTGCGAGGCCTGCCAGGAGCAAGCCCTGGTCTTGCTGGTCCCACATGTCCTGAGCTTCCAGTCTTGGGTGGCAGTGGTGTTCAGATAAAAGTTTTCACTTTGGGGATCCCCACACATGCCTCCTGCACCCCAGCCAGCCTCATCTGTGGGATCCTGCACGCCTCTCCTGGCTGCCTGCCCAAGATGTGGCTGGGCTAAGCCTATCTCAGCCTGGGCTGAGCCGTGGCTACTTTGAGCTCCCACGACAGAGTGGCTGCCCACCCACCTCCGCTCTCACACCGAACTCCTTCCCCTCAGAGAAAAGCTGGAGAGACGTAACCGCTTGGATTTCGCGCAGCGTGTGTGTGCCTGGGCTGTTAAGATTCCAAGTCAGGGCTAGCCTTGCTCTGAGCTCCACTGAGTCCTCACAACTTGGTGGGCTCCTCGGAGTGCACCAAGCCGTCTAATTACGACATCTAGCTCTGCAGCCCAGGAAGTGTCACCCTGCACCAAAGGCCATCTCCCGACTCCCTCGCTGGGCCTGCTTTCCGGCCAGCCCCTTCTGGTGATAGAATCACCCCATTCCTACGACATTCCTACAGCATAGTCCGTGCCCTCACTGGCTGGTGCTGCGTGTCCAGTCACCACAAACACAGCAGCTAAAAATAATAAATCCGAGCTGCAGCCCCTGCTCGGGTCAGACCTGGGAGTGACTTGTCTGGGTGACCCCGGCTTGGGGTTTCTTGTGAGGCTGCTGTCACCTCGTGGCTCCTGGGGCCAGGACACCTGCCTCTAAGTCACACCCCACGGTTCCCATGAGGCCTCCGTTTGCCTGCACTCCTCACAGGCCCTGCCTGCGGGCTCCCTGGGTCAGCGGCCATCGGAGCGCAGGGTGCTGCTCTGTCGCTTCTGCAGTCCGCAGCGGCCAGCAGGCTCAGAGAGCTTCGTGTCCACCACAGCCGTCCGCGGGCAAGACGAGGAGAGTTTTCACTGCCAACAAGCATTCTGAACCAGTGTGTGTTCTGGAAAAGCGGGGTGGGAAGGTCACACAGGAGAACTCGGGGTCCCCTCTGCCTGCGAGCTCTGTTGTGGCAGAGTCGCTGAGTCTCAGCAGCAAAGGCGCAGGATTCTGGGGCACGGTGGTGTCACAGCAGCTGGACCTGCATCCCCATCTGTGTCGTCAGACAATGAGCTCACATCAGACCTAGTCCTTGTCCAAGAGTGGAGCGTGCAGAGCATTGGTGACCGTTACAGCTGCTGCCACCACCCAGCTCCGCACCTCCGAAAGCGCCCTGCGCCGTGGGCCCTGTGGTGACACTGGCCGCTGGGATGGCCCAGTCACAGGGCTTCCTTCTCAGTGTCATCCCCGACACTGTCACGGATCAAATGCAGTCTGTTCCACCACCCAGCTGGAGGCAAAGTCAAGTACTTGTGTTTCTAAGAAGAAAAAACAGCTACTTGAGAGTATTTGCGCAACTTTTACAGTCTTACATGGCAAAGTCTTTGTTTTTTGTTCCTCCTGAAACAGTATGGCCAGGGAATCTCTGTCCCATGGCGGCAGGCGGGAGGCGCTCCTCAGAGTCTCCATGCTCAGTCACCTGCAAGGGGCCGACACTGGGCTTTCTCTCTATTCTAGAACATCAGGACAGACATCGTCATGGATGTTGGCCACAGCATCAACCCCGCCCTCGACCGAGGCCAGGTGGGTGCCACTCGCCCTGTTGGGGGCAACAGGGGACCCCGCACACCCGGACAGCCTTCCTGCCGCCCCCTCCTCAGCACGGCCGCAGCCAGAGACAGAACTCGCATTTCCTACCGCGTAGGAAGGAGGGACAGGTGTGCAGGGCTTGGGAAGAAGGTGCTTTGTGGTGGGAGCAAGGCTGCTGCAGAGAGGTGACCCAGAGGCCACTGCTGGGCCCCGAGCCCTGGGCTAGAGGTGTGAGGGCCTGCACCTGCGCGCTCCCGTGTCAAGCAGTGACAGGCAGGCAGGCAGGCGGGAGTAACCAAGCCCTACACTTACCGCATTGGTCGCTGAGCGGCAGCCTCTGTTCCGATTTCTAACCAATTGGAACTAACTGACCAGACTGGGACGCCCCAAGTGCCTAGCTTCTCTCAAAGACACAAAATGTGCCCTCCTTGGGCCTGCTGGAGTCCCACACTCATGACGACTCGGGCCCCCCAGGAACCTTCCCACACGCGCATCACAGATTCCAGCCCCTCTTGGGTAGAGTGTCCTACGGGTCCCAGAAATGTGTCACAGGATGGGAAGAACTGCAGGAGGGGAAATCTGAGGAGCCCTGGGGAGGAAGCCAGGGCAATCACAGTGAAAGAAGGAGTCAGCGCAGTCAGACCCATGTCCACAGCTGGCCCAAGGCCGGGGCCCAGGCCGGGGCTGGAGTGGGACCAGAGAGACCAGGGCCCAGCAGGAAGAGCCCCAGCCCAGGTGGCGGTGACAGGAGCTGAGAGTGGCTGGGCCTAAGGGTGATTATCAGCACCATGGGGTGGGAATGAGGAAGGAAGGAAGTCCCAGGAGGGTGTGGAGGAACTGGGGGCCTGGCCCAGGAAGCCGAGGCCACTTCCCGCTACTGCAGGGGACACCGAGTGCAAACACAAGGCTGTCGCAGCTGTCACATGGGCAAGGCGTAGGCTCAGATGGCCTGGCCTCTGAGGAGCTGGTTCTGTGTGGATGTGGATAGCAGGGGCTTCTGCGCACAGCAGGGCGCTGTGACCTGGTGCTTGTTGCTGACTTGGTGATGTCTGGAGAAGCCCTGGGGTCGGCCTCCTGCACGTGCGCCTGTCACCCTGAGACCTCATGGGGACGCTGCTCAGTGTGGGATTTGTCGGAGCCAGGTTGAAGGCGCCTTCATCCAAGGCATGGGGCTGTACACCTCGGAGGAGCTGAAGTACTCGCCCCGGGGTGCACTGCACACGCGGGGCCCTGACCAGTACAAGATTCCAGCCACCTGTGACGTCCCAGCCGAGCTGCACATCTCCTTCCTGCCTCCATCCGAAAACTCGAACACCCTGTACTCGTCCAAGGTGAGCCAGGCAGCGAGCATCTGTCAGGCTGGGTGACACCCACGGTGTGGTGCCCTTCACTCCCAAGTGCAGTGCACTTGCGCCAGGGTCACAGCAGACACCTGCAAGCGCTCATCGACAGCAGATGCACAGCGTGAGAGAGAAGGCTTTCCGGGGCCCAAATGTGACCGTTGTCGTGGAGGAGCTGCCCTTCCACATACTCCTCTTCACACGCGTGCGCTGCTGTCTTGGCGTGGGGCCATTTCTTAGGCTAGCGTCCTAAGGACAGGAACTGGGGCAGAAGCTTAAGTTACATCTTTTACTAAGAGCTTATGTGGACAACACATAGGACCCGTGCATCTGCACACACACGCAGAGACTGGCCGTAATCTTGCTGCCTGCTTCCTGCAGGGCCTCGGGGAGTCTGGGGTGTTCCTGGGGTGCTCCGTGCTCTTCGCCATCTGGGATGCAGTGAGCGCCGCGCGGCGGGAGAGGGGGCTGCCCGGGAGGCTGGCGCTCTCCAGCCCGCTGACCCCGGAGAAGATCAGGATGGCCTGCGAAGACAGGTTCACCAGCATGGTAGGTCTGCCGGAGAGGCAAGTCAGATGGGTAACGCTGGTCCCTGCCTCGGTGTGTTTAGGCCGCAAAGCAGAGTGGCCCTGAGCTCACGCCTGCAGCTGCCCAGCTGGGCCCGCTCAGCTGAAGGCTCGTGTCCCCCCCATCTTGTCTCGTCCCCGGAGTAGCTCAGTGTCCTCTGTAGACCCTGCATGGCCAGGCCAGGACCGGGGTGCACAGCCACAGTCAGCCCCTCTCCCAATAGGCCGGGAGAGCCAGCCGGGACCCTTCCCGGTGTGTCCATCCACACTCAGCTCCCGGTTGCCTGCATGGAGCAGAGCTCTTGTGCTGGAAAGAGCCATGGTCACAGCTGTCCCGTGACCATGAGAGGTGTCCTCCTGCTGGGAGGGGCCCTCCACATCCCCACCTCACCTCCACAACTCACCTCTTCCTCATAGAGGAACAGAGATTGGCCCGACTTTCCTCCCCTCCTGAGTGTGAGTGACGTGTGGAGCCCCCAAGCCTCGTGGGCCCTCCAGGCCTGTGCTCCCGACCTCTCAGCACCCTGCTCTCCGGGGCCCATGTTCTGCGGTGTTCCATGCGAGTAACAACATTTTCTACCTTTGTTCTCTTCTTCTAGATTCCGAGAGACGCCCCTGGATCCTACGTTCCTTGGGATGTCCCCATATAAGCGCACACAAACCTCTGGAGGAGAGGGTGGCGCTTCGCACCGCAGCCCAGACAGCCACCCTCTTCTCGGGCAGCTGCGCGGCATGAGAGACCCTGCTGAGCACCCTGCCTGTGTGAGAGCCGGTTCAGCTAGATAGGTGATAGATAGGTGGTAGGTGATAGAGTGTCGATACACTGATGATACATGATAGGAGATAGCTCACCAGTGATGAGAGATAGATGATAGATATAGAAGAGACTGATTAATAGGCATTTGCAATTTGTAAAGCACACTTTAAATGGCATGACTATGAACTCCTTCCCTCGAGGGCGGTATTCACCATTGCTGTGTCCCTGGGCTGGAGCACAGGATGATTTCTATGTGATTTGTATCTGGCTTGTATTTACCAATAAAAATTATACTGTCTGCTGAAAGACAACTGTCTGAGGGAGCTCCTCATTGGCGTCATTGCTTTTTTGTTCGTCTCAATGTCCTGTCCACCTGGGGCGGGGTCTCCAGAGTCCGTGGGACCCAGGGAGAAGCATGCATTAGACTTCATCAAAACTGAAGGAGAAAGTGCCTTAAAGGGCCCTTGGACGCCTGAGTCCTGGGAATGTTGCTGGGTGACAGAGCAGTGGCTTAGGCCATCATGTCCCTAGGCTTAGTCCCCCCAGCATGAAACAAGTAAGTTGGAAAGAAACCCAGAAAATAGGAGCGAATATTTGCAAATGCCATGTCTAGTAGGGACTGTATCTAGGATATACAAGGAACACAACTCAACAGGAAAAGACAGCACAGTTTTTAAAATGGGCAAAGGGGACGAGCAGACGTAGCTCTGAGGAGACAGCTGCCCAGGGAGCCCAGGCAAAGTGCGGCAGCTCACCAGCAGTGAGGAGGTGCAGACCAGAGCCACAGCGAGACACCGCTGCACACACATCCACACCAGGGGCTGGAGCCAAAGCCACGGACGATGGCAGGCGCTGTAAGGTGTGGGGAGGGGAGGGGTGGGTGGGACAGCGTGGCAGTGCGGTGCTGCCTGGTGAGCTCGGGGTCCTAAGGTCATTCCGAGAACCAAGAAAAAAAAGTGTGGAGAAATGCGACCCGGTCATTGCCGATGGAAGGCAAGACAGCACAGACACCGTGGAGAGCAGTGGGCAGTCCCTGAACAGTGGGCACGGACTGCCTCACGGACACCCGGGTACACGCTCAAGGACCCCAAAGCATGCATCCACATCAACTGTGTTCAGCAAGTGTTCACAGAGTTCTCACAACCACCACCAAGTGAAAGCAACCTAAAAAGTTTCTGCCATTTGATGCACAAGAGATGAGACAGCCACACGAGGCGCTTTGCTCAGCTGGAGAAAGGGTGAAGCGCCAGGGCAGGTCCCACACAGCCTGGAAACGTCATCTGGGTGTGAGTCCCAGACACGTGCTGTACAGCATCATCCCGTCTGCACACCAGGCCACCACAGGAAGTCACAAGGACAGCTCAGGGCAGGGGATGGGGGTGGTGACCGCCAGCGGGCATGCGGCATCTTTGGGAGGCACCAAGGAATTACTGGTGGGGAGCGTAAGACACGTTTGGGCACCAGCAGGGCTGGTGAGGCTGGGCCCTGGCCCTGGCCCTGGCCCTGGCTCTGGCTCTCACTCTGTCTCTCTCTGTTTCTGTCTCTGTCTCTGTCTCTCTCCTTCTCTCTCCCCCATCTCTGTCTCTGTCTCTCTCTCCCCCGTCTCTCTCGTCTCTCTCTGCCTCTGTCTCTCTCTCTCTCCCCCCGTCTCTGTCTCTCTCTCTCTCTCCCCATCTCTATCTTTCTCTCTCCCCATCTGTCTCTGCCTCTGTCTCTCTCTCTTTATCTCCCCGTCTCTCTCTGCCTCTGCCTCTGTCTCTGTCTGTCTCTCTCTCCCATTTCTGTCTCTGTCTTTCTCTCTCCCCCATCTGTCTCTTTCTCTGTGTGTGTGTCTCTCTCGCTGTCTCTCTGTCTCTGTCTGTCTGCCTGTCTCTCTCTCTCTCTCTCTCTCTCTCTCTGCTCTATATATCAGAGCAGATCTGAAGCCCCAGCAGCATGCCTACCCTTCAAGCAGAAATTCCAGTACTAAGGATTTATCCAAACAGAAATTCTTGTTCAAATGCTCAAAATGAAGTCCAAAGGGTTTCACTACAGCAGATTTGTAATAGCAAAAATTAAAAATCATTATACAGTAAATCAACAGCTGGCTGATCAGTTAGTCATCCTGATGGTAGCATTTCTGAGAGCTTATTCTGTGCCTGGCACAGCCCTCAGCACTTTGCTTAGGAATTTTTTCCCCCTGGCACCAGAGATTGAATTCAGGACCTTGCACTTGCCATGCAAGCACTTATTGCACTGAGCTGTCTCCCTGGCAGCCCTTAGCACTTTGTATTTCATGATTAATTACTTAATCCACACAACAGCCCTATGAGGTGTGATTATTTTGTCCACTTCACAGGAGAGGCCACTGAGGCACAGATAGGCCAACTTAAAGAAATTTGAAAAGAGACGTAGATTATGTGTCGAGTTTTAATGCAGGTGTGGAGAGAAGCAGGAAGTCAGGCAGCTGAGAAATAATGGGGTCACAAGCCCCCAGGGGGCTATCAGGGACACCTTCTCAGTCACGGCAGCCCAGCCTGGGAGCAGTCCCACCAAGAACCAGGGCTGTGACTCGGCGGTGCCTGCCCCTCCCTGCAGCTGCAGACCGTGGGGTCACCGCAGGCCGGAGCGTGCGGTGGGTAGCCTCCGGGCTGAGTGCGGAGCCTGTGCAGAGCCCGAGTCTGCGGGGACACCACCCTTGGTGCTGGAAGAAGGCCACAGGGCTGTGCCCTGCCCCGAGGGCACAGAGTGACAAGTGGTCACTGGAAAGCTCTGATGAGCCACGCCTGGTGGGGAGAGCAGGACGGAGCAGGTGAGGCAGGGCTCTGAGGGCCGCGTCAGAGGGACTGGTGGCTGAGGGACACCGGCTTGCACGTGACCGCTGGGCAGCGCCTCCGGGGTCCCCGTCGCTCCTCCATTGCTGCCATGAACATTGGGGTCCCAGGAGCTGCGGCCCAGCGGCCCAGCTTACAGCACCCTTCGGGCGGGGATGGGGGGGTGCCTCCGGGCAGAAAGAGCCTGGCCTGGCTCTCCATCGTCACAGGGGGCTCCCAGGCACCAGACTCAGGGTGTCCCCAGCAGGTGTCCCCATCACTGAAGCCATCGTGGAGGCTCAGCCCACCAGCGCCGACACCCAGAGCTGCTCTCTGCGCCGCCACTGCTCAGGCCCAAGCCTCTACCCGAGTCTGAGACAGAGCCTGCCTGGCCACACCGAGCCGAAGATCACCTCACTCCCGGGCCACGGCCACGGTGCCCCTCCCCGCTCTGCACAGCAGAGCCTGACCCTCCCGCGGGCTCACACGCACACGCTGATGCACTGATTTTGTTCATTTCGCTGGGGAGGCCAGTGAGGCACAGAGAGCCCGAGAAGCTTGGAAAGTCATAGTTTCTGATATAAATGTTTCAACTTTACTTGCTAGAGGGTCATGATGCATGCTGCATGTATGTATTCCTGTGTGAAAACCACACTTAGGCATCCTCAGATGATATCTGAAAAGCATTGGCCTGAGGGTTCTTACTTTCTGTTTCATGCACTTTCTTGTTTTTGGCTTTCCAAGCAAACATCGGTGTTCCTTTTGTAATTAAAGGGGTGCCGGCAGGCATGGGGCTCGCAATCCCACCCGCCTCCCCTTGCGCTGGGCCTGCGCCCCAGGTGGGCCTGGGCCCAGGTCTCTCCAGGGAGGAGGCGGCATTCCCTGATGCAGTGGGAAAGCAGCTCTGCGGGGCTTGAAGACAGTGGAGGGCAGCCGGGAGACAGGAGACGGAGGGCAGCGGGCAGCCAACCGCCGGCTCGAGACTCTTGAACATGGCTCAGCCAACTCCCCGGCACCCGCCCAGGCCCCTCCCTGAGGCAGAGGAGGAGGAAGTGGTTTTGCACGCAGGTCCGGCCCCTGAAGGGCTGAAGCAGCCCGGGCAGCGGCTGCCTCTCGGTTGTTCTTCCTTTCCAGCATTGAGGGAAGGAGAGAGCAAAGGGTGTGTTTTCCAGTGATGAGCACCAAACTAGTCTCCCACTCCCATGCACCCCGCCCAAGGAGAGCCAGAACTGTGCAACACATGGCCTTCCGTGCTTCCCTGAAGTACCGCAAGAGAAAAGGTTAGTGCTGTCCAGGTGTGAGCTCTCGCTGCTGTCCTCCAGAAGAAAGGTGACCGCTTGTCCTGCCCAAATGAGCCAAATCCACTTCTGTGCTATGCAGTGTTAAATTACAAAGAACGAAGTTTGATCAAGTCAGGAATACGATCAACAAAACATTCTGAATGGTTCTTTCCACACAGAAATAACCCTCGCGCCCAGGAAAGCGGCCTGTCTGAACAATCGTTTCCTCGGCGCAGGTCGCCAGGGTAGTTCAGTGAATTTATTGAATTTGTTGCTCGCTCTGTCTGGGGAAGCAAAGTAAAGCTCAGAGCTCTCCAGAAACTGCCTTCTCTCGCACTCATCCATCCTCTTCCTCCTTGAGACTCCCTCACCAGCATCCCGATCTGCATAGGACTTCAGCCCCACAAACGCACTAGTCGATGACGTGGCTCCTGCATTAAGCAAGGACAATGACCACCAGGGCTATGGGCAGGATGTGGATTCCCAGACCCAGGATCCCCCAAAGGCTTGGCTCACAGGGATCCTCGGCTTCCAGTCAGTGCGGGAGATGCTCAGGCTCCCATGTTGCGAGATGTGAGGCTCGTGGTGCTGAGAATTGGCCGTGAGCCCTCAAGTGTGTGGGACCAGATGCACCCTGGGGTTGCCCCCACCCCCAAAGCACAGACCACAAGCCCGGGTGGCCCTTGTGGCCCCTATACCAGGTACAATGTGCAGCTACAGCGACTGTGATCTAGTCCACTGAGCGTTCAGGAGTTTCACTACAGGCGCAAGAGTTTGGAAGGTATCCTTAGAAACTACATGGGCCAGCCCTGCTCACTCACCCGCTCTCCACTAGGAGACACATTTCCACAATCACCTGGCTCCAGCAGGATCAGCCTACCGAGAGCATACAGGGTGGCTCCGCACTGCCTGGAAAACCATCTCCCACTCCTTGGTCCTCTCCCTGCCCTGCAGCAGCTCAACAATGAATGGAAGTTCAGGTATGTGTCTTCCGTGATTATAAATATTTGTCTCATTTTGAGGCCAAGCACCCCAAATTGGGAGTTATTCTGCTGCACCCCTATTATCTGGTTCAGAAGAGGCGGCCCTGTGGGGACCCCAGCTAGACTGGACATCTGCACCCTGGGAACCCCCCCCCCCTTGCCTGGCTTCTTGCGAGCCAGAAGGGACAGTACCAAACCGAAGTCAAAGCAGGCGTCTCTCAAGCAGGAGGGACTGAGAAGACTCATCTGTTAAGAAATCTCCATCCTTGGACTGGGGAGATAGCTCAGCGGCACAAGTGCCTGCTTGGCAAGCTCAAGGTCTTGAGTTCTATTCCTGGAACAAAGAAAGAAAGAAAGAAAGAAAGAAAGAAAGAAAGAAAGAAAGAAAGAAAGAAAGAAAGAAAGAAAGAAAGAA
>NW_004524601.1:918448-924168 GCF_000260255.1 Octodon degus | reverse complement strand
AGAAAGAAAGAAAGAAAGAAAGAAAGAAAGAAAGAAAGAAAGAGGAAGAAGGAAGAAGGAAGAAGGAAGAAGGAAGAAGGAAGAAGGAAGAAGGAAGAAGGAAGAAGGAAGAAGGAAGAAGGAAGAAGGAAGAAGGAAGAAGGGGAAGGGATCTGCATCCCTGATTGGAGTTTCAAGGTGCTGAATCCTCCTCCCTCCCAGCAACAGCCCCTCCATTGGTTATCAGGTCAGTGGGAGAGTTTGTCGCAAGACAGAGGCTTATCTCGACCCGCCCCCCAGTGTGGATTCACTGCACTGCCCACCTGCCTGCACCCAGGCTCTGCCTAAAAGCACCAAGAGCCAGACTATGAAAGGGGACTGCCACCACTAGACTTCCACCATAGGGGACAAAAGGACTTTCCTAAATCCAAGTAATGCAATACGCATTTTTTAAAAATGTATTTGGTTGTTACAGGGTTTCACTATGCAGCTCGTCCACTGGCCCCTACGACATGTATTTTTGAGTAGCCACTTAAACTCAAAAGCATTCTTGTGATGTCTCAGTTTGGCCACGACCTCAGTTACGTACCACGGCCAATGATGTCAACAGCTAAATGCACATTTCTTTTTTCATATTTATTTATTTATTGGATACGGGGTCTCACTACACAGTTCAGGCCTGTAGTGATCCTCCTGGGTCTACCTCCCCAGCACTGGGATTACAGGCGTGCACCACCACGACCAGTTTCAGGGACAGCATGGCACGCCTGGGGTTCCGGGGCCCGCACGGCATGTGGTACCAGGGATCAGACCCGGGTCCTTGTGCTGACCAGGCAGGTGCCTAGACTGCTGAGCTATCTCTCCGGCTCCCCTTCCTTGATTTCTATCACCACCTTGTCTCTGAGCCAGTTGTTTTTGGCTTCTCCGTGTGAGACCTGCCCCTGCCCCTCTGTCCCCACCAGCTGTGTGATCTGCTCTCATGGAGCCACCATCACTACTGTAGAAGGGGAGCCAGGTACACCCCGCTCAGGCGAGAGGCTTGTAGGGAGCCACGGAAGCTGGAAAATCAGTCAAAGGCGTGTAGGCAGGACTAGGCCTCAGTGCCTAAGACAAACAAGCTACCTCAGCCCTGAGATGAGCACCCAGGTTACTGGTTACAGGCAGCTACTGGTCACTAGGCAACCTTGTGTCATGTGTTACTAGCTTTGCGGGAGGCATAAATGAATGCAGGTTTCATCGTGCTAGCGCAAGAGTCCTGCCCATCAGGCCGACTACCGACCACCTGGCCCAGCTTTCGTCTTCTTGTCCATCTCCCATTGCCGTCGCTGTGTCTCCCTCGGCAGAACCACTCGCAGTAACACCAACAGATCCCTACATAGGCTTTTTTTTTTTTTTTAAGTCTAAGACAAGCACAGATGGGTCCAGGTGGCTTCTTTGGTTGTCTAGGCCTTGGCTTAGCTTTAGACAAAGAAAATAGAGGGCAACCTCCCTCGCCTTTACCAGAAGAAACCCGACTCTTTCCTTGACTTCTTCCTCCAAGACTTCCTCTACTGCTGCGGAAGCTCCTCACACACACATAACTTATGGGGGATGAGGCCAAGAGAAGCGGCTCCACCTGAGCGGCCAGCACAGCGCCTGGCCTCGGAGGCCCTCCTTCCAGGAGAGCTCACGCCCTGCCACAGAGGCACAGGGAGGGACACGCCACACTAATACTGGTTTCCTGGATGAGAAAGCACGCACGTTCCGTGTAGGTCTGCGTGCTTGTCCAGGGAGGTCTGTGCAGATAGTGGTGCTGCTATTTGGGGCCAGAAGAAGTCCTTTTGCAGCCTGGGTATTTTTATCGCAGGCAGCCAAATTAGATAGAAATAGTATAGGCAGTCAGACAGGGCCAGGCCCTCGAAGGAGACAGCCCAGAAGACAAGGTACCTTGCAACTGTGGGAAGGGCGGATGCTCCTGCTGTGAGCCAGACCTAAAGACCAAAGATCCAACAAATGCCCACCTCCCTAAAGATTAGCATCTGGGATTGATCTTCACCCTGAGAAAGCCAGGAAAAATCATCATCTGATGGCTACCAGACAAGGTCCTGCTCTATATTCATGCCCGCTTGCTACATGACTCACTTCCCTATTTGGTCCTAGACTTAATAATTTCACCTGAGCAGTGGTGCGTGTCATCCCATTGGTGGAACATAGCTTTTTCTTTTAGCTTTCCAGAATGTTTCCTTTATTTTTTTATTTTTATTTTCTTTATTGAGAGACCACAGCTTTGTCCCACCCCACATCCACCTATGCTAGTTCCCCCTTTCTCCACCTTAGACCCACATGGTTTTACACTATAAAAGTCCGTGGAAGAGACAGCTTCCCAGGAACAACCCACTTGGGCCCCCTTTCTGTCCCTGTCCTGGACAGGAGCTTTCTTTCCCTCAATAAATATATTCTGCTCATAACCTCCGTTTGTCCCTAAAATTCATTCTTCAGTTTTAGAGAACACGAACTCATCTAGGTCAGGTCAGGAGGTCATTTTCCCCTGTATCATTTGGAGGTTCCCTGTATCATTTGGAGGTTCCCTGCATCATTTGGAGGCCACCCACCCAAGACCAGTTTTTCTCCCCATATCACTTTAAGTGTGCGTCTGTTGGGGCATAGCAAATTGTCATACAGACTGTGATGGGCACTCCCAAAGTCAAGTCATAACCTCTTTGGGGACAAAGATACTGTGTTTTCTAAATATCCCTTCCCATGTGCATGAGGAATTGGCATCCCAGAAATATCACGGGCAGACCACTGAGTCACAGGCCAGCAGGAGGGGAAGGGAGGCCTCTCACAACATCAGGAGTAGTAATAATAATAATAATAATAATAATAATACATTGCAAAAAAAGAGAAAGATATAAAGCCATCAGCCCATGACATACACATACACTTCTCCACCAAAGACAAACAAGTTAAGTAAGCCAGCTCTGTCTTATTCTTTCTCTGCTTTAAGAATGCACAGTGTGCTGGGAGATAGCTCAGTGGCTTCAGTGCCTGCCTGGCAGGCACAAGGTCATGAGTTCGATCCCCCCTACTCAAAAAAAATACACAACGATGTACGCATGGCACCAACTTAGTAGTAAGAAAAAGACCTCTTGTAACCAAAATCCGATTATTTCTGACACACAATGAACTTTCTAGTATTAAAAACAAAAACAAAAACATCAGGAGCAGCTGGGTACATTAGTCTCAGAGCCCAGGCTCTGTAGGATTTTAAGACATTCCTAAAGAGTGTTCAGGGGCTGCAGAGACAGCTCAGAGGTCTAAGTTGCTGCCTGTAGAAGCACAAAGACCGCAGGTTCTATCCCCGGTACCACGTGCCCACCAGCCCCGCTCCAAGCGCACCGAGCTGGCCACTAAGACCAACCAGGCATGGTGGCTCACGCCTGTAATCCCAGCACTGGGGAAGCTGAAGCAGGAGGACCACTACAAGTCCAAGCTGCATAGTGACACCTTGTACCAAATACATTTTTAAAAAGTGTTTGGCAGAAATGTCCACACATGAATGAAACTCCGGGTACCCGCCAAAGTGAATCCAAGGGGGAGCACTGGTGCTCCCTCAGAAACAGGCCAGGCAGCACATCTCCCCCACGTGAAGTTTTTGGCATGGATGGGGCGGGGGAGGGGTGCCCACGTGGTAAGAGAGGACAGGGTGGAGGACGGCCATCTCCACATCCTAGCTCTTGGTTGACCCTAGACCGCACCTGGACACATAGCACTGGGTGATGTTTACTGAGAGCTGCCTTTCCTGGCTTCCTCCACAGAGTCCTTTCCCAGAGCACTGCCTTGGTGTTGTAAACACAAATAATCACACCCTTCCAATGCTACAGGACAGCCAGAGCCACTTGCAGCCAGACCAAGCAAGGCCCAGGGAACCAACCACACCCTCTGTTGAGCCTGGTGGGCCTTGTGTCCACTTGCTCTGGGAGGCAGAAGTCAAAGGCACATCTGGTTCTCTGTGGGAAAGGGTGAGGGCAGAGGGATCCTGCACTAGGTTCCCAGGGTGCTGAACTAGGTATTCAGACAGACCCAGGTGCCAAGGACCTGCTGGCTCACTCACGCTCTCCCCACATCATGCACAGAGCTGTGTGTTTGTGTGTGTGCGTGTGTGTGTGTGTTAAGGAGAGCCAAGTATCATGAGTTCAAGGGAAGCCATGGTCCATCTTCCCATCTCAGTGAGGGCAACTACAGGTGTCGGGCTATGCAGGCGGGTAGCCCCTCCCCTGGGGTCTGCTTAGCCCTTGGGTCTCCTTGGCTCCAGGGGAACATGATTTGTGGGAATCGTGTTCTTGAAGTGACATTCTGTCACTTATGACTCAGTACAAACAGAAACAGAAAAGAACCCCCAGGGGCAGCCTTATTTCTCAAATGCACGAAAAGTACACCCCTGTATAGGTACCCCGCTGAACGACGTCGCTACTGGAGCTCTGATGATTGCTAAATATCAGCTAGCAGCCTAATCTATCTCTTTGGCTATCACCCCATGTTTTCCCTCCTCCATCCCTGCTCTCCTGTTCCGCTGGTCCCGGCAGCTCCCTGCCACCAGCCTGGGAGCCAGGCTCAGGGGTCCTGGGCTGGTCGCTCCGAGCCTCGAGGGCCACCTGGCACAGACCTAGTCCCTCATGCAGAAGCCAGCTCTGCCTCATCTCTGCCTCAGTTGCACTCCTTCCTCAGAGTCGGAGACAAACAGCCCCACTGCTGGCCCACACCGCTCTGTGCCCCGACGCCCCACTTCTACCCCGTGCACCCACTGGGCTGCATCCCTTTGTCTGTCAGTGCTCACCGGGCCTCAAGCCCTCCCGCCTGTGCTCCCACCTGGGGACACCGCTACGCACCCCCAGGCCCTGGCTGCCCTCCTCCAGCACTCCACACACTCAGCTCCAGGGCTCCCGAACCTCCCAAAATTCCTAGGAGGCTTTTTGAAACGTGGCTGTCTGATGAGAGCAGAGGTCACTCCATCAGTCAGAGCTTTCCTCCACTGCCAAGGACTCCCAGCTCTGTCGTGTCCTCCTCCAACAGCACACAGCACCTGAGGCAGCGCTACAGAGCTGCGAGCAGCAGGCCTTCACTGGGCCAGCCTGCCTCTGCTTGCTGCTCCCTTCCAGCAGGATTTTGTTGAGTGCTGAAAGTATTCAGAGTGAAACGATCTGAGAAAACGGAGTTCCACCAGGGTCTGCCCTTTGAACCCTCCCACAGAGATAAGGCAGTTTTCCATGAAATTTTTCTGCCAAGGTATCCCTGAAGTTAGTTTCAAACAAATGAAGCAACTCACTCTGCCTTGGGAAATGGTTCCCTTGTTGATGGTGAATGGGCAGAGGTCCACGCGGGGGTGCGAGGCCCACAGCAGACGACACCGCTGGAGCCCGAGCCCGGGTCCACGCTGTCACCCCGCCATCCACGTGACCTTGGCCGGCCACGGGCGCTCGGCCTCCCTGCTTTCCTTGATCCGCCAGGGTGAAGGAGGACTGGCAGCCAGGGGCTTCTCCCTGAGTGCCACGCTGCTGGCCAACGCCCCCAAGAGAGGCGAATGGCATCGAGACACAGACGTGAGCGAGCAAGAAGACCTCTGCTCTGCGCCGAGCCTGAGGACATGGACCTCATTTTAAAAACAGAAAGTGAACAACGAGGCTGCTCCGTGCAGCAGGCTCGGTGCCTGCGAACCGTCCCCGCGAGTACGTTTCCCCCGTTATTTCATTGTGTTCCTACCC
>NW_004524601.1:906923-918198 GCF_000260255.1 Octodon degus | reverse complement strand
CCACGGGGCGCCGGCAGAGGGCAGGCTGCGCGCAGGCCGCCGCCGGCCGGGCTGCGCGCCGTGCAAGCCCGAGCTCAGGTCTTGCGCGGAGAAGCAGCCCTGCAAGCTCGCCCTGGCACGTGGGGCTCGGACTGGTTTTTACGTTGATACTTAATTAAAACCACCTTGCTGCTTTGCGCTGTGGGACTCGGTAAGACGCGCACGCAGCAGGCCCCGAGCTCACCTGCGCGGAGGCCTGCTCCCTGGGCCTGCTCCGCGTCCCGGCGGGCGCCGCACTCTCGGCTGGGGCGCTGGGGGCACCCCGCCCGGCTGCCTGCTCTGCCTCGCGCTGAGGCGCCGCAGAGGCCGGCGCAGGGCCGAGAGAGCTCGGGCCGCCCGCAGCTCGGCGCAGGACAAGGTCTCTGCCTCCCGGCCGCCCCAGCCCTGGGCTGTGAAGAGATGTCTCGGGCGCTGCCTTCTCCTGCACGTAAAGCTTCAGCAAGCGGCAGGCAGGCGTGCCCTCGCTGCCCTCCGGAGAAGGAACCCCGAGACCGTCCGGTCGGCCGCGCTGGCTCGTGAGCGGGCACGAGGGCCAGGGCGGGCCTCCTCCGGCCCAGCTCCCCCTCACCGGCCCAGGCGGCCACTGCTGATCCCGTTCACCTGCAGGATGAAATCTGGCTCACTTCCTGCCCCAAATGTATTCCTTCTACTTCGGAGCCCGAGAGGACTTGGCAGCTTTCTGTGGACTTGCCATCTCCACTGCAGGGACCTGGGACTGCTCACGCTGGCTGAGGCAGAGAAGGCGCGCGGGCCGTCCGCCCGGGGCCTGCGGTGCCCTGGCTGGCTGCGGGGGACGCAGTCTTGGCCGACCCATCGCCCGCCCGAGGAGCGCTCCTCCCAGATGCAGCACATCCGGGTGGAGGTCGGCGCGTGCACAGAGCTGAGGCTCCACGAGCGTCCGCCGGACCCCAGAGGCGCACCCGGCGCCTCTGCTTCCCCTCTCCCCGCTCACGGGCTCCAGCCAGGGTGTCCGGAGCGCCCAGCGCGGACAGCGCCGGCTTGTTTCCTGCGGCGACCCGGCGCTGTGGATCACCATTAGTCTGGGGAAGCACCGGTGAAGTGAGCCCTCTCAACCCGCGCTCATGTACGGCTCGCAAGTGTGTATTAGAGCGATGCCCTGAGCCGGGCTCCAGGCTGCCTGCCGGCAGATCAGGCCTCCTGACACTGACGTGCTTCCTGCCTAGGTACGAACCAAGCTGTGGATGGTTCACGCAGGATGAGACAGCAGCAGGATCTGGAAGCGGTGACGTGCAGCGCGGACATCCTCCTTTCCCGGCAGGGGACTTCTCCTCCACAAAATGAGACGTGTTTTTAAAATCACACTACTTTGGAATTATCCCAGTTACAGTGATTTCTAAATTTTAATTAAGGAGAATCAGGAATTTTTAAAAATTATTTTTACTCTTTTTTATTTAGTTATTTGGTACAGGGTCTTGCTACCCAGATCAGACTCATAGTGATCTTCATGTCCCAGCCTACCCAGCACTGGGGTTACAGGTGTGCACCGCCACGCCCGATTTTGGAGGCCAGCACAGCACCCTTGCTTCCAGGGCCTGCACAGCATTTGGCAACAGGGATCGGGCCCAGGTCCTTGCGCTTGCTAGGCAGGCACTTAGGCCGCTGAGCTGTCTTCCCCGTCCTGAGCATCGGAATTTTTTTAGAAAAGAAAAGACAAACCTAAATAGTCATTTAAGATGCTATATCAATTAATTTTAAAGCCAGGTATAAAGTTGCAAGCACTCAGGGAGGAGTCTTGTGATTTCATACACTTCTTTACAGTTTTCCCTGTATTCTCTATTAACACGTCTGTTGGACCTTCATGATAAGAAATACAAGGTTGTGCAGCACTGCACACATTCTCGAATGCTTCTGCTAGCCAGCAATTCCTTTGGCAAAAAAAGCTTTGGCAAAATTTGACTTTTGTTCACAAACTCCCCGTCAGGTGACAAACATGGCCATGGTCTCTTCCCTACACAAACACAAGCAGAGCCATCTTCCCCGAAGCACAGAAGAAATTAAGTTCATGAACTGAGGCTGCTGCACTTTTAAGATGCATCTTCCTACCTTATAGAAAAGCCTAGTACAATAACAGCATGTGTGAAAGGGAATTCCTCCCTAAGACACTCTTCTCTGCTGTTGTGTAGTCCTTTGAATGAATAGCTGGAATACTGTGGTCCATTCACACACACACACACACTCACAAAGACACACACACAAAGACAAGACACACACACTCAACCTGTTTGGGTTGCTGAGTTCATCTGAGGCCACAGTATTGCTGACTCACCTTCACAGCTCTCCTTGCCACACTTTGTCTTCGCACTCGGGTCACCCTGTAGTGAACAACCTTTGCACATCTGATGGCTAAATAAATATCTGCCTTGCAATCTGAAGGGGCAGAGTTCGCTGTTTGTTCAACAGTAGGTTGCGACCACGTGGAAATATGCAAGTGAGATTGTGTCCTGTGTGCATACTGTAACCTAAGGTCACCAAAGGGGCAGCTGTCCTTTTGCTGGGTGAGGCCCTGGGCTCTGGAACTTGGATGTTTGTTCTACTTTAAGTTAAAGCAGTTCGTAGTTAATAGTTAAATTAGGTTATCAGGCAAGTGAAACAGAGAGTTCCTAAAGAAAGTTTTGCCCCGAAGTAAAGTCATTCTTGCGTGTGTTAGAACCAGTGAAAGTCAGTGCCCCCCTCTTGGGCACAGTGCCCTACTTTGCTTCTATAAATTTGCACTCTAGTGTTATAGAAGACGGCTGTGCATCTCAGTACCTTTCCCTGAGGGATACAAGGAGCAATCTATGTCTCTGTTCACTTGGCATGATGAGTGGCAAGAAGTAGGCCCTGTGCAAGAGTGGAAAAACAGGATTTGGACCCTCCTTCATGTGTCATCCAGCTGGTGTTGCATGTGTCTACCCAGGCATCACAGAGGGTCTAATAGACCCATGCCGCTCCAGGATTTGTTTTAAAAGTTTTCTTTTTCGGTAGAAGTAGTCTAATTCAGTACCTTGGCACATGAAAAACTAGATTGGAAAGTTGGGGAGGAGATCAAAAGTGAATCAGGTGCCGCGTGCACAGATGGTAGAGCCGATCCTAACAAAACCGTGTGGGGTGTGTAGTGACCACGATGATCCTGGCATTGGCCATGTCAGCCACAGCTCCTGTGACAGCGAGTGGGGCAAAACTGAACTGATTCAGACTCACCTAACGCAGACCTCCTTGAAGCAGATGGCTAAGAAAACAGCAGTCGAGCACATGCTTGGCCAGTCAAAGCGTTGCAAAGTGGCCACAAACCAAATGTTAGAACTAGGGCTGCAAATATAGTGGGGGTCTGGGTAGGAGGGAAATTTCTGGGACAGAGCGCCAGCACTGCCACTCAGTGTTGGAAACTGTAACGGAGGGAACGCTACAAGATGCTGAGAAACACACAAAGGCTGAAGTGTGAGTCAGGCCTTCTGCATACACTGACAGCCACATTCAAAAGTGTATCTATGATGACACCTCGCTAGCTGAGCTGGAAACACTCACAGGTCGGCCATCCTTCTGAGCAGAGATTTCTAACGGTGACTGCAGGAATGCAAAAGACCTATGGAAAAGCAGTGGGCCAAACACAGCCTAAAAACATGTGCCTTTGGCGCCATGAACATTTATCATGCTTTTGGTTTAGACACTTACGCTGGAACTCAGCCGTCAGGTGCCTATCCGGATGGTATGGACCAAATGATGCTGTGGCCACCCTTATTGCTTCCATCGCCCAGACCACTCGAGCGAGACACTGAGCAGCTGGTTTCCCTGTTTCCAATTGACGTTACGCTTGCCAGCAGACCACAAATTGACCTGGGCAAGAGCCATATGCAGGAACAAGGCAGGAATTCCAAATGAAATATTGCAAATTTAAAACAGAGAATTGTGTGATTCAACCTTTGAATTTCAGAAAAATCCCTATTGACCTCGTAAACAGCAAAGAAAAAGGCAAACGGATACTGCTAATGTAAACATTTCACCTCGATGGAAATATTGACAGGGAAACCGCAACAACGCTGAGGCCAGAGATGGAAACTTTCAACAATAAAGCCAAATGTGGAGTAGATGTTGTTGAGGTTTGCAGCAACTGCGATGTCCTTTGAAATGCAGTGGCTGTGTTTCACTCGATCCTAAATCTCTGCGGCATAATTTGATAGTTTAAGGGTTCGGGGAGATAGCCCAGCTGAATAAGCGTTTGCCTGGCAAGTGCGAGGGCCTGAGTTCAATCCCCGCTTCCCAAAAAAAAAAGATAGTTTCTGCAGAAAATAACCAGGGCGAGATATTACAGAGGAATTTTCTTAAGACTGGGACTGGAGCTCATAAGAAAGAATTCACAGCAGAGGAGAAACAAACGTTTCTGCCCAGGGATTTTGCTGAACAACTTACGGAGCACACCGGTGAGCTGACACGTGAACACACAGGTGCCGCATCACACAGACCTACTACAACGACCTGAAAACAAAACGAAAAGAATGTCAACCAGCCCTACAAGAAAGTACAGGAAAACAAAACATACATACTATCCGTGTAAGTGATCCTTGTGTGTGGAACATGCAGGTGTTGTGTGAAGCCTGCCTTGGGTGTGACAGTTGAAGCCAAGCTTATTTCTGTGGTAGACTCCTGTTTGCGTTCACACTGCACTTCACGTAGCTTGTTTTTTTTCTAATTCTTCTGTTACCTGTTAGGTTATGTAAGCTGATGTGAAAATGTTGATGTCCATTCTAAGCATCCATAACACATTTGCTACTTTATTGACCTCTTATTTCCCTAAGCGCATGTGTACAGTACAGTAGGAAGCTCCTGACAGAACAGGAAGACGAGAGTGGTGACAACACTGCCACCCGGGAAAGGAAAGCCAAGCACATGTGAGCGAGACATGCGCATGGGCCACGCAGCTGTCACGCGTGAAGGCTGCCTGGGTGTGCTGGTGGAGCCATGCTTATTGCTGCGGCAGACATTCGCCTGGGTCTGCGTTGGGGTGCACATAGGTCTTGGTGTTTGAAGCTATCTTTTATGTTTTGTAAGCAGATAAGCAGCTGACGTGAGCATTTTGGTGTCTGTTCTAAGCACATAATACATCTTAAGGATTTAGCGCTTTTACTGACACTTGCGTTCCTGCTACGTACACGCTGTACCAAGAGACCACCGGGATGTCAGGTCTGCCCTACAAAATGCCCAGGGAAGCAGGAGACAGCGCCGTCAGCTCAGGGGAAGCGTGTGCGTGCTGTCAGGTGTGCAGGCCGCCTCGGGTGAGAAAGTTGAGACAAAGATTTTTTTTGTAGAGTGCTACTGGTATTTTCAGCGCAGTTCACACAGGAATGTATTTCTGATACTGTTTTTAAGACTCTGCACCAAAAACATTCAATGTTGAAATTGTTGTGCTTTTTATGAACAATAAATACTAAAAACTCCATGCTTTAGTTCTGTGAATTTTTCTATTAAGCACTCATTGTTTAATATAATAAACTTCATAAGATTAAAATTAATAATTCATCAATAGAGATGTTCTAAAGAATCAACATGGCGGTGGAGGCTCTGCAGCACCACAGGCTCTGCCTGGCCTCAAAGCCGAAGTCGGGGCTCCCTCTGCTGGGCGCTGGCTGAATCCGAGCTCCTGTGTGCAGCTTCCAGAGCCTTCCCCAGAGGCAGAGCTCTTAGGAGGCCTGCAGTCCTCAGGGCCCAGGGGATCACCAGTGCGGATCCCCGGGAGGAGACTCAAGGGCCACCCCCAGGGCCCCGCCTCTTGGGCAGGAGGCAGAAGTGAAAACTAAGGAGGCTGCAGCCCGGGAGATCTCTGTGGGGACCCGTGGCAAGGCCGGGGCTGTGCCTGGATCCACCTCACAGCCCGAGAACAAAATGCCCTGCATGGGCACCAGCTGTGGGCAGGAGAGGAGGGAGGAGCAGCCGGGCAAGCACCTTCCTGGGGGTGAACAGCAGTCTCCCGGCAGAAGGCGGCACGAGGGACAGAGACAGGCAGCAGCTGGAGTGGAGGACACGCTGTCACCCCGCCGTAGACACACAGGCCCGGCAGCGCGCGGCTCCTCTGGCGGCGTGTCATTGCTGCTCTGTCCTTACTGTTCTGTGCTCACCAGGACGCCCTGATGAGCGTGCTGCTTCAGTAGTGAGCCGGGAATATCTGCGAGAAAGGTGGAGCCAGCGGTGGTCCCCACCACCGCCGCTCCCTGGTGCTGGCCCTGGGCTCTGCCTCCCCGCTCTGTGAGGGTGTAAAGTCCAAATAATTTTAAGATCACATATAGAAATAAATAGATAAAATGTGTTTCAATTAAAAGGACCCACTCACTGGTTTATGGCCCTAGAGCTTGAGCAAGCCATGTTCCTAACACAAAGAGGACATAAGAAAACCTCAGATGGGGTCCCTTTTCTTGGAAAACAACTAAAACCACTGAGTTACCCAAGAAGTTGCCCTTGGCCCTCCCCTTGTTTAAACTCTTGCAAGAGACATACGTTCCCAAACCCAAGGCCTCACTATTGAAAGCCATAACAACAGGATGTCCCAGGTCACAATGCCTCGATTTCTTAAAAACGTTCCCAGAATATGACAACCACAAGGTTAGACCCCCCAGCTACCCCCGGACTTACTCCATTTGGTCATCCGGTATTGTAATCCACCAATTATTGTAAAGGGCAACCTACACTAACCAATGCGATCTGCTTCTGTAACTTGCTTGCTCCCCCCACCCCATTTTGTGGTTTTTGCCTTTAAAAAACTATGCCTGTTTCACTAGAGGTCTGCTCTGCTCCTGCGTGTGCAGACCGCCCTACGTATAGGTAGATAATAAAACTTCCCCTTTGTGATTTGCATGAGAGACCGACTCTTGGGGTCTTCCTTCCCGGCGACTCAACCCTTACAAGGGAAGTCCCCCTCTGCCCGCCCCTCGTCCTGCACAGGGAGCCTCCTGGGAACAGCCCGGGAGGGCGGCTGTGGATGTCCCAAGCCAATCCCGGGCAGCCACGTCAGGAAGGAAGCACCGTGTCCTGCATCCACCCCTCCTGGTCCGTGTGTGACTGAGGACCAGGCCTCGGACCTGCGTGGCCCGGGTCCCTGAGACGAGCGGGCTGGCGGCACTGGTCCTGCCAGGACACAGCGTGACGCTGGCGGGCCTGTCTGAAAAGGGGTCCCTCAGCGTCACCCTGGGAACACAAGTGACGGGTTTAATGGGAATAACGGACTTGTTCCAGGAGGAGAGAGACCCCACAACTTGCTCATTGCTTTAGTGCAGTTCCAATGTTCACCGGCTGTAATAGACTGCGCTAAGGTGCTCCTGGCGAGCACGACGTGCGGAAGTAACTACGCGACTGCAGACACGCACGTACACAGCGCGTGGCATGAGGCGGCGGCCTCCCTCGGGCCTCGGTGTGTGGAAATACGACCCTCTGCAGCACCTTGCCGGCCGCAGCTCTGGGAATCGTGGTCCACCCTGCAGGATGCTGAGCTGGCAGGGTCCTGGCCACGCTGCCCGTGGCTCGTGGCTGAACACGAAGTCCAAGACGTGCTTTCTGGACGCCCGCGGCTGCGCGCTCATTTTCACAGCGCGGCTGACCTCCCGCTGTGGCCGCAGTCTCCCCGTTGCCCCATTGCTCCCCCTCTATTGAACACAGACAAACTGTTTTCAATACCTAACGTAAAGCAGTGTTTTCCGAAGCTTTTTTATGCCCAGCCGAAAAACCATTTTATACAAATTCACAGTGTCTGAACTTTGTAGAAAACCGGGTGGGGTGGGGGTGGCTTCCAGCTCAGGAGGTGTCATGGTTTCCCCTTTGAGCTCTTGAACAGGAATGCGTCCTGGAACTCCTTCCTGTACTGTGTGGACCGAGACTCACCTGGGAAGAGCAACTGGCCAGCGTGATGTCATCCACCTGTTGCTCTGTACCCCTGTGTTTCCGGTACACGAGGCCGGCCGCCTGGCTGAGTGGATGGCGCAGTGCAGCAACGGCTCTGGCCCGACGCGGATGAGAACAGTGTAGGCATCCTCTCTCACCTGCACTTCCTCCTCCTCACACCAAATGTGCAGGATCTGCTTGGTGTCCTCCTCGCTGTAAGGTGAGGTGCAGATGAAGAGCAGCCGGTCCAGCAGGGCGAGGTGGATGCCACGGGCTCTGGTGGCTGGTGCCCGGATCCGTGTGATGCCCGGTGGGTGGCCGTGGTGAGGACAGGTGCCATGTCCCTCTCCAGGGCCTGGCTGAGGAAAGAGAAGCTCTCGGTGTCCAGCATGTGTACCCTATCGATGAAAAGCACCCCGGGAATGGTCTCCGCCTTGCCCTGCTCACGCCACTCTGCCACCTTGGCATTGATCTGCTCTTGGACTTCTGACTTGATCTCCCCTGTGTCACCTGAGAAGAGCGCCAGGAAGCCCGCCAGGGGTGCGGCAGGGGGTGACTTCAGTCTCATGCAGGGACACGGTGTGCACCACTCCTTGGGCTTCGGTAGCTCCCCATCTGGACGCTGCACGAGCTTGGCCTGGGAGCCCATGGCGTCGTAGTCACGGGCACGCGTGAAGGAGCGGCCCAGCTTGGAGATCTTGCCCGTGGCCCTGTCCGTGGTGATCATGTTCCTGACCTTGTCCTTGGTCAGCGACTCTATCGTCTTGATGCCCAGGTGGTATACGGTCTCCATCTCTGTTGTCCTGAGGGTCAGTTTGCCCACCTTGCAGCCCATCCCTGTCACTGCCGATCGATCTGGGTCTCCATCACCTCCCCTTCAAAGATCTCGGTCTCCTCCTTGACGCGGGCACCACTAGAGCAGCGGAAGGCCTGCGTGAGCGCTTCAGTCTTGCTTGTCTCCAGGGAGAAGGTCTCACTGCTGTCAATGGCTGTGAATGGGTTGTCCCGGCCCCGGCCCTCCGCCCTGCCCATGGCGATAGCGGTCTTCCCAGTACCCGGCTGGCTGGCACGAGGACTGCCCGCCCAGCAATCTTTCCTTCTCGGGTCATCCCCAGCACAACACGGGCTGCTCGCCGGGCCGCCAGCTGACCCTCCATTCCCTGTGAAGCCTGGCGAGGCTCCAAGGCAGCGTCCAGCCCGAGTCCCCATATGTGGCAGAGCGCACCCATGCGCTCGATCCTTGTCACGTCGCGGATCTCTGGGGCTTTGTTGCGGGGGCCATGGCTGCCATGATGCTTGCCAACTGGTCTGTTTTCCAAAGCTCTTACTTGCTGCTTGGGTGAAATTGAGGGGACAAAGAGATTTTCACCGTGCCTCACCCCATGCTTGCACCCACGTGTTCTCGGCACCCGAGAGCTAAGGGAGGTTGTTCTCACACAGGCACCAAACCCGGGACCCACACATGCGGGCAATGGCCCTGCCACCACGCTATGCCCCGGCCTCTCATGAGCTGGGACCAGAACCCCTGCGGTTTGGCGTGTGACCCCCCCACCCAGGATACCCATGACAGCGATGTGGGTCTGGTGCCTTTGCTGAGCAGCTTTCCTGGCTGTGTGGCCTCAGCTCAGCCCCGCAGCTTCCAAAGACAGCGACCTCCCAGCAGGAAAGATTGGGTTCTGTCTTTTCTTTTTAATGTTATAGGAAAAAAGTAAAACAAGCCCTGGCATGGTGGTGCACACCTATAACCCGAACACTTCAGAGGCTGAGGCAGGAGGGTCATTGGGAATTTGAGACCAGCCTGGGCTACAAAGTGAGTTCAAGGCCAGCCTGAGCTGCAAAGGGAGACCCTGTCTCAAAAAGACGAGAAAAACAGTAAAACAAAATACTAGGAGAATAACAAAACTCAATACCTTCATATTATTTTTATTACTCAGAGTGCAAGACACCGGCATGAAAACTTCTCCCGCTGGTATTAGCACAACCTTCCCTTCGAGCCCCGGAGATGCTAGGGGTACACTCACTCGCACTTTTTCTTTTTCTCCCCGCCTCTCCCCTGCTCCCCTTCCCACTTCCTTCCGAACAATTTCTTACCATTTCACAGTATCTACTGTGCATGGGCTCAGTCTTATCTGATGGTGAAGCCACAGCGTTGAGTCTAATTCTTGAGAATATTCGAGAAGGGCGGGTGGGGCCGTGTGACCTGGGATGAGGGAGATTGCTAAACGCATGTAAGTAGTTGCTCAACTAACGTGTGTGGCAGCTGCCTGTGGGAACGTGGCTAATTAAGAGTCTCTGAAATCCAGACGGGAAGGCAAATGTCCTCCCAAGACCTGGAAGAAAGTAGTAGCAGTGCTCAACACCAGCACTGAGCGCAAGGGTCCCGTGGAGAGCCCTAACCCGAGGTGAACATTTCCATGCTTCCACCCTCAGGCCCTGACTCGGCCACTTGCCTGGAGCAGAAAACAGAAATGGAGCCCAGGGGTGCGAGGGCCCTCCCCTGCTCCGCATACACAGAGGCCTCTGCCTGGGTGCACCTCACAATGGCCCCTTCTCTGTGCACCCTCCAGCTTCCGGCCTTTCAGGTGGGCTCCCGTCACCCATAGCTCAGGTCTGCCCTTGCGGTGACCCTCGGTGACTGCTTCCCTAGGTGGCTGCTGCAGCGCTCCCGTTCCTTCCTGAGACCCTCGTTTAAAGCAGGAGGTGCTGGCTCCACTTCCTTGCCCACCGTACCCAGTTCTGGGCCCTCCATGCCAGATGGGCTCTCGGGGACACCTTGGGATGAAGGCCCAAGGACTTCTGGCTGGGGACGGCCAGCTGGCTGGGGACTCCCAGGAGCCCTGGCTTCCCTGATGGAAGGCCCAGCCTCCTCTTCTCTCCCTGCGCGCTGGCTCCTTCCTGTGTGAGCAACAGCAGCCACGGTGCCATGGCCTGAGCCCCAACTCCAGGCACCAAAACTGCACTTCCAGTCCTTTCTCTACAGATGACCGCCCAGGCCCAGCCCCTGTGCTGTGCCCCGCGCTGAGCGCTGCAGACACGCGGGTCCCAGTGGGTCAAGAGCCTGCACTGACCACACAGTGTGACGCTGCACATCTTCTCCAAGACTGGTACCTTGCTGACCGTTGGGTCCTGCACCCCACAGAGAAGGGTGGGTGAGGCAAAGAGGGAGAGGAGGAGGCATGAGCAGGTGCCCAGATGGGCCAGCCTCCCACCTTCCAGAGGCCTAGAGTGCAGGCATGCTAGGGCTTGTGTGACACTTGCCGGGTGCATCCCTTAATCTAGGTACGGAGATGTGTCCCTTACCAGAGGGCCCAAGCCAGCCTGGCAGCTTAGTAATTTAGCAATGGCTTACCTCAAACAATTTATATGTAATATA
>NW_004524601.1:903142-906823 GCF_000260255.1 Octodon degus | reverse complement strand
AGAGAGAGAGAGAGAGAGAGAGAGAGAGAGAGAGAGAGAGAGAGAACCAAGATGCAGCCCCACCTCCCACAGCTCGCAGGAGCCAAGGCTGCCCCTGCCACCTGGCTGTGTGAGCTCTGGGGAAGGGAAAACAGCCACAAGCCCAGTGCAGGCCACCAAGCGGTGGTGACTCCGGCTGTCTGAGCTTCGGACCCCGGGCCACAGGTCCTTGGAGAGGCCAAGTCCAGGCTGGCTTCTGGGAGAGGGCTTGGAAGCACCGCTGTGTTCCCAGGCCACACCAAGCTGGCACTGAGCGGCCACTGTGGACCAGGGGATGCAGGTGGCTTTCTAGTCCCCACCCTGGAAGGCAAGAATGCCCTGCGTGGACTGGCCAGCACACGCCCCACCTGCTGTGGGTTGGGAGCCTGCGATGAGAGCTGGGGCGGCCCCTGGAAGGCTCCATGCAGAGCTGGGCCTCTGCCCTTCCCCTGCCCCTTCTCCTCCTGTCCCTCCCCCTCTCTTCCCTCCCCCTCTCCTCCCTTCCTCCTTCTCCCTTCCCCTTTTCCTCCTCCTTTCCCCACTCTTGGCTTGTGCAGCCCCAGGTCAGGGAAGGGGGACTCCCTTGGAAAGGAAGGCAGCTCCCTTGGGCCTGACCGAGCAAACCAGGCAGCCCCTGGCTCCCAGTCCCTCTGCCCACCTGCCGCCTGTCCTGCCTGCCGCTGTGCCCGTCCATGCCCCGCTCTCTTGCCTCCTGCTGCAGCGGGCTGGGTCCTCCCTACTACCCCAAACTCCTGTCCTGGCCAAGGGCCCCTGACAGGCTCCTGGGCTCTCTCGTCCCAGGGGCACATGGACCATGGGTCCCCTCCACCTGCCCCCTCCCAGGTGGGGGAGCTGCTGTGCCCCCAGGGACAGAAGCCCTTCCCAGGATGCACATAGCAGCCTCCCACAGACCTGCCACATGTCACCTGTCTGCTACCTCATGACATAATCAGTACTCAAAGTTCTTAAATGTTTTCTGACACTAAAAGTATGGCTACAGCGGAGCAGGTGGCAAGCTCCCAGCCCTGCAAGCATACCCAGGAGGGCCTGCAGAGTTGTTCCTCGCACCCTTCCCCCAGCCAGAGTTGGGCCTGGGGGTAGTCTGTGCCCCCCAATAAAACACAGTGCCCTCGGGGTCTGGGGCCAGCCCTGAGCCCCGAGGCCTGCAGGCCCCTGCGCTCCCACGAGCGGCCAGGTGGCCAGCTGCCGTGTTCCTGTGCTCGCTGACACCTCAGCCACTTCCAGAGCCCTCAACGACGCAGCCACCACGAGGCCCCTGGGTGCTGTGCACCAGGGCGCTGGCGTCCTGGGGTAAGGCACCGGCGGGTGCAGGTCCCCTGTGAGTTTCCAGTCTTTGGTGACGTTCCCCGGCTGCCCGGGCTCAGCTCCACAGGCACCTTGTGCTCTGCTGCAGATGCAGAGGGGGTTAGAGCAGACCGCAGGAGAGTGCAAGTTGGATCTCCACACTAAGGAGGAGCGGCCGATGTCGTGCCACTTGCTTGCGAGGTGACCGGGAATCATTTTATAAGTGAGCACGAGTTGTTTCCATGTCTGACAGATACAGAACATATATTACAGACACTTCTTAAAGTTTAATTGTTAAGGGGCTGGGGAGATGGCTCAGTGGAATAAGCGCTTCCCTGCAAGTGCAAGGGCCTGAGTTCAATCCCCAGTTCCGCAAAAAAAAAAAAAAAAGTTTAATTGTTACATTTTTGTGTATTTATTTTGGTATCAGGACGTGGACCCGGGGCCTGGAGAATGCTAGGCACACACTGTTCCTCGGGGCTAAAGCCCCCATACAAATGGACGTGTGTGTACGTCGGTGCCTGTGACCTAAGATTCAACAGGGAGGTGGCCGGGGACAGGTGATGGTCCTGTTGTGTTGGCACTGAGAGCTCACTCTCAGAAGGGCTAGCCTTCCTCCAACCCCAGTGCAGAACTTGTTCTTGGTACTGTCTCAAAAGGGCTCTCCAGTTCTCAAGCAAAAGCTGCAGCCGCAGGACCTCTGGCGAAGGCATGGTGCAATCCCTGGGGCTGCAGTCCACGTGTTGGCCAGCGATCCATTGTTGCCACCCAACAAATTCCCAAAGAACTATTTTACCTTGGGCGTGTAGGCCAGCCAGGAGTTTTATGACTATTTTAAATCAGTATCATTAAAATCAGTCAGACGGATCCTCAAGAGGCATTGGCAGCAGAGTTTAAGAATTGAGTTTTTTTGGACTGAATCAGAAGAAAAGCAGGTGGAAACTTCTGGACCCTCCTGCCTGGAGCACCCTGGGCTCCTGGCTGAGGGCCGGGACCCGGCCGGCCTCTGCTAGACGCAGGACCCTTCCCTGGCCGCCCTGGGAGGGGTGCTGGCGGCACCGAGCTGGGACCCAGCCTGGAGCACACCCCGGTGGCTTGCTCTGTTCGCCCATGGGAGATCTGGAAACACCCCTCGCACCGTGAAGGATTCCTCCAGCTCTTCAGCCATCCAAGACTGACCGGAAGTGCCCGCTACTCTCAGAAGACCAGAGCTAGTCTGGCTTCTTTAACCACTTTCCAGTCCAATACAGGATGAGTAAATATTGCATTTTAAAATTAACTTTATAACATAATTTTACAGGAAGTATAAAAACTCAGCGGTATGAATTTTTTGACACAAGAATGGCCTGGCTGAAATGACACCTGTGCAAGCAACGCTCAGGACAGTCGGTGTGGCCAGGGGACGCCGGGTAGCGGTCACGAGACTAACATTCAAGGCGACATAGGTCTATCCATTTGCCAGGTGCACAGCTGCTGGGCTCCCCCTGGCCAGTCTCGGGGACAGGCATACTGTCCCCCCCACATCCTGCCTGACCAGATCTCTGGCTGAGCCTGGCCTGCGCTCACGGGGAAGCCTGTGCAAGGAGGGGTTCCTGGAGGGTCACCGGTCTCCACGTCGCGTGGGACCCCAGCTCGGGGCTGGGACGCACAGGGCCGGAGCCACCTCCTCACACTGGGCCCAGGCGCCCGCTCTCGGACAGATTAGGAAACGCATCGGTGAGTAGGGCTTCCCCGCAGAGAAGACACCTTGGCTGCTTGGTCTTCGTGCAAATAGTATGTGCTTATTATGGTCATGACACTCTCACGAAGCTGAAAGCTTTAAGAGCAAACAGCCCAGAGCCCCGGGGCGGAGAGCTGCTCTCGCGCTGCGCCAGCCCCGCCCCTGTGCTGCGCGTGCTCTAGCGCCCGCCCGCGGCCTCCCACCACTGCGATCACCTGATGCACCGGGCTCCTCACAGACGCACCAGGACAGGGCTTTCTCCTCCATTCTTTTCATTAAGTGGGCGAGGGGCAGCACCTCCTCCTACTCCCCGTTGTCCTCCTCTTGCAGGGCCTGGGGTCTCCCTCCTTATCGCTCCGGGGGCTCATGGGCTGGCGTATGACAGCAGCATACCTCTCATCGCGGTTTCCTGACCTCCCTTGCTCCTGAACCGAGGGAAACAATGTATCCCAAGCTAAGTGACAGAGGGGCTGCTACCCGAGCACTGTGGTAGGCAACCTCTGCCCTCCCTGGACCGCCACCTGCTATGACCCCTGGATGCCACCCGCTGGGACCCCTGGACCGCCACCTGCTATGATCCCTGGATGCCACCCCCTACGGCCCCTGGATGCCACCCGCTGCAGCCCCTGGACCACCAC
>NW_004524601.1:896848-902428 GCF_000260255.1 Octodon degus | reverse complement strand
TGCTCCCTCTATAGCAAGGAAGCAAGGGGAAGCCATGGGGATCCCATCTTTCTCTGTTCTGCTACAGGAAAGGAGACCGGGGAGGGGATGGGACCTTGCTCTAGCTGGGAGCCTCTCAGAGCTTTCATGACACCAACAGCCCGCTTTGAGTCCCTTTCTCGTGCTCCCCCCAGGAAGGGAGGCTGGGCAGGCTGGACATCCTCCATTCAGGAGGTAGACCTCGTCTCCCTCTCCCCCTCCAGGAAGGAGGCCAGGGAAGGCCCAGGCTGGGGCTCATCTAGAGCGCAGCCCCACTATGAGCTCAGCAGCTCTTTCGGGGTGATGGAGGGCAGAGCTCTGAGCTCTCTTTGCAAGGTTTCCCAATGCCCACTGCAGTCTCTCTAATGCCTTCCATGTGGCTTTAGAGGGTTTGTTGTTCCCTGGCCCTGGTCAGGTTTGGGGTAGAGATGCATTCACCGTTTTAAAGATTTTTTAAGAGTGTTGATTTGCAGGTGTCTATTCAGCCATGGTCATAAAATCTCTTCACCACTTTTTCCAACACAGTGAGCCACCCCTATGCAGGCTAACCTGTTGCTGCCTCATCCTGGCCGGTAGGTCCTGCAGTCTTGCTGTGAACTGAGATGCCCCTGTCTCCTAGATTCTTTGCAAGCTGCCTCTGAAGACAGTGCCCAACACAGGGGTCCTGTGGCCCTCACGTGCAGACATCAGTGGAGATGCTGTGCTGGGAAGGGTGTGGCCGCCTCCCTCCCTTCCCAGCCCAGAAAGTTCCTCTGAACCTGAGAACACCCAACTCCAGCCCCCAGAGGCAGCAGCAGCAGCACAGGTATGATAGGGCTTGCAGCCTGGCCCCGTGTCTTGCAGGACAGCTGTGACAGCCTCCTCTACAGGGTGCCCTGCCACAGACGCCCTCTCAGCAAGACAAAGCCAGACCTGCATAGAGCCCGGTTGGAGGCAGGAGCGTGGGCCGAGGTGGACACCAAGGCCGGGACTCCCTTACACAGCAAGGTGGCTCTGCAGTGCCCTGGGCCCCACTGTTGCAATGAGTAGCTCTAGAGAGTGAGATGACCCTGACCACGGCAAGGCACCCGTGGAGCTGCGTGTGTGGCTCAGCTTTCCCAACACCAGCTGGACACGATTCGCAATGCCCAGGGTGTGCAGGAGGAGAGGTTGCACTGGGTGCAGTCTCAGGCTGCCGGCTCGGAGGCAGAAGCTCCACAAGGAAGCAGAGCAGAGACAGCACCCACGAGGGGCCCCGTGCAGTCCCAAGGCCACCCCTCTATGGCCTGCCCGGGCACACACAGCGTACACTCCAGTCCCCGAGATGACGCTTTGCTCACCCAGCAAGGCATGGCGCGGCCAGCTTGTGTGAGGGTGCTCTCCACACTGGACAAGAATGCAGCAGGCACTGCCAATATCTGTGCCGAGACAGCAGTGTGAAGGGTGTGGTCTTGGAGTGCTGCCCCGCCGTCACCCATGGGGTCCTCAGGCCACCTGAATGCTGAGAAGCAGCAGAGTTCCTCGATGCTGGGGCTGTAGACTCAGAACTGCAGTGGTGTGCACCCCTCACAATGTGCTGAGCGAGGAAGTGACACTTGAGTTCCCTCCAGCCTCTCTCAGCCTCCTCCCTCACCTACACCACGGGGCTGACCGTGTCCAGCTGTGAGACTCTGGTGGGGCTGCTGGGCACACAGTGGCATTTGGAAGCCCCCTGACTGATCCTGGGCACTCCACACTCTCCCTACCTCTTCCCACCTGCAAAAGCCTCCCCAGGCCCTCGTGGGTACCTGCACCTGTCAGCCCTTTAGGGTGCCTGGCAAGGGCACCTGCACTGGTGCACTGGGGATCTTGGGCCCAAACTCTGCTTTTCAAGCTCCCAGCTGATGCCTGTGCCCCTAAGCTGCCCTCTAAAGAGCAGCAGAGCAGAAACCAGGCTGCTGAGGATGCCCTTGGCCACCAGCTCCTCCTGGGCAGAGGCCCAGCTGCCCTGCGCAGCAGCTCTAGGTCCCAGGCCTCTCCACCTTTAGTGCACATCACACTGGATGGCAGCAGTGGGGGCAGTGAGGGGGAGGACACACATACCCTTGTGAGGAGCTGCTGCTGTGGATCAGGGGTGGGGACTCAACTTGGCTAAGGCTGTGACTGCCTGCCTCGCCCAGCAGGGGCCTCAGGCCCCTGGGGAGCAGGTGGCACCTCCAGGTGGACATCCTGCTCAGCTACAAAGCAAAAGTCTTGTGTCAAGTCCATGGCCCAGACCAGAATTCGAGGGCAGAGGCTGTATGAGCTGCATGGAGGGGCTCCTGGAGCAGAGGTGAGAATGGCAGGCTTGCGTGGAGGGCGCCCCAGTGCCACCTCTGCTGCTTGCTTCCGCTGAAGTGCAATAAAAAGTCAGGGCTAGCCAGCACCTGAGGATGCCTGTGAGACCCTTAATGCAGCTGGCCTATGTGGGCTGCCCTCACGGAAGCCTGGACCCCAGACAAGCTAAGGAGGCCTGCAGCCCCCCTCAAGATGTAAGGACACCGTGACCCCTGGCCATTCCTAGTGGTGAAGAGGGCACTGCTCTTTCAACCTGCACAAACCTTCTCAGGCTCAGTGGATTTGAAAGGTCGTCTTGTTATAGGCAGCTGAGTTAGAAGTGCTATAGGAAGTTAGACAGGGCTGGGCCTCAAAGGACCCAATATGGGAGACAAAATGTCTTACAACTGTGAAAGAGACAGACTCTCCCACTGTGGGCCAGACCTCAAGTCAAAAGACTGAACAAATGCAGCCACTTACCTCCCTAGCCATCAGGGGTTGATATTCTAAACAGGTACCAGTCAGCTTGAAAGAGCCAGGAAGGAGGGTCACTAACTCAGCCCCCCACAAGAAGGTCCTCTGTTCCATATCCATGTCCCCTTGCTCTGTGACTCACTTCCCCCTTTGATCCTGATTTAATGAATTTTACCTAAGCAAGTGGGCTTGTAATCTTACTGGTTGATCATAGTTTTGTCCCACCTCATGTGCGCGTTCCCATGTTCTACCTTGGACCCACCTCACCTCATAGCTTTGCTCTATGAAAATCCTAGAAAATCCAGGGTCCTTGGCAACCCACTCAAGTCCCCTGTTTTCCCTTTCTTTCCCCCAATAAATATATTCTGCTTTTCACCTCCATTTGTTCCTAAAGCTGATTCTTTGGTTTTAGAGAATATG
This sequence comes from Octodon degus, assembly GCF_000260255.1. NCBI lineage: Eukaryota > Metazoa > Chordata > Mammalia > Rodentia > Octodontidae > Octodon > Octodon degus. Next base: position 899,242 of record NW_004524601.1, on the reverse strand, counting down.
ACCTGGTCCCAGGTATCTTTCAGGTTAGGAGTTTCATTCCCCTGTATCATTTGGAGGTCCCACCAAGATCATTGGATGGAGGTTTGAGTTTGCTTTTCTTTCAGACTCTGGATTCAGACTTGTTTAGGTAACAAGTTTTATGCTTCAAATTTTGATATGTCTTTGCTCATTGCTTATAATTGCTTATGCTTTGTCTCATATAGTTCTGTTAAAATGTTGGTAAATCTAAGTTAAAACAAGGAAATGTTATAAGGCATGATCCATGACTCCTAGTGATCCTCCTGTTTTCAGCCTCCCAAGTGCTGGGATTGCAGGTGTGGCCACCACGCCCAGTTTCAGTCCCCATCTCAGCATGCCCTGGGGGTGGGGCTGGCACAGCAGGCCAGAGATCAAACCCTAGTCCCTGTGTCTGCCCAATCAGGCACTTTAATCTGCTGAGCTATCTGGCCAGCCCATGATATTTCTTTAATGGGACATTTTATGACTGTTTTGTTCTTGTATGTATATGTTGTGTTTGAACTAGCTGCTAAATGTACTAGTATTCCTTGCTTAACTTTAGACAATAGTACTAGGAAGAGTAACATTAGAATGCCTCCTAGTGAAGTTCAATATAAACTTCTATAAAATGGATCTTTTTCAATCTAGCTCAGACTTAGAAAATATATATGCCTATATGATAAAACATGGGACTCCTTTCACCAACTAAATGACATTCTTTAAACTCGAAGGACAGGTTTCACTGGGACAGACTGGCTCTGATCCTCCTCGACATGCTAGAGGAAATGTCACGCCTGCTCTGCTTCAGTTTTCTTTCTTTGACTTTACTCCTAATTTTCCTACCTCTTTGCACTTTCCTTTTTAGAGGCATGTAAAGTTATAAAAGAAAAAAAAAAAAACCTCTGGACTGTTCCAACTAAGTGAAGCCCATAAAAAATGAGCGTTTGTTAACATCAAAGATAAGGAAGTCATTTTAGAGAAAGGACACATACCCAGTACCTCTCAGTCAGAGGAGACAAAAAGAACTATGCCCATCCAGGAGAACACAGATAAAAGCCATGTTGTGGCTTAGTGTTCTGGGCAGGTCTCCCTTGGGAGGCTAACCCTGAGACACAGTGGAAAGAACTGACTTCTGGGTGACACCAGAAGGACCTATCTTCAAAAGCAGCACATGTATGGGACCAAAATACATTTAGTCTAAGGGAGATTCTTCAACCTTTCCTCTTTTCCTAGGTATAGTTATCATTTAGGTGCATAAGAGATAAGTTATGGCCTTTAAAACCTTCATTGTAAAATGCTAGGTTATCCTGCTCAGGCTTTCCACTATCCCTTATAGAATTTTGACAAGCAGTAGTTACTCTGCCAGCTAGCAAAGGCTTATAGAGCAGCTGCCACTCTTTGAAGCAAAAGACAGATTTCCCCAGCATCTCTTTGGTGAATCCCCATTGAAGCAATGGCTGATGGAATGTTGACCAGAGAGACAGCTGGATTCCTTTCTGGAGACTTATCTCTGGTTGTGTGGACCAGTAAAAACTGAGAACAATGAGGAGTCATGGCCAGGGCTACTCTCTGGCAGATACCCAAAGGTTCTTTGGTAGAAACTGGCTCCTGACCACTGAAAGACCTCCCCTTGCCTATTGTGCTTTTAGCTCTCACTGCTAGTAAAGTAGGACTTCTCCTGAACTTTTCAGTGGAGCCACTTAGCCACTTCTTCAGAAATTAGGCTGAGGCAGATTGCACAGTTTACATTCCGCAGCAGCCACCTGGGGAATGACTTGCATCTGTGCCTGACACGCTAACCAAGAGTAAGAAAGAGCTTTGTCAGCCTTAAGTAATGTGCTTTTTATCAAATGTGGTTACTAGATGGTAAATATAAGGTTAGCCTATGAGCTTCAAAATTTAAATCTTGTCCAGATGCTAAAAATGTTTACCTAAGAGATTCGATGGAAAATACAAGTGTCTGGAGATTTGGCTCAGTGCACAGCACCAAATTCCTCCAGCTAATTATTCTACCATGACCTTTGTAGCCTGAAAAGCACTCTGCTTCCAACTCACATTTTTATGCAATAATTATGCTTCCTTCTATAGACATTCCTGTCACGAGACCAATTGTCACTTACACCTCCAAATATTCAATAAGAGTAAGTGCACAGTTTGTGAGATTTCTAGGGGGGATCAAAACGTGCGCCAGATCGAGGGTGCACAGGCTGGTGAGATCTTGTCTCCTCTTTCTCCAGATCAGCATCCACCTACCCCGGAGTGGAGGCCTCAAGGGATGCCTTGAGAGGGAACCAATGAGAAGTAAGGTGGGGACCCCTGAAATCATTTCTTTTTGTAGTTCAGAGATGAGGATCACACAGCGAAAGCTTCTTGCTCCTTTAGAGTGCATCATTTAGC
>NW_004524601.1:895680-896208 GCF_000260255.1 Octodon degus | reverse complement strand
TAAATGGACAATTTAGAACTTGCACAGTTTATGCATGACCTTTCTCTCTCAGAGACCTACACAGACAAAGTCAGATCTGGAAACCTGTTAGGTGACCCTGATAAGTACACTCAGGCCCTTAGAGGCCTCACTCAGACTCATGGACTACATTGGAGAGAGGCAAAGTTACTCTTAAATCACACTTTGACCCCTAACCAAAGGCAGACAGCATTACAAGCTGCTATTGCATTTGGAGAGGAACATCATGTTGCTAGCTTTAATCAGCCAAACGATAGCCAGGGCAACCACCTGTTCCCCCTGGAGTTCCAGCGGCTCCTACCCCAGACCCCTGCTGTCCTAATAGCCAGGCAGGAGATTCAAAGAGACATTTTCAAGTATGTATTCTTGAGGGTCTAAGAAAAACTATAAGCCTTCTAGTTATTTTAAATTTTCAGCTGTATATCAGGAAAAAGATGAACACCATTCTGTTTTCTGTGTTTAACAGAGGAACTGGTAAAACACACTTCACTAGATCCTAATACAATAAAC
>NW_004524601.1:877348-891205 GCF_000260255.1 Octodon degus | reverse complement strand
CCTTGAGAAAAGTTTCTAGACAGGTCTCACCAAGGTGCCCAGGCTGGGGCTCACCTGTGACCTCCTGCCTCAGCCTCTGTAGCCAGGATCCAGCTCAGGAGGGAGTGTCACCACAGGAAACTTCGCAATAAAGATTTTTCACTTGAAAAAAAAAAAAAGAGCTAAGAACGATAGCTTTTGCTCCAGAGAACTCACTTAAATACTTTAGTAAAAGTATTTAAGTTCTTAGTTTCTATAATCAGGACTTGGAGAAAACCAGGGAGAGAAAACAAAGAGATCAAAAATGGCTGCCTTTGTTGCGGCCTCAAAACAGATCCTCAGTCTTATTCTCCGGGCTCCAAGAAGAGCTCAGTGATGAGGTTGATTTGCTACTGCTGTCAGAAGCCAGGCCACTGTAAGAGGGACTGCCTTAAGAGGCCCCCAAGCCATGCCCTGACTGCCAAGGCACCCACTAAAAGTGAGACTACACTCTGAGGCGGAGGCCCCAGAGCTCAGACTCGGCTTCCCAGGTGGTCCAGCAGGACTGAAGGGCGCTGGGCCTGCCTCCTCCCTCTGGCCAGACTGTTATCTCTACCTGCCATCTCCACAGAGGAGCCCTGAGTAATCATGACTAGAGGAAAACCCAGCCTATTGCTGGACATTGGCACGGGACTTTCCTTCCAGTCATCTACCTCGATAGAAACAGACTAGAAGATGTGTTGCTTAAGTGGTACCGAGATAACTTTCTCCACTCGTTCCTTTTAGCTGTGCCTAAAATCCCAGCTGTCTTATCCAGGAGAGATTTATCCTGTCTAAATACTTATTATAATATATATATTCAGGTTGCTAACTAATCAAAATTATGCTGAGACTGGTTTTTACAAATGTAATATATAGTGCTGTTCATGTATAAAACCTAAAGAGCATCTCATTGGTCTAAACATCCCCAAGGACAGACAAAATCCTGTCAGTGTACAAAAAAAGTAAAAAATAAAAACCCTGGCCACACAGCATCCAACAGCTTTGGACCTATAGATAGAGCCAGGTCTTGTCTTTGGAACATGAATCTCAGATCCACAGTGTCAAAAGAACACTCGCTCAGCAGGGCTCCTTGCGGACACCCAGACACCACATCCGCAACACTGCATGGGACGCTGGCTTACCTGCCTGGATGCCACGTGTGTCATGATAACAGAGGAGGACCTCATCTGGGTGATTTCCAACGTGACTCCTCAGGTATTTCACGCTGATACTAAATTCAGGTGTGATCTTCCAGATTATATTTCTCTAAAGCAACATTGCCTAATGTTTTAATTTTAAAAATAGATAATATCTCCAATTACTGTGTGTACCTCCCCATCTCTACTTAATACAATCACAGGCAGATATGAAGATGTCATGATTTCTGTCAGTATTTGGACATGTTTTCAAACTCAAAGATAAAATATTTCCCTATTCTCTTACTACAAGTATCCTGTGAATTTCTAAATCTTACATTTAAAAGCAAAGGCAGGTCCCACCTCCAGGGCGCACTGAGAGGCAATTGAGGCTGGGCATGGAGGCTGTAAACAGGCGGATCACTACAAGTCTGATCTAGTAGTGAGACCCTGAACACCCTGTAGATCCTTCCCTAAAAAATACAAAAAAAAGCAAAGGCACTAAGTTCAGTTCAAAAACATACAATTAAATAATAATATACTAAAATAATAATAACACTAATATACTTACTGATGTCATTGTCTTCTCATAAGGTATAACCAGGAAAATCTGCTAAACTCTACTTACATTACTTAAAATCATTGACAGAAAAAATAAGATATTAATCTAGTATTCATAAGTCACCAAAGATGTAAAGGCAATTATAAGTAAAGCTAGAGGGACTTAGGACAAAATGTCAGACTCCATCAATAAAGGGATCTAAGAGCCGGTGGGTTACAACTGTGAGCCCTTAAAAAGTTTCTAAACTTAGCTGTAAGATTTTAGTGTTCATATTTGATTACACCTGCTCTAATTTCTCAAAAAAATTGTTCTTGCCTAGAGGATGCCAAACTCCACATAACCACACAGGTAAAACCTATAACCAATATACTAGATTACTTTTAGATTCCTTTTGCCAGGCTCCGCCAGATCTTGTCTAAAAAGCAGGTGATGTTACACTCGCCAAATCCCCGACTAACCATACTCAGGGGGTCTTAAGTGCCATCATAGCTAGCGTCTCCTAAATAAGATGGTAAAATTAATAAAACAGGCCACCCTCCTCAAGTCAGGTGGTATTGGACGTTCTACCAGTAGTACAGGGGATGCTTATAAAATTATAAAGTGTGAATGCTGCATGTACAGTCCTGATCCTTCTGCTAATGTCTCAATAGTTGTTCAAGATATTAAACATCAAGGGCCAGCGAGGTAGCTCAGCAGACTAAGTGCCTGCTTTGGCAAGCGGAAGGACCAGGGTTCGATCCCTAGCACCACATGCCACACCAGCTCCACCCCCAGAACTCACTGAGCTAGTGACTGAGTCCAGGTGTGGTGGCACATGCCTGTAATCCCAGCGCTGGGGAGGCTGTAAACAGGAGGATCGCTACAAGTCCGATCTAGGTAGTGAGACCTCTAGACCCTGTACTTAATATATTTTTTTAAAAAAAGAAAGCAGCAGCGGGTGCTGAACTCTTTGAAAGCCCGGGGTCTCCTGAGAGAAGGCGCCCTAGACTGGCATCAGCATCACCCTGGAGGCCTGGCAGGAAAAACCGAATTTCCCTCGGACACTGGGACGTGTGCTACAGAAACTCTGGAGCTGCCGTGTTCATTTGGCTCCTGTAACGCGCAAGTGGCCAGGCTCGGCAGCCGTGCTCTGAGCCCCAACTCTGGAGATCCTGCACACAGAATGAGGGGGTGACTGGAAACGCTGCAGGTCCTCTCTAGGAAGATGAGGAGGTGTCCCTGGGCTGGAACCCGGCCTCCCCAAGAGCTTAGATGCGGGCACGGGAGCGAAAGGCCAGGCCTTGGAAAGCGCAGTCTCCTCCTGGGCCGCTCTGGTCGCCTCTGCTTTTGGCTGCTGCCTTCCAGGCCAGCACTCTGGAGCGGTTGAGGCCGGAAGTGCGGGAAGGAAGAGGCCGCCCCAGGGATTTCACCGCAGAGCTCAGCTTTTGTTAAGCAAAGTAATTTGATGCCAGGTGCAGCCTGGGCGTGAGCCCCAACTGTGGGAAAGCAGGGCTCCCTTTCACAACCTGGGAAGTCAACTGCTGCTGTCCAACTCCAGAGGTTTTTGCATGGTGAAATCCGTTGCGGCTTGTGCAATGCCCTGGTGTTTCTGCATAGGATTAGGGGGTGGGGTCACCTAGTCCAGGATTACAACTCCTCCGTCAGATGAAGAGACTCTTCCTGCCACCCCCAGCAGAACTTGAAACACAGGCTTGTTCACAACCCTGTCAGGTGCTTGCTGCGGCCGGCGCCCCGCTGTCTAGATTCAGTTCCCAGTCCGCTGCTCTTGGGTGTCCACTCACGAGCTCTGGGTTGGCTCTGAAGGCCATTTCTGCAGCCCTCAGGCTGTCCTCCGTTCCGTGGGCAGCAGTTGTGATAGAGGGCTGGTGACCAGAGAGAAAATGGCATCGAAGACAGGAAGACCTCGTGCGGCCCTCGCACTGAGACCCGCAAGGGCCGGCTGTGGGCACTCGGGAGGCATCTCGACGCAAGGTGTCTTGGTGCAGGCAATCTGCTCTGGGCTCCGTGGTGAGGACAATGAAAATGGAAGCAAATGCTGATTAGCTAATTCCAGGCCAGGGCTCACTGGGACTTCGGTCACACTGCTGAATCGGGCAAGGCAGTCTTGAGCCCGCCACAGTTACTGAGCATTTTGAGTGCCGAGGGAAAGTTCCCTGGTGTCCAGGGCAAGAGGCACCTCTGTGGCGAGTACTGCTGGAATGGAATATGGCCAGGCCGGAGAGGATGGTGGAAGCCCTCCGAGAGGTACAGGTACCAGCAGTTGGTCCTCCGGAGGAGGCCTGGTGCCGTCCTGGGCAGGTAGCGGCTCTGCCCTCCACACCACCTAATACCGGTGCAGCTCAGGGTCGGGGTGACGTTCCTCAGCCATTTCGGTTGCCTTTTCCAAAAAAGGGAGGACACCCTGGTGTGGATAAGCCCACAGAGGGAGGGACAGGCCAGTGTTCACAGCACGAGCCCCACAGCAGGCCTTCCTTCCAGAACATTCCCTGGCTTCAGCCCTGCACCTCAAGGGATTCCTGCCTTGAAGTGGGGGCTGCCTGGAGCACAGCGCTCTCGCAGACCGGTCACAGATCTGCACTTGGCCCAGTGTCCGGCCTGCAGTCACTAGATGAGCAGCCCAGTCACTTCTCAAGAGTTAGCCCCTTCTGAGACCGAGAGCCCCTGTGCTGCAGCACCAGCCCTGTGAACATAAACATCCGCCTTGTGTCCTGTAAGCCTGCTTGTGCTTTATTTCTCAGGCAGTGCAGGCTCTGAGCGTCCTGCAGATCTGCTCGGCTCCTGAGTAGTGTGCACCGTGTGTTGTCTCAACAGCAAAGGCAAGGAGCAGTAGGAGCTGCACACACTGAAGAGTGGCAGACACCGCAGCTGGCGAGGAGTTGAGACAGAGCCGGGACACGGCCAGCCCACGTTGGCCTGGCCAGCAGCAGCAGCTGGGTCAGCTGTGGGCGTCTGGCGTTGCCCCATGTCATCGGGTGACACCGTGGTTGCAGAGCAGCACTTTGCCAACCTGTGGCTTCCATCTCATGGAGCAACAGCACCCCAGGCTAACTGGCAGCAGGTGCCACCAATCAGAGACGAGCAAAAGAATGGCCCTGGGGTAGAGGCCGGCAGTGGTGGAGCGTCCCACTCCGCGATCCGCGATCATGGCGTAAGGCGCACAGCGGACTTGCAAAGGTGTGCAGTACCCAGGTGGAGCCAGGCCAGGCCGGTGGGAGCCACCGACACCCAAGACCCTTGCCCCGCGCAGCCGAACACAGTGGGGCTAAGGGGGAAGCACCTCCCTCTAAGCTCAGAGCATGGTGGTTTGGACACTTTGCATTTTGAGCTATTTGTAATAAAGTGGAGAAAGCACCGATATTTTCTCCGCTGCATCAGTACTGGACCAGGCAAGTGGAGGAGGTGTCTCACCTGCGGCGGGGCGGGGCGGCTGCGGCCCTGCAGCACTTTCTCCCAAGTCACAGGAACCAGAGGCCTCGGGTGGGCGGGTCGCAGGTCCGTGGGCATCAGGTCTCTGGGTGCCGCCTGCTGGGCTTCCCAAGCATAATTTTTAAGGGCTTACTTGTGATGTGTCTGTTTTTAAAATGAGGGTGCAATCAGGAGATGAAAGGAAGGCCAAGACAGCTTTCTTCCTGAAGCCATCTTTCTGGCCCGTGGAGAGCTGCTGTGGCTTTGAGTGCGCTTTTCCAGAAAACAAAGCAAAACGAATCTGAAAGCACCCCCTTGGTGGACAGCAGCCCCTCCCGTGACCCCCTGCTGGGACAAGGATGTGCAGGCCGCAGACACAGCGCGGCACATCCTGTGCAGCCCCCTTCCTACCAAGCGAGAGTGCTCTGGAGCAACAGTGACAGCCAGTGGCCAAGTACACCACGAACACGGCCTTCGATCACCTGACCAGGTTCCACGTGCTGTGCTGGGCGTGGTTGAATGGCGCGTGTATGTACGTGTCTGGCCACATGGTGGGCTCCTCGACCCCGAGTCACAGCAGACATTGAGCAACGCACCAGATGTCATGCGGCTGCAACGGCGCCCACAGCCCCACCTGCCCCCGCTGACTTCCCCACCTCCACTTCCTGGCCCTGCCCCCAGGTGTCAGCTCAACCTGCATGTCCGTCCTGTCCTCCTGTGTCCTCCCCACTCAGCCTGGACTCCTGATGAGGCCACGGCATCCTGGTCACTAGCAGGGCTGCCCATGCTGTGCAGCGTCTGTGGCACAGCAGCTGTGCCCCTATGACCAGGCCCTGAGAGCCAGGCTGCACCCAACACTTCGCCACCGCCTCACCCATGTTCTGGTTGCCTGGGCCCAGGAAGGATGAGCCTGGCTGGTGCGGAGTGCGTGGCCTCCCCCGACGCTTCCTGCCAGGGTGACTCTCCTGCCATGTGAATCAGTGTCCATGGGGGACATCGCAGGAGCTGTGGCCACGGTACCACCCTCTACCACTAACACCCCCATGGTCTCAGCTCCTCCTCATCTGCCTGTCCTGTGGCTGCTGCCCTGGTCCCTGGGACTACAAGGCGGCCAGGAGGGCACCTGGCCTGCAGAGAGTGCTGACTAGTCACTGAGCATAATGGGCTCCATTAATAGCTTGGAAGCTTAGCTTTTAAAGCTTGTTTTGTTTACTTAATTTAAAGTAAGAAAGACAAGCCTTGGCATTGCCCACCTGGGTGTGTCCAGCACAGTGAGATGGCTCCATGCTGTCTCCACCCTGAACCCTTGGCAGTGTCTGGGAGCATGTGGGGCCTCAGCCAGGCTGAGCTGGGCACGAGGAGTGGCTCAGTCAGAACTCACAGTGCACTCCAGTGGGCCAGGACCACGCCCTCTCCTGTGGGCCCTACACTCTGACAGGGGCAGTGGATGTCCTCTGCACTGGCTGCCATGGCTGAGCACTGGTGGCGCTGCCGCAGACACCCTTGCACTGTCTCCTCTACACCCTGCTCCTGAGCATTGGCTCCCACGTCCCCCAGGCCCAGGTCACGTTGCCGCCTTTCTCATCCGCCCAAAGAAGAGGGCAGGTGGGAATGGCTGAGCTTCATGGCCCCTCTGGTCCCCCTCCTGGCCTTCCAACGGCCCAGCCTACTTGCTGGTTCCACACCTGGGGCTGGAGGACCCAGGACAGGACTCACCTGGTTCCACCAGGGAGGACACATCTCCTTGTGCCAACCAGACCTGAGGGCAGGAGGCGCATGGTGGCCCAGGCACCTGTGAGAGAGTGGGGTTGGGGCCTTTGGCCTCTCAGGAGGCCTGGAGCTCTAGGGACAAGTCTGGTACCACACCCGCAGGCAGCACTGCTTGGTCTCTGGTCACCTGATGTCCCCAAGGTGCTGGAGCTCTTGCACCACACATCCATGTGCCACTTGCTGGCTGGCAAAGCTTCTGTCCACCCCAGATCCTCATGCCTGCACTGCCACAGTGTCACGCGTGGCCCAAGGTAAAAGCATGCCAGTCTGCACCTCCAAGTCAGCCACAGAGAGCACCGTGCTGAGCTGCCCACTTCGTGCTGGGCTTATCAGGAGCACTGAGTGGGTTTAGGGCTCTGTTTTGTACAATAAAGAAGACTTTACTTCTTGGGTGAATGTTGATCCACTGACTACTAATGAATGTCCTCTTGTTCGGATGAAGGATCACGGAAGACAAGCTGAAGCACGTGTATGCGAATTCCACTTCACTTGATAGCCCCCCACTGCACAGTGATCTTCTTTCAGGTTCCATATCCCAGTGAGGGCCTGTAATATTTTTTTCTGTTTTGAAGCAGGCCCTCCCTGGCCTCACTCTCCCAGCAACACTCCTGCTTCAGCCTCCGAGTGTGGGCACTGCAGCACCAGCACACCAGGCTAAAAACTACATTTAAGCCTTTGGAAGAACTCACTTGGACAGCTGTAGATAAGGTTCAGGGTCCAGCATGTGCTGGCTTGTGCTGGGTCAGCCCCACCCACAAAAGCAAAGAACAAGGAAGTCAAATGACAGAAACCTCCTATTTGTCTTTATACCTTTAAAACAAAACATACACTGTGCCCAAGTGTGGTGGCCCACACCTGCAAGCCTAGCACTCGGGAGGCTGAGGCAGGAGGATCGTGGCGAGTTCTATTCTTTTACGTTCTCAAGGCCAGCCTGAACTGCACAGGGAGACAGCCTCAAGGAGACTACACATATGTGATTTGACTGAAAATAAAGAGGCCCCCAAAACACAGGTGCACCAGCAGTGCTGGAGCTTAGACTCTGCTCTATGCAGAATCACGGTGCACCTGGGTCCAGCCGGCCTTCCCAATGTCTTCGTGCTGGTTTGGTTTTTGCTTTTGTTTGCCTTATTTATTTTTTGAGACATTTTTTCACATATTTATATGCCATTTGTATCTCTTCATTTGTGAAGTGTGTATTCATCTCAGATGCCCATTTTTGGATTGGGTCTTTGAATTTGTGAGGCCTGGTTTTTAAAAATTCTTTTCTGTTCTAGATAGGAGTCCTTTGTCTGAAAGACAGTCTGCTATAATTGTTTCCCACCTTGTAGGCTTTCTTTTTATTCTGTTGGTGATTTCTTTTGACATGTAGAAGCTTTTCAAAAAGATGAAATCCAAACTGGTTCTTTAGGTATTTCCCATGCAGTTCGATTTTTGTTCATGAACTCTTTGCCTACCCCCTATGTCCTTAAGATTTCTACCTACTTTCTCTTCCAGAATATTTAGTGTTTCAGTTTTAATATTTAAATCTTTGATCCATTTTGACTGTAGTTTTGTGCATGGTGATAGGCACGGGTCTATTTTAAGCCTTCGGCATGTGGAGAGCCAGTATTCCCAGCACCATTCATTAAAGAGGCTGTCTTTCTTCCAATGAACATGTTTGGCCCCTTCGTCAACAATAAGGTGGCTGAGTCTGCCTGTAGTTGTGTTTACATATTCTAATCTGTTCCATCATACCTCAGGTCTGGTTTTGCTTTTTCAGTACCATGCTGATTTTATCACAGTAGCTTTGTAGTGTAATCTCAAGTCAGGTATTGTGATGCCTCCTGCCTTTCTTTTGTTACCTAGAATTTCTTTTGCTATTCTAGGTTTCTCTGGTTCCAGATGAATTTGAGGAATATTTTCTTCTAGATCTGTGAGTTATAATAATGGTATGTTAATTGGAATTGCACTGAGTCTGTATAACAACTTTGGGAGTATGGCCATTTTCACAATGTTGGTTCTTCCCATCCAGGAGCAAGGAATATCTTTCCATTTTCTGAAATCCTCTTCAATCTCTTTTCTCAGACTACTATAATTTTCTCTGTATCTTTTACTTCCTTTGTGAGATTGATCCAAAGTGTTTCATTTTGGGGGGTGTTATTGTGAAAGGCGTGGTTTCCATAATTTCTCTCTTCGGGCATTCACTGTTTATGCATAAAAATGCTATTGATTTTTGAGTGTTGACTTTGTATCCTGCTACACCTACTACACTACTAAATTTGGTTATTAAATCTACAAGTCTGTTAAGAGTTTTTGGGATCCTCTATGTATAGTATCATGTCATCTGCAAATAATGATAATTTCACTTTTTCCTTTCCAATCATTACTTGTTTTATTTCTTTCTCTTGTCTAATTACTCTAGCCAATGTTTCCAGAACTATATTGAACAGGAGTGGTGACAGTGGGCATCCTTGTCCTGTTCCTGATTTTAAAGTGAAGGCTTTCGATTTTTGTCCATGAGGTATAATGCTGGCTATTGGTTTCTCATAGATGGCTTTTATCAGGTTGAGGTAAAGACCATCTATTTCAATTTTCTGTAGCACTTTTGTCATGAATGAGTGCTGGACTTTGTCCAAAGCTTTTTCTGCATCTATTGAGATGATCATGCTGTTTTGTCTTTGGCTCTGTTGATGTGCTGTATTACATTTATGGTTTTGCATATATGAAAACATACCTGAATTCCTGGGATGAATCGCACTTGGTCGTGATGTATAATCTTCTTGATGATTTGCTGCATTCTGTTTGACAGTATTTTGCTGAGGATTTTTACATCTATGTTCAGTAGGAAGATTGGCCTGTAGTCCTCTTTATTGGTTGGGTCCTTCTCTGGTTTTGGTATCAGAGTAGTGCTTGCCTCCCTGAATGAGTTTGGGAGAATTGGTAAATTTAAATTTCAGAGAAGATTTTGAGAGGAGTTACATTAGGTCCTCCCTAAATTTCTTAAAGAATTCAACTGTGAATCCATCAGGATCTGGCCTTTGCTTTGTGGGCAGGTTTTTTATTACATTTTCCATTATATTGACTAATATTAGGTCATTCAGAATTTTTATATCTTCTTAATTTAGCTTTGGTCGTTCTTATGTATCTAGGAATCTGTCCATTCTTCTGTGTTTCCATTCTGTGAAAGCAAAGATTTTGGAAATAAGTGTGATAATCTGAATTTCTAAAGGGTCTTTAGTGATTTCACCATTTTCATTCCTCAATGAATAAATTTGAATTTTTTTCTTTCCTTTTTTTAATGAGGTTGGCTAGGAGTATATCAATGTCATTTATTCTTTCAAAGACCAACTCTTTTACTTATTAATTCTTTGTACTATTTTCTTTATCTCCATTGCATTTTTTTTTCAAAATTGTATTGATAAACAGATAGCAATGAGACAGTTTCAAATCAAATCAGTAGGACAGTTTCAATAACTAACACACTGCATATATTCTTCTTAGTGGTTAATTGCTGTACAAGATGTGGACTTGAGATCCTATTTACAAACACCATTAGAACAAATCACTCTATTCATTAAGAGAATGCAACTATATATCTATCCTAACCACTTTGAATACACAGATACAAAATGGACTCCATTGCATTTATTTCTGCTCTGATCTTTATAATTGCCTGTATTGTTTGGGCTTTGGACTTGACTTGCTCTCCTTTTTCTAGGAGCTTGTGGTGCACCATAAGATTGTTTATTTGCACTCATTCTGTTTTCCTGATATGATAATTTATTGCTATAAATTTCTCTTCTAAGACAGCTCTCATTGCATCCCACAGGTTCCAGTATGTTGTATCTGCATTTTTGTTTAATTGTAAATATTGTTTCTTCTTTGATTTCTTCTGTGACCCACTGATTGTTCTGGAGGTATTATTTAGTTTCCATGTGTTTATAGAGTTTGTGCTGTTTCTTTTGTCAATAATTTCCATCCTTATGGCACTGTGGTCAGATAATATGCATGGGATAATTTCAATTCCTTTGCATTTACTTAAGCATGTTCTAGCACATGATCTATTTTGGAAAACGTCCCATGTGCAGCTGAGAACAATGCATATTCTGACCCTGTTGGCTGGAACACTCTGTAAAGCTCTACTAAGTCCATTTCTTCACAAGTTTAGTTCTGTTATTTCTTCACTCATTTTTTGCACGGTTGATCTCTCTCTTGTGTCAATGCAGTGTTACAGTTCCCCAATACAATTATGCTACTGATCATTAGATTTTTCATGTCTGTTAAAATTTGTCTTATATTGTTGGGCGCTCCTACACTGGTGCATGTATATTTACAATTGTCATCTCTTCCTCTTGCAGTTTTCCCCTCACAAGCATGTAGGGATCTTCTTTGTCTCTTGTAATCACACTTGGCTTGAAGTTGGCGTTGTCAGCAACCAGATAGCTACCCTGCTTTTCTCTGGGTTCCTGTCGCGTAGAGTATTGTTTCCCATCCTTTGACATTCAGTCTATTAAATTGTTTTTGAGTTAAATGTGTTTCTTGTATGCAGCATATTGCTGGATTTTGTTTCTTTACCTACTCTGCCAGTCTGTTTCTTTGATTGGTCAACTGAGGCCATTTACACTGATAGATATAGCTGATATGTATTGGCTTCTCTTTGCCGTGTTATCTTCCTACTGTAGGATCCCTATTTTTTCCCCTTTGATTAATTACTTGCTCTGCTGGGTGGTTCTCTTCTGTTATCGCAGTTATGGTCATCTTTGCTTCTTTATAAAATATCTGTCAGTACTCTTTATAGGGTTGGTTTGGTTGTCATGAATATCATCATTCGCTGTCAAGGAAGTATCTAATCTCTCCATTAAGTTTGATAGATAGTTGTTCAGGATACATCAATCTGGGTTTAAAGTTGTTTTTTTGGTTTTTCAGGACTTCAAATATCTCACCCCAGGGCCGGGGAGATAGCTCAGTAGAGTAAGTGCTTGTCTGGCAAGTGCAAGGGCCTGAGTTCAATCCTCAGTTCCATAAATATATATCGCTCCAATCTCGTCTTGATTTGACTGTCTGTATTGAGAAATCTGCCATGATTCTGATGGGCTTTCTATTATAGGCGATCTGTTTCTTTTCTCTAACAGCTTTCAGCATTTGGTTCTTTTGCTCAGTTTCTGGGATCTTGATGACTATGTGTCTGAGTGATGATTTGTTTTGATTATGGCTGGCTGGAGCTCACGCCTCGGTTATCTGTGTACCAGATTCTTTTCCCATGCTTGGGAAATTTGTGCTACTACTTCTGCAAACTCTTTTTATGTCTTTTGTATTATCTCCAGCTATTTCGTTGATACCTATTAATCTTATATTATTTTTCTTCGCATCATCTTGCAGCTGTTGTATTGTTGTTTCCTGGTTTCTTGTTATTTTTAAGAGATGCTTCCTTTCACGTTCTCTAGCTGCAGTGCTGTCTTCAAGGTATGAGATTCTACCTTCTGTTTCATTCAAGTGGTCTTGCCGACTTTGAATGGAATTTTTAATGTCCTGGATACCTGTTTGAATCTGTTTTACACATTCTAATTCTGTCTTGTATCCTTCATTCAAAGTTTCCGTCATTTTCCTATTCCCTTTTATTTTTTATTTGTGTTTTTCTTAGGCATATCAAGAAATTCTTTCATGATTGTTGTCATTTTATTTTTTACCTGAGAGATTATTTCTGATCTGCTGGAGTTGTTTCTTTACTTCAGTTGCAATCATCTCAGACATTTCAGGTGTGTGACTTCCAAGTTCTTCTATGAGCTTGTATTCTGGACTTCTTTTGGATGGACTATAGGTCTGAGATTGCCTTTTGCTCCTTCCTTTTGTCATTTTTGCAGTGATGGTAGATGGGCGGGGTGCAGGTCAGCAAGGTTCTCAGGAGAGGGGAGGGCAGGGCAGGCTCGCCAGAGCTCCTGCTATGTGGGGTTCAGTGTGGCTTCTACCTCAGTAAGAAAAGGGGAGCAAGCCACAGTTCAAGAAGGACCTGATGTTGACGAGTGCAGGCTGAAGTTGTGCAAGACTTCCATAAGGGTGGATTGGCACAGAGCAGGGCTCCCCAAGGCTCCTGCAGGTTGCCACGGCTGTCACGTGTCCCTGGTGGTCATCAGGTCGAGGATGGGTGGCCAGGCTCAGTGGAGCTCTAGGAGAAAGGCAGGTCTCTCCAGCAGTCTTCAGGGTGAGGAGAGGCAGCCGGACTCTGTTCAGGTTATCTTTACTGTGTGGCCCAGATTAGCCTCAAACTCACAGTGATCCTCCTGCCTCAGCTTCCTGAGTGCTGGGGTTACTGGTGTACACCACCACGCTGGGCTTTGTTTCGGTTTCGGTTGCAGTTTACTTTCCACCTAAGTCAAGAATGTCTGCCTTGGGACTGGGGAGATGGCTCAGTGGAATAAGTGCTTCCCTGGCAAGCACAAGGGCCTGAGTTCAGTCCCCGGTTTTAAGAATGTCTGCCTCTCTACCAGCTAACAGGACCTCACAGAAAATAGTACTCACATCAGAAGATGCAAAATCGATCACCGTAGGAAGGCATTTTCAGATGTGTGGGATCTGACACTGTGGACTCCGCTATGACAGAAGCTGCCTCTTCTGTGTCCTTCCAAGCAGTGTGGGTCTTATGCACCCCTGGACTCTGTTCTGATTTGTCAATAAATTATAAATTATTTTCTATTTATCAAAAACCAAGGGCTAGGGATATAGCCCAGTGGCATAAGCACATGTCTGGCAAGCACAAGGTTCTAAATTTGATCCCTGGTACAAAAAAAAAAAAAAAAGCAACACTGAGAGGGAAATTATAGAAACAGTACCTTTTACAATAGCACCGAGCAAAATGAAATACCTTGGAATTCATCTAACTAAAGAAGTCAAAGATCTTTTCAAGGAAAATTACAGTACTCTGAAAAAAGAGATCGTAGAGGATTTCAGAAAATGGAAAGATATTCCATGCTCCTGGATAGGAAGAACCAACATTGTGAAGATGGCCAT
>NW_004524601.1:856230-875018 GCF_000260255.1 Octodon degus | reverse complement strand
AATAGAGTCATTTGTTCTAATAGTGTTTGTAAATAGGATATCATGTCTGCATCTTGTACAGCAATTAACCACTAGGAAGAATGTATGCAATGTGTTATTATTGAAACTGTCCTACCAGTTTGGTTTGAAACTGTCTCATTGCTATTTGTTTATCAATAAAATTATGGGGGAAAAAAAAGCAATGTATTTCCAAAACCCAAGGAATCTCTTCTAGAAATGAGAAAACAAACATACAAGTCAAATAATTTTTGAGGGATAGATTAAATGTCTCTTAAATAAGAAACTATTTTGCTGCTGTGTGAATAGTTTGGGTTTTTTTTAACTGTATTTTTAATCCCTTTTCTGAGTTTTTCTTTTAGATCCTACAAACTGATTCTGAATGCTTTGATCCTTGATCCATCCTGGCTCTCTAATATTTGGGGTTCAAGAACAAAAGTTGGGTGTTCGCAGCCACTGCTGAGCTGCCGTCGCTGTCTAACGCCAGCACTGCCTCTCACTCGCCGAGCTCCAGCCAAAGGAGAAAGGTGTAAGGAGGTCCCAGTACCATGGCTCGTACCAAGCAGACTGCCCATAAATCCACTGGTGGTAAAGCGCCCAGGAAACAACTGGCTACAAAAGCCGCTCAGAAGAGTGTGCCCTCTATTGGAGGGGTGAAGAAACCTCATCGCTACAGGCCCAGGACTGTGGCTCTCCATGAAATTAGACTATCAGAAGTCCACTGAACTTCTGATTCCAGCATCTAGTTAGAGAAATTGCTCAGGACTTCAAAACAGATCTGCGCTTCCAGAGCACAGCTATCGGCGTTTTGCAGGAGGCAAGTGAGGCCCTTCTGGCTGGCCTGTCTGACGATACCAACTTGTGTGCCATCCACGCCAAACGTGTTATGCCAAAAGATATCCAACTAGCACGCCACATACGTGGAGAACGTGCTTAAGATATCCAACTAGCACGCCGCATACGTGGAGAACGTGCTTAAGATATCCAACTAGCACGCCACATACGTGGAGAACGTGCTTAAGAGTCCACTATGGTGGGAAACATTTCATTCTCAATTTTTTTTCCTCTTCTTCCTGTTGTTGGTAGTTTTCAATGTTAGGTTTTTTGTTTTTTGGTTTTTTTTTCCGGGGGGTCAAAAGGTACCTAAGTACATGATTGTGAGTGGAAAATAGGGGACAGAAATCAGGTATTGGCAGTTTTTCCATCTTCATTTGTGTGTGAATTTTTATCTTCATCTGGGATGTAAAGCATTAATGCAAGTCAAAAATGTTTCAGTGAACAAGTTTCAGCACTTCAACTTTATAGCAATTATAAATAAAAATCAGTTAAATTTTTTGGGAAAATGCCAGCATTTGGATTTTTTTAAAACAAGTAAATTTCTTATTGACAGCAACTAAATGGTGTTTGCAGCATATTTATCAAGCAGTGGATTCCATCCAGTCACTCTGCTTTTCTAACTGAGCTGTCTTACATGCTAGTACAAGTTTTTAATGTTGTCTGTCTTTCTGTGCTGTTCCTGTGAGTTTGCTATTGAAATACATTAACCTGTAAAAAAAAAAAAAAAAAAGAACAAAAGTTGGTTTTCTTATAGATTTATCTGAAATATTTAGAAAATCAAGGGCAGTTCTTGAATTTTCATCTATCGTATTTACAAACTGTCTTGTAATAGCCAATTATACACACAAGCACTGATGTGCCTGGAACATGGACAGAAGCACGGTATTTGATTCAACGTAACTAACAGTATGTTTGCAATTTGTGTGTAAATCTTGTGTGCTGATTTTATAGTTAATGCCTAGGCTACAATGTTCCTATTTTGAGGAAAAATGAGCAAACTTCCTTGCTTGAATTTCGTAAAGTCTGCTGTGTAAAATGTTGTGCCTAAAAAATCCTTATTTGGCTGTTATCTCCACTCGTGTGAAACACTCGGGTGTGCGCGGCAAGGGGAATCTGCTCCTGGAAGGAAGCGCTCGCCCATGTGGCGGGAGGCGCTGCGCCGGCTCTGCTAGCTGAGGCCCCCACTGCTCAGGGTGAGGCCGCCGCCTCCCCACAGGAGAGCTGAAACTGCACGCGAGGGTGGGAACATTCGGCCCGAGGCGTCCTCACAACTTCCAGCCTACTCTGTCCATTAAATTTTTCCCCTGAATCTGCTCAAAATGAAGACGGTTGTATTTGATTACCCTGCAGGAGCCTGAAGCCAGCCAAACAGCTACCGCCCGCGTGCCTTTGGATGAAGGTCAGAAAGCATGAAGCCTCATCATTTTCAGTAGTGGACACACGCACACACGCACGCACACGCACGCACGTACACACGCGCGCACACACGCATCCACACACAGGCATCCAGCCTGCAGAGCTCTGAGGCAGATATTCAAATGCGGGGCGGCCTGCTTCTCTGCACACGCGTGGGGCCACGGCTGCGTGTGGCGCCTGAGCCCACTGCCCCGGAAAGTGCCTTCGGGCCCTCCCTCCTCCTCCTGTGGGGCGCCACCCTCTGCAGCTGTGAAATCCCACGCGGGAGGGGAGGGGTAGGAAGCCTGTGCTCGTCACACTGTGCAGGGTCGCCTGTGACCTGCTCTGAGGACACGCCAGCTCCGCCTTCCCCTGGAGCACAGGGGCGGTGGCTGTGCCCGGGCCGCAGCTCGCTGTGTGACTTCAGAGGACCGTTCGCGTGGCGCAGGCCCCGGAGACAGGAACAGAGTGCACGAGGGCTTGGGCAGCAGCCGCACAGAGTGACATTCTGGGCCTGCAAGAAGAGCTGCAGGCCCTGGGGTCTCTGGGTTTGGGGGTGAAACAGCTGTTAAGGCTGAAGGGCCCCAGAGACCCCACCAGAGAGGACAGTATGGGACGGAAGGCCACAGCCGGGAGCTTGCTGGGGAGCCAGAGGATGGTGAGGCCTGGAGGCGACCTGCGCAGCGCGGTGGGCACCCTGCCCCTGCGGTCCTCTGGGACACACCTCGCCGTTTTCCACATCCTGTTCTCACCCTAATTTTATTTCAATTGTCTCACTTTTTTCTGAATCGGATATTTGTGTTATTGACTTTTAGAGAAAGATTGGTGTCTTGTTTGTCCATTCCACTCTTTTCCCATTTTCCAAGTATTTTCCTACCTTTGTCTTTATATGATGCAAAGATGTATGCTATGTGTCTATCCACAATTTTTTTTGGTGGCACCAGGGATCGAACTTAGGACCTTGCACTTGCCAGGCAAGCACTTATAATAATGTTGAGGGCTGGGGAGATAGCTCAGTAGAATAAGCACTTACCTGGCAAGCTCAGGGTCCTGAGTTCAATCCCTTTACCACAAAAAAGAAAGCTAGAAAAAAAGAAAGGAAGGAAGGAAGGAAGGAAGGAAGGAAGGAAGGAAGAAAGAAAGAAAGAAAGAAAGAAAGAAAGAAAGAAAGAAAGAAAGAAAGAAAGAGAAAAGAAAAGAAAAGAATGCATGCAAAGAGCCATGAAACTGTCCTGGAGCTGTCACTCCAGTTCTGAGACCTTGTCACAAGGCCTTGCCAGAGGGGTGAGGTGTCACCTCCCTGTGCCCTGACCACAGAGACCTCAGGAAGTCCGGCCATGGGGATGACGGCACAGCACGGGCTGATCTCTGCGCCACGACAGCCTGCTTCTCCTCCTGCTCTCAGACCTGAAGGGGCACAGGGAGAGCTGGCTGGCTCACCCCAGGAAAGCAAGGCGCAGCCCTGTCAGGTGTGGCGGACCGGGGCGGGGCTCGGCTTGGAGCCTTTAAATCTTGTGTGGGCTGCTCTGGCAACCCATGACTCTCACAGATCTGCTGAGACGATACGGTGGCTCTGGTGCGGGCTATGTCTGCCAGGATGACTTCCCTCTCCAGTTCAGACGAGCTGATTTTTTTTGTGAATGGGAGAAAGGTAAGTTTCTGAAGAAATTCAGGTGAATTGTCATATATTCATTAACATGAATTTTCTTTTCTTTTCTGTATGAGGGATTGGACTCAGGACCTTGCACTTGCCAAGCAAGTACTCAAGCCATTGAGCTATCTTCCCCAGCAACATAAATTTCCATAAAAGTGAACCTTTCCTTCACTGTAATGCCATTTCTTATGCTTTAAGCCTGTCTCTCAAGTCATATGGAACAGTGTGAACTTGAGCATGAATCTTCAGTTCAAGTTTTAGTGCCAAATTATCTAAGCATGGAGATCTCTGCTTGCTTATTTTTCTTCAGAATCAATAGGAGATTTTTCATTTCATCTGGTTTGTTTTCTGGTTTTGCATTGGTAATGATTTTGTTGTAGATTTTAGCATGCTGGATGCAGAACCGGATTTTCTTTTTTCTTTTTTGTGCATTTGGTAAGGTCTCACTATGCAGCTCCAACTGGAAGTGATCCTCCTGCTTTCAGCCTCCCAGCGCTGCAGAACTGGGCTTTCTGAAAGCTGGGAACTGTCCCAGTGCTGGGTCTCTCCCGTGGCTTATCAGAATGCCCACCATCCAGCTCCCTCAATGCCAAGTGTGGCTTAGCTTGAGTTATGACAGTTCTTGTTCGAGGTTTGCAAACTCCTCCCCCACACGTCCAGCACAGGTCAGGAGATGCCTTCTGGGGCACTGGCTGTGCAGCGAGCCCCTCCTCACCTGCTCACCCATGTCCAAGTGCACTGGGCTCTCCCACTCAGTTCTGACGCTAGGATTCAGGGCCCAGAGTATACCTGCCATCTTGCCTGCACGGGGAGGTGAGGTCAGGTCACCAGAGCTTTGCATCAGGCCATATTGGTGACAAGGAGGACCAGGGTGCCAAAGGACCCTTGGCTGACTTTACTTTGCCCCCATACCCTCCCGCCTGTGGCCAGCAGTGGGTGACTCCATTCCCTGCAGAGGAGAGGCGGCTGTGGCCCTGGCCGCAGCCCCAGCCCCGTGCTGTGGGAGTGAGCCTACCCGAGAGTGGCGTGAGCACCTCCCAGAGGGAGCGCAGGGTTGGCCGCTCAGGGCAACCAGCCAAACCAGCGAAATAACAGCACAGAAGACGATGCTAGGAAGTGATTTGCTGCAGGCTTTGCCTCTCGTGCCTCAGTTACACTGATGCCACTGTCCTTCCCTGGGGAGGAGACCGCTTCCCCAGGGGCTGAGCCCCGGCTCTCTGCTCTGGGACGCAGGAACGGTGCAAACACAAACTAACCACCAGAGCGAGAGGGAAAGAGCAAGGAAACCTGGCCCAGCCATGAGTGCCCAGGCCGGCCGGCATCCTGGGCACCGGCGTGTGCACCAGCACCTCGAGATGCCTGCTTCGCCTCCCTCCAGGCCTCTGATTCTGGGGCAGAGTGAATTAGCAGCAAAGGAGAGGCCGCAAACCCTGGGCTTCAGGGACGCTGCCCGCCTGTGGAAATCTGTAATGTGAGTCACCAGGTGAATAATGACCACAGAGATGGGAAATCCAGAGACAGCAAGGCAACGTTTCCTGATTTCTATGAAGTTCTGGCTCCAGGTGTTAGGGGAATCTTCCATGAGTTTTCTGTTCATAAAGCCAGCCCTGTCCGGAACCTGCCTCAGAATGGCACTGACACTGCTGGTGGTGGCGTCTCCACACTGACCCCTGCCCTCCCTCCTGCAGGTGGTGGAGAAGAGGCCTGACCCCGAGGTAACCCTGCTCTCCTACTTGCGAGGAGCCCGTATCCTTTGTTTTACTGTGATCACTCAGAATTGGGTGGCAGAATGTGAACGTGCTAGGAATGACATGGCGGCCACCTGTAGGGTCCAGGCAAAGCCAGAGAGTACAGCCTCTCACCCGTGCCAGGTTGTACTTTTTTCAGCTGAACACAACCAGCAGAGCCATCCAGCCCCCGGGAGAACTCCCTTTGGAGAAACCTCTAGGGCTCTGAACCCACGTCCACCCCACGCCAGCTCCACATTCAGGGGAGCTTCTGGGCATTCCTTAGGACCCTGAGAAAGCTCAGCTACGTAAGGAACCAAAAGCTAAGCTTATCATGTACTGCTCATATTTGACCAGTGTAAAGGTTGCTGTATTTCACATTTGTAAAAATGAAGTCCAACCAATTAAGTTTGAACTTGAATGAATTTAAAATAGCTTCCATTATTTATGTGGAGTTCAAATGTAAGTGAGGGTCCCAGTTTCTATGTGACAACTCCCTTTTAAAACGAGCTTTGTATGAGCTAACACTGCACAAGAGGGGAGGGCCGAGCCGGGGGGAGCTGTCAGCGGTCAGCAGAGCCAGTGGTTTTCACTTCTCACCCGGGGCACCCTAAATGCACATCACGGCACTGTCCTCAGCTCTGACAATGTGAAGAGACACCTCCCAGCCGGAGGAAACTTGGCCTCTTCAGTTGCAAATGCTAGGATACCAAAAGCAGAGATAGCTAGGCTTTGCTGCCTCCTATACCCAAGTTGACAGAGCACTAGAGGGGCATCCCAGGCCATTCAGGTGGGGGGTCCTGGCCAGTAGGTGGGGGGGCCCGGGCCAATGGGTGGCAGGGCCCCTGCTGTGGCCCAACCTGCTTAGATTGGGGACTAAAGTGTGCAGAGCCTCTTCTGGGCTCCACAGGAATGCAGCTACTCAGGGCAACAACCAGGAGGAGCACCCTGACCCCGCCTCACCTCTTTTTGGCACTAAGCTTTAAGACGAGAACTGGCCTCAGCCTGTGCCTTCACCCAAGCCGTGCATGAGCCCAGCCAGTGCAATCCACCTAAGCTTCCATAAACCCTGCCAAGTACATTTCAGTCAACCTTGGATGTGGTTCCAGGAGAACCTAAAGGTAGCTTTGTAGGTATCTGTCCTCCCTTTGTGAAGATACATGAATGTCTTATGCAAAGAGACATGGTGATCCCAGGCTTTGCTGGCTCTGGAGGCGCATACCTGATTCACATTTGCCAATCCCAGGGACTGTGACAGCCTGGTGCCACCGCACCAGAGAAAAATCCAGCCTCACCGGGGATTTACTAGGTCTTCCACTGCCCCCATGGGAGCGCCCTTGGGGTTCAGACCCGTGGTCCATGAGGTGCACACCTGGCCCAGGAGATGTGAGGTGCCACAGCCTGCACTTTCCTGCATGGGCAAATCTCCAGGCAGCTCCAAGGGGTGCCAAGGGGTTGACTTCAAGGCGCTGCCCTGCACCCCAGGAATAGCACTTTATGAGTGCTTTGAAGTGTGGAAAATGTTCTCGTCAGAATTGCATCCAGACCTGCGGCTCTCAGTGAGCCAAGGTGGCGTCTGAGAAGCTCTCATCTGCCCTCTCCCATGGGCTGGCACGCCCTGCGGTAGGCTTCCTTCCTGCTGCTTCCCCTCCCCCTGCCCATTCCTTGCTCTCTCCCATTTGCAAAAGCTCTAGATCCCTGTCTCCTGGCACCCGTCTCTTCTTTTGCTCTTTAATTTACTCACATGAAATCCCTTACTCACGAGAGAAGCCACGTGCTACCTAGGCCTGTGTATCCGATTCTTTTCAGTCCTGCACTCACAAGCAAAGGACTGAACAATCTCTAAGCAAGAAGTGACGCCGACGTAGGCAGGTCAGGAGCCGTGCACCTGCTCTGGCGCCTGGGCCTTTCCTTGACTCTCCCTCTAGTCCATCTCACAGGCACGAAATTCGCCTGCGGAGAGGGCGGCTGCGGAGCCTGCACTGTCATGGTGTCCAGGTACAATGCCACGAGCCAGAAGATCCGGTATCCTTTGTGTGGCCTGTCCATGCACAGTGGGGTGGCACTCCTGCCCTCCTCCCCCAGCAGTCACACCTGTGCACTGCCAGCCCCGATGTCCTCCCTGCAGAAGATGCCCCGCCTGGGCCCCAGCTCTGTGCTCCTATGCCTCACAGCGGGAGCCTCAGCAGCCGGGGGGGGGGGCCCTCACAGACCCAGGTGAGCTTCACCGGCATCTGACCACTGAGCCCTGCCCAGCAGCTGTGCAGCAGGGCCAGCCTCATCTCAGAGTGCAAATCCATGCTCATCATGTATTGTTTTCCCTCAGCCTGAGGGATGGAAGTGGAAGTGGGCAGATGATGCCCTGCTCACCCATGGAAGTTCTTGTATCCTCGCCTCAGTGAGTTGGAGCCTCCCGGCGGGGGTCAACCCACCCCTAGCCACGCACACAGGCGGGGAGTGTCCAGCACAGCCCAAGGTTGTACGCATGTGACAGAGGGATGCAGGCCTCCACTGAGGAAAGTGGATGAGGAGGAGCACAGGAGGTGCCGGTGCTGAGCAGAGGACCCATAGCCTTTGGGGAACACCTAGATACCCACCAGGCACCCCGAGAGACACTGTCACACAAGGAGCCTCTTCCAGAGCCATAACTCATTAGTGTCTTATGACAAGGCTCTTGAAACAACCAGCAGTTGTTGGCACTTACTGCCTACCAGGCTGTTGACAGTAGCTTACATATATTGTCACGTGCACATTGCCAAGCGGCTTCAGACAGGCATTACTATCGGGCCAATTTAAAGAGAGGACATTGGGGTACATAGATTTAAACAATGAGCTGGCCTCGAAGGCTGGTTTCTGCCCAAGCCACCCAAAAAGCAGCAGGAGAGCAGGAGCCAGGGAGCCTTGAGCTAAGGAAGAACTGGAGGCTGGGGCCCTGGGGTGCTCCCAGCCATCAGGGCAGGGGCCCAAGAGGCTGGAGGGCAAGGAAGCTTCGGGCAAAACTTGACTAAGGGAGAAAGGAAGAGGGCAAGCACCAGGGAGAGATGTGGAGTCCTACTGTGCTTTGTTGTGATCAGAGCAAACACTTGACTATTTCTAAGTGCAGAAGAATGGAGGGCGACGACCCGACCGTAGGAAGGAAGGTAGCCGGGAGGCTCCTAAGGGGGCAGCCTGCCCCCACAGCGATATGGGGGTGCAGTGGGGAGGAGGGGGCTGCTGGGGAGGCCGAATGCCATCCAGGCAAGCCATCTGGGCCTCTGCTCTAAGAAGAGGCATGGGGTAAGGACCAGGACAGCGGCGAGCAGGGCAGGCCACTGGAGAGAGGGGAGCAGAGCTGGTGGGGTATGACCCACACACAGGGCAGCTGCTCCTCCCAGCACCTGCTGCCTCAGGGCTGGGTGGCCCCCGCCAGGAGGCTCCGCTCACTGAGGTGAGGATACAGGTGCATTCGCCTCTAAAGCTCCCAGGGGTGAGCAGCGCATCACCGGCCACTTCCTTCCCTTGGGCTGAGGGAAAATACAATTCAAGGGAGAATGAGTGCCTCCTAGAGTCCCACACAGGAGGCTTCAGGACTCTTTCCCTCCCCGCCCTCTCCCACCACTCGGTGGCAGCCACATGGAAGTCCTCCTTGGGCTCAGTGTGTTGTTCAGGGTTTCCCAGTCTGCAAAACTTGGGGACTCACAACTCTGGGGCTGACACTGTTACCTGAGTCACCCGCTGCTCCGGGGTTCCAGTGTGGTCCCTTGACACAGGTCCCTGCAGCCACTACCCGGCGACCGCGTGCCTGGTGCCGCTCTGCTCGCTGCATGGGGCAGCTGTCACCACGGTGGAAGGCGTGGGCAGCATCAGGACCAGGGTGCACCCTGTGCAGGTAAGACGCAGGGGGCGGAGCTACCCCAGCAGGCACCAGCTTTCATGGTCTTGCCTTGCGCTTTTAAATTCTTCCATGCCTCCCAGCTAAGGACCTTTGCAGAGAGCTTTCCAAGGATCTTTCATTGACCTTAGTGTGTCAGAGGCAGAGACCTTCCCAGCCCAGTCCAGCCCTAAGAGAAAAGTCCAGGCAGACAAGAGAAGCAAAGAGATGGGAAAGGGGCGTTTACAGGCGGTGTTAGCTCATCCCGTACCTCAGAACTGCCGAGCCCTGAAGAGCAGCCAGTTGTGCAGGAGAACTCTGCAAGTGTTCTCAGAGGTCTGATGGGATGCCTGCATGGTGCCACAGACCACGACAGTAACAAGGTGCTTCCACAGCACCAGAAGGCGGGAGAGCTGAGCAGGAGAGTGCCGACAGCCCCTGCCCGGCCTCCCTGCCCTCGACAGACGCCTGCTGACAGGGCTTGTCTTCAGCCACCGCATGGCTCTGTGCACGTTGACTTGCACCCTTGCTGGTGATGACAGAGGCTTCTCTCAAAAGCATCCCGGAGCCACCTGTCTGGGTCTGTGAGAGCTAGTAGTTGAGTCTGCAGGAATTTCTCAAGTCTCTGAAGACAGCACTGATGAGGAGGAAGCCGGGTGTAGTTCAGGGGTGGCGCCTGCCTAGAAGGTGCCAGCCCCAATCTGATCAGCAAAGACACAACAACGAATGAGTGAAAGTGGGCAGCCTCT
Organism: Octodon degus; assembly: GCF_000260255.1. Taxonomy (NCBI): domain Eukaryota; kingdom Metazoa; phylum Chordata; class Mammalia; order Rodentia; family Octodontidae; genus Octodon; species Octodon degus. The sequence continues at coordinate 864,809 of NW_004524601.1, read as the reverse complement.
CAGGACCTGAATGTAGGCAGCCGAATCGTGGTAGACGCACACGCACTGGAGAAGCGCCAGGTAAGACCTAGATCAGGGCTTTCCCGCAGAGCGCTGGGCAGGCACCCGCCCAGCCACGTCCACCTGCCAATCTGAAGCCACCAGCCCGCCAGCCACATTCTCCAGGGCCGCAGCGGCCGCCATGCCCCTTGAGCCATGAGTGGTCTTTGCTCCCATGCTGGGAGCCAGGCTGTGTGGAAACGTGTACTTTTACAAAAATTTTTATTCATTTTAATGAGAAAAAAGATAAAATAGCAATGAGACAGTTTCAAAACAGGTTAGTAGGACAGTTACAATAATTAATGCATTGCATATTGTTGTCTTCATTACAGTTATTCAGAGGACAAGACGTAGACATGATATCTTGTCTAAACAAGATTAGTACAAACCTTTCATCTCAATGAACTAAGAGAAAGTAGCTGTATATCTACCCTAATTTATATACACATAACTTTTTTTTACTAGAAAACAGTCCTTTATTTATATCCCCCTTTTTGGTTTCGTTTTGTCAGAGCTGGGTGTTCCATTGCAGTTAGAGAAGCTGTATGTGGAGAAGCCTCTACAGGACCTTTTCATACTTGACACCCGTCACACATTGTAGGTACATGAAGTCAGCAGAACAGCCTAACATAGTCCAGTAGTCCATCATAGTGAGTGGCCAGCACAACTGACAATTGTCCGAAGCTGTTGACTTGAGCCTTTTACAGCTCAGCATACCAATATAGCTTTACTTTTTACACTTTGTGGCTACGCTTTTCTGCTGGATGGTTAAGACAAAGCTAAAGCAAGACCTATATAAGTAAAAATGTAACTTTTGTATCTGACAAAGTCAGTCAAATCCCCTCAGGATTTACCCTGGAGCCATGAACAGCACTTTGTGGATCTTCTGTCAGTGTCAGCCGTGTGGATGGTTCACGGCTGTCGCCTGACCAGTGTGCTCTCTGTGGGAAACGTGTACCTGAGAATGTGCACCTCAGAGCCCTTCCGGTGCATGGGAAGCAGGGACAGGTCCACATAGCCCTGTCTCCCCTCTGCCTCTCCTCAACATCGGGGTCTTTGGGGAGCACACAGAGGACATGGCCATCTCCTGCTCCTTCTCAGAGTCTGGCTTGTGCCTTGCGGTACTGAGTGTGTGCAGATTAAACACACAGGCATCTCCGCAGGACAGCACCTTCACGACTCTTACAGTGACACCGCAGCAGTCGGAAGCTGTCATGGGTGCAGGTAGCGCAGGCGGCGCCTGCCAGGGGAGCTGCTGAGACGGGCGTGCACTCGTTTATTTACACCATTACCTGGATTTTAAAGACCCCGTGAGGCACCAGGACAGGAGTTCAGGCGCACCCGCGCCGAGAGTGGCTGTGTCCTCAGCCGTACTCCTGCCCAGCAGGACTCAGGCAGCGCGGGTGGCTCCTGCCGCCACCACGAGGGCAGCGCAGCACCACCCACCGCAGCGGGCAGCCTTGCTCCCGGCCAGCGCTCGCCCTCGCTTCGGCAATGCTGAGTCTGTCGCTTTGCTTACCTTGCCACGCTTTGCCGGCACGTGAGCGGGGAGCTGAGAGGTCTCCGGTGCCCGTGTCGTCCTCCCCCAGGAGAGGCTGGCCAAGTGCCACGGCACGCAGTGCGGGTTCTGCAGCCCTGGCATGGTGATGTCCATATACACGCTGCTGCGCAACCACCCAGAGCCGACGCTGGAGCAAGTCACCGAGGCCCTCGGAGGTGAGCCCGGCCGCGCGGGTCCGAGGGCGTGGCCGCTGGGGAGAGGCCTGAGCGAGTCCGCACCTGCCTCCTCCACCGTCGCCCCGTCTGCTCCGGCAAAGGCTGGCCGGCTAGGGCGGAGGGAAGAGCCAAATCAGAGCCATGGGGATGTCAGATGAAACCTCCCCTTCCTGGAGGCCTGGGTGCCTCTGCTGAGGCCCCTGAGTAATCGCGTGGCCCTCGGGAGGGCTAGAGAGCAAGATTTGGTTGTTTGGTGTTTAATTAGCCTCAGCAGACTAAGTGCCTGCTTCGGCAAGCACAGGGACCAGGTTTGATCCTCGACGCCACAGGCCACGCCAACCCCACCTCTGGGCCACTGAGCCAGCAACCAAGGTCGGGCTTGGCAGCACATGCCTATTATCCCAGCTCTGGGGAGACTAAAAACAGGATAATCACTATGAGTCCAAGCTGTGTAGTGAGATCCTGTGCCAAATACATTAAGAAAAAACTAGCCTGCTAGACTCACTCGTTAGCATTACTTACTAAAATTAACTTCTGTAAAGAAGAAGATTCCAGACCCTCCAGGTCTGTTGTCTATAAAAGAGAGTGGCAGTCATGAACAATTACTTATCACAAGCAACTTAGTGAGCAATTCTTTCTTTTATGATGAATAGCTACCAAATTTAAATTTACAAACACGATTACCTACCCCAAGAGGCCTGTGAGCAGATGCAGTTTTCTGTAACAAACACACCTGGTCACTAATCCCACCTGGACCCAGCCTGGTCACTAGGTCTTGGGAGAAAGCTATTTACAAACCCTGGAAGGGGCCAGGGAAGCTCTTTGCCCATCCAGCAATCAGCTGCCAGGCCAGCCCACCCCGAGGCTGCACCACTCAGACGGGTGGCCCCGTGAGGACACCTGTCCAACAGCAGCCGTCCTGTCCTCGGGGCCTGCAGAATGTGGACAAGGTGCCCACCTGCCGAGCAGGGCCATTAGGACAGGGCGGGGAATCCGGCCAGAAGTCAGGGAACCTACAGCAAAGGAGGTGCAATTGGCCTGTGTTCTCAAGAGCATCTCCAGGGGCAAATCTGTCTACAACGAATGTGGCTGGGCTTGGGGAACAAAAAGGAGCCTCATTACAAAAGCCACCATTTCCCTGAGCGCACAACACAGACGTGCAGTGTCACCCCCTGAACCCTGCTCCTCACTGCCAGGCAACCTGTGCCGCTGCACTGGATACCGACCGATTGTTGAAAGCGGAGGGACTTTCTGTGCGGTAAGTTTGGAAAGAGAGCATGCGCTGCGTGGACTTAATGTGTGGAGCTTTCATGCGACGTAGCGTGTCACACTGAATAATCTCTCCGATAACCCTGGAGGCTGTAGGAGGCGCAGGCGGAGAGAACCAAGTGGGGAGGGGTGGAAATGCACTGAGCAGGGACCCCCAAGCTCCAAGCCCAGTCCCAGGGCAGAGACAGGCTGAGCACAGGAGAGAGACACAGAGACCGGGCCTCCACGCAGGCCTGGCTGTGCTCTGTCGAGGTGCAGCTGTGAGCCATGTTCAGAGGAAACGCTGGCTGCTGCCCACAGGAAGGCTGTGCCAGGAGGCCACGGGGACCAGAGTGTAGACAAGTGGGCACCCAGACATGGTGAGACCAGCATGAGGGGGACAGAGAGTGACACCATGAGGGGACTGCCAGGGTCATGGCTCCTCATAACAGGAAGCCCAGGCCGCACGGGACAGAAGGAGGTGGAGTGTGGAGTGGGGTAGGGGCTCAGGAGGCAAGTGTCAGAAGATGGCTCTGAGAGTTTCCATAGGACAGTGGGCCTGCTCACCTTTCACGATGAAGATTAATGACCTGCAACATGTTTCTAGAGATACTAGGGTGTTTGTTTATTTGTTTTTGTGGCACTGAGGATTGGACCTGGGCCTTGCACTGAGCTAACAGCTCAGCCTTTTTATTGCCTCGTTTGAGACTAGACCTGAACTTGCAACCCTCCTGCCTCAGCCTCCCAGGTAGCGGGAAGTGTGGGCCACTGCGCTGGCTTGATTTTATATAGTTTTTATTGAACAGAAACAATTGAAGATTGTTTCCATTCATTTCGAATATCATAAAATGTTTGAAAAGGTATGTTCCATGTCAGTATTGAAGGATTCCAAGAGCTTCACCGAGGAGAGGCTGGTTCCCCCCTGGGTGAAGCGCTGTCCCTGATAGGTACAAGGGGTGTATCCCGCTGTTCCTGATCTGCAGAAGCAGGTCCTCTCCCGACCCAGCCCGGCACCGGGGGCCTGCACAGCACCAGTGTGGAGGGAGGTGCCCCTCCTTACCACAGCCTCCCCACCCCCAGCAGTTGGCTCTTCATGGGCAGCACTCTGTCACAGCACAGCCACAGGCTCCCGTCCCCTCCTCCCTGTGAGAGGGACCACGTCCCTGCCACTGTTACCACACTCTTCCAAGTCAGACAGCACGCACCTCGCTCGTGCCTGGATCCCACACACCCATCAGGCCGGGGGGGAGGGGTGCCGCCTTCCTGGGACAAGCTGGCCTGAGCCCACACAGTGCCTGGACCTGGGCCCTTGTCCCCCTGTGCCATGTGGCCCAGGAAAGCAAGATCAGGGTCTCAGTGGTGCTTAAGGGACTAGCAGGTGAACTGACCACAGGCCAGAGTCTGACCATGGTCTGCAGAAACGGCTGGGAACTCAGGCAAGTGAGTTGAGGCTTGATGTGCCCAAGGGCTCAGAGTGACTCCGGCAGCACCCGAGGAAGCTCGGTCACTCGCAGGAGTGTTCCGCTGGTATGTAGAGTCTCAAGGCAGCCTCTCCCAGGCTGAGCCAGGCACATCGTGCCACCTGTGTGGCCACACCCATCACCACCAGGAAGCCGGCAGAGACTTCCGCCCATCTCTGAAGAAGCAGAGAGGTGGCTGGAGGCGGCTTCCCACCTGTAGGGCTCAGGGGGTCCCTGAAGAGTCTGCCGTAGGCCTGACTTGACTGAAACCCACTCCCCAGGAGCCCACTGTCTGCCGCATGAAGGGGTCTGGGAAGTGCTGCCTGGAGGAGCAGGAGGAGAGCAGCTCTGTACGTGCCCAGGAGAAGGTGAGTGCTGGGCTCGGCCCGGAAAACACCCGCCTAGGTCCACATGTGTGCAAGTTTCCTGCTCCTGCGGGGGAATCCAGTGAGAAATGACTGGATTCAGCTCACAAGAAGCCTGAAAGAGCTCCACATTGAGGCGTTGCAGCCCCACGAGGCTGGCTCCCAGATGCCTTCCTTGGAAGCAAGAGGACCTTAGCAGGAGCCGGTGGGGCCCTGGCAGCCAGAGTGGGACGGAGCAAGGGCAGCTTCTCACTAGAGGCAGGCACTGCCTGCCAGGGACCCCAGGGCTCCCAGCCCAGCTGTCAGCCCAAAGGAAGAAGTGAGCCCACAAGTGTGCAGGGGAGCGGGGTCCAGGTGGGGAGGGCTCCTTCAGGCCCCAGCCGGAAGACAGCCTGCAGGGCCTCTGGAGTGGCCTCTGGGTCTTGTTCTGTTCTATCCAGGTGTGTACCAAGCTGTATGACAAGGACGAGTTCCAGCCGCTGGACCCCTCCCAGGAGCCCATCTTCCCGCCAGAGCTGATCGTAAGACCCTTCTGGGCACGGCCGGGCATGGCGCCACAGAGCTGCACCCTACAAGGGAAAGTTGTCCCCCGTCCCCCAGTGGGGTGGCATCCAGTTTCTAGGGACGAGTCCTTTCTGACAACAGACCACCAATCCAGGCAAGCAGATGGGTGGCCACGGGTCCTCAGGGCCCCTGCAGGTGAAGACCCTGAGGGAACACCGGGGTCATACCGCAGCACTCCGTGAGGTGGCCTAAGGACACCTGTAAAACTCAGCCCCTATGATTTCAGCTGGAGCGAGGGCACAAGTCACGAGCAGTGTGGTGCAGGCCCTCCCAGGGTGCACTCCCCCTCTACAGCCGTAAGCCTGTGTGTATAAACACAGGTGCACACATGCAGCCGAACAAGGCGGGTTTGCAGAGCTGTAGAACTGCCACTTACCCTTCACCTGCTGAGGCTCTCAGAGCTGCCTTGCAGGAAACATTGTGCCTACTGGTGGGCTTTGCCTTGCAAAGACCTAGTCCCCAAAGCTGAGCCTCTCCAGCCCCCACAGGGCAGGGCAGGACCTGGGCTGGAGACACAGCTCTCCACACCCAGCCCCTCCCCAGTCACACCGACCACACAAGCATGTGCTGCTCGAGGCCAGCAGCCCTGAATGCCCACCCTGGGCCACTGTGAGTGTCTCCGGCTGGGTGGCAGCACTCGCTGCACACTGCTTGCTTCTCCCCAGAGGATGGCCGAAGACCCCAACAAGCGGAGGCTGACGTTCCAGGGGGCGAGGACCACCTGGCTCGCCCCTGTGACCTTGCCGGACCTCCTGGAGCTGAGAGCTGCCTTCCCCCATGCCCCACTCATCATGGGGAACACAACCGTGGGTAGGTGGCTCCGGCTCCCAGGGGCCTGCACGCGTCACCAGAGCCGTCCACTACTAGCAAGGAGGAGCTCAGCTCCTAAAGTGCCTTGTGGTTCTGTTTTGCCATCACGCTGTCTCTCTGCTTAGCCCCTGAGGGACAGTGTCAGCATCCCCGTTGCCCACTTCCTGTTCTAATGCAAATGCTCTTGCTTCAAGGACCCAACATTAAATTTAAAGGCGACTTCCACCCAGTTTTCATCTGCGCACTTGGGGTTTCGGAGCTCTACTTGCTGAATTCCGAGGATGACGGTGAGTGCCTCTTCCCCCACTGTTGTACTCTGACAGCACCAAGCTTGCGAGGCTCCCCAGGGCCCTGGCCTCCCAAGCCTCTGCAGAGTGCTCTGCAGTGTCCTCTGGGCTCCGCCCTCACTGAGCACTGTGGGGCACGGGCCCCACCTGGTGTGAGCAAGGGAGGCAGCACTTCTGTCGCAAGTTAGACTGGGCTCCTTCCTCATCTAGCTCCGTGAAGCTTCTTCCCACACCCATCCTTGTGCAACACACATACACATGCACACAGGAACACACTCACACACACAGGGCATGAGATCAGCAAGAAAACTGGACGCAGCCCCACTGACTCCTGCACTGCGTCCTCCCCTGGGCGCTCACAGTTCCTGTGTCGTGGTCCTTACCACCATCCTGGCAGGGCCAAGTCGCAGGCAGGGCCGCTCTATGGTCCTGCATGGGACACTGATCAAAGGTCAGGAAGGACATCCCCAGCCTGCACAGCTAGCTTGTGGCTACTACCCTGGGCAATCTGAAAGCACGTCCCACCACCCACACCCAAAGGTGGCATGTAGCACGCTCCAAGAGGTCACACTTGAGGGTTCTCCCCAACGAGCAGACAGAAACTCTGTGTGGGAGTGACCCCGGGTCCCTCTGGCTAGCCCGTCCACTCAGCCTGAGCACTCATTTTCTGCTTTCTGGGATCTGTACCGGTGGGTTCGCAGGAAGAGCGGGAGCAGAGGACGGGCTGGAGGTCCAGGGGCAGGAGGCGGGGGTGCAGGGCGGGAGGCGGGGCACACACAGCCAGAGCAGAGGTCCTCAGCCTGTCTCCTTCAGCCCCCAGGGGGAGCAGGGCTGTGCCCAGTCAGCTCTGCAGGGAGCTTAGCACCACAGATGAGGTGTACCTCTCCTTGTGCACACGTGCATGTGCCAGTGCACTTGTTCATGCACCTCTTTTTGCTCATGTGTGTGCTGGTGCATCTTCCTGTATACACATGTACACTGATGCTTTGCACAGAGTTTGCCTTCTCCACTCTGTGGGAGCTGCGCTATCCCCCACAAGTTCCCCTGCAAACAGAGCCCCGGACCAGCCAGGCAGTGCCCTGGCATCTTCTGATGAGGAGCCTCATCACTGTCGGGCAGGCGGAAGTGCTGCCCTCGTGGTCAGCTCCCATGCAGGCTAGGATTAGCTTTGAAGGTCGGATGCCAAAGTCTGATGTGGGCCTCAAGACTGCCCAGCTGAACAGGCATCTGCTGCTCTCTGCCGAAGCCCGGACACATGACCAGGGCTAGCTGGACTCTTGGCTCTCAGGGACAAGCAGATAAGTGTGTAAGACTGTCCCTGCAGCCTTATCCTGAGGGTGTCCTGCCAGCTTCTCCTGGTCTCTCATTTTCAGGGGTGACCGTGGGTGCAGGACACAGCCTGGCCCAGCTGAGCGACACACTGCAGTCCATTGTTTCTAAGCAACCGACCGAGAAGACAGAGACCTGCAGAGCCCTGCTGAAGCACCTGCGGACGTTGGCCGGGCCCTCGATCCGGAACCTGGCTGTGAGTCTCCTGCAAGCAGATAAGACACTGAGCAGGCAGCGCATAATGGGGGAGTGCGAGTGTGGATGTGGGCGTGAGTGGGGTGTGAGCCTGAGCATGGATGTGGGCGTGAGCGGGTTGTGAGCCTGAGCATGGCTTAGGCATAAGCGTGGGTGTGAGCCTGGGCGTGGATGTGGGCGGGAGTGGGGTGTGAGCCTGAGCGTGGATGTGGGCGTGAGCGGGGTGTGAGCCTCAGCGTGGATGTGGGCATGATTGGGGTGTGAGCCTGGGTGTGGATGTGGGCGTGAGCGGGGTGTCAACCTGAGCATGAAAGTGGGTGTGAGCAGGGTGTGAGCCCGGGCTTGGGCATTAGCGGGATGTGAGCCTGAGCATGGCTTGGGCGTGAGCGGGGTGTGAGCCTGAGCATGGCTTGGGTGTGAGAGGGGTGTGAGCCTGAGCGTGGATGTGGATGTGAGTGGGGTGTGAGCCTGAGCATGGCTTAGGCGTAAGCGTGGGTGTGAGCCTGGGCATGGATGTGGGCTTGAGCGGGGTGTGAGCCCGGGCTTGGGCATTAGCGGGATGTAAG
>NW_004524601.1:848758-855997 GCF_000260255.1 Octodon degus | reverse complement strand
TGGATGTGGGCGGGAGTGGGGTGTGAGCCTGAGCGTGGATGTGGGCATAAGCAGGGTGTGAGCCTGAGCGTGGATGTGGGCATGATCGGGGTGTGAGCCTGAGCGTGGATGTGGATGTGAGTGGGGTGTGAGCCTGAGCGTGAAAGTGGATGTGAGCGGGGTGTAAGCCTGAGCATGGATGTGGGCATGAGCGGGGTGTGAGCCTGAGCATGGATGAGGGTGTGAGCAGGGTGTGAGCCTGAGTATGGATGAGGGTGTGAGCGGGGTGTGAGCCTGAGTATGGATGAGGGTGTGAGCGGGGTGTGAGCCTGGGCTTGGGCATGAGCGTGGGTAGAGCCTGAGCATGGATGTGGGCGTGAGCAGGGTGTGAGCCTGAGCATGGATGAGGGTGTGAGCAGGGTGTGAGCCTGAGTATGGATGAGGGTGTGAGCGGGGTGTGAGCCTGGGCTTGGGCATGAGCGTGGGTGGAGCCTGAGCATGGATGAGGGTGTGAGCAGGGTGTGAGACTGGGTTTGGGCATGAGCGTGGGTAGAGCCTGAGCATGGATGTGGGCGTGAGCAGGGTGTGAGCCTGAGTATGGATGAGGGTGTGAGCAGGGTGTGAGCCTGGGCTTGGGGGTGAGCAGGGTGCAAGCCTGGGCATGAATGTGGGCCTGAGCCGGGTGTGAGTCCAGGCTAGGGCATGAGCTGTCACCCTCCGCCTCTGGTTGAGAGCTGGTTTGGTCCCTCCTGGGTATTTCAGAGCGACAGACCTCGCTGTCTTACAGGAAGCAGGATCAGCATGATTGGGTCCTTCTCCTGCCCCTCCCCAGGTCCCCAGAACCCACTGTGCCTTCGCTCCCCTAAAGGCCACTGCCCCACTCCATAACTCATCCCAAGGTGTCCCAGAGACCCAAGCCACGCAAAGCTGCCTTCGCTAACGGGCTAGGGCCTCAGAGACGCAGGGACACAGCAGCCCTCCCTAGAGGGCACTGGGCTGCTGTGCCCACAGCCTCTGTTGATGGGCACTGTCCCCTGCTACCCACACCCTCTCCCTCCCCAACCTACCCCCAACCCCTTCTTGCTTCCCTCTTGGTCCGTCTTCATCCAGAAACAAGCAGGGCGATGACCGACTCCGGGGCTTCCCTGCGCAGGGAGAGGCACAGGGCCTTGTCTGCTGCTCCAAACTCTGCCACATCTTGCAAAGGAGAGAATTAACATTTTACACATAATTCCTTATTTTCCAGCAACTAAGTGCAGTTTTTAAAAGGTCATCCCTTCTCATTCAGACCTTAGGAGGACATGTGGCAACCCGGGCTACCATTTCTGATCTGAATCCCATCCTTGCAGCAGGAAAGGCGACGCTGCAGCTGATATCCAAGGGTGAGAGCCGGGCCCTCGGCCTGCAGGCTCTGGGGGAGTTGTGCGGAGTCCAGGCCCAGCTTGTTTCCTCAGATCCAAGGAGGCAGCTGCGCAGCTGTCCACGCTCAGAGGTTCTGACTGAAACACTGTGCAGTTTACTGAGCCTGAGTATTTTTCCTAAAACTGACCAACTTATAAGCAGCCCAAATCAGCACCAGAGCAGTTGGGGAAAAACAGCAAGAATTCTCTCTCCAGCTTCAAATGCCTCTGGCAGCCTCATGCAGAGCTGCCGGAAGACGGGGTTTTCCTCACAGGACTTCGCACGTTAAGCCAAGCTGGGTGTGCGGGGCTGCTAGTCACCTGGAGCTCTGAGGAGGGAGATTACTCCCACTCAAAGAAATGGAAGCGATGCGTGCGATTCCTCCGGCTTCTGGCGTAAGAGGGCCGGCCTACCAAGGGAGCACAGTAGGCTGTTAGCAAGGCCACGTGGGGGTCTGTGCGCACGCTGCCCATGTGCTGCTCTTCTGAGAGGGACGCCCGCGCGAGCCCAGCCCCCAGCCCAGCTCTGGACTTTGGAGAGGCCATTCAGCCTCTCTGGACCCTGGCTTTGCCACCTGAGAACTTGTGCACTGTAGTGGGTTGTTTCTAAGTAACCCTAAAAACCCCAAGTGTGTGGCCTGCAGTGTGGCATGAGACCACCAGAGGCTCCCCCACTGTGAGCATGGACGCGTTGCTCAGACGAGTGGCTTCGGTGACACTCGTCCTGCACGCACCATCCTGCCTCCCTATGCCCACGTGGGCCACGGGCAGTGTGCTCGGCCCACGCCAGACCCCACGCCTCCAGCCTGTGGACCGGCCCTCAACGCCTCCTGGGCTTACCTGTTTCTTCCCCTACAGAAGGGCCGCGGCAGATCCCTCTGGACGGCGCCTTTCTCGAGAAGTCCCCGGGCGCCGGCCTGAAGCCTGGAGAGCTCGTGCTATCCGTCTCCATCCCCTACTCCACTCAGGTGAGCCCTGCCCACTGCTCCCCTGCCACCCGCTCCCCTGGCAGGAGGCTGAGCCACGGGTGGGGTGGGCACCATGCTCCTGCTCCCGTGCCAGGGAGTGCCTGTTCCCAGGCTGCCGCCTTTGGACTTCTGGGGCCCTGGGCACTCGCGGCATCATGGAGCCCTTCCTCCACAAAATGCAAAAGGGTGTCAGAAGTGACCATTAGTGGAGAGATGGACTTCGTCCTGGCTGCACTGGGCACTGCTGCGCATCACGCCCAGTCTTGCTTTGGGCTTTGGAACACATCAGAGTAGCACGGGCTGTGGGGCCCTACGGCCCCTAAGGAAAAGCCTTCATGGGAGTCGAATGTGGGGTCAGATGAATGTGCATCTTAGCTGAGATAGGGAACATTTGTAGTCAGTGTCGGCCATAGGGAGTTTCTGATGAACTGCAAGTATATTAGTATAAAAGTGCTTTCAAGTCCCTCAATAATTAGTAGTAAGCAATTTACATAAAATTTCAGACCCTTCAGCCACATGTCTCTCCACTGCACAGTGCTGAACCCAGAAGGCACTACCAGAGTTAATGAGGTCAAGTGTGGTGGCTTGTACCCACAATCCCAGCCACTCGGGAGGCTGAGGCAGGAGGATGGCAAGCTCAGGCCCCGCCTGCACAGCGTAATGACATCCTGTCTCCAAATGAAGAGTAAAACACCTGGGCCTGTAGCTCCATGCAAAGGCCCTGGATTCCACTCCCAAATAGGAGACAGCGACAGAGACGGAGCAAGACGTTAGAGCCTGTCCTGGAGGCTCGTAGAGCTGACAGGAAGAGCTCGGTGTAGAAAGGGGAGAAGCCCACTTTGCTGAGGGATAAGCACACAGGCCATTGGCATCTTGCAGGCCAGGAGACGCTGCTGCACTGTGACAGGCCCTGCCCTACATGGGCATGGGGGGCAGAGGCCACGGTCAGGCTGGAAAGGGTCCTGGGGTCCAGCCTGCTGTGCATGAGAGCCAGTGTAGGCTGAGGCCAAAATGATTCTTAAGAATACAGCTGGGGAAAGGCTACATTTAGGATTTTATCAGTAAGTGGAGCAACTAGAGACCATACTCTTAAGTGAAATAAATCAGACCTGCGAATTTCACATTGTCCCCTTAGTGTGAGACCCTGAAAGAAAAAATGCAATCTGAAGCACACAGTAGATGCTGTGGAGAGTGAATGAACCTGTTCAAAAGGAAGGATCACTGAGTTGAGAGGAGGACAGCAGAGGGAGGGGAAAGAAATCGTTCTACACATGTGAGCAGGATGGTTTGGACTGCTGCTCTGTGCATTTCTGCCAGTCTATGGAAAGGAGCAGTTGGTACTTAATTTGTTTTGTCTCCTTTTTTCAATTCTTTGATCTTTTTCTCTTAATTTCTTATGTAGTTTTTTCCTTCTTCCAATTTTGCATGCATATACCTGGTAATATGAACAACTAATTTGAAGACAGTACTATGGAATACAAATATTATGAAATTCCTGTTATTTTGTTTACTAAAATATTGTATCATTTGTAATTTTTCTGTCTTAATACTATTCTCTACCCTCTTTAAAAGAATAAAAATTGAAAAAGAAAACCACAGCTGGGGGTATCTCTCACTGCAAAGAGCCTGGATTCAATCCCTACTACTAACCCCAAAAAACCCCTGTAAGGAGTTTGTGTTTTAGCAGAGGGGCCACCTTCGAAGACTGAGAGCAAGGTCAAGTGGAGACTGTGCAGGTATTTAAGGCCACTGAATACGCAGGAAGAGAGGGGCTGGGTTGGCCGAGGCCTGGTCACCAGGGCTGTCTCCCTCACTCACAGTGGCTGAAGCTGGACAGACAGCCTCGGGGTCCAGGGCCCATGGCAGCAACCAGACCCTGCTCACAATGCAGGGGCCAGAGTGAGGGCTGAGGCTTCCAGCGAGGACTCCTTCCCTGAATGAAAAGTACGAGAGCTCGCAGCTGACAGTCAGGTGGCACAAGTCAGGGCACACAGCAGCTGCAGTCTCAGTAGCCCCTGGCTCCCAGGCAGGGGCACACAGCACGGGTGCTAAGCATCCCTCTCCTCTGTCTGCAGTGGCAATTCGTGTCAGGGCTCCGGCAGGCCCAGCGGCAGGAGAACTCCATGGCCATCGTCAACGCCGGCATGAGCGTGCGATTCGAGCCCGGCACCAGCACCATCCGAGAGCTGCAGGTGCTCTATGGCGGTGTTGGCCCCACCGTGGTCTCTGCAAGCCGCACCTGTGCGCAGCTGGTTGGCAGGTGAGGCTCTGCCAGGTTTGGGCCCTGAGGCCTTCCCTCCAGGACTTCTCCAGTACTGGCGGGGTGGGGGTCACAGGAATCAAACTCAGGACCTTGCACTTGCCAGGCAGGCACTTGTGCTGCTAAGCTATATCCCTGGCCCTTTCTTCTGGTTTTAAATAATCATCTAGAAAATGTGAACTCCTGCGGAAAAAACATAGAAACTACATGCTTTCTAAAGAGCCAACCCAAGGCAACAATTCCTGCATTGCAGGTCTCTGTAATAAGATTGATGTACAAGTGACAAGATCTGAGTAGATAACAACCCTAAGAATTAACTTGCAAAATCAGTACACTGCACCCTACGACAGCTAAAGATTTGCTCAGGCCACACAAGCACAATTAAGTCATCAAAAAGCTTAAATGATCTGTCATTCTCATGCCTTCCAGCACTTAGAAAGTAAAAATTTAAAATTCCTCTAACTAGGCCAGGTGTGGTGGTGACGCTTCTAACCAGTACTGAGATGGAGACAGAGGATTGCTGTGCACTGAACGTTACCCCGCCCTACCCAGTGAGACTGTGAAGACAGAAAGGAAGACTGGAAGGAAGGGAGGAAAGAAAGAAAGAAAGAAGAAAGAGAGAAAGAGACAGAAAGATAGAGAGAAAGAAAGAAAGAGAGAGAGAGAAGAGAGAAAGAAGAAAGAAAGAAATAGAGAGAGAGAGAAGAAAGAGAAAGAAAGAGAAAGAATGATAGAAAGAAAGAGAGAAAGAAAGAAAGAAAAAGAGAGAAAGAGAAAAAGAGAGAGAGAAAGCAAGAAGAAAAAGAGAGAGAAAGGTCGATCTAATGCCTGTACAATTACTTTATTAACCCATTATTCTCTTTGTTAATATCTAGCAATTACTACAGCTTTGTTCTGTTTGTTGCTTGTGCACCTCTTCTGTTATTAAATATATAAGCAGCTTCCTATTTTTAAATAGATATTTAAATGACCTCATATAAAATAACTCACCACTTCCAAGAAGGAAAACACACTCTCACAGTTCGTGAGTCAATGTTCCCCCTGGGCTTTCTCAGATCAAAGTAAGGGACCCTGGGCAGGTAGCCAGAAGGGGACACCCAGAGGTGGCTCTGGGGCTCCTTCCACTACGGTGCCACCAAGCACCCACAAAGAGCGTCTGCAATGGGTTGAATCTGCTGTTTCGATTTTTTTGAACACTGCATATTTAAAGTTGAAGGGTGTGGAGGAACGCCTCTTTTCTCTTTTTTCTTTCCTTCCATCTAAAAGTACACGTTTTCCAGCATGGAGGGCGGAGCCTGTGGCTGGAGGAGAATCCCACAACAAAGCTCGCGCCTGCCTCCCTCAGAGCTTGTTCCCCAGTACTGAAGTAAATCGATTATTCCTGAACAGTGCGTGGAAAGTTCCACTTGGGAAGCACTTCACAAGTGCCTCCTGTCATTTGGTCACTCACCAGTTCCTCCAGCATTCTTCACTCAAGCAGTTCAAGGCAGACCTCACATAGGGAGACTCCACAGAGGGCACCGGTGCACTCTGCGTCCACGTCACTGAAAGCTGCGAGGCACTCTGAGGCCACTCAGTCTGCTCGCAGGTGGCCTGCAGGCCAGCCCTGTCTCCCTGCCTGGCAGTCGAGTCTGTCCCAGCGCATTCGGGGAGATGACCAAGGCCTGAGGCCAGCTCGCTTACTGGGCAGGGCTTGTTGGGCAATCTGAATGGACCAAGGCCACACACTGCTTGGACTTGGGGCTGGAGGGGCAGCCAAGCGCCTTTGCAGAAGAGAGGTAACGGGATGGCCTTGCTCCCAACCCAGCTCCCGCGTGCCCACCCCACCCTGGCCACCCCCACTGACCCCCAAGACAACTGCTCTTGACTGCTCACCCCATCTGCAGGGAGCAGCTCTCATGCTCAGGAGGCCAACGGTACCCGAGCCCTCTGCAGCCGTCTGTCCTCTCTGCAGGCCATGGGAAGACCAGATGCTGAGCGAGGCCTGCCAGGGGGTCCTGGACGAGGTCCACCTAGCCCCTGGGGCCAAGGGTGGCCAGGTGGAGTTCCGGCGCACGCTGCTGCTCAGCCTGCTCTTCAAGTTCTACCTGCGGGTGCGGCAAGGGTTGAGCAGATTGGTGAGTGGTGAGTGTGGGTGTGCACTGGGGGGGACAGCTCCTCCAAGCCTGGGCACTAGTGGCAGAGCGGAGACCACCAGGAGTTTGGCCTACAGTGGAGGGAAGCCCTGGCCAGTGAGGTATGGCTTAACATCCCTTCTTTTGGGTCTCACTACAGAACTGAGACTCATCATAATCCTCCTGCCTCAGCCTCCCCAGTTTTGGTGGCTGGCATGGCATGCCCAGGGTTCAGGGGCCAGCGCAGAATGTGGTACCTGGGATCAAACCCAGGTCTTTGCACTTACCAGGCAAGTGCTTAGACTGCTGAGCTATCTCTCAGGCCTATGCATTCTACCATTACAGAAGAATTCAAACCACAGAGAAGCAAGAATGCTTTAAATCAACTACACTCTGAAAATCCTACCTTAATCATTATTAACATTTTGAAATATTTACTCTTATATATTTTTTTAATTTTTTATTTATTTATTTGTGTGTGTGTGTGTGTGTGTGTGTGTGTGTGGCCAGCTCAGCCC
>NW_004524601.1:845847-848353 GCF_000260255.1 Octodon degus | reverse complement strand
AAAATAAAAAAAGAAATATTTAAAAAAAATAAGTAGGCATCTATAAAATCTTTCACAAGATTTCAGAATATCATGTTGAATGCAGAGTGATTTATTTGGTCATCTCCCTGTTGTTCGATATTTACTGTAATTCAGGCACAAATATCCCGTAACTAAGCGTCCTTTTAAGTAAGTACTTGTGGATCCCGATTGCTGCTTTGGGGTTTGTGCCAGGAGAGCAGCCTGGATGGGCCTCTATATGGAAGTGTGTGTGCGTCCTGTATCTGAGAGGAGACCTCCGCCTCCTGCGGATGACGTGGACTCGTCTTCACTTCATAATTTTTAAACATTTTATTTATTTTTATTTTTGATACAGGGTTTCACTACACAGTTCAGACTCATAGTGATCCTCTTGTCTCAGCCCTCCTGGTGCTGGGATTACAGGCATGCACCACCACACCGGGTTCTGGGGCTGGGGTTCCGAAGCTAGCACAGCATGCAGTACCAGGGATCAAACTTGGGACCTTGCACTTGCCAGGCATGTGCTTATGCTGCTGACCTATCTCCTCAGCCCTTAATTTTTTTAAGAGAATAATAAATAGTAAAAAAAAAATTGGGAACAATATAGATTCTTTTTTTTAGGTAGGATCTCGCTATGTAGCCCAGTCTGGCCTTGAACTCAAGAACTCAAGGTGATCCTCCTCCCAAGAGCTGGGATTATAAGCATGCACCACCACACGTAGCTTTTTTTTTTTCTGTGTATATAAATGCATGCAGCTGGTATTCTTCAAACAACTGCTGCTGCTCTAGAGAACTCGAATCTTGAGGCTTTCTCTCAACAGAACTGCAGGCTATGGTCTTGAGGAATAGATTGGATAATGGTGTTTGGATATATTTTTCCAAGCAACTAGCTTAGTGTAAAAATTCAGTGTGAAGTCATCTTTCTCTCAGGATCCACAGAAGTTTCCGGACATCCCAGAAGAGTACACAAGCGCGCTGGAAGATTTCCCCATAGCCACGCCCCAAGGGGTTCAGATGTTCCAGGTGGGTCCGCTGTGCCTCTAGCTGTGTGGCCCTGCGTAGCCCTCCAACACCTTGTGCTCATTACCAGTGGTGACAGAAGGCAGCAGGTGCCCCGCTGTCACCCCAGCTTGCTTCTCTCGGGGGTAACATGGAATCAGGATCTGCATCTCCCTTCTCGGCCAGTATAGCTTATCACCTAGCACTGCCTCTTGCCTTGGCCAGTGCCCACCCTTTTCAACAGTGTCTGGCAGAAAGAGGCTAGATTTTAACCAGAACATACCCTGCCTGTAGCACTCAGTGGAGGTTTTTAACCTAGACTCGGGATACGGGCTCTACTGCCTAGACCAAGGATGGGGAGCCTTTCAGAGGCCAGGCATCCAAACTGCAACCCAAAGCCCACGTAGTCATCACAAAGTGCCACCAACGCAGTTAAGCCTCAACACCCAAGTTTTCAGTTCGGTACTGCTGAGTGAGCTGGCCCGTGTGCCACAGGTCTGCGTGCCCACTTTGGCACATATGCCATCATCGCTGCCTGCCCCAGTTCCTGACTAGAAAGCCACATCTATCCGACCAGGTTTCAGGGCAGTAAAGTCCTGGTGTAAGATAACCTGCTCTGTCATTGCCAGTGTGTGGACCCCCACCAGCCCCCACAAGACCCAGTCGGGCACCCCGTCATGCACCAGGCAGCCCTCAAGCACACCACAGGGGAAGCAGTGTTCGTGGACGACATGCCCCCTGTGGGCCAGGAGCTCTTCCTCGCCGTGGTCACCAGCCCCAGGGCTCATGCCAAGATCATGTAAGGAGATGAAGGTGGCCTCTGTGCTGCCGAGGGGGTTTCAGTTTCATATTCAAACCAAAGCTGATCCGCAAATGCATGGTTTAGAAGCTCCACCTCCGTGTTTCTCAGCACACATGTGTGCTTACACACTTATGCTCGTGTAGCGTCCCATTCCCTCCTCAGTCACTGCAAACCCCTGTGGCCCAGAATGAGCAGACTCCTGTTCTTCAGCACGGGGCCTGCCTCCCGGTCAGTTCCTGAACCTGCTGCAGTTGTGTGCTGTGCATGGGGGAATGCCCACGTGGTCCCCTGCAGTTGTGGGCCTGGAGGAGTCACTCACGTGGTCCCCCTACAGTTGTGGGCCTGGGAGAGTTACTCATGTGGCCCCTTGCAGTTGTGGGCCTGGGGGAATCACTTATGTGTTCCCTCTGCATTGTGGGCCTGGGGGAGTCACTCACGTGGTCTCCCTGCAGTTGTGGGCCTGGGGGAGTCACTCATGTGGTCCCCCTGCAGTTGTGGGCCTGGGAGAGTCACTCATGTGGCCCCCTGCAGTTGTGGGCCTGGGAGAGTCACTTATGTGGTCCCCTGCAGTTGTGGGCCTGGGGGAGTCACTCACATGGCCCCCTACAGTTGTGGGCCTGGGAGAGTCACGTGGTCTCCCTGCAGTTGTGGGCCTGGGAGAGTCACTCACATGGCCCCCTACAGTTGTGGGCCTGGGAGAGTCAC
>NW_004524601.1:837070-845747 GCF_000260255.1 Octodon degus | reverse complement strand
TGTGGGCCTGGGAGAGTCACGTGGTCTCCCTGCAGTTGTGGGCCTGGGAGAGTCACTCACATGGCCCCCTACAGTTGTGGGCCTGGGAGAGTCACTCATGTGACCCCCTGCAGTTGTGGGCCTGGGGGAGTCACTCACGTGGTCCCCCAGCTCACTTCCAACTGCCTCCTCCACATCTCGGGTTTTCCCTCCCAGATCCATCAACACTGCAGAAGCCCTGGCACTCCCAGGAGTGGTTTCAGTGATAACAGCAGAGGATGTTCCAGGCGAAAACAACCACAAAGGAGAGATTTTGTACGCCCAGAGTGAGGTGTGTGCCCGGCTCACTGTCTGAGCTGCTGGGAGTGTGAGAACTGCAGCAGTGGCCTAGCGCTTCACAGCACAAAGTCTTGCTGGGATCCAGGGACCCCACACACAGTCCTCCAGCCGCTCCTGAGTCATGGGTCCTCGTGGCCTCTGTTGAAGCCCTAAGGCCTCTGAGCAAGATTCTAGACACATGACAGCTGTGGGCACAGTGGAGCACACAGGACCCTGAGGGATGGCGGACGTGTCTGCATCTCACATGCTCCTGGGTGTGGAGCAGGGGGACAGAGGAGGTCCTTACACCACGACTAAGCTCCACACCCGGCCTTCCTGCCCCCGGTCCACTCAGGCCTACTTTAAATCCATTCTCACGGGCAGAAAATTAAGTTCCTTTGGCCACAGAACCCAGTTGTTCACCGTGCATGAGTGGGAGAGTCCCTCCTTGACAGGGTCTATGTTCAGCCTGTCAGCAGCCTGTGGCTTCCCCAGGTGATCTGCGTGGGTCAGATCGTGTGCACCGTGGCTGCTGACACCTACGCTCATGCCAGAGAGGCAGCCAAGAAAGTGAAGATCGAGTATGAGGACCTGGAGCCCAGGATCATCACGATCGAGGTAGCCAGTGCCTGGCAGCCTGTGCGCTGGGGTGCTGTGGGCGGGGCGGGGTGAGCAGCTCGGCTGTGGGCGGGGCGGGGATGAGCAGTTCGGCTGTGCTCCACTCAGGGCCACCAAGCATCTCAGAGCAGGACTCAGGCAGCCTGCACTGTGACAGGACCCTGAGGCCCTCCCTGCCAAACCCTCCCCCTCTGCAGCAAGCCCTAGAGCACAATTCGTTTCTTTCTCCTGAGAGGAAAATTGAGCAAGGAAATGTGGACCAAGCCTTTAAACACGTGGACCAGATCATTGAAGGTGAGCGTAGCTCCTGGGTATGGGAGGAACGCTTCCGGTAAAGGCCACCTGCTCTGGGCTCCAGTGACACCCTGGGGCAGCATTCTAGCAGCCTAGCGTGGTCATCAAAGAACAGCTGAAGAGCACAGGTGCGCTGCTAGGCGGGCTTCTGCAGCCAGAGAAACCGGCGTGGTCCTACCCACACCAAGACACGGGAGGTCTTCACACCAAGAGCTCTGCCCCAGCCAGGCCGCCCCCTGCAGAGCAGTCTCTGAATTCCTGCTGCAGGTGGGTGGGTTCATCTCCATGGTGACGCTGGGGTGCAGCCTCCCAGGCCTGTGTTGTGACAGCACATGTGGGAGGGCTGTCCATGTGCAGCGTCCCCCAGACCTGCAGCCCTCTCATTATTCAGCGGTACCCACTGTACTCAAATGCCATAGTTTTTACCTCTGCTTTCTGCTGAGGTGAGTTTCAGTTGTTGCTGCTTTGGTACTATTCTGAATAAAGTTTCGATAAGCACCATGATGCTTGTCCTTTAGTGAATGTAGCAGTTCTTTCTACTGAAATATACCCAAGGGTGAATTGCTGAATATTAGCATATTTATATGCTTAACTTGAGTAATCTATACCAATTTTTTTCTTTTTTTTTTTTTCTTTTTTTTCTTTTTATTTGGTGGAGCCAAGGATTGAACTCAGGTCCTTGTGCTTACCAGGCAAGTGCTTATTCAATTGAGCTATCTCCCCACCCCCTACCAAAAATTTTTTACTGTATTTGGTACAGAGTCTCACGATGAAGCTCAGACTCTTAGTGATCCTCCTGTTTTCAGCCTCCCCAGCGCTGGGATTATAGGTACCTGCCACCACACACAGTCTCAGTGGCCAGCCCAGCGTGCCAGGTGGCAGAGCCCGTGTGGCATCTGGTGCCAGGGATCACACCCTCATCCCTGAGCTTGCCTAAGCAGGAACTTAGTCCACTGAGCTATCTCACCAGCCCTATACCAAATATTTTTAAGTAATAATAAAGTTTATATGAATGCACTCCCTAGTATGACTGGTGATCAAGGGAGTTCCGTTGATATTGCTAGCCATTTAGTTTTATCTCAGGTTGTCTTACTTTATTATGGCTGAGACATAATTCCCAACACCCAGAACTATAAAGAGGGAAGGGTAATCTTAGCTCACAGCCTGTAGAGGTTTCAGACCATGGTTCAGTCCACATTCAAAGGTAGGGCAGTGTGGTGGAAGGGAAGCAGTCCATGGCAGCGCAGACAGGAAGCAGCGAGATCGAGGGGGAGGAGGGAGACACTGGTAGGGCCACCGCCTCCCAGCATCACGTTTTGCTCTGAGTGCATGTCACACCTGCCTGCTCCAGTCCCCCAGGGCCTCACCAAGCTGTGCATGAGGGCAGGAAGGCGCCCTAGGTACAAACCACAGCAGGTATGCAGTGGATCCTTGTAGTTTTGCTTGATTTCTTTGATTAGTCTGCTGATGGGGAACACTTTTCACTTTTATTCTTACCTAAAGGGCAGCAGATTGACACAGTGTCATCTGGGGTCTTTGCCATTAGAATGCTGGCAGCCATGGGGTTCATACCGTTGGCACAAGTTGGAATCATGCAGGGAGTCTGAGCAGCAATGACTAGGTGGCTTGGGGCACCCACCATGTAGAAGGGGTGCAGTGTGGTAGCTGAGAGTGTGGATCTTGAGGTCTGGTGGCCCAGGCCTGGAGCCTCCTGGCACTGCCACTGAGCCTCTGTGTGGCCTTGGCTACCAACTCATCCCTCCCTGGCCCCAGCTCCCCCACCTGGCCTGGTGTGGGTGACAGAGTGCCTCCTCGGATTTGGTGTAGGGGTTAAACTGTAAAGTGCTAAACTTTAGAAAATTATCTAGCAAATCATAAAGATTATATAATTGTTAAGTAAATAAATTTGGGTTTCAAAATATGCCACTCTAGCATAAGGATTATTTTGACCTCAAGGCAACTGAGAAGTAGCAGTCACAGGAAAAGGCTACCATGCTACCCTTTAACCAAAAGGAGCTGGGTGTGAGGGTGCTCACCTGTCACCCCAGCATCTTGGGAGGTGGAGGCCGCAGGACTGCAAGTTTGAACTCAGCCTGGGCAACTTAGTGACCTAGCAAGACTCTGTCTCTAAATAAAAAACAAAAAACATTAGGGATGTAGTTAAGTGAAAGGCCCTGATTTAATCTCAGGTACCAAAATATAGATCTATACGTATGTAGATAGATACCTAGATATAGATAGATAGATAGATAGATAGATAGATAGATAGATAGATAGATAGAGGGATGGTTCTCCCCCTGGAGGTGCTCCTGCTCCCAAGCCCGGAAGGGCAGGGTAAGAGACACCTCTAGACAGCCGCCAGCCCAGAGAGCTCTGAGAGGAATCTGAGTAAGAAACCTTGCTCAGCTAAGCCACATGCCCGCCTTCTCTCCTCACTTAACCGCTCCAAAAGCTCAAAACTCTGTATCTATCACGGCTCCAAAAACGTAGTAACCTTTGTTAAAACAGCATAGAAATTTTCAGGCCTCAGGGTTTTCTTTTCATTTTTGGAAGCAGTGAAATGAAATCAAAACTTTTCTCCTGTTTAAAAATAAAATTTAAGTTAAAGAAATTAATAGCACAAGCATGCAATCCTAGCTACTAAGGAGGCTAAGGCAGGAGGACTGGCTGGGCCACTTAGTGAGAACTTGTCTCAGAATTAAAAAATAGGGCCCAGGGAGAGAGCTCAGTAGAATAAGTGCTTTTCTGGCAAGTGCAGGGTCCTGAATTCAATCCCCAGTACCCACCCACCCCAAAAAAAAAAAAAAAAAGATTGGAGACACAGCTCAGTGCAAAGCCTTGGGTTCACTCTCCAGTAGTGAAAATTCATTAATTAATTAGAGCTTAGACTAAATGAAACGTGTTTTTGAGAGGGTAAGGTATCAGTGTGGTCATTTTCTGCTATCCCAAGAAATAATTCTTTGACTTTGGCTTTGGCAGAGAGCAGCCTGCTTGCTCTGGGAGGTCCTCCAGCTAGCTAAAAGCAAGAGCGCTGTCCTGCAGTGTTTAAGTGAGGGCCACGCCCTCCGCAGTCTGGGCAGTGTGAGGCCAGCAGGGCCGGAAGTGCCCCCAGGGCCACTGAGCCGATGCTGCCCCCCAGGTGAGGTGCATGTGGAGGGCCAGGAGCACTTCTACATGGAGACGCAGACCGTCCTGGCCATTCCGAGGGAGGAGGACAAGGAGATGGTGCTGCACCTGGGCACCCAGTTTCCCACCCACGTGCAGGTAACAGGCTTCAGAGGCAGCACGGTGAGGATACGCAGGGTGGGCACAGTCTTCAGTGACCTGAGAGCAGTGTCACTGTGCTGGAGCGTGGGGCCAACCCCTGCCCCTGCAACTACTGCTCGCTCTGGGAAGGGCACATGTCGGGCGGCTCTGGGCACTACAGAGAGGCCTGCGCCAAGACCACCTGGGTATAATCCAGCAGCCCCACCTGCAGGGCCACCAGGATACAGGGCCTGGGTCTATCCTGTCCACCTAAAGAGCAGAACCAAACTCTCCAAAGACCCAGTGAGGGCAGAAAAGAGTGAAGGGCTATCACTTCATGCACGTAGAGTGGCAGGAACCCAAGAGATGACAGCCAGGTGGAAAAAAGACAGAGCGAAACTGGGCCTCCAGACCCGGCTGAGGGCAGGAAGGTGGCACGGCCTGGGGAAAGCAGCGGCCTCTGGCCCCTCAGCGGGCACCGAGGGCAAACAGGAACTCAGCAGCTCCTCAGCTGTCTCCACCAAGAGACAGGAAGGCTGTCCACACCAAGGCCTCGCACAGTGTCACACAGCTGCACTGCGAAGAGTCACGGGTGGAGACAGCCCACGTCCACGGACCGAAGAACAGACAAGGGAGGCTGGCACAGCCACACAGTGGACTATTACCTAACCGTGAACAATAGCATGCACACCACAACAGAAGCGACCTTGGAAAGATTACACTGGAGAGAGCCAGCACCAAAGATCACCTGCCGTGATTCCTTTCCTTCAAATGTCCAAAACAGGCAAATCGACAGGGGCAGGAAGTAGATTTGCACCCAGGGCTGGGAGGAGGCAGGTCGAGGGGGCAAAGCTTCTCTGGGGCTGCCAGGGTGCTCTCAGAGCAGATCCTGGAGGCTCTTGTGCAGCTGTGGGCAGCGGTGCGACGGGTGCTGGGTCCTGTTCCTGCGAGTGGAGGGGCGGCGTGGGGTGGAGCCACTCAGCCACCAGACTGTACTCAGGCCTCCTTGGGGCTCCCCTTGCAGGAGTTCGTGGCTGCAGCTCTAGATGTCCCGAGGAACAGGGTCGCCTGCCACATGCGGAGGGCTGGAGGAGCCTTTGGGGGCAAGGTGACCAAGCCCGCACTGCTGGGAGCCGTAGCCGCTGTAGCTGCCAACAAGTAAGAGTCGCGGTGCCCACGGGCCTGGCAGCAGGCCGTGCCACCTCACGCACACCGCCTGCCCAGCAGCGCGCACTCGGACTGCCTCTGCCTCTACCTCTCACAGAACCAGTGGCTTCTAGAGTTCCCTCCTGCCCCCAGGAGCGTAACAGGCCCCAGGCACAGCTTGTGGAGTGGGACTCGGTCACTTCTAGTGCAGGAAGCCCATGTGCAGCTGGTGCACCAGCTGGATGTCCATGGGGACCAGAGTCCCTGGAACAGATTTGGCAGCAGAAGCAGAGTCTGAGCGTGAAGGGCTGGCTGGGGTCACGCTTTCTGCCCCGCACCTACTGGTGGCACGTGGGTGTCTCTTTTCCTACCTCAAAGTGAATTCATAAAACCAAACCCTGTCTGTAACTCCACACTTCATTGCCCAGTGAGCCCATAACTTCCCAAGCAGAATAAACAAGACAGAAGGGGGAAATCATTCGTTTGGTTTCCCACAGGAAATGTGGGCGTGACAGAGCCAAAAGTGAGCTGTTAATTTCAGTGCCCCCCACGCTGTCACTGTGCAAGCTTTGGGGCTACCCGTGGAGTTGTTGCCCCTCAGCTGAAACACCTTGGCCCCTGCCTCACCCCATGTTTCTGGCACTTCATGGCGGCTCCCACTCACGAGCACATTTCCTGCAGAACTGGCCGCCCCATCCGGCTAGTCCTGGAGCGTGGAGAGGACATGCTGATTACTGCTGGTCGCCACCCACTCCTTGGAAAATACAAGGTGCGTGCCAGCCGAGTGCCCCCCGGTGGATGCCTGGGCCTTGTGCTGTGTTGACAACCCCCAGTGGAGACAGCTGCTGGGTCCCTTGCCCCTCAAAAAGACACCTGAGTACAGCCTAAAACTCCCTGCAACTGGGGCACCACCAGTGATGTGCCCACAGGGACTGTCATGTCAGCCACAGGCACAGGCCGAATGTGGCTTCAGACAGTGGTCCGGCGTGTGGTGGGACAGGGAGGGCTGTGAACAAAGTTGCCACCTGTTCTCCCTCCGCAGGTTGGGTTCATGAAGAACGGGCTGATCAAAGCTTCGGATGTCCAGTTCTACATCAATGGTGGCTGCACTCCAGATGAGTCCCAGCTGGTAAGCGAGAAACCTTTCCTCCCACACCACCCACTGGGCAGCTGTGCCTACTCTACTTACAGAACAGCCAATGGCTGTGAAGGATTTAGGCTAGAAACAAAATCTGGCCTGTTTGTACGCAGTGAAGCTGTATTGCTTTGCTTCTGTGCAGGTGCTGGAGTTCATAGTGCTGAAATCGGAAAACGCGTATCACATCCCTAACTTCCGGTGCCGGGGAAGAGCTTGCAGAACAAACCTACCATCCAACACGGCCTTCCGGGGCTTCGGCTTCCCTCAGGCCACCGTGGTGGTGGAAGCTTACATGACTGCAGTGGCCTCTCACTGTGGCCTGCTCCCCGAAGAGGTAAACACTCAGGCCCTGGAGAAAATGTCACAGCCCCAGCCAATGTCACTGGGAACCCATTGTGGGCTCAGAGAAAGCAGTGCCCCTGGTGGCTGCTTAGGCTGCCATGGGGAGTAGGCCATGCTGGGGGGCTGAAGATGGTGACATATTTCTTACCTCTCTGGGGGGTTGTGGCTCTGCTCTGGAGCGCTCTTGTCTCTGGTGACCTGGCTGCCATGTTCTGGGGTCCTTGGCGGGTGCTTGAGTTGAGGTCTGAGCCCCCAGCACCAAGGCCAGTCAGTCCACAGCAAGGGTGTCTGGGGTCCCAGGCACAGCAGAAATATGGCAAGGCCTAAACCACCAGAGCTGATCCAGCGCCCAGTGAAGGCACCAGGGCCCAGGAGGGCACCGGGGTGTGCTGGTGTGAGTGCTGCCGCAAGGCTGCCACGCAGGTAGGAGCAAGGCTGTGCCATGCAGGATAAGGCGTTCCAGCCAGGAGCGCTGTCTCCCCACTGCCCTGGACAGGTTGACCATGCCGACCAGAGCTCAGGTCCTCGGGCAACCTGAGAGAAGCCCAGAGTCCAGAGCCAGAAGCACACAGAGCGCTCAAGAGACCTAACTGCTGCTCTTGTTACCAGTGCCAGTTTTGCACGTGTACCTTGTACCTACCTCACTGTGGCTTTCTGTACCCCTGCTTCTCTGCTGAGAAGGGTCTCCCTGCATCACGCCTGCTTCCCGATGGATCAGGTCTTTGAGAGCCCCTGCCTTTTCTCGGCTTTCAGGTGAGAGAAATAAACATGTACAAGAGGTTGAGCCAGACGGCCTACAAGCAGACGTTCCACCCCGAGGCCCTGCGCAGGTGCTGGAAGGAGTGTCTGGAGCAGGCGTCCTTCCCCGCGCGGAAGCGGGCTGCTGAGGACTTCAACAGGCAGAGCCGCTGGAGGAAGAGGGGGATCGCTGCGGTGCCCATGAAGTACACCATCGGCTTCCCCGTCGCCTACTACCACCAGGTGAGGCCCAGGTGCCGCCCGCGGGTAGAGCCGCCGCAGAGACACAGGCTGCGGCCAGGGCACGGCAGCACGAGGTCCGGCTCTGGAGGACGCCGCCGCGGGGACACGCGTGCGGCCGAGCCCCGCGTCCCTGAGCGGCGGGAGGGGCAGGAGCGCCTTCTCCCGGGTCCAGTCCCGGTGACAGCGGCAGGGCCTCTGAGGACAGAGCGCAGGTCCCGGCTAGCCGAGCCTGTGCGGCCTCAGCGACCGGGGGCTGCGCACAGCTTTCCCCAGCACGCGGCTGCTCTCGGGCTCCGAGTCTTGTATTTGCGTTTCTCCCCCACTTGACCCCTGAAATGGCTCCAGAGCCAAACTCACGGGGTGGGGAGAAGTCAGTCCGCAGTGAGGGCCGGGAGCGGGGGAGAGTGGGCGCCGCAGGCGGGGGAGCCCAGACCCGGGCTCTCCGCTCCCGCCGCACGCGCTGCTCGTGCGCCGCGACGTTAGCTGACTGCGCTGCAGAGCGGAAGCTCCTTGGACGGTGCGCGCACGTGGGAAGCACACATTTGCAAAGGCAAGGCAATGCCGCGCACGTGGGAAGCACACATTTGCAAAGGCAAGGCAATGCCGCGCACGTGG
>NW_004524601.1:810569-836970 GCF_000260255.1 Octodon degus | reverse complement strand
CGCGCACGTGGGAAGCACACATTTGCAAAGGCAAGGCAATGCCGCGCACGTGGGAAGCACACATTTGCAAAGGCAAGGCAATGCCGCGCACGTGGGAAGCACACATTTGCAAAGGCAAGGCAATGCCGCAGCCGGCAGCGCCTCTCCGCAGAGCGCCCGGCCTGGGAGCGGGCGCCGATCTCGCCGTGCAGGGCGCCGGCCCGCGGGAGGGGGCTCGCGGCTGGCGGCGGCTGCAGGCCCTCCTCCAGGCCCACTCCACCTCCGTGCCCCTTCCCTCGCACATGGACAGCCAGTTCTCCCAGCACAGCTTACGAAAGGGCAGCCTTTCCTCCAGCGCAGGTTTTTGGTCCCTTCCATCCCAGGGCTGGACGTAGCTGGGGTTGTTTCTGTGTCCCCTGTCCTGTCGCACTGACCCTCATGTCCGCTTCTGTGCCAGTATCGAGCTGTCTTTGTCACTGTCGCTTTGAATGTAAGTGACAGCTGGGATGGCGTTTGCCTCGCGCTTCCCTCTGCTGCTCAGGGCTGCTCTAGCTGTTCTGGACTGCTGCTGGCTCCAGCAAGGCCTGGTCTGCTTTCTCCACTCCTGTGAGAAAGGCTCTTGGTGTCTTCATCGGGATTGCATGAAGTACGTGCATCAGTTTGGAAGCACGGCCAAGCTGACAAGACTGGCTCTGTCTGTTCAGGAGCAGGAGCACATTTCCACTGCCCCACATCCTCTTCGGCTTCTTGTTTTAGGAGTTCTATGGGTTTTGTTGTAGAGGTCTGTTACTTCCTGATTAGGTTAATCCCTAAGTATTTAAGGTTTTTGAAGCTATTATGAATAGTACTTATTTCCTAATTTTCTGGGTGAGTTACTAATTGGAATACATGAACACTGTTGATCTCTGTGTTGATTTTGTGTCCTGCCACACTACTGAATCCATTCATCAGTGCAGGAGTCTCTGGGGAAGTTCGTCACGTCTCTGTTCGTCCCTGCTAGCTGCCAGGAATGAGTCTGGGGTGTGCTTTCCATTTCAGTTCCACCGAAGAACTGAGAAGTATCAGCATTAGATCACCCTGAAGATTTTGCAGGCTTCCATTGGGAATTCATCGGGTCCTGGTCTTTTCTTTTCTTTTCTTTTCTTTCTTTCTTTTTTTTTTTTATAAAGGGAAGCAACTACAAAAGCTTTATTTATTTGTTCAAAGTAACCAGTTCTATAGATGCAAAACAAACAAAACCCAACAACTCCCCCAAATACTACTTTCAAAACTGATATAGTAAACCTGATGTTTGTTAGAATTTTTTTTCCACACTAGTAAATCAAATAAATGATGTAAGTTCTTGAGCTTCATCTTCTGGACAAGAATGTGAAGTTAGTCTCTCTTCATAAAAGGCAATTACGATTTGAGGACACTTCATATTTGCCTCTTTTGCGAGCACCAAGTCAGCCTCATCTGAATCTTTCCATTTCATCAGAAACATCAATTCTCCACTACTATCTGTGGCACCAATCATTCGTTCAGGATCAAGACCTCTAGCAAAACCTCTAGGTTTGTCAGCAGCACCTCTTTTTTTCTTTGACTTGCTGTCATCAGATTCACTGGCATATAAAGATTTTCTTTTCTGTACCATCCTTTTCTTTACTGGCTTTTCGTGAATTATGAAATGCTTCAATTAACTCTGGACAATCTATATTTTCTTCAGGCTCCCGTGTCTTGTCAGCACCTGTAAGTCCCTTCCACTTCAGAAAATACTCCACCTTCCCATTCACTATGCATCAGTCCAGTACTTTTTCTACCACAAACTCTTCAAGCTCTGCTTCCTTAATTTTTTTTCTTTTTCTGTTTTGTTTCTTTCCCATTTTTTGCAATGTAGTTTCACTGGAGGCCATTTTTTACTGCAGACTTGAGCTATTATTCACTGTCTGGGATTCTCCATCATTGGTCCGCAGTCTCAGCCTGCGCGCCTGCAGCTCCCCTCGCCTACCTTTTCTCTTAGCTTTCTGGGATGAATCTGTTTCGTTCGAGGCATCTTCTTAGATTCAAGAGCTCCTTTTTCTTCTTAGAAACAGCCTGAAGAGCAGGTCACAAAAATATGGCTCCATAAACCCAATGTACATCAATGAATCCACGTGCTTCCCCGCGTGGCAGGCTTCCCAGCGGGTGGGCGGGGCTGCAGGCCTGTCTTTTCCTAGTTGAGAGGTTCTTGTTACTGCTCCAGTTGCTGTCACTGGATTATTACTAGTTCTCAACCTTGACAGTGATTTCACCTTTTCATTTCTAACTGCATTGATTTGGGTCTTTTCTTTCCTTGTTTTTTGGGTTTTGTTTTGTTTTGTTTTGTTTTTTTGCTAAGATTGGCTAAGATTTGTCTATTTTATATATTATTTCACAGAACTTTAATTCATTAATTTTTTAGTCTGGACTTTTGTTAATTTCTGCTCTGGCCATTTGATTTCCTTCCCTCTACTAGCTCTGAACCTTGACTTCCTGTCTTTCTGGCGTGCTCAGACATACTGCTGTGCCGTGTATTGGAGTTCACTCTTCTTCTGATGTGGCCATTCACAGCTATAAAGTTGCCTGGTAGGACTGGGTGCCCTAATTGTGTTCAGTACCTTCTGGTCTACTGCACTGAAATTATCATTTGACTATAGGAACTGTCCCATTTCTTCCTTGGCTTCTTTCCTGTGACCCACTGATTTTTCAAAATGGTCCTGTTTAATCTCTGTGTGTTTGCATAATTGCTGTGGTTTCTTCTGCCATTGAGCTCCAGGTATATTGCACCCTGGTCTGATAATGTGTATGGAATGTTTTTGGTTCTGGCATATTTACTTAAGCATGCTTTATAAGCTAATACATGATCTATTTTGGAGAATGTTTTATGTACTGCTAAGCACGATGTATATCCTGTTGTCAGTAGATGGAGCACTCTGTAGATCTCTAGCTGTTCTGCCAGCAAAATAGCTCAGCAGACTAAAGCACCAGCTTAGGCAAGCTCAGGGACTGTGGTTCAATCCCCAGCACCACATACTGCACCAGCCCCGCCCCCAGGGTGGGCTGAGCAGGCCACAGAGTAATCCCAGCACTGGGGAGGCTGAAAACAGGAGAATCACTAAGAGTCCAAGCTGCGTAGTAAGACCTTGTAACAACCAAATACATTTTTTAAAATCTTAGCCCTGTTCTATGGTGTGGTCCAACTCTGGTACTTGTTGGGGCTTTTGTCTAGTTAATCTATTCGTGATCCTGTGGTATTGCAATCCCCTGTGATGACTGTTTCGATGCTTATGATGTTTCATGTTCAGCGATGTTTATCTAATGAAGGCAGCTGTGACAGGGTCTCGTGTGCATGCATTTCTAATTACCTCTTCCTATTCAGTCATTCCCTTAGCCGACTTGTAGTGATTTTCCATGCTTCTCTGCTCAGCTTTGGCTTGAAGTCCACTTTGTCTGAAAACAGGATAACAACCACTGCTTGTTTGGGGGCTTCCATCATACGGGTTATTTTCCGTCCTTTAATTTGTAGCTTATTAATTTCCTTTTGAATTAAATGTGCTTCATATTTATGATCATACTGTTGGGTTTTGTTTCTTGATCCAACAGCCAATCTGTGCTCTAGATTAAGGAGTTGCTATCATTCATGTTGAGAGTTGTTACCGAAAGGCTCTGACTTATTCCTGCCACTGCATTGCCTTCCTGTTGCTGCCCCCGACCCCCCACTTCCATCTGACTGCTCCCCCATCTAGCATGTTCATTCCATTAGGTTGTTGGCACTGTTGGCTTTGTTGTCTGTTATCCTTGAGGTGTTTTGTTCTGTTTTTGTTTTTTTGGTAGGCATGAATTTCTTAAGGTGCTCCTTTCATGAAAACAACTTATTTTTCCCTCAATTTTCAAAGACAGTTTTCAGGGTATATTAGTATGATTTGGAAGCTGATTTCTGTTCAGAGCTTGAAACACTTTGCTCCAGGCTCTCCCAGCTGTTAAGCTTTGTGTCAAGAAGTCAGCCGTAACCCTAACAGGTTCATTTTTGTGAGTTACTGCTTATCTCCAACAGCTTCTAAGATTCTGTCCTTGTGCTAGGCTTCGGGATTCTGACCATGACATGAGCATCATGGAGAAGTTGTGTACTGATTATGGGTATTTTGGGTTCCACGTGCCTTGATTTTCTGTATGTTTCCCCAGACGTGGAAGGTTTTCTGCCATTATTTCTCTGAGTAGGTTTTTATGTCATATGTGCCGTCTTCTGCTTTTTCACCAGTTCCACTTCATCTTAGATTGAGATGAATCATCCTTGCACCTCCTAGCAGCTGTTGGACCCACTTTCCACCTTCCCTTGTCACTGCCCAGGTACCTCTGAGGATACAGTCACCTGCATCAGCCCATCTTCTCCTTCTGCAGTCTTCACTTTGGTCCCTTCTTTTCTATGTTTTCAATAGAAGCTTTCCCACCTGGGTTTCTGTTTGGCACTTGCTGTGGGTTCTGCTCCTTTGCTAGTGACCATTCATGCTTGTCATCGCTTTGTTTAGCTCAGCTAGCTTCTAATCAGCGTCTTCTAAGACCACTGATTAGTTTGAGCTCCTTATCTGTTTAGTTAGCTCATCTCATCTCTGAGCTTCTGAGCACCTTATGACCCCTTTCCTTTTTGCCTCCTTTCCTTTCAGTCATCTTGTGCAATTTAGTTCTGTAGGTCTTGATTCCCCCCAGTGATGTCCCATGGGTCAGCTTTGGGGAGCTCGGAGGTCTTGAGATCTTCTGTCGCCTTGTTTTCTCGCAGTGTAGGGGGGGGTGCGCACGCTGAGGGCTGGGGGGTCTCTTACAGTGGGGAGACCTTCCAGTGCGGTACTGTCTTTAGTCAGTGCTTCCCAGCCATGTTTCTGGGCATGGCTAACCATCGGCCAAGCTGGGGCACAGGGGTGGCTATGTGCATGTCCTGGGCATGACGTAAGGGAAAATCCCAGTAAACTCACAGAAGTGTGTGCCCCGCATCCTACCTGCTGTGTCTGGGCACCAGGGCCCTGTGCACATTCAGTGGCCCTATCATCAATGGGAACAACTCCCCCAAAGAAGGACACAGAGGTGGATCTAAAGAGGTAGTGTGGCCTGGTCCTGGAGAATGCTGGGGTTGTGAGTCCCAGCCCTGCCTTGCCACCCACTGGGCAGCTGGATCTGGCCAAGTCCCTCCTCACTAGGCTCCTTGGCCCTAGTGCACTCCTGAAGAATCTGGACCAAGTCAGTGGGTCCCAAAGCAGCCAGTGGTCAAACTCAGCTGGGAGCTTGAAACTGGAGTACCTGGGCTCCTCCTCCATCAAACACTGAGCTGGACTTTCCAGGATGGGCCCCTCCCCTCTCTCCACACCGTGACCTGAAAGAGTGTCTGGACCTCGCATTCTCCCTGTTCCTCTAAACAACCTGAAGTGTGCCTGGAGATGGACTCGTGTGGGTCCCATAGGCTTTAAGTTAAGCTCCACGCCCAGGGAGGAAAGAACAAGTGTGCACAGGTGGGAGCTCTGGACAGTCAGTTCCAAGGCCCCACGCGAGGGCCTGGCCGGAAGGCAGACACAGATCTGCCTCCAGGGCTGTCAGGCTTGGGGCTTCCTGTCTGCAGCCTCCAATAATGGCTTTCTTGTTCAGAACAGAAGAAAGAGAGGTTGGCTCCATGAAAAATTGTTTGTCCAGTACATTAAGCTGACCTCACAGCAGCATTCAGCCGTAGTGCTTCCCAGACTGTTACGGTTGTTCCCTCGCAGGCAGCAGCTCTGGTCCACATCTACCTGGACGGCTCAGTCTTGCTGACTCATGGCGGCTGTGAACTGGGACAAGGCCTTCACACCAAAATGCTCCAGGTGGGAGGAGACGGGACTAAGAGACGCTGGGGAGGGCTGGGGGAAGCGGGTGTCGGGCTGAGGAGATAAACCACTGCTCCAGCATACCAAGGAGCCCAGCACATAGGTCTTCTGAAAGCCGTGGTTCTAGTTTTCAAAGATAAAATACTATTCAATATTATGACAACTGCTCAGAGCAATAATGTGTCCATCCAGATCCACAGAGAGATGTGATGTGTTTAACCAGAGAAAAAAATTACACTCAAATTCAAAGTCTACTGAGAAACACACTTCACAGAGCTGGCCAGCATGTACACTGATTCAAAGAAGTGTGTATCTCATACTGTTGAAAAAACAAGGGATTATTGCAACAGGAAAAATTCCCTTCTTTAAATATGAAGTAAGAATTTTTTTAGTATGCCATTTGAATAAAAAATGTATATGTGAGCCAGGCATAGTGGTACACACCTGTAATCCCAGCACTCAGCAGGCTGAGGCAGGAGTGCTGCGAATTCAAGGCCAGCCTGTGTTACACAGCAAGACCTTGTCTCAAAAACACACACACACATGCACACACGCACACACACACACACAAAATCAGGTATGTGAAACAAAGCCTCTCAGTGAGAATAGAAGATTCTTTATGGAAGGAATATTATTTAATAATAGAGTTCTTGGGATTAGGAAATATTTAAAATCCACAGGGCCGGGCTGGTGAGATGGCTCAGTGGTCTAAAGCACCTACTTAGAACAAGCTAAGCTAAACAAAGCACAGGGACCCCGGTTCAATCCCCCAGCACCACATGCCAGCCAGCCCCGCCCCCTGGTGGGCTGAGCTGGCCACACACACACAAAATAAATAAATAAATATTTTTTTAAAAAAAATAAAATCCACAGGGCCTTTTTA
This sequence comes from Octodon degus, assembly GCF_000260255.1. Taxonomy (NCBI): domain Eukaryota; kingdom Metazoa; phylum Chordata; class Mammalia; order Rodentia; family Octodontidae; genus Octodon; species Octodon degus. The sequence goes on along the minus strand of NW_004524601.1, from coordinate 830,265 downwards.
AATATACTGTCACTCCTTACAACCAAACTCAGTGAAGGAAACGTGCCCCGTGACACCATCCACAAACCACAAACTAAAGACAAAGCACAAAGCACAGCACAGATCCCCTGAGGACCCAGCACTGCTGGGGCGACACGCCCCTGGAAGCCAAGTGTTATCTTCGCGTAGCCCTCTGGACCCAGCTTCCACCTTTGTCAGGTGGCAGGTGGCAGGACAGTGAGCTTCACAGTCTGTGCCTTTGAGAACGGAAATGGGTTCACTTGGAACGGAGGCTTGAGGCTCACGAAGTCACCCATTTTCCCTGGCAGGTGGCCAGCCGGGAGCTGGGCATCCCCACGTCCTACATCCACCTCTCAGAAACCAGCACCGTGACAGTGCCCAACGCCATCTTCACTGCGGGCTCCATGAGCGCAGACATCAGTGGGAAGGCCGTGCAGGTCACTTGCCCTCAACTGTCAGCCACCCAGAAGGAAGGGAGACCCGGGGAGGCCGGCTGCAGCCTCTGAGCCATGGCAGGTCCCAGTCAGCTCTCGCCTGCCTGCTGGGTGCCATGCCATGTGGCTGGGGCTCCTGGTCCCACTCTGTGACATGTGAAAGCTGCCCGTGGCACTCTCTTGTCTCAGGAAGAGGCAGGAGGATGGCAAGTTTAGGGCAGCCTGAGTAACTCAGGGAGGCCTTCCCTCAAGATGAGCAATGAACAGGGTTGAGAACACAGCTCCGGGGCAGAGCCCCAGGTTCAATCCCCAGTACAGGAAAAATGTTCTCTTACTCTCCCTGTCTTTTATCTCTGATGTCTTTTCAAACATTTATTTCTAGAATGCCTGCCAAATCCTGATCGCCCGTCTTCAGCCTGTCATCAGGAGAAACCCTAATGGGAAGTGGGAAGAGTGGGTGAGTGTCCCTCTGTTGTCCCAGCCGGGCAGAGGCTGTGAGGGACAGGCCAGCACCCTGGTGGTGGAGCAGCGTTTTTGCTCTCTGTTCTACAACACAGAGGAGGCGTCTGTTCAGGAGACCTGGCTCAGAGCCACGCACCGCTCCTGGGGCTATCAGATGGGCCAGCCTTGGTTTCTCATCTGTGCCAGGGGTACACCGAAGGGCCACGCTGTTTTTCATAGTCTATATTGCAGTTGCCTTCAGCATCATTACAATTACCACTTCACCTCCGTGTCTGCCCCCACAGGCAAACTCAGGCAATCCTGCAGTGAGGTGGCAATCAAACTGCAACACAATGTGTAGAAACACCTGTGCAGCCTCCTGTGTAGGGCCTTTCCTTGATTTCCCCTTTTACTAGCATGGGTTAGCAGTGTGTACCAACAGCATTTGTCCCAGGACCCACCTGTGTCCATCCCATGTACACCAAGTACACACATGTGTAAATACGCCTCTCCCCTCTTATGAGGCAAGAGATGTGCAAAGCAGGAGTCGCTCGTGGCCAGTGGCCATTGCGTGCCCTCCAGGCCCAGCATCCTCCAGGCATCCAGCTCACAGAAGGCCGGTGTGGGTGCCAAGCTACCGCCCCAGAAACCAGCAGTCCTGGAGCAGTTTTCCTGCCTTCCCAGAACTACTGCCTCCTGGTAATGAGTCATCTCTTTCAGATCAAAAAGGCCTTTGAGGAATCCATCAGCCTCTCAGCCACCGGGTATTTCAGGTAAAGCTGCTCGGCCCAGGCTGAGCACATGGCCAGGAAAGGCGGGGCTGGGCAGCCTGGGCTCTGGAGCAGCAGCCACTCAAGCGGGAAGGACTTGTTGCCAGCACACACCCGGGAAGTAGGCCCAAGGGCAAAGTGCGGGGTCTCCTTGGTGGTGCAGCCTGCAAGAAGACACTGTCCCCAGCCCTACCATGTGGATCCACCCACTGGCCAGGCTACCCCCGGTGACAGGAGGGGCAGGGGACACCACCTTCACCCTGAGTCTCTGCAGAGGCTACCAGACCAACATGGACTGGGACAAGGAGCAGGGGCACGCGTTCCCCTACTACGTGTATGGAGCAGCCTGTGCCGAGGTGGACATCGACTGCCTCTCGGGGGCCCACAAGGTGTGGTATGCATCCAGTATGACCCTGTCACAGCCCCACGGCTTCCGATAACTAGCCTCTGCCAGTGACTCCGTCCTCCTCCTCCTCTCGCACAGCTTCTGAGGGCAGATATCTTCATGGATGCGGCCTTCAGCATCAACCCCGCCGTGGACATTGGGCAGGTGGGTGATTCCAACCTCCCCTCTCCAGGACCCTGGTCAGCGCCTGGGAGGTGGGCACCCAAGTATTCGCATCACTGTGTTACACGTGCCTCCACACACGCAGTCAATGCGCACACCCTGCGTAAGTGCAGAGACTACCTCCATGCAGCTGTCTTCTAATGTAGAGTTCAACCCACCCCACTTCTGAGATGGCCTGGCCTTTTTCTGGGCTTCTTTCTCAGCACAGGACCTAGTCCACCTCCTAGCTGGCCAGGAAAGCAGAGATGGGGTTCTGGGCTGAGATGGGGTCCTGAGAAGGGGTCCCCTGGGCTGAAGTGGGGTCCCAGGCTGAAATGGGGTCCATGGTCCCCAAGTAGAGATCTGGAGCTCAAGAGGCTATCCTGGCACCAAACTCAAGCAAAGAGCGGCTTCTGCCTGCCAGCCACCTCCCTCCTGTACCGCTGAGGGATCAGGTTGCCTCTTCTGAGCCCCTAGTCCTCAATCAGAGGACTGTGTCCACTGTTGCAAGCTGTAGGCCTTGGTCTCCCCAAGCCGTGGGCCCCTGTAGTGCCCCAGGCCCAGAACGGCACCATCACAGCCCTGTGGATGGGCCCTGGAGTCCAGCCCAGGTCCATGAAGCAGCGAGCAGCAGCAGCCCATGCCACCTCCCCCTCCACCTCCTTTCCTCCCAGCAGATCCCACCCCACCCCACCCCCCCCAGTGATGCAGAAGGGTAAGGCAGGAAACCTTAGGACCAGGAAAACCCCATCAGAAGAACAAAGAAATAATAGCAGCAGATAGTCCTTGGTCTGTGATTCCTTCCTGTAGGGACAAGCCTTGTCATTTTCTAATTTAGCAATTAAGTTTGCTTACCTTATTTCAAAACTTGAAGATGCAATAAGACAAGCTGGGACTCCCTTCCCACACTTACGAACTCTGGGCAGTGCTCTCCGCAAAGGGGACCTCTGCCTAGAGTGCAGCACCATGGTGTAGAAGCAGCCTGGCAGCACGTGCCTATTGGGGTGAAATGTCTGCTGCAGATCGAGGGGGCCTTTGTCCAGGGAATGGGGCTGTACACCACAGAAGAGCTGAAGTACTCCCCAGAAGGTGTGCTGCGTTCCCGCGGCACGAATGACTACAAAATCCCCACAGTCACGGAGATACCAGAGACTTTCCGCATCACCCTGCTGCACTCTCAAAACCCCATAGCCATTTACTCCTCCAAGGTGAGCTCGGTGTCCATGCGGGCTGCCTGGGGCTGCGTCTTAGTCACTTCTCTCAGTACTGGGACAGAATCTCCACAAATCTAGAGGCTCTATCTGGAGAGGGTTATCAACTCACAGTTAGGAGTTCCAGTCCTTGCAGGGTCAGCTGCCTCCGGGGAGGCTGCCAGCAAGGGGCCTGGTGGAGGGGAGCTGCTCGCCTCAGGGCCCCAGGAAGCTGGGTAGGAGGAGGGCCAGGAGGGAGAAAATCCTTCCGGGCCACAGCCAGAGCCACCTCCAGCCACGTCCCTCCTGACAGTGGGCCCGCTTACACCACCATCCAGACAAGGAGGCTTGGGTTCTGCTGGGAGTCTGAGCCACAGCCATCCTCCTAAGGAAAGGCTCGGCAGCGTGGCTCACTCAGCACAGACCTGTTCCTCCAGCCCTGGAATCCGGATGTCCCAGATGGAGCCTGCCGCACTGCATTCTTCTGGTCCTTGCTCCTGGGCACATGGGTGGCCGCCAGCTTCACCCGCATTCTCCCCCCACACCCATCCTGGCCTCTAGAAGGACGCTGGCTGTGTGGACCAGGGCTGCCCCAGTGACCTCTCTTTACTCAGTCACCCCTGTGAGGACCTCCTCTGCACAGTCACTCTGGAGGTGCTGCAGTCAGGACTCTGGCAGATGAGTTCTTGGGGCACCCTGGGTGCTGGCTCCCTGGCTGCAGATCCCAAAGGAGACAAGGAAAAGGAAAACAGGCCCAGGTGGACTCCTTACTCCCCATGGAGGAAGGAAGCAAACCCAAGTCCAGTAGGCAGGGCTGAGGAGGGGCTGGCCCCTCCATCTGCGAGGCCCAAGGCCACCACGAGATGCCTGAGCACCTCCTCTCCACCCCGGCAGGGCCCCAGCCGCTTGGAGATGGCAACTGCCCTGAGGCCTCGCAGCCAGCACAGCTCAGGGCCCAAAGCACAGGGGCAGGAGGGCTCTCTTCTGGGGAGAGAGAGCGGGAAGAGGCCAGTGCGTGCATGCGTGTATCCTGTGTGACAGTGTGTCCATGGCTGTCCTGAGTGTGGCTGTGAGCCTATGCCCACCAGCTCAGCCTGCACACCACTGGCCACGTGTCTCCTCAGGGCCTGGGTGAGGCTGGGATGTTCCTCGGCTCCTCAGTGCTGCTGGCCATCTGGGATGCAGTGGCCGCCGCTCGCCAGGAGAGGAGGCCGCACGAGACGGCTGCCCTGTCCCCACGCAGCCCAGCCACCCCCGAGTGGATCCGGATGGCATGTGTGGACCAGTTCACCGACATGGTACGGGCTGGGGGAGGGTGGCGGCTGCCAGGCAGGTCGGGCTGTCCCACCAGCACTCGGCCTGCGCCCTCGGCCTCTGCGCTCCAAGGCCCAAGAAGCAGGGAGCCTCCCTCACCCCAGCCACAAAGCCTTCCTGGTTTCAGACCCCAGAGGACGCATACTGGGCTGGGCTGCTGCATGGAGCGGAGAAGGCTGCTGCTTCCGGCATTTTAGGAAAATGCAGGGGCTGGTGAGATGGCTCAGTGGTCTAAAGTACCTACTTAGAACAAGCTTAGCAAAAGCACAGGGACCGCTGTTCAATCCCCCAGCACCACATGCCAGCCAGCCCCGTCCCCTGGTAGGCTGAGCTGGCCACACACACACACACACACACACACACACACATAAATAAATAAATAAAATTAAAAAAAAAAAAAGAAAGAAAAAGAAAATGCAGCTGACGGCGCATGTGGGGTTTCTGTCTTTGTTGTGGTTTTGGTTTTTTGAGACAGGGTCTCGCTATGTAGCCCAGACTGGCCTTGAACACACTATGAGGCCAGTCTGACCTTGAGCTTGCAGAGACCCTTCTGCCTCAGCCTCCGGAGTGCTGGGATTGTAGGCATGCACCACTCTGCAGACTCCACCTGATGTTTTGGCCTCAGTCACCAACAGTGCTTACCAGAAATCTAACCTGGTCAACCCCACTAACCTAGAAGTTCTTGTTGAGCACATTAAAGTGGTAACTTAGATGGAAACAGCAAGCCCCGGCCGCACGCTTAGACACAGCAATCACACGACTGGGGACCCAGGTGCATTTGCTGCAGTTCCAGGCGCAGCTCGAGCCATCCTCAGCAGATGCCCTCCCAGAGCTGCTCTCCAGCCTGCACAGCAATGGTGCAGCTGTGGAGCACACTCTGCCCCTGGAACACACGACACCCAGGCCCTTTGGGACGGATGGCACAGAGCACTCAGGGGCAAGCTCGTTCAGTATTCATGGTGCCTGTGCTCAGCCCCTGGCTCCAAAGCCCAAACAAGCAAACATCCACTTGAGGGAAAGAGATCTGTAACTAAAGGGGGACAAATGCAAGCCACACAGTTCTGATGAGTGAGGTGGCCGTCATCAACTTGTTTTTTCCTAAAACTGTCATTTGTCTCTGAGCTGTAACATTTGTCATACCGTAGCTTGTTATTAACAACTATCTTCCTACACTTGGTCTCTTCCAGATTCCCAGAGATGACCCTTCGACATTTACGCCTTGGTCCATCTGTGTGTCTTAATTCTGTGTTTTCTGGAAATAAGGATACAAAGTTGACCTCAAAGTCTCAAGCCAGAACAGACAGGCGGATGACTGGCAAAGATAATGTTAGCAGTTGTCAATGATTCCCTGTGGTTTAAGTCGCTGCATATTCCCCACAAGCTGTGGTAAGCTGGAATAAAACCCCAGTCCACAGATGTGTCCATGAGTCCGAGGTGTAAGTGTGCCGCGCTTGGAGGGCTCTCTCAGTGGGGCAGAAGCCCTGGGTTCTGGTGCTGGCAGGAGCCAACCGTACCACCCACGCCCCCTGCAGGCTGGCTCGGTGGCAGTGCCCACAGGGAGGCACCAGGCAGGGGTGCCTGAGGGACACTGAGCCCCAGGTCTTGGGGTGATTGGGCCCAGACCCTAAAAAGGGATCGATGCTCCCATAGGACTGTGGGGTTCTCTCCAAAGCTGGAGGTGCCTACTGCCCCCGGTCCCTGTAACCCCAGCCTCACACCTACTGTTCAATGCTGCCCAGTACTGCAACAAGTAGAGGCCTTGCCTCGTGGGGTCACCTGGCCCAGAGTCCGACACCGTGAGCTAAAGTGAACCTGTTTCTTTCCCAAGCACCAGTCCTGGCCTTTGTGTCACAGTGGGCCCCCACAGGTCCTGTCATCCACTAGGCCCAACCCCAGCATCACAGGACAAGACAGAGACCTCAAATGGCTCTTGGGTCCCTGGCATGGCCTCAGGGCTGAAAGAGAAACCAAGGTTTCTTCCCTTGGCCATCAAAGTGGCACAGAGTTTTTGAGGCTCCTGCGCTGTTCTTGCCTGCTGCTCTCAAGGCAAGGGGACAGCAGCCCCTGGGGGCAATGGAAGGCACTCTTCGGGGCCAGGGCATCTGCAGGCATTGCCTTGCGAGTGTGGACTGTGGTGGGAGGACAGCGCGCAGAACTGCCTCTCTGTGAGGCCACAGCAGGAGGGAAGGTGGGCGGGAGATGCACAGTCAGGGTTTCCTATGTGAGAGAGAGTGTGTGTGTGTGTGTGTGTGTGTGTGTGTGTGTGTGTGTGTGATCGCCAGCATCCTGCACCCTCACCCACATACACCCACGGTGGCAGAGAGCACCGCACATGGGCTCACCGAGAGGTTTGCCGGGAGTCCACAGAACACAAAGAGGAATGGCTCGCAGAACCCTGTAGTTCATGGGCGAAGATGGGAGCCTCTGGTAATGCAGAAGTCACCCTCTCACAAGACACATCTCCGAAGCCCAGCAGTCTACAATTAACTGAGGGACTGAGGTGGGGAAGAAACTATAAAACCACACACATCAGAGGGTCGCAGGGCCAGGCTGTGGGGTGGGGAGCAGAGACCCTGGGCTGCATGCTCAGCACCACAAGTGCCTGGTAGCAATCCATCGGGAAGCCAGGCACAGGCACGATGAATCGGGGGCTGGTCAGTCTCCTGCGCTGCTCGTTGGACGAGTGCCTGTGCTGCCTGACCTGAAGACCTTGCCACAGGAGTAGGGTCGCGTAGGGTGCAGCCTTGAGCCTGGCCAGCCCACGAGAGGCCTCGAGCTGAGGCCAGCTGTCTCCCCAGCTCTTGGGGACATGCAGTGGCTTGTGTACCTATATTTTGTTTCATAAGAAGGGCTAAGTGCAGGGGCTTAATTTTTTTTTTTTTTTTTTTTTTTTTTTTTTTTTTTTTTTTTTTTTTTTTTTTGCGGAACCGGGGATTGAACTCAGGCCCTCGCGCTTGCTGGGGAAGCTCTTATTCCACTGAGCCATCCCCCCGACCCCTTAAATTTGTTTTTAAGTGGTCTGTGCTTTGAAGCTATGGTAAATGGAAATTTTACTTCCATTTTTATCCACCTATTGAGATGGTAGCAACATCTGTTAATTCTTCAGTATTTGTTGCATCAACCTCTAAATTATTTCCTTCTCCACCTGACATGGTTTGGGGCTTTTGCAAGGGGAACAATTCAATACAGGACACATTTGATAAGATTATTTTATACTGAATCACTCAAAGAACCACAAAGAGTGTAGTAAATCTGTCCATACACTAAAGAACAAAGAACCCAGCCAAGGGCCTGGATTCCACAGCAATATCCTGTGTGAGTCCAGCTGAAAACCTAGAGCTCACAACGCCTCCCACAAGTCCACCTGGAGGCCTAGACCTGCGACAATGTCTTGTGCAGGCCCACTTCGCTGATCTACACTGCAAAGGCCCGAATGTCAGTAGTGGAAGGCTAAAAAGTCTGTGCCAGAGGGGTGAAGGATCTGGGCCAGCAGGCTGAGGGATCTGAGCTGGACCCAGAAAACAGTGCTCAAGGTAAGCACCGGAGCTCCCCCAAAGGGAGCAGCCATGCTCAGCCACAGTGTGGCCCCGAGCTCCTCCAGCGGTGAGGAGAGCCGAGCTCCCATCAGGAAAGCCCATGCAACAAGCTTCTCCAGGAGGCTGAGCAGGGCCCAGCTTCCCCTCCCGAGCCAGGAAGCGATGCCCCCCAGAACGATCGCCATTCTCGGTGACAACAGGTCCCAAGCTCCTCCAGCAATAAGAGCCGCCAAGTTCACCAGGAAGCCGGCATGACAAGGTCCTCCCGCAGAAGGGCCCAAGAGGAGCAGCGGCTTCCAGCAGCTCCAGCAGCTTCTCCAAACAGCCTCCCACCAGCCTCTCGGGCTCTGCCTCTCACGCTGCTGGCAACAGCCCTCAGGTGGCCCTCCCACACCAGCGCCACGCTGGTTCAGGTCAGCTGAGTGTCCAAGTTGACCACCAGCCGGCAGTCCACTGCACCACCAAACGTTTATGTCAATCTGTTCGCTCACTTTCATTATTTTGCTACATCCGGTACAACCTCCTAGCGACGCCTTTCTGTATTATTATGTAACGTTGACTAGGAAAAAAGAAAAGATACCAAATCCCTCTCCCACACGCAGTTGCTGGCCCAGCCCCTAGCTCCCTGGCCTCCACCCGTCTCCCACTGGCCTCTCTGGCTCATCCCTGTAACCCCTCGAGCTCTGCCAACATGACCCAGTCCTGCACCGCTGGACGGCGGGGCGGCGGGCGGCGGGGCGCCTTCCTTCAGACCCTGCTTGGGCCGTGCGGTGCCCTCCCAGGCCTCTGTCCACTGCAGCCCACTGCCCGCCTCACAAGGGAGGATGACGTCACCATGCGGCCGGGGGCCTAGCTGCCCTCTGTCCCCTCAGCCCTGTGACCACTGTTTCCGGAGCAAAAACTTGCTCTCCCAGCCTCTGCCCTTGAGCACTGTCGGTATGCCCTTGGCATGGTGTCAGGTGACAGAGCTGGGGTGGCCTCCTTCAGCTCTGGCAAGGGCTCTGTGTCCTTCTGTTCACAAGACGCTCCTCCCTCTCCCTCCTGCCGCCTCCCCATGCTCCTGTGCTGGGTCCCGACTCCCAGGCGACTGCAGGGTGCAGAGCCACCTCTGTGCCCACCCAGGTCTCCACCTTGACCACCCTCACCTGCTCTCCTCCAGCACTGTCCATCTGTCCATGCAGTGTTTCGGGGAGCAGCACCATGAGCCCTGTATCCAGCTGGGGCAGACATCGTCCCCCCAGCACTCCTTCATGTGCCATGTCCCTGGGTTTCCAGGGCTGTGTGGCAGCAGCTGGGCAGCACCTTCTCTCCCTCGAGGCCCACGCTGCAAGCCTGGGGCCAGGCACCACAGCCAGGGGGCCCCAGGAAGAGTTTACCTGCATCCTCCTGGCTGTGGACTCAAGGTGCCCAGGTTTGTGGTGACCACAGTGCTCACCTTGGCTCCCATGGCTATGCTCTCTTCCCTCCCTCAAGGCCCTCTCTCAGACGATGCCAGTTAAGGGCTCAGGGTTGCCTGCTCCCCCAGAATCTCACCTTAACCTGATCAACCTGCCAAGACTCAACCCCCTGGAAGGCTAAGTGACCGGGTTGGCCACGACACAATGCGTCCCTGTAGCTGTCTGTCTCCTGCATGCTGCAAGGTGACTGCAGTTTAAGTCCTGGGCTGTGTGACCCTGACCCATGGCCCCACACTCAGGTGTAGGAGCAGAAAGCTGGCGCTGAGACCCCTGCCTCTGCACACCCACCGGATTGGACAGGAAGGGTGCAGCTGCCCAGCACTGAGGACACCCAAGTGACGACAACCCCCCAACCAATGTGTCCGTGCATCCTAGACCCTGGCTCCCAGGGTGCTGGTGTGAGGACCCCTTCCTCAGAGCCCAGGCTTCCCAGGCCTGAAAGAACCGGGAATGGCCCAGAGGCCCAAGGGCACTCAGAGTAACTGCCCAGGCCCATCGTGAAGAGCCTGCCTGCCAACCCCACTCCACCCGGGAGTCCAAAGAGCCCAAGATGAAGGCAACAACTACCCAGGGGCACCAAATGCCCCCTGGCTGTCCCAGAACCAGAGCAGGGTGCATGCTTTTCCCAGGTTTGTGCCCCTGCTGTGGGGCGGAGCCACCTCTGGCATTGTTCACAGTGGCTAAGGAAGATTGTGTGAACCTAGGCTGTTGTGTAACAGCTTGGCCACACCTGGGCTGCCACGTGAACTGCAGCTTAGAGAAGCAACATGAAGAAAGGGCCTTGCTGGGGACAGAGACAGAGGCTTCTGAGGGATCCCGGGGCTGGGGGCCTGGGAAGAATTCAGGAGGACACCCAGAGAACAGAAGTCACTGCATGTCGCTTCAGTCTTGAGTGGGAAAGGGCAGGACTGCATCTTACCCGCCCGCCCCGGCACCTGCTGGCTGGGCTCCTGTTGTTGATCTGTTTACCCTTCTTTCCACCTGCGGCTTCCTGCACAAACCGGTTGGTGCAGCGCCACCTCTGCAGGTGGCTGGGGTCAGGTTCCAGCGCTGGGCTCCTAATCTGAGTTCTTGTGCACTGTCCAGCATGAGGCCACGGCCCCGTGTGCTCAAGCTGCTGTCCGCATCAGCGCCTGCTTCCCAGCATGCTGACAGTTTGTCCCTGAGACACCAGGGTTGAGGGTTTTCAGCCCAGTGCTCCAGCTCGGAGAGGAGCAGTGGGTGGGGAGAGTAGTGGATCTTCACAGAACCCCAGCTCAGAGGCACCAGGGCCCCTGCTGCTTCTCCTCAGCTTTTCCCCTCTGTCTTGGTGCCCTAACCAATGCCCACTGACCCTCCAGGCCTATTGCCTTCCCAGAGCAGCCCCAACTTGGTCCTTCTGAAAAGCCCATTTGCTTAATGCTAGGGAACTGCAAGCACTGGAGAAAAAGTGCCTGTGTTGTGCCCCAGCCCTATACGTGCCCCGTGGTGAGAGGCCATCCCTGCCACCCCATCCCACAACAACACCCCCAGGAAAGCAAGCCACCTCCTCACTGGAGCCTCCCCCCGGCGCCTGTGTTACTAAATGAAGAGCAAGCACAACTATGGAGTCTTTCTGAGGTCACATAAGGGGCTGACAGTGGGGAAGAGGAAGGATTGCTCGCTTGTCAAGGGAAAGACGGGCCCTTGCTGGGGCTCACGTGGCAGCGGGCCTGGGACACAAGCTGAGCCCAGCCAGTGCACGAGACTCATGTGCACAGCTGGGGACAGCACAGTGCCCATGCCAGGGAGCACTGGGGCAAGGGGATGGAGCAAGTGGCAGCACGGGTGCCACCCAAGTGTCCTGCTGCTGGGCCAGGGAGCAAAAGGGCTCCAGGCTCTCCTAGGTTGAGCACAGGGTGATACCGGGGAGGAAGCTCCCAACCCAAAAGGTTCCTAGACGAGTTTGTGCTCTCTAAAACCGAAGAATGAATTTTGGGAACAGCAGACGTTAAGAGCAGAATATATTTATTGGGGGAAAGAAAGCTCCAGTCCAAGAGAGGGACAGCAGGGGGGCCTGAGCAGGTTGTCCCGGAATCTGTCTTTTCCAGTGATGTTTATAGAGCAAACCCATGTGGTGAAGTGGGTCTAGAGTGGAAAATATGGGAACTGACACATGAGTGAGACAAAACTGTGGTCAGCCAATAAGGTTACAAGCTCCATCGCTCCGGTAAAATTGACTAAATTCAGGGCTGATTAGGAAAGTGAGTCACGTAGCAAGCCGGCATGAATACAGAACCCGGGCTTTCCCTGTAGGAGACTGGGTCAGTGACTCTCTCTGGCTTCTAGGTGATTGATACCTATTTAGAATCTTACTCCCTCATGCCCATCCCTAGGAAAGTATGTGGCTGCATTTGTTTACTCATTCATCTTTAGGTCTGGCCCACAGTAGGGGTCCGTCTCTACCAAAGATGCAAAGTCATCTTGTCTTCTGCACTGTCTCCTTGAGGTCCTGGCCTTGTCTGACTGCCTATTATATTTCTATCTAACTTAGCCATCTGCAACAAGGGAAGTAGAGGCCATGTGGTCCTGGGCGCTGTGGCCTGGACGAGTATGCTCTCAGGGAAGCTCTGGCTCCCATCAGGACGAGGCAGCCTGGGATGCTGAGGGCCTGGAGGGAGGAGAGAGCGAGGCTGGAGTGGGAAGGTGCCCAAGGAGCCGGAGGTCCCTGGCGGGCAGGCAGGCAGGGCTGGCTGTGCAGAGCTGCGCAGACCCTGTGCCCACAGCCTGACCCAGGGTGCATTGCGGCTCAGACTCCTCCAAGGCTCCTGGGGCTCTGCTTTTGTTTTGCCATAGTGGGCACTGAGCCCAGAGCCTTCTCTGACTGACAACCTGGCCCTGAATTCAGTTTTATCCTGAAACAGGGTCTCTTCATTTCCCTAGGGCTGGACCTTTGGTCTGCCTGCCTCAGCTTCTTGAGTCCGGGGATTACAGGCATGCGCCACCACACCAGGCTCCACACCTCCTTACCACGCGTGAAATACACACACCCTCATATCAAGCCTTCTCCAGAACACAGAGACCCATGTGGCTGAGGACCACGGCACTGCAACTACAAAGCTCGGACTTGAGTGTCAACTGTCCCCAGAGGCGAAGCAGGGCCCCCGAGCCATGACAGGGCAGTCACCTGTCACCACTTGTGGGCCAGGTCCCCACAGCCTGAAGACCCACAAGATGGAGTACACAGGGCACAATGTGCAGACACTGGTGAGGGGCTGTCCTCCTGACAGCACTGCTCTTGAGACGGCTGGGCCCCACCCCACTCCCACTGTAGGGAGGGACAGCAGCTGCCCTGCCCCCTCACCACCACCCCCAGGTGACCCCGGGAGGAAGGAGGCAGGCAGCAGCTCAGGCCAAGAGGGTGGGACCTCAGGTTGGGCTGGGCCCCAGCTCAAAAGCCAGAGCCGGGCATCGCCGCGGCTGCCTCCTGCCCAGCTCCTCCAGCCCTTTGCTCGCCTCTTGGCCAGCACACGCTCCGCCTAGGTCATGCCTGCCCCTCCAGGCTCCGACGAGCTGGTTTTCTTTGTGAATGGGAGGAAGGTAAGCACTGTGCAAGCCAGGAGCCTGGGCCCTGGCCGGTCCCATCAGCGGCCACCTTCTCAGTGCCCTGCAGCTGGAGGGGACAGTGTGGACACCACAGGTGACAGTGGGCACTCACGGGGGGTGGGGAGGTTCTGCCTGCCTGAGTGGCCCCACTCCAGAGCCAGGCTGAGGCAGGGAGGTTGCCCAAGAGCCTGTCTGACCCTTGAACCTAGGAGTGCACAGACACAGCCTTCAAAGTCTTTCTCTTTGCTGAACTAATTTTCTATCAAGTCCCCATTCTGCAGGGATGGCCGGGGTCAGCTGTGGCCAGCCTGGTCCCCTTCCCATGGGTGCTGGCTCCAGGGGGACCTGTGTCCCCTTCTGATGCCACTACCACCCCCAAAGGCTGCCACAGCCTGCATTTGCTGCTCTGCCACACAACCCAAGGGACCAGGCATCTCCCCTAGCCCTCAGCACCCACTCTGGCTGGGTGACACCACCCCCGCCGAAGGCCCAGGAAGGGGTGGACACAGGGCCTCTGGGCTACCACCTACCTTGGCCTTCTGCCCAGCCTCCTCCCAGGCTCTGGCTGAGCACTCACCCCACCACCTTGGGGGGAAGGGGTGGCCTGACACCTGGCCCCCTCAGGCCCCTTAGGGGCTGCCAGGGCATCCATCGGCCACTCTCCCTGTCTTACCGTGACCCTGAAGCCCACATTTTCACCAAAGCCGCTCCCCCAGAGTGTCTTACAGATGCCCCAACTCTTCCAGCATTGCGCCCTACGGGCCCTTGGCTGCACACACACACACACACGCATGCACGCACACACGCACATGCACACACACACACATGCACACACGCATACACAGGCACGCTCCCAACCACACAGAGAGCCATCCTGCCACATGAGCTTCTCAAGGCTCCTACCCTGAGCCGGCTTAGACACCCAGGGCCTGGACGGCAAGCATGAGCAGGTCAGGCTGGGGCCACAGCCGGCCCTTGTCAGCCCACTCTAGCCTGACACCCTGTCCTGACCCTGATACAGGTGATAGAGCGGGATGTGGACCCAGAAGTGACCCTGCTGACCTTCCTGCGAAGGAACCGGAGCCTTTCCAGCCTGGCTGTCTGCGGGACTGTGGGTGTCAGGGTGAAGGGGAGGAGGTTCCCCCAGCAGCTTAGGGGTGACTCAGTGGTGTGAGAGAGACAGAGCCTTCACCCAACGCTGCCCTGTGTCCCTGTGCCCAGCATGTCCTGCAACATGCCCTGTGACAGTGGCTCCAGGCAGCCCTTCCCGAATGTTTTCCCAGTGTCAGGAGAGCTGGGTCTGAGCAGAAACCCCTTGTGTGTCCTGCCACCCCTCCCTGTGCAGTGGCCACATTGTCAGTGGCACATGACAGGTCTCCCAGAGAGGCAGTGAAGTGACAGAAATGACACCCAATAGCCTCTGCACAGGTTCTATTTAAAGGCCTAGGTGGCTCCTGATTAGTTGTCAACACTTGAAAATTATGAAATTTAATATTTAAAAGGGTGAAGATGCCCTTGACACTTCTCATAACAAAGGGAAGGTGGCCAGCTGGGTGGCCTGTGACCCTCTGCCCTGTGTAGGCCATCGCCCACACACGGCCTCCTCATGACCTTCGGGCTCTGCTTGACCTGCACAGCTGAGCCCGACCGCAAGCAAAGCCCACCCAGTGGTGCCTGGAGCCCCCTTGCAAGTCTGGTGGGCACACTGGTGCTGCACGCTGTGGATACAGCTGTCCGAGAGAGGAGCAGCAGCTGAGGCTAAGCTGTGCTTGGGGTCCTCATGGCCAGAGCGCAGGCGTGGGGAGGGGTGCTCAAGCAGGTCTGAACAGGGCCGCAGAGGCCTCCAGAGAGGCGTGGCTACGCTGTTCAGGGTGATGCACAGAGTGGCTGAAGTGAAAGACAGGGATGGCAGAGCCCTAGGGCCCCACACCGCCTCCTGGTCAGGGAAGTGCTTCTGTCCGGGGGTTCAGGAGGCCCGCAGCTCCCCAAGTCCTGAGAGACACAGCCGTTTCCTTGACGGGCCCTCCAGTTGGTCTCACAGGCACGAAGTCGGCCTGTGGAGGAGGAAGCTGCGGCGCCTGCACCGTGATGCTGTCCCGGCTCGACGTGGCCTCTGGGAAGCCCAGGTAGTGCCAGCCTGGCTCCCACACAGGAGTGGGCACAGGGCCTCATGCCTGGTCTCAGGCCCAGAAATCCCATGGTGCCTGCCCTGTGCACCACATGCGATAGGTCAGGGAGACTGTGGGCCTCCGGTGTGCCCAGTGCTCTACAGATGAGGAAACTGAGGCTCTGGGGTGCCATGGGATGAGGACCGGGCCGCGCTTTCTGTCCCTGAATGAGCTTCTACTGCCTGCCAGGACAGCACCTGCCCAGCAAGGACCCAGGCCAGTCCTAGAACTTGGCTCCCTCCTAACCCCCAGCATAAATCAGGGTCAACTTCAGAGCACAGGCCAGCATGCGGGACAGGGCCTGAGACAGAGTGAGCAAGGTCTGAGTATGTGGGTTTGGGCACAGACAGTAGCCTGGCTGAGGGCTGGGGAGATAGCTCAGTAGAATGAGTGGAAGGTCCTGAGTTCAATCCCCAGTACCGCAAAAAAAATAGCAAGCAGTAGGCTGGCTGTGTGTCCAGTGGGTTCTAGCAGATGTCCAAGCACAGCCTCAGTGACCACGGGGTCACCCAAGAGCCTGCACAGGGCTAAGAGCAATCTTCTGAAGTCAGGACATCCCATCTCCCCTCAGGGCTTCCCATCCTGGGAAAGAGCAGTGACCCAGCTGCTGGTCCAACCCACCCCATCTCCCAGACTCTGCCCTGGGTTCTCCCCATCTCTCACAGACATGTCTCAGTCACCGCCTGCCTGGTGCCCCTCTGCTCTCTGCACGGGGCAGCTGTCACCACTGTGGAAGGCGTGGGAAGCATCAGGACCAGGGTCCATCCTGTACAGGTAAGCAGGACCCGCCCCCTCCTTCCTTGTCGCCTCAGCCTCCAGGTCACCTCGGGTCGTAGAAGCCTGGATGCCCAGGCACTGGTCAGGGCAGCGCTTCTGCCCAGGGGTCCAGAAGGATGCTGGACCCTGTGGGGTGGTCACCTTGCTGTGTTTTATACCGACAAGGTCAACAGGGTCACCCAGATACTGACGACTTCTGTCAGCTGTGACACAGAAGGTGTCATACACAGGATGACAGAGGGCAAAGCGGCTCTGCTGCTAACAGGATAAAGCGGTTCTTCCTGCGGGAGCAAGTCCCCAGAGTGAAGTTAGAAGGGGCAAGTGGAGGCTACTTAGCGTGGTACAGTCAGCCCCACATTTGGCCTGTGCTGGGCAGCAAGCACGACACAAGCTGGTGAGAGAGCTGTCAGCTCCCGCCACCGTCCCGGGATGCAGAGTCCAGGACCAGAGTGCCCAGCGCGGGCCTTTGAGGTAGGAGGAGCTCAAGGCTCTGGCTTTACCATGAGGTTCAAAACTGATCCTCCGGCCAAGGTGAAGGACAACAGTGCGTTCCCGGCAGGGAGGCTGGATGCACCGCAGCAGGGCAGGAACCTGAACCCTGGACTGTCCTACACTCCAAAGCCAGAACCAGGTGCTCCGGGTGCACCCCAGGGCCGGACCCAGGGGCTCCGGGTGCTACTGTTCCCAAAAGCCAGGGCAGCCAACTAGAAATTCAGGTTCCCAAGGAGGAAGTTTGGAATGAGGCGTGGCTAGGCCTGCCGGGCAGGGACTGAGCTTTAAATAAGCGGGCCTGTGAGGCAGCGCAAGGCGTGCAGGCCGTAGATGGTCCCGGTCCATGAGGGAGGCTGGACAGGGCAGTGTGAGGTGCTGTGTGTGAGGCCTGCATGTCCTCCAGGTACAGCTCCCCGGAGAGCCTTCCCACCCCGACAGGCAGCACTGCCATGGACAGGACAGTGACCTTGCTGGAGTCCCCGGCCTTGCCATGACCTTGCTCTCTGCCGCAGGAGAGGATCGCCAGGACTCACGGCACGCAGTGTGGCTTCTGCACGCCCGGGATGGTGATGTCGCTGTACGCGCTGCTCCGCAACCACCCGCAGCCCTCCGAGGAGCAGCTTCTGGAGGCGCTGGCGGGTGGGTTGGCTGAGGGGCCTCAGACGCACCGCTCAGCACAGCCGGCCGCCACAGTCCCTGGTGCTCACCAGAACGGCTGCAGCTCACCCCAGGCCTGCAGAGCCCAGGGCTGGAACCTGGCCCTTCCCCGCCAGGGACCCAGACTCCTTCTTCAGGGCCTCTGATCCCCAGGATGCCTGCAAGTGCCTCAACTAGGTGGCTTCGAACCAGGGAAGCTCACTCTGCCACAGTGGGGAGATGCAGTCCCTGAGCAGGGCGCAGCAGCTGGGGCTCCGTGGGCTCCGAGGAGGCCCTGCTCGCCCGGCCGCATCCCTGGTGGCCTTCTTGCCTTGGGCATGTGCTGCTCTCCCTGCACTAGGATGCTGGCCCTGGATGCAGTGGCCTCAGCAAGCACAGCCACCTCTGACCAGTGCTGCAGCTGCAGAAGGGCTGCTCCCCAAAGGGCCATGTGCATCAGACCCAGGCTGCGCTGCCCGGGGGCTTCTGTAGCAGGTCACAGGCCCCACACACCCTAGTGGCAATGCTCAGGGTCACCTTGGTGACAACCACAGACAGGCTCCAGGCAGCCAGCCCAGGTTCCTTCTCTCTCTGTCTCTCTCTGTCTCTCTCTGTCTCTCTCTGTCTCTCTCTCTCTCTCTCTCTCTCTCTCTCTCTCTCTCTGTATCACTGTCTCTTTATTTCTTTCAGTCTCTATTTCTGTCTCTGTCTCTCTCTTTTTCTGTCTCCTCTCTCTGTCTTTTGTCTCTCTCTCTTTTTCTATTTCCTCAATCTCTCTCTGTGTCTCTGTCTCTGTCTCTGTCTTTTTTCTCTGTGTCTCTGTCTCTGTCTCTCTTTCCCTCCATCTCTGTCTCTCTCTCTGGCTCTGTCTTTCTCTGTGTGTGTCTGTCTCTGTCTATCTCTGTCTCTCTGTCTCTCTCTGTCCCTGTCTGTCTGTCTGTCTCTCTCTCTCTCTCTCTGTCTTTGTCTCTCTTGCTGTCTGTCTCTCTGTCTCTATCTTTCTGTCTGACTCTGTCTCTGTCTCTCTTGCTCTCAGTTCTCTCTGTGTCTCTGTCTCTGTCTCTCTCTCTGTCTCTGTCTCTGTCTCTGTGTCTCTGTCTCTGTCTCTGTCTCTTTCTGTCTCTGTCTCTGTCTCTTGCTCTTTGTCTCTCTCTCTCTCTGTCTCTGTCTCTCCCTCTGGCTCTGTCTTTCTCTGTGTGTGTCTCTCTGTCTATCTCTGTCTCTCTGTCTCTCTCTGTCCCTGTCTATCTTGCTGTCTGTCTGTCTGTCTGTCTGTCTCTCTCTCTCTCTCTCTCTCTCTGTCTTTGTCTCTCTTGCTGTCTGTCTCTCTGTCTCTATCTTCTGTCTGACTCTGTTTCTGTCTCTCTTGCTCTCAGTTCTCTCTGTGTCTCTGTCTCTGTCTCTCTGTGTCTCTGTCTCTGTCTCTCTCCCTGTCTCTGTCTCCGTCTCTGTGTCTCTGTCTCTGTCTCTTTCTGTCTCTGTCTCTGTCTCTTGCTCTTTGTCTCTCTCTGTCTCTGTCTCTGTCTCTCCCTCTGTCTCTCTCTGACTCTTTCTATCTCTTTGTCCCTCTCAGACAAAGTCTTCAGAGTCCCCACCTTCCCCATCCTTCTGGCCCCCTCTCCACCACTGCCTTCCCAGCTCCCGGGTCCAGGCACCCCCTTCCTCCCACTCTATGGCCCTCAGCCACAGGTCCCCAGCCTGGCTGCTACCTCAGCCTTCCAGATGGACTCTGGCCCACTGCCTCCTCCATGCCTCCCCTCTTTTGTCCTAGGGTCCTGAGGTCCCCAATGTCACCCCACAGTGGGGGACATAGTTCGCAACATGCAGGTTGCTGTGCCACCCCAGACACTGCACCCATAGAGTCAGGGCAGAGCGGGCGGGAGATGGCTCAGTAGAGTAAGTGCTTGCCTGGCAAGCAGGGCAGAGCCAGACCTCACCACCTCAGGACCCGGCCGTACACGTCTGAGCACTCCCTGCCACCAGGGGATGCATACTGGGGTGGGATGGCTCTGTGTCAAGCACTCACCTAAGGCGTGCGAGGCCTGGGGTTCCATCCACAGCACCAGGAGATATGTGGATGCAGAGATGGTAGTGGGCACATAGTCAGACAGACGCAGAGACATAGACACCTGGTAGATAGCAGGTGCAGAGACGCAGATATAGAGAGGTGTGGCAGGCAGGTGGCCCAGAAATCATAAGAGAGACACATAGACACGGGTAAGTGATAGATCACTGATAGATAGTGACAGATACATGACAGAGAGAGAATAGAAAGATGGAAGGAAGGAAGGAAGGAAGGAAGGAAGGAAGGAAGGAAGGAAGGAGAGAGAGAGAAAAAGAAGAAAGAAGAAAGAAAGAGAGAGAGAGAGA
>NW_004524601.1:808954-810369 GCF_000260255.1 Octodon degus | reverse complement strand
AGAGAGAGAGAGAGAGAGAGAGAGAGAGAGAGAAAGAAAGAAAGAAAGAAAGAAAGAAAGAAAGAAAGAAAGAAAGAAAGAAAGAAAGAAAGAAGAAAGGCGGGCAGTGAGTGGGTGCACTGGAAGATGAGCAACATGAACTCATCAGATGGGCTCAACTTTAGAACAGAGAATCAGACTGAATTTGGAGTGATGGGAAAGGCAACCCTTTAAGAAAAGGGAGAAACTTAAACCAGATGACAGATGTTAAAATACTCTTGATCTCTCCAAACCATGGGGCTAGAGGTGCAGCTTGGGGTGCCGTTCACCCTGTACACAGGCTCAGGCTCAGGCCCAGCACCCCAGAACTGAGCAGAAGCGGGTGGGTTGTGAAGGCACTGACCCTTGGGCCTTGCTCCCTCAGGGAACCTGTGTCGCTGCACTGGCTACCGGCCAATTCTCGAGGGCGGCAGGACCTTCTGCTTGGTGAGTGAGGATAGGTGCGGCGGTACTGTGGGCTGGGGTGAGCTCCACAGGAGCCTAGAGGCACTTGGTGTCCTAGGTCCAGATCTCCCTGGGAACTGGGGATGTCCACGCCGCAGGAGGAGCCCAGCAGTGCCAAAGCACAGGACCTCTCCAGGGTGACAAAGGAAGCCACAGCCCACAGGGGCTCCAGCGGCCCCGGGAAAAGGCGGGAGGGCCAGGCCGCTCTGGGAGCCAGGTGACCAGGGAATATGATCCATGGGGCAGTGGGACAAGGGGACAATGAGGTGCACAGTGAGCATGCAAGCACAGACGGCGCTGGCAGCTGGCACCTCGGGTCAGCTTGCTGCTCTTGCGAAGCCCACAGCTGCTGGGGACATGGTTGGTGGCATGGACAGCATCCAGTTCAGTGCAGACACGTGGTCCTCAGTGGAGGGCAGACGCTGAGGCCACAGCTTCCCATAACTTCCTGCAGCCTTGCTCAGGCCTGTGAGTGAAGGTGACAGCAGGTCACCCACATACCTGACATGGCCTCTGGCCTGGGAGGACTAAGACTGGCACCAGCACCTCCACCCTGAGTCCTTGGGATGGGGAACAGAGCCCGACACTTGGGCGGGAACAGAGCCCGACACTCGGGTGGGGACAGAGCTAGACACTCGGGCGGGGACAGAGCTAGACACTCGGGTGGGGACAGAGCTAGACACTCGGGCAGGGGACAGAGCTAGACACTCGGGCAGGGAACAGAGCCCGACACTCGGGCGGGGACAGAGCTAGACACTCGGGCAGGGACAGAGCTAGACACTCGGGTGGGGACAGAGCTAGACACTCGGGTGGGGACAGAGCTAGACACTCGGGTGGGAACAGAGCCCGACACTCGGGTGGGGACAGAGCTAGACACTCGGGTGGGGACAGAGCTAGACACTCGGGTGGGGACAGAGCTAGACACTCGGGTG
>NW_004524601.1:802846-807279 GCF_000260255.1 Octodon degus | reverse complement strand
GGGACAGAGCTAGACACTCGGGCAGGGACTGAGCCCGACACGTGGGCGGGGACAGAGCTGGAGAGGTGTTTTCCCACTGAGATATATCCATCAACCCTATTTATTTATCATTTATTCATTATTTGTTGGTTGGCTTTTTGAGGCCAGGTCTCTCTAAGTCATGCAGGCTGGCCTTGAATTCTTTATGTAGCCCAGGCTGACTTCAAACTCCTAATGACCCTCCTGCCTCCAGCCTCCGGAGTGCTGGGATGCAGGTGTGTGCCTCCACACCCAGAATAAAGCAACTTAAAAATTGATTTTACCTCTAAGAATTAACCTAAAAACTTTAGAAACATATGCAAACTGCATGTATAATAAAATGTCCACATACCACACACTTTATAAATATGTACTGTATTAATGCAGACAACCCTAAACACGCATCGGCTCAGGCCAGCACCAGAGCAATGGGGTGAAGATGGTTTATTGCTTTAGACTGCTGTATCTTCTGTTATTTTATGTCATGAGCATATTATAGATTGTATGTTATATATTTTGTCACGTATTTTACATTACATAACACCCAGTTTCTATAACATAAAAATATCATAGGGCCGGCCTGATAGCTCAGGACTAAAGCGCCTGCTCAGGCAGAGTGCAGCGGCTGAGGTTCGATCCCCGGCCTGCCCTGCCGGCCCCACCCCCAGGGTACAGGGAGATGGCAACTGAGACCTGGCGTGGTGGCGCGTGCCTGTAGTCCCAGCACTCGGGAGGCTGAAAACAGGAGAATCACTATAAGTCTGATCTACATAGTGAGACCTTGTAGGCCCTGTAGGCCCTGTAGGCCCTGTCCTAAATACAGAAAAAGTGTGTGTGTGTGTGTGTGTGTGTGTGTGTGTGTGTGTGACCACTCTACTAGACAGCCAGCACGGATGCAGCAGGGCGCTGAGGCCAGCCATCTGCACAGTAGAAGCCCCAGCGTCCTGCAGGCTGGCAGCCTGTGGTCGCCGCCCACATGGCCCAGCTAAGGGCCTGAGCTCCTTCCCCTCAGGACTCAGGCGGCTGCAAGCAGAGCGGAGCCGGGCAGTGCTGCCTGGACCAGCCAGGAAACAGCTCCACCCCACCAGAGAGCAGTGGCCCACAAGCTCATGTGAGTGAGTGAGTCAGAGACCCGAGCGCCTGGGTGCCCTGACCCTGCACCTGTCCCGGGGCTCGCTGTTGTCGAAAGGCGGGTTCCCTCCGTCCCAACCTCACAGCCCAGGGCGGGGACTGGGAGCCTGCACCTACCCCACCAACGGGCGAGTACGCTCGCCCAGGGCCATGGGATGCTGCTCCCTCCAGGGACGGGGCAGAAGTCCCGCAGAGACCTCTGAGACCGGCCCTGGTGCTGTCTGGAGGAGGTGCGCCTGCGGTCCTGAGGACCTGCGTGCCTCCTCCCTCCTCCGCAGAGGCAAACCCAAGTCTGTCTGGGAGGAGATCGTGCATGGGGTGGCGCCGGGGAGCTGTCCCCGTCCCTCCTGCCAACTCCCCATCCCAACTGCTGATGCCTTCCTCTCTCTCCCCCAGATGTGCTCAGGGTTGCTGCCCAGAACTGAGTTCCAGCCCTGGGACCCCACCCAGGAGCCCATCTTCCCCCCAGAGCTCGTGGTGAGAGGAGCAGACGAGGCGCTGCGGGGGCGTGGGGCGGCTCACTCTGAGCCCTGGGACCTTGACCCTGCCACAGCCAGCCAGGGTGACCCTGTCCATACCCGCCTCACCGCCCAGCCGAGCTTCTGGCTGTCCTTCCTGCTGTGCCAGCTGACCGAGGCTCCTGGGACAGGAGCACCATAGGGGCAGCTAGGTGTTTGCTCATACACTCAAACCCAGGTCAGCACAGACAGACAGACAGACAGACAGACAGACAGACAGACAGACAGACAGACAGGAGCAGAGCAATAGATGAGAAATACAGTGGCAGCTAGTACAGAGTGGTCAAGAAGAAAAGATGAAAGAAAGATGGAGGATGGAATGCAAGCAGATGCCTTTAACTATCTGGGCCAGGGCAGATCCAGCCAGCGGGTAGAGGGGGAAGATGTTTGGGGAGGGTGGCATCCCATCACCTAGATAGGCGGGGAGCTGGCAGGTGCAAAGGTCCTGGGGTCAGAGAGCCAGTGGGAGTGGCTCGGAGGTGGATGCACCCGACTCAGTGTCCCAGCTTTTACACTATGTGTGAGACAGACACTGTCACAGGGCAGCCAAGAAGGGACTGCAGCTGACGTCATGGGGCACAGACATGGAAGGAGGGACCCAGGTGCCCCAGGCGCAGAGCCGAGGCCAGAGCTCAGGGAGGCTGCTCGCTGAGCGGGGTTGGCGGTGCTCTGGGGATCCCTGGGCTCTTCTGGGGTGCAGGATGGGGCAGCACAGCAGGAGCTCGGCTGGGTGGAAGCGAGTGGAATGCCTGCCCTCTCCACGGCCTCCAGGGCACCCCCCTGGGAGCCAGCTGGCCTGGGGGCTCCGCGGTCTCACCCCACTCACAGGCACTCGTCTGTCCTTAGCGGATGGCAGACAGCCTGGAGCGACGCAGCCTGACCTTTCATGGAGACAGAGTCACCTGGGTCTCCCCGGGAACCCTGCAGGAGCTGCTGGCACTGAGGGCACAGCACCCAGAAGCCCCCCTGGTACTGGGCAACACAGCTCTGGGTCAGTGTGATGCTCCGCCGCCACCTGCCCCACCTGGCCTCATCCTGAGTCTCAGGACGACGGGTGTCTGACAGTGGCCATGCCCAGGGCATAGGCTGTGATGCCTCAGTCCCTCAGCATCTTGCCCTCTGCACTCCCGACACTGGGTTGATTGCGGGTCTGTTCACAGAGCCGCGCACACCAGGCCCCAGTCCCACCATGAAACCTCAGACGTTAGCCAGGCACAGTGGCAAGAGCCTGGACTCCCAGGCCTCTGGGAGGCTGAGGCAGGAGGATCGCAAGTTCAAGCCCAGCTTCAGCCATCTGGTGACTTAATGAGACCCTGTCTCTAAAAATAAAGGATGCAAAGGGTTGGGCCTGTAGCTCCAAGCACAAACCCTGTGTTCAATCCCCAGTACCAAAATAAAACACCAGAGCCCTCCAGTCTTATGGAGAGCTTTGGAAGCCCACAGGCCCTTGCCCCCCAGAGAGCCCTGCAGCTGGGCTCTGCACCCTGTGCTCCTCCTTAGTGCTGTAGTGCACACTCCCAAGTGTGCGAGCCACGCATGCCCGCAGCCACTCTCCCTGCTCCTCAACCGCCATGGTCCCTGCCATGGGTTCCGGTGTGGCTGGACCAAGCCTGCCCCACCCACCCGCTGCTCCAAGCAGAGCTCTTCAGGGTTTGTGCGAAGGCCCCAGGACTTTGGAGGTGTGAGAGCTTCCCGCCTGCTCCCACCTTCAGAGATGTGGAGTGAAGCGGGAGAATCAGCGCTGGCCCCGCTTGGCCACGCCGGCTCTGCCCTCACTTCTGCTCACACTGACGCTCGACTTTACACTTCACCTTTCTCTCTCCCAACTGTCTGGAGTGTGCTCAACCCGCAGGCCCTGCCAGCAAGCCCCACGGCCGTGCCCACCCGCTGCTCATCTCTCCCGCCCGGGTCCCAGAGCTGAGTACTGTGATCGAATCCGACGATGGTGAGTGCTGCTGGCCAGGTTGGACCTGCGCTTGCCTGGGCCTCAGGGACTCACTTCCGGCTCCTCCTGTGCCAGTGCATCCCCCGGCAATGTCTCTCAGTCCCACGCTCCTGGGACAGGAGACTTCCACTGATGCCACCCAAGGCCCTGCTCACCCACGGCAGTACTGTGTACAAGAGCTGAGGGTCCCGAGAGAGAAGTGTGCAGCAACACTGTGAAGGCAGGATGGGGGCATGTGCCACCTTTGGGGAGCCTGTACCAACACCCTACACCTCAAGCTGCAGCACTGTGCTAGGGACTTCTGGGCACAGGGCCCCCAAGAGGGAAGAAGCACGGGGTGTTGCCCCTGGGCCGGCCACCTGCGCTCTGCCTCCCCAGTGCAGCCTGCATTCAGCGCGCTCAGGGAAATGAACTCACAAGTGGACCACAGCATGAATGCACTGGGGATGCCCTTCACCAGGGCTCGGGCCCGCTCAGGGCCTGGGACAGCACACCTGCACGGTCAGAAGCAGTGGAAGAACAGGCGCTGGGGACAGCTGGGTTGAGCAGGTCCTGGCGGGAAGGGGTCCACACCTTCCCAGGTACCATTTACACTTCAATTCACGACTCTGGGCCAGTGCTGAACAGGAAGTGCCATGGGCTGTGGCCTGGAGGAGGAGATGCCACTGCCTTCGCCCCCAGTCCAGGGAGCACTGCATACACATGAAGACACAGCACATAGATACTCACACAGGCAGGCATATGTGCGCATGCATATGCATATGCACACTGACCCACTGATAATGCATGTACACTGATACATACGTGCAGACACAGCACAC
>NW_004524601.1:785866-802496 GCF_000260255.1 Octodon degus | reverse complement strand
AGATACCCACATAAGCAGGCACACATGCGCACACAAATGCACATGCACACTGACACATTGATACATGCATATACACTGGTGCACACATGCACACACACATTCTGACAGGTATAGACCCACTTGCACACAGGTACACACATGCACACTTACATGCAGACACATGCACACACAGAGATAAACACTAATGGACACATGCCCATGCACACCTACACACGTATGGGCACACCCACCCCAAGAATAATGCACCCTCAGCCCTAGGGGCCCGGAGCCAGGCTCCCTGCACTCTTCAGGAGCAGCATCCTGTTCCAGCTTCACAACTTTGCTGTGCCCTCGCACTGTCCTCCACACCCTCCACAGCACAGACCCACTGGGCTGGCCGCGTTGCCCCTTCAAGCCCTGAGCGCCCCGAGCCTCCAGAGAGCGGCATCGCCCCTGAGGCTGCAAGAGCCCTCTGGTATTTTCATCCTTTTCTCCCTTCTTTGTGTGTGTCTTCCTGTGGGTGGGTACACCCAGCAAGAGAACTGGGCTCACACGCTCGATCTGTCGCCCCATCTCTCCATCCCTCCATCCTCTCAGAGAGCCAGCTCTGACCCAGGATGCTCGCGCTGGGCTTTGGCTTACTGCAGTAAGCTCCAAGCTGAGCTCCGCAGGCTGCTCCCCTTGCTCAGCTCTGACATTCCTCTCTTTCAGGGCCCTTGGCTACACCCTGGTTGTTTACTTGGGGCCACCCTGTTTCCTTGTGTGTTCGCTCACAGCTCTCAGGTCCCCTCAGGGCTGCGCCAGTCCCATCCCACAGTTTCCTGTGCTGTGCCTCCTTGTCATTTGACTCGAGGACCTTTTTATTTTTCCAATTTCTTCTGTGGCTACTGACTACTCAGGAGCACACTGTAATCGCCTCGTGTTTGTGAACTGTCTTTGGCTTGACTTCTGCTGTGACCTGCCAGCACGCAGGAGACTGTTCCAGTTCTTCTGTGCTGACTTAAGCATACCTCTGGCCTAGGACATGGTTTCTTCTGGACAGAGTTCTGTGTGCCTCTGAGAAAAGAAGTGTGCTGTGCTGTCCAGTGAAGCTCTCTGCTACATCTAAGGCCACTCGCTGAGTGGTGATGCTTCTTAGCTCTGCTATTTCTTGGGCCTCTTTGTGCTCACCGGGAGTGAAATCCCCCACTACAGCTGTGCCAGCATCTACTTGTCCTTTGAAGTGTAGCAGTGTTTGTTCCAAGAAATTGGTGTCCTCGTGCTTGCTGCATGGATGCTTACAGCTGCTACCTCTTCCTGTGGAGCTACCCCCTTGCCAATACCTGGTCACGGTCTTTGTCGCTTTGCATCAGCTTGGGCTGAATGCAAGGCAGCTACTGCCGCTTGCTTTCAGCCTGAAGAAGCCCCTCTGAGACGCAAGCAGAGTGACAGCCCGCCTGCCCCACTGGAAGGAGCTTGTGTGTAATACTTTTTTTTTTGGCAGTACTGGGAACTGAACTCAGACCCTTGCACTTGCCAGGGAAACACTTATTCTACTGAGCCATCTTCCCAGCCCTAGAAGGAGCTTGGACTTGTGAGCAGAGGGGACTAGGCCTTAAGTAGGACTGCAGGGGCCAGAGGGGCCATGAAGCAAAAACCACAGAATGGTTGTGAGGACTTGGACAGCGCTGCCTGGGCTGGACTGCCCTGTCCCACTGCATCACAGAGGTGCCCGGCTGTGGCTTTCAGAGCTCGGCTCTGCGTGACCCTGGGGCAGGTCCTGTGCCTGGTCTCCTCCACCAGGGAGGTATGGTTTCTCCTCTTGGAGAGGAGTCAGATGGCAGGGAACAGGCTTGGAGTTAGTTCCCAGGCTCCTCTGAGACAGACCCGGTTCTGGGGTCATTTGCTTTGTGGTACTGGGCAAGGAAACCAGGCCCTCGAGCATGCCAGGCAGGTGGGTGCTCCACCACAGAGCTGCACCCCCAGCTCTGTTCTCCACCTTTCATTTTCTGAGGCAGGACCTCACCAAGGCACAGAATGGCCTCAAACTTGCCATCTTCCTGCCTCTGGGGAGCTGGGATTCCAAGCGCAGGTCACCAGGACTAGCAAGGCCAGGGTTCTTACAGAAGGTAAAGTGGTTCCCAGGAGAACCTGTGGTGAGGAGGATGCAGCAGCCTCCTGGGCAGACTCAGGAGCTGGACAAGGGCGCCAGACGCAGCACCTGTGCTTTTTGCAGAGGTGGACGTGGGCAGGCTAGGACAGGACCAGGAGAAGGAGGAGTGGAGGCCAGGAGGAAGCGGCTGAGTCCCCGTCCACAAGGGCAGTGGGGTGCTGCACTGAGTACACTCCCAGTACCCACAACCACGGGTCTAGGGAGGGGAGAGTCTCCAAAATTAAAGCCAACCCATGCCCAGGAAGGAACAGGCCAGCTGGAGGTGGCCCAGCCTGCTAGGGGTGAGGGGCCAAACCCCAAAAGCATGTACTCCATTCTGCAAACCCAGGGACAGAAGGACTCACTTTTGAAGGCCGACTTTGGCATCCCTGCTGTCTGATGACCACTTTACACCTTTTATTTGTTGGGTTTTGTATTTTAGGACAAATATTTGTTTGCATTTTTTTTCTATTATGTGTGTAGTCCAGGATAGCCTTGAATTCACAAAACCCTCCCACTGCAGCGCCCGAGTGTGGGGCTTACAGGGACACACCACCATGCTGCCTCCCTGCTTCACCTCTTAGGGCTCATCTGAGCCCTTCACTTCCTCCCTGAGGAGAAATTCTGAGGTCACGGCTAGCTCCTCCCTGACCACACATGGGTACCACCGTGGCCGAAGGCTGAGTCACCCAGCCCTCAGCAGAGCATGGTGCCGTCTTGCTGGCTCCTGTGCCCTACTTCCCTCCTGAGAACCCCAACTTCCTCACACTGGGCAATACCAGTGGACCACTGAGTGCCGCCCAGGCTGTGTGTGTCCTGCTGGCCGGCATCCCTCACAGACCCACAGAAGGTGACTGGGCAGTGATCCCTGCCACTGTGTTGCTGACCTGGGTCAGCAAGCCCTCAGTTATGTGGCCGCTGTGGTCAATGGGGACCGGGCGGCCCCAGCAGGACCCTGCCTGCCCTCCACTGCTGCTACCCTTCTCTCTGAAGTAGCCTGGGGACCAGGGCTGGATGCAGAGCCCTCCTGGACTGCCTGTGAGCCACACACCCAGCTGCAGGGGGCCCTGCACCCATGCAGACCCAATGTGGCTCTGCTCCCCAGGCCTGACTGTTGGCGCCAACTGCAGCCTGGCCAAGCTGCAGGACGTCCTGGCCAAGAGCATCACTGAGCTCCCCAGCGAGAAGACGCAGACGCTCCGAGCCCTCGCGAAGGCCCTGCGCAGTCTGGCCAGCCAGCAGGTCCGGAACCTGGCGGTACGTCTGCTGCACCCAGCATGGCATGGGTCTGCCCTCGGTGCTGGGGCCTCAGCAGGCAGAGGCGGGAGTGTTTATGGTAGCAAGCGTCACTGAATAATAAAAGTAACCAAGTGGCTTAGTGACCGCACGGGTGAGAAAAGGACACCATGATTCTCCCTGTTGCTTGGGAAGCCCTGCAGAGGCCTGGTTTAGACTCGGCCGCATCCACAGAGGCAGAGGTAGAGGCCAGCGGGGAGAGACTTCTCTACCTGCGCAGTGCAGCCTGGCTGGGAGCAGTTGGCAGAAGAGAGCGAGCGCTGCGCTCGGAGCTGTGGAACGCCTGTGCTCGCTGCCTGCCTGCACCTGGGTGGGGCCCTAGGAGGCCCTGGGCGGGCCTGCTGCCTGTGACAGCACTTGAGGGGCCCGGACACCCTGGCCCCTGTCAGGGGCTCCCTGGCCCACAGGAACCAGGCAGGACTCAGCAGCGACAGAGGCGCGGTTGCTCTGGGGTGTGGAGGGACCTGGCCCCGGGCTCCAGCCCACCCATGGCAGCCTGAAGGGTGGTTACTGCAGAGGTGGGATAGCAGGACGCTGGCTGGATGCTGCCTCCCAGGCTCAAGGACTTGGCTGGGCTCCTCCCCGCATGGGCTAGGGTCTGCCTTGCCACAGCCGTGAGGCGTCCCTGGGGACCCAGGCACGGTCACCAGTGGCTGAGCACAGTACGTGGGATCTGCCCCTGCAGCCCACCTTCCCTTCTCCCCTGAAGGCCGGCGCTGAGCACCCAGACTCCTCATGGCCCTGGGCAGCTCAGGCCTGCAGCGAGGGGCAGTAGCAAGTTTCTCTCTCCCCAGTCCTTAGGGGGCCACGTCATGAGCCGACAAAGCTCCTCGGACCTGAACCCCATCCTGGCCGTGGGGCAGGCGGCACTCCGACTGCTCTCGGAAGGTGAGTGTGGACTGCACAGCTGAGCAGTGGCATCTTTCTGGGGGTTTCTGGGGCTTCTCCTCAGGTCGGGTTGAGGCTGGGCCAGACCACTATCCCTGGGCAGCCCAGATGCCCTTCTCACAAACACAGCCCCGGGGCCACCTAAGACCTCCGTGGGCTCCACCTCTGCAGCCCCATCCTGGGGCCCCGTGTCCCCTTGCCGCTGGGAAGGAGCCCAGCAGCGAGGAAACAGCAGCTGGGTAGAGGGACAGGGTGGGAGCACCGCCTCAGCCTCCTCCCCTTCTCCCCAGCCAGCCCTAACACAGCTCCTCCCTGCCACTTCCAGAATAACCCTGCCCTGGCCCCTCCCCCCCCCCTTCCTTCCCTTCCATTCCCTGAGTGCTGTTTGCCTGGGCCCCCCCGCCCACCTCAGCCAACCCCAACACACCAGGCAGACAGACCCAATTCACTGCCTGCTCCTGCAGGCATCCAGGTCCTACAGGCATCCAGGTGCAGCCTTCTTTTTTTTTCTTTTTTTTAAGTTTATTTTTTTATGTATTTAGTACATGGTCTACAGGGTCTCACTACACAGATCGGACTTGTAGTGATTGTCCTGTTTTCAGCCTCCCAAGTTCTGGGATTACAGGCATGCGCCACCACGCCCAGTCTCAATCGCTGTCTCAGTGTGTCCTGGGGGCGGGGCCCACACGGCACACTGGGGATTGAATCCGGCCCCTGCACTCTGCCCAAGCAGATGCTTTCATCCACTGAGCTATCTGGCCGGCCAAGTGCAGATTTCTGCTGCGCGCTTTTGCTGCAGGGTCCCACAGTGGAAGGCAGGAGCGGCGAGGCCCAGCAGGGCTCTGTTGCCTCAGTTCCTTTTCAGGTCCTGTCTTTTTTTGTTTTCACTTGTTTTGAGCATGAGCACACAGTACTTCCTTGCCCAGGAGTTGAGGGTCAGTCAACAGGTGGCCCCAGGCCTGGGATGAGCCCCACACCCGAAGCCTGTGGGAACCTGGGTGCTAGGACAAAGCCTGTGAGTGAGCCTTGTGCCTGTGTCCTGGTCCCTGGTGCAGCCCCACACCCGTCTGCTGAATAGGGGAACCCACTGCTCCCTGGGGGGAGCCCAATTCCTGACTGCAGAACGCCCTTTTCCCAGGGGGCGTGAGGCTGATCCCCCTGGACGAGCTCTTCCTGGCAGGGGTAGCAAGCGCCAGCCTGCGGCCTGGTGAGATCCTGGAGTCTGTGCACATCCCGCACTTGCGGAAGGTCAGAGCCCACAGGGCCTTGTTTCCCCTTGTTACACCGGAGTTCAGTCACCCTTAGGAGAGCAACAGGTGACAGAGAAAGCCAGCCTGGAGCCCTGCCCTGCTGGTGACAGAGACAAAGCCAGCCTGGAGCCCTGTCCTGCTGGGTGATCAGCTCAGCACTGGGGCCCTCAGACAGGGCTCGAGGTTGGGAGGGCTGTAGGGTCTTGGTGGGCCCCCCCCTTCTGTGCCCCTGGTCTCAGAGCCTCAGGGGCAGGGCCCCCAGATCCTGCCCCCACACCCCCAGCTCAGGGAGCATCCAGAGCCACCGAAGCCGTGGAGGAAGTGCTGTGCCCAAATCCAAGACTGGCTTCTCAGGGAGGCTGACACACATACTCTGCATACACACACACACACACACACGGGTACACATGGGCACATATGCACATCACATGCACATACATGCACACTCATACATAGGCACACATGCACACGCATACACAAACATGTCCCATGCATCCATGCCACATACACACACATGCACGCATAGGTCGGGCCCACATCTATGTACATAATGTCACACACATGTGCGCTGACGCACGCGTGTGTGCACACAACACACATGCCTCATACGTGCACACGCTGCACACAGTCGCTGACATGAGAGCACACTGCGCAGATGCACACACACAGCACAAACGCAGAGAGCCTGGAGCTCGCAGCTCTGGTGCAGAGCGGCCTTAGTGAAGCTGGTGTCACCAGGGATGCTCCGGCCCACCCCCTGGCTGTGCCCAAAGGCGGGGGCAAAGCAGGTGCTCAGACCTGCACACCCGGCACATGTGGGTCGAGACCGAGGGCCCAGGCAGTGGGACTGCCGAGCCAGCTCCACACCCTCCTGAGCCTTGTGTCCACTGGGGGGAGTTCCGTCCTGCTCCCACTTGGGCTTGGCAAAGGGAAAGGTGCGGGTTTCTACTAACCAGAACTGCAGCCCTCTCGGCTTGAGGCCTGCATTCTACTCCTCCCTCCTCTCTGAAGGGCTCTCAGGTGGTGATGTGGGCAGCTCCTGGAGGTGTCCCCAAGGGGACGGTTCCTCCCACCTGGCCATGAGGGCAGCTCCTGGAGGTGTCCCCAAGGGGACGGCTCCTCCCACCTGGCCATGAGGGCAGCTCCTGGAGGTGTCCCCAAGGGGACGGCTCCTCCCACCTGGCCATGAGGGCAGCTCCTGGAGGTGTCCCCAAGGGGACGGCTCCTCCCACCTGGCCATGAGGGCAGCTGGCGTCACTACTGTGCCTGCCTCTCCTCACCCTCACTGCAGTGGCCTTGTCTCTACAGTGGGAGTTTGTGTCCAGCTTCCGGCAGGCCCAGGCCCCACAGAATGCTATACCACACGTGAGTGCCGGCATGCGTGTGCTACTCGCAGAGGGCACCAGTGTCATCGAGGACCTGAGCATCGCCTATGGCGGAGTGGGTGCCACCACGGTCATGGCACCACGGTCCTGTCAGCAGCTCCTGGGCCGGTGAGTGCTGAGCTAGCCAAGGCCAGTGGGGCTGGGGTGACCCACGCCTCCTCCCCTCCTGCTCTCTAGAATTTGCTACCTGACCCGGTTACCTAGGCACTGCCAGCTAGGGTCCCCTCTGAACCCCCAAATGGGCTGAACCCCCTCCCCAAGCCCTGTCCTGCATGGTGCCCCCGGCTGTGTGGTCCTGTCTAGCACTTCAGCACCAATGTGACTTGTGCTCTGGTGGAGCAGGCCCCTACTCCCGCCTTTGGGACCCTGGGTGTGGCCTCCGTGTCTAGTGGATCCCTGGGCTCCATCCACCTCTGAGCGCGGTGACGCTGGCTTGGAGCAGCCCCAGAGCCTGTGGGAGGCTGAGTCCTGTCCTCTGCCCTCCCACCAGGCCCTGGACAGAGGACACGCTGGGCGAGGCCTGCAGGCTGGTCCTGGGCGAGGTCACCATCCCCGGCGCAGCCCCCGGAGGCAGGGTGGAGTTCAGGAGGACCTTGCTGGTCAGCTTCCTCTTCAGGTTCTACCTGCACGTTCTGCAGGAGCTGAAGACAAGCCGGGTTCCGGGGCCCCCGAGCACCCGGAGCATGAGTGTGCAGCCCTTGGTGAGTATCAGGGCGGCAGGTAGTCCCGGGGTTGAGACCTTGGCTCACACCCCTCCCCTGGCTCTGAGTGTTGGCTGGCAACTTTGGGGTCCCCTACAGTGAGAAGCTGCACCATCCCCGCCCTCTACCCTCCACCCCCAGCACGTGCCCAGCTGTCACATTCTTAACGCCTCGGGACAACTGGATCAGGCCTCTCCCAAAGGCCCACTTTACCTAGATGTCTCCTAGTAAAACCCCACCTGTGGAGCACTGTGGCACACACTGTAACCCAGGCACATGGAAGGCTGAGGCAGGAGGGTTGCAAGTTTGAGACCAGAGTAAGCAACTTAACGAGGCCCTATCTAAAACTAAAAAGGGCTAGAGGTGTAGCTCAGGGTAGAGCACCCATAGGTCTAATCCCTAGTTTGGGGGAAGAAGGCACACAAAAGAAAAACAGACCCTGCCTTGCTTGGGAGCATCCCGCTCTGAGGTCCTGGGTTGGGGCGGTGTACACACCTGGAGGCCCCAAATCTCAAACCTCTGGCTGCACCAGCCTCCCTCAGCTGTGAGCTCCAGACCCCCAGGCCTCGTGCAGACATGTCACCTGTCACCTGTTCTGCCAGCCGCAGACGTCCACACTCCCTGGCCCACCACAGCTGTGCTGAGACATAGTTCACCACAGTCCAGCACGCATGTGCAGAGCCAGCTTTCTGGCAGCTGTGTGCCCTGGGCACAGCACCTCCCCGGCAATGGACACCACCCCCGTCACCGGAGCCTGGCCACGTCACTGCCCACCCACCCTGCGGCTGCTTATTCTAGAGTTTCACACTCAATATGACACATAAAAGAAAGGTTTATTTCCCAGGATGACCAAAGCCGATCTGCATAGTAGCATGCTAATGTGAAGTCACCTCCTATCTTTTCTGACTGAACTTCTAGAATAAATTGAGTGAAGCAAAGCCTCCCTCCTCCCCCACCTGCCGGGACCGTGGCTCACCTTCCCTGCATGGGTCTTTAGCCACCATCCACTGCCCAAAGTATCCACCTGCCACAGCTGAATGGAAAGCAGCCCCACACCAGTGGCACCAGGGAGGCCAGTCCGGTGGCTCTGCAGGAGGACTGGTGCCTAGGAGCCGGCAGGACTGGGCGTTTGTGGACGGAGGACTCCTGCTTGTTCCCAGTGGCTTAAGCAGTCCTCCACACACACACATGCACATATACACACTCCTACATAGGAGACCCTGGCTCCCAGGCTGGCCTCCCCCTCTCCGGGGGCCCAGCGGTCTTCCCGTGTTTGGAAAGGATGGGGAAGGGCCTCCACCGTGGGCCCTGTCCGGCAGTGAGGACCACGGTGCCTGTGCTCTGGGGGACTGCCCAGCTTCTGCTGATGGCCGCACTGTCCCCCAGGACATCTGGCACTATCCCCGGCTCCCAGACCTGACCCTCAGTGCGCTGGAGGACCTCCCTGCTACAGTGCCCCAGGGCATGCAGACGTATCAGGTCAGTGGGTGCCCCTCACATCCCAAAGCAGGTAGGGGACCCCTAATTCTTGGTTCAAAGCTGCCCGAGGCACCACCCACCCCCTTGGAGGAGGAGGAGCCCTCCATTGCCCCCACTTGGCCAGAAGGCTGGCCCCTCCCCTCCAAGGCACAGTGACAACTCCCCACCTGGCTATGTCATCACGCTGGTCCACACACTCTCCAGAGGGAATGGTCCAGTCAGGAGGGCCAGGAGCCAGGCCACCGGGAGACAGATGGGCTTGAGCTCCTGTCTTCCCTGCAGCGAGTGAACCTCCAGCAGCCATCTGAAGACCCGGTAGGCCGTCCTGTCATGCACCTCTCTGGCCTGAAACACGCTACAGGGGAGGCGGTGTTCTGTGATGACCTCCCCAAGGTGGACGGAGAGCTGTCCATGGCCTTGGTGACCAGTCCCAGACCTCACGCAAAGATCGTGTAAGTACACGGCGAGCTTCGGGCACCAGGGAAGGGAGGGGCTGGGGTGGAAAGGCCACAGTCCTGGGACAAGCTCAGCCACACCCCAGGTCTCCCTCTGAGCCTCCTGGGCCCCTAGCTGTTCAGGGCGACCAGAGCAGGGCAGGCCTCGAGCTGCCGCCCTGATGTGGAAGCACCCACTTCACTGTGAGCTCCCTCTAGGCACACACACTACACACATGTGTCGTAGTATCACGCTCCCAGGGACGCTCCCTGTGGCCGGCCACGCTGCCCCTGGCCAGACGCGGGGCTCCCTGGGCCCCGGCCACCCCACTGTGTGCCGGCTCAGCTGCTCCCGCTGCGTCCTCAGCCCTCCCTGTGCTCAGGTCAGTGGACCCGTCTGAGGCCCTCAGACTCCCCGGGGTGGTCGACGTGATAATGGCCAAGGACATCCCAGGCACCAACGGCACAGAGGACGACAGGCTACTGGCTGTGGATGAGGTACACAAGCAATGCACCTTCCCGTGGCTCTGTGGGGACAGCCACCAGCTGCCCCAGCCCGCTGGCTGCAGCCCCCCCACCCTGGTCCTTTGTCGGGTCCCCTGGGCTCAGGAAGTGCCAGGGTGGGAGGAAGCATCATAGTGCCACCTCAGCTGGACGGCCCTCAAGTCCATGTCCTTCCATGGCTCCACCTCATCCCTGCTCCCAGGACACCTGAGTCACCAGCCAGGCTGAGGCTGAGACCTGTCCCCACCCACATCCTGTGCTCTGAACAGGTGCTATGCGTGGGCCAGGTCATCTGTGCTGTGGTTGCTGACACGGATGTGCAGGCGAAGCGAGCAACAGGGAGGGTCAGGGTCACCTACGAGGATCTAGAGCCAGTAATCCTCAGCATCCAGGTGAGCACTGGGCACTGGCTGCCTCCTCCTGCAGCTGGGCCAGGAGCCCCGAGGTAAACCTCCCTCTGCGGGACCCTTTTGGGGACATGGCTTTTTCCTTGGCATTGCCTCGTGTTCTCTGGAAGACACTACTTCTGTGACTTGTAATTACCATTGGCTTCAAGAACAGGGGGACAAAGCACAGAGATCAGAAGTTTCTCTCTCATGTTCTCCAAGTCCAGAAGCAGCCATCCAGGCCTCCTAGGGTGTCTCCATCTGCGTGGTACTGGTCAACAGAATCCCCAAGACCAGGGGATTTATAAGAGCAAAACCTTACTTCCCACGGGCCGGGAGTCCAGCAAGTCCACGGTGGGCAGGCTGCGCACAGGTGGTGCCATGCAGCAGAGGCAGAACTGAGGTTTCCATCAAAGGCTCTTCTCAGGGCCGACCCGCGCCCCAGCATCGCTGCCTGGGATGTCTCCACACAGCTGCCCTGGGCTTAGGATCCAAACGCGAACGTCAGGGCCCTCCATCACGTGGGTGCATCCTGCATAAGGGGGTGCACACGAGTCTTTTGGGTGGAATCCTATGGTTTTGATGTAAATGTCCTCAAAGCCATGAGTGACTGTGGGCTCTGGACTACGGGGTGGCAGCTGCCTCGTGGCGAGGTCGCTGGGCCTGGCCTGGGCAGGCTCCTCTCCCTCTGCTCCCCCTCTCCATCCTCCAGCCCTCAAACTACGGACCAAAAACTCTGCAAACTTTGGCCCTAACCCAACCCTCCTGCCTTAGCTTGCAGTCCCTTGTCCCAGAGGCAGGGAGAAAGACCAAGACGCAGTGTGGCTCCAAGCATGCCAGGTTCCTGGGTCCATGGCTGCTTTTGAAATGCTGGCTGTTAACCGGGTGCCTCAGACACAGCACCCAACCCTACAGCTGAAAAGAGCTTTATTTTGCTCACAGTTTTTAGACTCCATCTGTGGTTGGCTCAGGCATAAAGCAGCATGGTAGAGGGGGCTGCTGGCAGGGAGCTGTCACGGCAGGGCCACCAGGACACAGAGGGAGAGGGGGGCCTTCTCCACCTTCCCTTCGTGACCTCACTGACCTCCTGGCTGGCTCTCTCCCCGAGTCTGGAAGACTCGCCCTCCAATGTTGCCACGGCCCAAGCGCTCTCCAGCCACATGGCCCCTAGAGCAAGGAGATCATGATGTGGGTCCCTGAGCTTCCGCTAGAAAAAACTCCAGGGAATGAAGCGAGAGTCACCTGGCCTTTGTGTCCCCCTCCCCTCAGGAAGCCGTGAAGCAGAGCTCCTTCCTGTGCCCCGAGAAAAAGCTTGGGCAAGGAAATGTGGAAGAGGCATTCGAGAAAGTGGACCACGTGGTCGAAGGTGAGCAGCTCAGGGCCCTGAGTGTGTGATTACCTCAAAGGTCACCTTCTTAAGTCCGGATCTCAATATAGCCACTGCTGTCCCCCTGTGTGTGTGCAAACCTGTGTGTGAGTGTGCGTGTTGTGTTCGGGGGTGAAGGGTAGGGAAGGTAGGGAGGACAGAGTCAACATTCTGGTGAGTCTGGGGCAAAGGAAAGAACGGAAACTTCCAAAGCTATAGCCTCTGGTGCCATCACCCTCGTGTGCCACCAGACTGGTGCCTGGCTCCATGGTAAGGACGCCGCAGGCTGCCAGCCCCTGTGGGCCTGTGACGCTGGCTTCCAGCCCACACGAATCATCCTCCATGCCGGCTTGCAGGAGAGGTGCACGTGGGGGGGCAGGAGCATTTCTACATGGAGACCCAGAGGGTTCTGGTCATCCCCAAGGCTGAGGACCAGGAGCTGGACATCTTCACCTCCACCCAGGACCCAGCCCACGTGCAGGTGAGAGTCAAGGGCCCGGGGACCCTCCTAGCTGCGGGCATCTGGGGCCCAGGCACTGGACATGCCCAAGGCAGCAAGGCCCAGAGCCTCTCACGCGTTCCCGGTTTTGTCAGTACTGAAAAAGCCCCAGGGTCGCCTCAACCTCCAAGTCCACTTACTTGTGGGAGGCTCAGGTGAGACTCCTGACCGGTGCTACCCTGCTGGAATCTCGGGCCGCTCACCCCTCAGCAGGAGCGCCTGCAGTCACTTAGCCGGAGTGTGGCGCTTGCACACACCCTGAGTCGGGCCGTTGGAGCCTGGTTTCCCCAGCTGGGATTTAGGCGCACGGTGAGGCAGGAATCGGCTCCTGCAGCTGCCCCTGAAGACCCCAGTTTTCCGAGTTGTTCCAGGCGACAGAAAGCCTCTCCCCTTAGGAAGCTTCCATGATCCCACTTTTCCAGAAAACAGTGTCTTCAACACTGAACGTCCCCCTCAGCCGGGTCACCTGCCACGTGAAGCGTGTGGGCGGAGGCTTCGGGGGCAAGGTGGGGAGGCCGGCCGTGCTCGGGGCCATCGCAGCCGTGGGCGCCACCAAGTGAGTGCAGGGCCTGGCGCGGGGCTGGGGCAGGTGGCGCGCGGGGCCGCTGGTGCTCCATCCGTCGCAGACTGTGGGTGAGGGCCCCACGCCTTTCCACCCTTCCAGCCCTTGTAGAAGTCACACCCGGCGACTTCGAACGCTGATGTGTGTGCGTTAAAGAGGAAACTCTGCCTTCCTAAAGCAGCTGCTCAGGCAGGGCAGGGACCGGATTCAATCTCCCGCGTGGGGCGCGCTGAGACCGCGATTGAGTCTGGGCTTGGTGGCGGCACCGTAATCCCAGCACTTGGGAGGCTGAAAACCGGAGGATCACTACGAGTCCAATCTGTGTCGTAAGACCCTGTAGACCCTGTACTAAATACATAAAAAATAAAATAAAATTCATAAAAAATATTTTTTAAAAAACCAACACTAGGGGCTGGGGAAATGGCTGGGTAGAATAAGCACTTGCCTGGCAAGCACAAGGACCTGAGTTCAAAACCCCGGTTCCACAAAAAAAAAAAAAAACCAACACTGCCTTGCCCTTGGTTCACTCCAGAGCCTGAGCAGGGACCCACACAGGGCCCCAGTGCACCCTGCTCCCCAGTCGTTCCTCCCACCCTCGGACCCAAGATGAGGAGGCCCAGGGAGAGGAGGTGACCACAGGGGCCGGGGTACCTCTCCTCTTCTGGCCAGCAGGCAGTAGGCCCCTATCACATAGCCACGTGCCGTGCACCAGGGCCTGCCGCCTATGGGAACTCAGTGTGGCTCAGGGTGAACTCCAGACGCAGCCAGGGAGGGAACAGCAGGCTCTGAGCCTTCTGCTCACCCAGGGGTCCCAGTGACAGCACAATCAGCTCCGGACTCCCCACCAGAGCTTTCCCAGGGGCAGTGCCTGGCGTCCGACACAGAGCCGGGGGCCACCCGTGTTGCCAGCCTCTGTGGTTTAACCTCCCACCAAGTGTGGCCCGGCAAGAGCACAGGTGTCAGCGCCAAATGCCCCAGCAGACTGTCCCCAGGCTGCTGAGGTCAGGCCCTGGAGGTTCCTGCCTCCATAGTAGACCACTTGCCTAGTGTGATCCCCTGTAGCTTCTAAAGAAAAAGAGAGCAGGGGTGTAGCTCAGTGGTAGGGCACCGCTCAGCAGGCCTGAGGCCTGGATTGTACTGCAGGGAGATGGAGGGAGGGAGGAGAGAGGGGAGGGGAAGGAGCAGTGAGAGAGGGCAGGGTTGAAGGACTGGGGAGGAGGGGCCTCCTGGCCCCCATTCAAGCCCTGCATTAGAATCAGGAGAGTGGACAAGAGTCCTGTGCCCCCAGTGGTCCAGCCCCATGGTCCCAGTCACCCACCCTGCCACTTGTCCCCTAGTGAGGTGTCCAGTGCTAGACTGGGGAAATGGCGCCCTCTAGTGGGTCACAAGCACAGAGGCAGCAGGGAACCTTCTGGGGGCAACAGGGCGGTCAGGGAGGCAGGTGGGCTCCTGGGGTGGCGGGGACGACAGGAGCAGACCCCTCCAGAAGGGCACAGTGAGTAGGTGGGGAGAAGGGGTAGGTCGAAGCCCGACTGAGATTTGCTTCCTTAGAACTGGTCGTCCTGTGCGCCTTGTCCTCGACCGTGAGGAGGACATGTTGGTAACTGGGGGAAGGCACCCACTGTTCGGAAAATATAAAGTGAGTATTGAGATAAAATCCTGCAAGCCAGGTGTGGTGGCACACGCTGTCATCCCAGCACTCAGAAGGTGGAGGCGGGAGGGTCCCCAGCATATCAAGGCCAGCCTGGGCTACAGTCTAGTAAGGACAGCCAGAAATGCACAGCGAGACCCTGTCTCAAAAAAAAGAATGTTCTAGATCATTAATATTTTGATAATTATCATAACATGAAATAAAACTAAAAAGAAAGAAGCAGGCATGCAAAATTCCAGGTTTTATAATATTTCAAAGAAATAACCATGTTATAGGTACACTCCTGTTAGCCCAGTACTACGGAAGGCAGAGTCAGAAGAGTCACAAGTTTGAGCCTAGACTAGACAACTTAGTAATTTCATGAGACCCTGTCTCTAATTTTTTTTTTTTTTAATTTTAAAGGTCTGGGATGTAGCTCAGTGCCAGGGCCTTGGGTTCAATCCCCAGTACCACTCATGATGTGATTTGCTCCACAGTACTGGGGAAGATGGCCGTGGCCGTGCTTGCCCCCCAATGTGGAGCTCGCAAACAGAAGCAAGATTTTGCTAGACGCTTCCATTTGCAGGCGGAATCCCTCACAGAGCCATGCAAGGGCAGGCGTGAACAGCTCCTCTCAGAGCCTTGAGAAGCTCACTCAGACAGCCGAAGAGCTCCAGCCCCACCCACCTGGCCGACACACAGCCACCCCCAGGGCCACCCACTGCCACCCTCACTACCACATGCACGGTCCCCTCTCCTAGTGCATGAGCAGCCAGGCTTTCCTGTCACGGCCACCACAACCTGTCTCCACACTGACCCCTGTCCAGGGAAGAGCCACACACCCAGTCATTGCCCCCAGGAGCCCTCCAAGAATAAGGACATGGGGTGAGACCACACGCCATGGGCCAGCCAGTGTACAGAGCCCACCTCAAGCTCCCACTATGCCAGGACATGCAGAAGTTGGCCCGTCCTTCCAGGAAAGGGCTGGGGCCCAGGGGGCCTTGCACACTGAAGCAGACAGTAAGGTGTCCCTCCTTTGTGCCAGGTGGGCTTCATGGACAGTGGACGGATCAAAGTTCTGGACATCGAGTGCTACATTAACGGGGGCTGCACGCTGGACGACTCCGAGCTGGTAGGTGGCTGGGGACCGCGGATGACACTTACATGTCTCAGGGCTTCTCTTATCTGAGAACCCCAGGTCTAAACAGAGGAAAATAAGATTATCAGAACAAGGAGATGACCCCAGCAGGGGAGGGTAGAATGGCATCAGGGAACAAGGATTCATCAGATGCCCATGCCAGGGCCCACACACATGGCAAACACAGACAAGAAGACAGCACACCAAGAGCCCAGGGCACAGGCGAGGCCAAGGAAGCAATGCCTCCCGTGCACTGGCCAGTTCCACAAGCTGCCCGCAGAGAACTTTCCACTGTCCACCTCCTTTTGCAGGTAATCGAATTTCTCATACTAAAACTGGAAAATGCATATAAAATCCGAAACCTCAGGCTCCGGGGCTGGGCATGCAGGACACACCTACCGTCCAACACAGCATTTCGTGGCTTTGGCTTCCCTCAAGGAGCCCTGGTGACAGAAGCGTGCATCACTGCAGTGGCAGCCAAGTGCGGCCTTCTGCCAGAAGAGGTAAAGCTGGCCCTGGGCGTAGGGTGGGCCTGCCACCTGGCATTCTGGGAGGCTGAGGCAGAAAGTCACAAGTTCAAGGCCAACTGGTGACTTAGCCAGACACTATCTCAAAATTAAAAATAAAAGGGGGGATGCTGTAGCTCAGCATTCAGAACCTGAGTTCAATTCCCAGTCCTGAGAAAGGAGAAAGAGGCAGAGGAGAAAGAAAAGACAAGGCTGTAACCAAGGTCATAGCCAAAACCGGTGAAGACCCGGCAAGGTGGAGATCCAACCGTGCCCTGCCAAGACTCTATAACCAGCCGCGGCTCAGATCCCATAGAGACGAGCGGCTGCCCAAGGGGCTCACCCCACCCTGCTCCCACTTTCAGGGTGCAATAACTTTTCTTTGTGTTTTTTTAGTCCATACAGAAATAAGTCTTTTAAAGGGCCAGGGAGATGGCTCAGTGGAATAAGCGCTTCCCTGGCAAGCGCAAGAGCCTGAGTTCAATCCCCGGTTCCA
>NW_004524601.1:781788-785766 GCF_000260255.1 Octodon degus | reverse complement strand
AAAGAAAGAAAGAAAGAAAGAAAGAAAGAAGTCTTTTAAAAATCCCAATCACACAGAAGCAGTAGCAGGAGATGGAGGAATCTCCCCTCACCACCACCGCTCCTCCACTGGCCGGAGTGACTTGCCAGCGCTCGCTCTCTGGCGTGGATTTCTGTTTTATTTTCCTATTCTCAGTGCTGGAGATCAACCCAAAACCTCAACTCAC
This sequence comes from Octodon degus, assembly GCF_000260255.1. Lineage (NCBI taxonomy): Eukaryota > Metazoa > Chordata > Mammalia > Rodentia > Octodontidae > Octodon > Octodon degus. The sequence continues at coordinate 785,561 of NW_004524601.1, read as the reverse complement.
TAGGCAAGTGCATTGCCCTTTTTATCTTTTATTTTGGGACAGGGTCTTGCTAAAGTGCCAGGCTGGGCATGACCTTGCCATCCTCCTGCGTAGCTGGGATTACAAGCACGCACCGCCCCATCCCTGTCTTTACCCGTCCTTTGTGGTCACCACACATGTGCAACCCTGCCCAGGTCAGAGAGAAGAACATGTACAGGGCGGTGGACAAGACCATCTACAAGCAGGCATTCAGCCCCGAGCCCCTGCGCCAGTGCTGGGCCAAGTGCCTGCAGCAGGCTGACCTGCCAGGCCGGCGGGCGCAGGCGGATGCTTTCAACCAGCAGAGCCACTGGCGGAAGCGGGGTGTCGCTGCGGTCCCCATGAAGTTCTCCGTTGGTTTTGGGGCCTCCAGCTTCCACCAGGTATGTCTCTGCGGCCACAACTGCCAGCCAGTCTGGCAGCTGCACCTCGCCAAGTGCAGCCAGTACCGAGGCGAGGGTAGCCCCTGCTGTAGCTGTAGGGCCAGCTAGCGGGATGGCAGGGAAGGGGACCCCCAGGTGATGCCAGGGCTGGAGGTTGTGCTCAGGAGCTGGGCAGATGGCCGGACACCTGGTTGGAGTAGAGGGGCCCCAGCCCCAGGGAGCTTGGTATGCTGAGAGCTGCTACCATCCGCAGCCTCCCAGACAGGGCAAACACACTGCACCCACCTCATGTACAAGGGAAGCAGACAGACAGACACATGCATGCACGCACACATGCACACACATGGGAAGCAGACACACACACAGAGAAGCAACAGACATACACACACAGAGGCACAAGACACACAGGAAACAGACACATGCACACACACATGTGGCATGAGCACAGCCCGAGCGTGGCTCTCCATGCAAAGGACAGAAAATGTGGTCCACACTGTCCTTGCCAATCCTCTGTCCCTGGGCTCCCTGACCCAGCCCCTGTGCCCTCTACCCCCAAACACCCTCAAGCCAGCTGGGCTCCACCTGGGCTCTTGGCGAGGAGTCCAGGACATAGGCCAGGCATGGGTCCCCACAGCCCAACCCCGACTTCCCTGGAGGGAGGACCCTGCCCTGGAGAATCCAGGCCTAGAACCACCACTCACCTCACCGTCCCGTTGGGAGGTGACCTAGGGCCCTAAAGCCGGCTGGGTCCCTCCTTCCTCTCCATGTCTTCTGTACAAAGCAGGTGCAGTCAGAACCATAGCAGAAAGCCTTGCCCTGCCACCCCCACCCAGCTCCGCAAGACCACTGTCTCGTCTCGGGATGGGTCCAGGGCCCTGGTGCTGAGCTGAAGCCCGAGTCTGTCAGTCTGTCTTTTGTCCATCCGTTTTAGAGATAAGGGCTCACTAAATTGCTGAATTGCCCAAACTGGGCTTGAGCTTGCGATGCTCCTGCCTCAGCCTCACAGAGAGTGAGGAAGGCGGCACCCACCTCCCGGGTCTCGGCCTCCTCAGAGCCTCCGCAGTGCACTTGCCCTGAGTGCCCTGGGTGTCTTGCAGGCAGCGGCGCTGGTGCACATCTACATGGACGGGTCTGTGCTGGTCGCCCACGGTGGCAACGAGCTGGGCCAGGGCATCCACACCAAGATGCTGCAGGTACGAGGCCACCCGGGGTCCCCCTGCCCCAGCCTCCCAGACTGCTGAGCCTCATCTTTCCATAAATGTTGACTGTCCAGACTCTAAGGCCTTCCCTGTAGGGCGCAGCAGCTGGGCTGGGGTAGTTCAGCTGCCTCTGGCAGGCATGAGGTCCTGAGTGTGATTCCCACTACAAAAACAAAAACAAAAACAAAAAAAAAAACTAAAACACAGCCATTCAGCCATTGACCAGGCCGGGCTCAGGGACCAAGGGACACTGGCGCTGACTGGCCAGCTCAGGGACCTGGGGGCTCTGGCACTGACTGGCCAGCTCAGGGACCTGGGGGCTCTGCACTGACCTGCTCTGTGACCAGGAGGTATGAGGCACCTGCTGCTCCAAGATCATATCAGACCGCAGAGCGGAGTGACGCAGCACCCCGCAGGTAGTCCTTCACCCCACAAAGAGGCCTCGGCTGCAACCCACCAGCCCAGCCCTCCAAATCCTGGGCTCCTCCCCGCTCAGCCCCATCCACACACCTGGCCAGGCCCAGCCCCAACATCAGGGCCCCTCCCAAGCACTGGGCACAGGCGGGGAGAAGAGCCAGCGGTCTGCAGCTGACGTTGGCCGGGGTTGAGGCAAGTCTGTGCCATGCACTGAGCCCGCCACCCCGTCAGAACGTGGCCATGCTGAGTGAAGACCCTGCGGAGACTGCACTGCACCTGGACACAGCTGTGCCTGGCCCAGGCCCTCGCCCCCTTCACTGTGGGAGCCAACCTGCCGCCTCTGGGCTCCCATCTCTAGGAAACAAGGACATCGTCCCCTTTGATAAAATTCTGCATCTGCCTGGCAAAATTAATGTTTAGTGGTATTAGAAGGTCAGCATTGGAGAATAGGAACTAGAATATATGTCCCCACATCTCAGGAAGGGTTTTTTACAAAAACTAAAGGAGCAAGACAGCCAGATTGACACTTTTTCTTCCCTGCTTTCTTTATTTTTCATTTATTTCCTTTTCATTTCTTTTTGAGTAAATATCTTAATTTCCATGTGTTTCCTAGAAAAAGAACAGCTTTGTGCTGGTGTGGGCCTGTGGTCCCAGCCACTAGGAGGGCTGAGGCAGCGGGTGGAAAGCCCAAGGCAGCTCCAGAGGCCTCCCAGGACCAAGGCCCAAAATTTAGAAACAAGAAAGGAAAGACCAGCTGGGAGCAGGAGAGAGGGAGAAAAAGGGGAGGGAGGGAGGGAGGGAGGGAGGGACGGACAGAGGGAGGGAGACAGCAAGGCCAAGAAAGAACAAAAGCCTAAAAGGAACAGCAAACACTAGAGCAGCAGAAAAGAGATGAGGCCAAGAAGAACAGCAAGGTCGTTCCAAGTTCTTCTGAGACCGAGAACAGCAGGCTGCACACTGCAAGTCAGTCCGTCCAACCACTGAGTCTCTTTCGCTCTGTGTCTGTCTGCCTCTCTGCCCACCTGTAAGCCCTGAAACCTCACCAGGCCCACCCCTATTATCTGTAACCCTGAGGCCCTAACACCCTGACCATGCCACTTGGGCCACTTGGGCCACTTGGGCCAGGAGGAAACCCCTTAAGACCCACTGAAGACCAGCGTGGCTGTGTGTGAAGCATGGAGTCTCAGCTTCGAAGGCTGTGGCAGATGCAGTGCGTGCGCAACCCAGCCCCCAAGCCCACAGCGGCTGACTCAGCCCTCCCCGCAGGTGGCCAGCAGGGAGCTGCGGGTGCCCATGAGCCGCCTGCACATCCAGGAGACCAGCACGGCGACTGTGCCAAACACAGTGGCCACTGCGGCATCCATCGGCGCCGATGTCAACGGCAGGGCTGTGCAGGTGACTGTCCCATGCCTCCTGGTTTCCAGCTGGACATGCAAAGGGGGCTGAGAGCCCAGAACCCTGTAGGGAGGGGCCCTTGCCCGGCCCAGCTGAGAGCAGATAGAGCCTGGGGCACAGCTCCAACTGACAAGCCACAGCCACTTCGAGCCAGACGGTGGTGTCTCCTGGCCCCAGGATCACCCTGGGGCCCTCACTGCAGGAGCCAGATGGGCTGCGAGGGGTACCGGTCACCGGTACTGCAGACGTCAGCAGACCCTGTCCCTGCACGGCAGCCTGCGCCTGGCCCTGGGCCTGGGCCTGATGACAAGGAGAGACAAGGACCAACCCAACCTGCCCAACACTTACCCCCCACCCTCCC
>NW_004524601.1:772791-781688 GCF_000260255.1 Octodon degus | reverse complement strand
CCCCCAGCTGCTCATGTGATCACAGTGCTGCCTGCAGCAAGATCCGCTGGGTACTCAGCGCTGTCCTTAGGTCTTTGTTCTGATTGATGGTTTGTTGTTGTTGTTGTTTTTGCGGAACCAGGGATTGAACTCATGCTCTTGCGCTTGCCAGGGAAGCATTTATTCTACTGAGCCATCTCCCCCGCATTATTGATGGTTTTAAACCAGGTGTGCTGGCAGACCCTGTACTCCCAGTCCTCAGGGAGCTGAGGCAGGAAGGTCCCTGTGAGTTCCGGGCCAGCCTAGGCCACACAGTGAGTTCAAAGATGGGCTGAACTGTGTGGCAAAACCTTTCTCAAAAAACAAAAACAAAACAACCCTACAGTGTCACTCTTGCATGGGACCCCAGCACCTAGTCCCTCGTTCAGAGCTCTGGCTGACTCGAGGCGATGTTTATGCCCTGCAGGCTCTTATCCCATGTGGACCTCTGAGGAGCCACGTTCTCAGGACACCGTGGGATTTTGCCTCCAACTGGTCTTCTCAGCATGGGGGTCCCAAGGTCCAACAGCGGACACCTTCTGGGCTCAGAGCGAGCACAATCCAGTGTGGCACCTGAGCAAGCCCAGAGGGATCAGCCCGGTGTGGGCAGAGCTGCTCCCGACCCATGTTAACCTGTCTTCTGGGGTCCTTCTGATTGAGGATCTAGGTTACTGTTTTCTGTTTTTCTTGTGGGGTATTTTTGTGGTTTTGAGACAGAGTCTTGCTATGCAGCTGAGGCTGGCCTTGACTTTACTTTGTAACTGAGGCTGGTCTGGAACTCACAACAATCCCCCTGCCTTAGCCTCCCGAGTGCTGGGAGTACAGGCGTGGGCCTACACGCCAGTAGGTCTTTGTTGAGAAAATTTATTTTCTCATTTCAAGCCTAAGCCCTGGCCCTCTGCAGAGTAGTTTGATGATAGATGGACAAACAAACACTGGACAGAAGGAAACCAACATGGCTGCAAAACACAGATCTGAATGTTACTCTGCTTACTTTTTTTTTATTTAGTACAGGGTCTACAGGGTCTCACCATGTAGCTCGGACTCATAGTAATCCTCCTGTTTCAGCTTCCCAGTTGCTGGGATTACAGGCATGTGCCACCACACCCAGTCTCAATTGCCATCTCTGCTCGCTTCCGGGGGCAGGACCTGCACAGCAGGGCTAGGATCTAACCCCTGGCTCCTGCACCTGCCTAAGAGGTGCTTTAATCCACTGAGCTATCTGGCCAGCCATTCTGCTGACCTTAGAGGCTGGACTACAACAGAAAGCATAGATCTAAGATGTGGAAGGGGAGGAAAAGAGGCTAAGAGCCTGCATATTCTGTGACTTAGGATTGGGAGAAGTGCCGCACACTCCACAGGCAGTGGCTGGGCGAGCAGAGCCCTCCAGAAAGGGTGGGCGCTGTCGCCCGGTCCTGAGTCAGGGGCTGTGATGTGGTCTCCCCACCACCGGAGCCAGCGCAGTGACAGTGACTGCAACATTCTCTTCCATGTTTTTTTCTGACCTGGATTCTCTTTGTTTTTTCAAGAACGCCTGTCAGACGCTTCTGAAACGCCTGGAGCCTATCATTAAGAAAAATCCAGAAGGCACCTGGGAAGACTGGGTGAGCAGCCCCACGTGTGTCACCTCAGAGAAGGAAGGTGTGGCTAGGAGGGCGTTGTGCAGGGCGCTGTCACTCCTCAGAGACAGTGTCCCCGAGCCTTCCCAGGGACACAGCTCTCCTGCTGGCAGGAGCTGAGAAGTCTACTCCAGGGCAAAACCCAAGCAAGGGAGGAGAGGCCACACGGGAAAACACAAGGAACGAGGAGGAAGGGAACAGTATGAAGACCCCAGGAGGCTGCATGCTCCGTGCTTAAGTAGGGAAGGACAAGGAAAGACTGACTCTTGCTAAGCTTCACCCAAGAGCGATGCCCTGGGTGGGGAAGTGAAAAATGAGAAGGCCTGGTGGCAATGGCCGTCTCGAGGGGAAGGCTCATTTAATCCAACTTCACAACACACCAGATCTGTTTCACTAGAACAGCTACCTCACAACACACACACACACACATACACACACACACACACCACCACCACCACCACCACCACCACCACCACCATACCACACACACACTGGTGTTTTAACACTTAGAAATGAAGCTTCATCCCATTGTAGTGGTACACACCTGTAATCCAAATGAAGCTTCAGGGCCGGGAAGATGGCTCAGTGGAATATGCGGTTCCCTGGCAAGCACAAGGGCCTGAGTTCAATCCCCAGTTCCGAAAAAAAAAAAAAAAAATGAAGCTTCATCCCAGTCTGGTGGTACACGCCTATAATCCCAATGTTTGGGAGGCTGAGGCAGGAGGATGGATGTGAGTCCAAGACCAGCCTGGACTGCATAGTAAGACCCTGTCTCTAAAAGACTGAACAAATAAATGACTGATGGGCTTCACTCTACCCCGTGGGTATGCAGCAGGGTGGTGTCTTACACTTCTTCAATCCAGACCTGGAACTCCATCAAAAGAGGACCACCAGCCCACTGCCAAGGAAGAAGTGGCTGTGCCACGTAGTCCCTGGCAGCAACGCGCCAGCGGCAGTGGTCAGACCCGAGGCCGAGAGGTAACATGTGCTCAGCTTCTCCTATCAAACGGTATGTTCACTTTTACTGTGTTTATTCTGCAGGTAGAAGCAGCCTTTGAACAAAGAATCAGTCTCTCGGCCACTGGATACTTCAGGTAAAAATTAAAATGAAAATGACATCTCAGCCCAGTGCGGTGGCGCACACCTGTAGTCACAGCACTCAGGAGGCAGGAGGATCACTGTGAGTTCAAGGCCAGCCTGGGCTACAGTGGCAAGACCCTCTCAAGAAAGGAAAAGAAACAGCTGTAACTTACAGGCCTGCTCTCTCTCTTCCTCTATCACCAGATCTTGGCCTTTAGGGAAGCTCCTTCCTAGGCCCATGGGACAGAGGGTGGCAGCCACACACATCTGCATAGTTCAGGGTGTCTCAGTAAATCCGTACAAATGGAATGCAGCAAAGAGAAGAGCTGGCTTGTCTAGAAGTGGCCGGCATTACTTTTACACTGTGATGAAGCAAACCCCCAACTACGCGTGCACAGGGGGACGTAGAGGGGAGAAAGGAAAGGAAGGGCTAACGTGCCCTGGCGCGGCCCAGAATGAGCTCGGGCTTCCCGCGCTGTCTCCCAGGCAGGGCGCAGCCAGCCCTCAGAAGGAGCTCCTCTACTTGTTCCAGCAACATGCTGGCTTTCGCCCTTTCCTCCACCCCTGGCATGGGTCTGCCTTGGGTCTACTTTGGGCCTTTGGCTGGCCTGGCCCATGGAGTCCCTCAGGAACCCTCAAGGGAAGTGGCTGAGTTTTCCAGGATGTGGACCTGGGCAAAGCCCACACTTCAGACCAGCAGTGCCAGCCAGCCGAGCCAGCACAACCCGCAGCACAAAAACGTCCTCTCACAGTGGACAGGAGTGAAAACAGGCTGGGCTGTAACTGCAAGGTCACAGATTAAAATGAATTTGAAAGTCCACTGAAACCAGGCACAGTGCACAGGTGTGATCCCAGCCCTGGGAGGCTGAGGCAGGAGGATGGAGACTGGAAGGCTGGCCTATGCAGCGCACCCAAGGCTGCTGAGACCACAGCAAGAGCCAGTATCTAATTAATAATAATAATAATAATAATAATAATAATAATAATAATAGACATCCTCTACTCTGCCTAAGGACTCCCTTTTTCCCCTCAGGGGCTACAAGGCCTTCATGGATTGGGAGAAGGGCGAGGGAGAGCCCTTCCCTTACTACGTCTTTGGGGCTGCCTGCTCGGAGGTTGAGGTTGACTGCCTGACAGGCGCGCACAGGGTAAGTCCCAGGCGGCCAGCGAGAGTGCGGCGGCTGTCCCAGGGCCACACACCAAGCTCACCAGGAATGAGGTTCTCCCACCTCTGGGCCAGAGACCCAGCTGGGAAGGCTGGCTCTGAGAGGCCCATGGAGGGTGCTAGGTGAGCTGCCCAGGATAGCCAAATTCCATAAGCGTATTAACATTTTTATCACTTTCAAACAACAAAACTATTTTTCAAAGTTTTAGCCAGAGGATGGGCTGGTGAGATGGCTCAGTGGTCTAAAGCACCTACTTAGAACAAGCTTAGCAAAGCACAGGGACCACGGTTCAATCCCCCAGCACCACATGCCAGCCAGCCCCGCCCCCTGGTGGGCTGAGCTGGGACACACACACACACACACACACACACACACACACACACACATAAATAAATAAATAAATAAATAAATGTTTTTAAAAAAAAGTTTTAGCCAGAGAAACAACTTATACCTGCCAGAGTCCGTGTTCACTAATCGGAAGGTCAGGCAGTTTACCAAATGGTCCTGAGCAATGAACAGCAGGAGGCTGGGTGAGTTTTCTCCAAAGTCAGGTATGAGGCAGGCACCGCTGACCCTGAGAAAGGCCTTAGGACAGAGGCCAGAACACAGCTCTGCACTTGCTGTTTGGCCCAAGAGGAGGCAGGGAGTCACGGTGAACCAAGGTTAGCAGCTTGCACCGTGCCCGCACAGAAGTGTGAGTGTGCCAGGGTCTCTCAGCCAGGAGGGCACCAGAAATCTTAAACAGAACCTTAAAAAACCCGAGTGTAAAGTTGTTAAGAATTCCTGACACAACACCCCACACACCTCCAAACTACCTGGCGCCACCCTGCCCAAAACAGCACAGACTGGGGCGGCACGGACAGGCTTTGCTGACGCGTAAGTCCTGTCAGTCCTGTGGCCACTGGGGCTGGCCAGCATCTCCACAGTGAAACACCAGGAGAGGTTATTTCTGAAGACGGCCTGGACTCTCTCCGGCTCCACGTCAGGCCCACGGACACCTGTCCCCTGTCATGCAGACCAGTTTTAAGCAGCTGGCTCGTGTGAGCATAGTCACTGCTGATTCCTTCAAAACCCGGTTTCCTAGTGGTTGTCTCGTGGTGCCAGGGTGCCAATGCCTGTGCCACTGGGCTCGCTGGACAGGAACCTCTGCCGAGGTTTCGAGTCAGCTCCTCTAGGGCTCCACCCAATGGCCCGGGGCCAGATTTAGCAGATGAATCACAGACCACCCTGAGAAAGCCAAATTTCAGGTAAGCAATAAGCAATTTCCCAGTACAAATGCACTCCGTGCAGCCTCTGGAGCAGGAGGGCTCCATCTGCCAGTGCCACCTGAGGCCTCAGGAAGGCCAGTGCCTCCAAATAAACCGCACAGGGCCCTCCCAGGTCGCATGCACCAAGGAGCTTCCATCAGGCCTCCCGGGCCTGCCACCTCACATTGCCAGTTAAAGAATCTTGACTCTTGAAATAACATCCAGAAGCCAGGGCAGGGCACAGCAGCTCCCGGGACGGGCAGGCTGGAGCCTCATCTACAGCTGCCTCCCGCAGGGCTGGACACGGACAGGCAGGTACAGCCCTGAAAGGCTGGCTAGAAAGCTGGAGCAGGCACTGAGGAGGCCCGGACACTGTTAGGAGGCCATGCCTGCGAACGGCAGCCCTGGAAGGTGGGCTGAGACACACCCTGCTTCCCACACACACAGACACACACACACAGGCGCACATCCACGCCCAGCACAAAGCCATCCAGATGCAGCTTAGCACCATGCCAGACCTCACACACCCCAACTCTTGTGGCCATGCTGAGCACACTGACCACACCCATGGCTACTGGGCCCTCGCACTCCAGGATGACATCAGAGCAGGCAGGCTTGTGGTCACACGTCACAGGCTGCTCCCACCCGTCGTTTCCCCATGTGACCCCCAGGAGTCACACCTGGCCACACTGAGCTGGGTTCCTGCTGGCTGCGCTTGGCACCAGTCCTGGCAAGATCTGACAGGTCTGAGCAGGGTTGGCCCCTGTGGGCTCTGGGGGCACAGACTGGGAAGTGGCACAGGAAGCAGCACCCCCGTGCTGATGGGGAGCCACTGTGCATTTTGACAGAAACTCAGGACAGACATCGTCATGGACGCTGGCTGCAGCCTGAACCCCGCCCTCGACATCGGGCAGGTAAGTGTGGGCTCCAGGGCGCCACCCTGAGGGCCAGGGCGGCTTGGCCTCTGTCACAGCTCACACCCCCCAGGTGGAAGGCGCATTCCTCCAGGGCGCTGGCCTGTACACCTGCGAGGAGCTGCTCTACTCTCCTGAGGGCGCCCTGCTGTCCCAGGGGCCTGGGGAATACAAGATCCCCACTGTGGCCGACGTGCCTGAGGAGTTCAACGTGACCTTGCTGCCGTCATCACAGACCCACCGCACCCTCTACTCATCGAAGGTGCGTGCCTGAGCCTGTGGGCAGCGCAGTGAAGGAAAGTGCCCAGGGGAGGGCTAACTGCTCTCCAGACTAGGAGAAGCAGCTTCAGAAGGACAGATGGAGGGCGGGCCAGACAGCTCAGCGGATTAAAGCCCCTGCTTAGGCAGATGCAGGGTTGGAGGTTCAAACTCTGCCTGCCGAGCCATGGCGGCCCAGGCCCTGGGGCGCGCTGCTCCAAGCACTTGGAAGGTTGAGACAGGACTGTGCTGTAAGTTCCAGCCCAACCTGGGCTACACAGTGAATTCAAGGCCAACTGAACTGCATAGCAAGACCCTGGCTCAAAAAAATTAAAAACAAGGGCTGGTGAGATGGCTCAGTGGTCTAAAGCACCTACTTAGAACAAGCTTAGCAAAGCACAGGGACCGCGGTTCAATCCCCAGCCCCACATGCCAGCCAGCCCCGCCCCCTGGTGGGCTGAGCTGGCTACACACACACACACACACACACACACACACACACACACATAAATAAATAAATAAAAATTAAAAACAAAACAGACCTTACTCTGGGGAGCTCCCCAGACACCTGGCCCTTGTGCCGTCCGCGCCCAGGCTCAGCCCTGCCTCACCAGCCAGGCCACATCTGGGCCCAACTCGGGTGCAGCAAAGCAGCACCACAGCCCACATCTGGCCAAGGTGTCTTCTTTGTCAAAATTTTACAGAGAAATACAAGTACTGGAAGCCTCTTGAGCAGTCAGACGACGTGCCATTTTGACTTTGTTCCCAGGAGGAAGCAGTCAGACGGCTCTGGAAAAGGGCCGCCGTGCTACAGGGAGGTGACACTGCTGCGCACCTCTGTCCTCCCTTCGCCCACGTGCACAGGGGCGCAGGCACCTGGCCTGGAGTCAGATAAGGCTCCTGGTGGAGCAGTCCCCACTACGAGGCTCGGTCCTCCAAGCACGCTCCGTCACCACTTTGCACACACCCGCTGCTCTCCCATACACAGACTTGAGACAGTCAGCGGACACCAGAATGTTACCAGCACTCAGGCTTTACAGTTGTCAGTCACCAAACAGACGGGAGACCACGTGGGGCACACGAGTGAGCACAGCCTGGCCAGCCTCCTGCAGCCTGCCGCCAGGTCAACCCTTCTGAAACCACTGTGCTTCCCGCAGGGCCTTGGGGAGTCCGGGATGTTCCTGGGGTCATCGGTGTTCTTTGCCATCTGTGATGCAGTGGCTGCAGCACGCAGGGACAGAGCCCTCCCCGAGGACTTCACAGTGAGAAGCCCGGCCACACCAGAGCGGGTCCGCATGGCCTGTGAAGACCGCTTCACAGAAATGGTAAGGAGCGGCCGTCTCTCCTGCAATGGCAAGCAGAAACACCAAATGACACCCAGGAAACAACATGTCCCTGGGCGCTGAGCGGGATCACTCCCAGAACGCCACCCTGCCTCTGGTGGTCCAGGGCTCCTATGGGACAAGCAAGCAGGAAGCGCAGAGCAGGATGGCCTGCCCCTTGGGGCCTGGCTTCTACGGAGTCAGTCACAGCCACCATCTGCGTGTCACAGTGCCAGCTGTGTGTCACAGCAACCAGCCATTTTTTTTTTATTTTATTTTTTTAAAAATTTTATTTATTTGTGAGGGGGGGCAGCTCAGCCCACCAGGGGGCTGGTGCTGGCTGGCATGTGGTGCTGGGGAATTGAACCGCGGTCCCTGTGCTTTTAGCTTGTTCTAAGTAGGTGCTTTAGACCACTGAGCCATCTCACCAGCCCCCGACCAGCCATTTCTAAGAGACAGGAGCAACCAGAATTGGAACAGGAACTATTGCCTGCAACTAAGAAACTGAAGCACACAGATGGGGGAGGGGGTTTCTGCGACATTTGCCCCCTTTCAGTTTCCCCAGAAAACCCTTGCTGGGCGTAGCATCTGCGCTCCTCTGAGGTGGGGCACAACTTGAAGCAGCACAGAGCGTTCCTGTCTGCTCTGCAGTCACTCTGGCGAGGGAACGAGGCAGGATCTGACCTAGAAGGGCGTGTACGGTGTCTGCGGTGCTCATCAGGTCTTGGGGCAGCCATCCATCAGGTCTGAGGCAAAAACCAGAGCTAGCAGGGGCTGGGGAGGCGGGGCCTGGGTAAGCAGCCTGAAAAGACACAAAATCAGGGGAACAGACGAGGCGCGAGCCTGTGGCTGATGTCCTCGGGCTTCAGCTGTGCGTGGACTGCGCCGTGTGCAGAGACCAGAGCAGAGTTTCGAGCACGTTGTCCTTCAGAGCGAGCCTGGGAGGAGCTGTCCAGGTAAATTTTTCAGCATCTCTAAGGCTGGATTTGTGAAACTTGCAGCGGTAGCTAATACGTACCGGGCTATACGTGTGTGCAGAAATGTCTACGGATGCAGCTCATTTCTACAAGCTATTTTTAAAACTTTTTTAGGGCTTTGTGGTCTGTGTGCTGTAGGTTGTTTTCACTTAATCTACTTTTGGAGCTACAAATGCAGGCCCATTGCCACTGCCAGGGTCAAATGCAGGCCCTGCCTAGAGAAGATTTTGGACAGCAGGACCCTGCAAACTTCTATTGTCCTGTCGGCTTGCCAAGTGGATGCCTTGGTTGTTTCT
>NW_004524601.1:770672-772541 GCF_000260255.1 Octodon degus | reverse complement strand
TATCGGGCAGCGCCACACGGTCACGGTCTGTGGGGCCCTGCTCAGTGGGCAGGCGCATGGTGGGATTGAGTGGTTCCACTGCCACAAGACTCAGGCAGGAATTTTTGCCTGAGAGTCCTTGGCACTGGGTGGGGTCCAGCACAGCAGGTGGCACCTGGACAGGTAGGTCTTGGCCCAAGGGGAGCTTGCCAGCGTTCTTGGTCAGAAGGCCAGTGGCTGCAGGAGCACAGAGGCACAGGGGGAGGCGGCCCTGGCGACTGGCTCCGAGTATTTGCACAGGCGCCCAGCGGGCACTCCCAGGGGCCGGGCGTCTGAGTAGCCATCATTGTTTCTGTGAACTCAGCAATCCAGATTTTATAGACACCAGCAGCCCCAAGGAATTTGTGGAGTTTTTTCTGTAAGCAGTTTCTGCCAGGTGTTGGAGAAGAGTTTTCGTGTCTTTGCAGTAGGCAGCTTGGGTTTCATCAATCAGAAGTGCAGAGGAGATGAAGTAAGCTTTTGGTCCTCTGGGAGCTTGGGTCTGTGGTTAGTTGACCTCTCAGCCCAGAGCTGGGGTCTTTGCACAGAGGGGCTGGCTGACAGGAGCCAACTGCAGGCGGAAGCGGCGTTCTCGAGGCCCGAGCAGGTGTCCCGCAGGCTGTGGGTGGCAGAAGACCGAGGTAAAGTATGTGGAGGGCAACTGCAGCAGCTTTGGGCTCCGAGGTCCTGAGCTGGCTTTCAGGCAGGAGAGGTGGATGTCAGCAGTTTGACACTCTGTAATTGTTCTGTGTCTCGAAACCTCTGGATGTGTGGCTGAAGTTCTGGCCAAGTCTCCCGTGGCATGGGGTACTGTTTGATGCAGCTGAGGGCTGCCCTGTATGGAGTTTCATAACCAGAGGCAGGTGGTCGATGGCCCAATCTCAAGGCGCAGGGGACAGTGATAGAATGGTGCCTCAAAGGGACAGAGAAGCAGGCTGTCTCGGAGTGGCCAAATCTTGTCAGAGGCTCCCTGAAAATAGTGGGAGCACTCCAACATCCTTGTGGCAATTGAGTAGCAATCCAAAAGGCATATGTGAGCTGGAAACTGAGGAACGCAAGGTGGCAGCTGGGTGGCTGACAGCACAGAGATCTTGGCCAAGCCGACCAGCAGCCTGTCAGGCTGACGTGCAACTGGAGGCCTGTTTGTGCTTCCCGTGACATCTGACAGCAACGTGGTGTAAAATACAGCAGTGCCCTGAAGTAGCGAACAGAGTCAGAAGGTGTTGCTGACAGTCATCTCCAACTTTGGCAGGTGGGTACACAGGTGCAGAGCCAAGGTGGGAGTTCATAACCTTATGGCAACTGAGTCCACGTGAGCTAGACTCAGGATTTTCACAACTGAACCTTTGACAGAGGAAACTTTTGAGAATTTCTGTCGTGTGTGTGTCAGTTACTCTTCTCTCATTGTGGGACAAATACCTGACACTCACTCAAAATTGGGGAAGGAAAGGTTTGTCTAGCTCACAGTTACGGGGGCTTCAGTCCATACTCAGCTGGCTCCAAGGCAAAGCTACTCATGACCGAGAGCAGCCTTTCATGGTGGTGGCAAAGAGCAGAGAGCAAGAGCAAAAGGGAGAGTAGCAGCAACAATGGCAACAGAGAGCAAGGGTCCCTTAAGTTGCATTCAGGCTTTCCGCCCCAAGCTGGGTGTAGCACTCACACCCATAATCCCAGCACCACTCACACCCATAATCCCATCACCACTCACACCCATAATCCCATCACCACTCACACCCATAATCCCAGCACCACTCACACCCATAATCCCAGCACCACTCACACCCATAATCCCAGCACCACTCACACCCATAATCCCAGTGGATCATGAATTAATCACAAACTCTAGAAGTC
>NW_004524601.1:769446-769972 GCF_000260255.1 Octodon degus | reverse complement strand
GCAGTTTGGTTTCATTCCTTTTCCTGCGGGCAGAGACTCTGGGTTTTAAGCAGTTAGTTCCCATTCCATCTCCCTGAAGTGTGTGCTATATTCCCTTGGATGACGGCACAACAGAAAAAGGGTGGGTGCCCCTCAGAGAGAGACCACTCAGATGCCTGCCTGCTCGTGTCCTCTCAGGGACCGAGGTGTGACCTAGCCAAGGAGGGTACAAGGCCTCACGTCTCATGCCATGGAACCCTGGTGAAGGCCCAATCACACCCCCAACCAGTGCTTGCCGGTCCTGGCGCAGAAGCAGCAGCCTGTTGCTTGTGCTGTCTGTTCCACTCTCACCATCACTCAGCAGCACCCAGAGGTTACCTGTTCCAGCCCCCTTCCCTTGGGGGTGCCGTAACTGAGATGAGGCGATCAAGTTCTGCTTTAACTGAGCAGGACGGACAGACTGACTAACTGGGGTGCCCCGAGGGGTCTTACTGGAATCAGGCAGGCAGGCGGGCAGGTGGACAGGCGGACAGACAGGCAGACAGGA
>NW_004524601.1:766675-768016 GCF_000260255.1 Octodon degus | reverse complement strand
GGGCAGGCAGCATCCTCTTCCCTTTGACGTCCAATGTGAGCCACTCGAGCGGGGATCCAGGAATCCTTGTCCAGAACTCCAAGGTGACTCAAGAAATCTTGAGGCTGCACCTTTCTGTCGGGACCTGGAGAGGTCCTTGCTCCATCTGTGAGGGCTGTAACTGGGGACCAAAGAGGTCAGCGTGGTCAGTCTTCCTGGGCAACGCACCAGAGGCAATGCAAGCAGGAACACCAAAACAGCACCCAAGAGGTAGAGGTAGACTTATTTACACCAACAGGCACCAATCAGGATGATCCCAGAATATCAGGCCAGGATCTCTGGTAGTCTATAGACAAGCAAGAAGGGCGTGCAAGGTGGTGTGTCTGCTGGGGACTGGTTTATACAGTGTGCATCACAGTGACCAGCCATTTCTGAGAGACAGCAAGTGGAACAGGAACTAGTGCCTGGCAACTAACACACTGCAGTACACTGTCTGAGGTCGGAGGGTATTTGCTGCTACACCTCCATGGACACTTTTCCACTCCCTGTCCTTTGGACCCTTGGGTAAATGCCTGGCCCATCTGTGCCTCGCTCACCCCAATGCACCCCACGCCTGTGGCAGTTTTAACTTTCAGAGCAGCATTTCTCTGTGTTTCTCTTCGTTGAGCATCTGAGTAGACCAAGGCAGGGTGATCTCTGACCTTCAAAGGCTGACAGTTGTGTGGACAGTGGGGCTGTGATCCCAGGTCCCTAGAGGTGAGACCAGCAGTGAGGATCAAGGACAGGCCCAGCGATTGAGACCAGGCCTCAAATGAAAAACAGAAAGCCAGACCCCATCTCGATAGAATGGAAAGCGCTGGGGATGCACGGAGCACAGGCACAGAGTGTGCGCAGGCTCAGGAGTCTGGGATGCACCTGGCTCCTCTCTGGAGCTCAGCTTAGGGTCAGCATGTATGCACCCGATCGATGGCATCCAGCAGCCCCTGAGCAGGGTGTGTTCCTGTCAGCCCTGGTCACTGCCCACCCACCAAGGGCTGTGGTGAGCAGACATCTGACCACACCCATCCCGCCTGCGCCCTCCAGCACACTCATGCAGACCCCTGACCACACAAAGCCCGCTGCAACCTCCAGCACACACTCGTGCAGACCCCTGACTACACGCAGCACGCCTGCATCTTGCAGCACACTCCTGCAGACCCCTGACCACACCCATCCCGCCTGCACCCTCCAGCATACACTCATGCAGACCCCTGACCACACCCAGCCCACCTGCACCCTCCAGAACACACTCATGCAGACCCCTGACCACACTCAGCCCACCTGCACCCTCCAGCACACACTCCTGCAGACCCCTGACCACAC
>NW_004524601.1:751577-766480 GCF_000260255.1 Octodon degus | reverse complement strand
TGCAGACCCCTGACCACACCCAGCCCACCTGCACCCTCCAGCACACACTCCTGCAGACCCCTGACCACACCCAGCCCACCTCTACCCTTCAGCACACACTTGTGCACACACATCTGCACACTGCCACAGGCTCACACGACTTCATGGTGGGAGAGCCAGCTTCAGTGTGACCAGAGGTCCAATGACTGTGCTGGTGGAGCAGCACAAACCAGGCCAGCGACCGGAGGGGCAGGCTGTGTGTAGCGGGCAACCTGTGCCTCCACCCAGAAAGGAGAGAGCAGGGGCCTGCAGTGTTGGGCCCGGGAGCTTGGGCTCAGGCGGCCCTCACAGCCGTTTACTGTTCCGATGGGAGTGCTCATGGCTCAGAATGGACAGGGATGTGCTGGGGCATGCCCTGCAGAGGATACCCACAGCCCACCTGCAGAGGACACCCACAGACCCACAGAGCCAAGGAACAGCCAGCACCTCCCTCCTCGTCTCCCCAGACCACAGCTTCCAGCTCACAAGCACCCATGCCCACTCCAAAGCACCTTGAGGGCATCTGAGCATACAAAACCTACACTTCAATTGCATTCAATCCAGCCACATTGTGGCTTTAGAATTCTTTCTTTCTTTCCTTTTTTTTGAATCGGGGCTTGAACTCAGGCCCTTGCACTGGCCAGGCAAGCGCTCATTCCACTGAGCCATCTCCCGGCCCTACATCGTGACTCTAAAAATGAAACACATGGTCTGGGGCTGAGGGAAGCTCAGTGCTCAGGCCTCACATGGTGTACACAAGGCCCTGGCTTTTCTTCCAGCAATGCAGAAAAGGAAAGAAAGAAATATGTGAGGAACACTGGTGTACACACTCTGCTCTGTTTAAAAAGTTTCTTTAGAAATTTAAATACTCACACCCTTGCATATGGGCTTTGAGTGCCGCTGCCAAAGCAAGATTTGTTCTGATCAGCAGTCTGCAGCACAGGCCCTGGGAAGCTCAAAACGTCCTCTGTCAACAACCTCCTCCCAGCCACAAGGTAAATAACGCCCTCCCAGCCCTATGTCCTACACAGAAACAGGGCAAACACTCAGTACTTTTCCGTTGGAATTAAACCCAGTAACACAGGGGAAAGTCCTGCGTCACTGTGAGCCACTCTGTAAACATCAGAGTCAAAGTCCTCACCACACACCCCCCTCAAGCCCTGCCTCTGTGTGGTCAGACCAGTAAGGCTTCCACCTTAAATCAAGTTGACCCACTGAGGCCCACATAAGTAAGGACTTTCATGACCAGAAGCTTCATTTTCATGGGTAAATTGGATTCAACAAAGAGAGGGCATTGGAAGAGATGTGTTTCTGTTACTAAAAACCTAAAATCCGCTTGAAGGAGCATTTACTCAGCAAACTGTATCCCGCATTCTGGGAGCATGCATGCCATCCTGGGACGGGGCTGACCCATCCCAAGGGACGCCTTGCCCTGTGCTAGTGAGAATGACAGGTGTTGGTGGCCGCGATGTTCAGCGAGGACCAGCTCCCAGAGGTAGCCAGAAACCTCACTACTGTGTAATGGGTAAAAAAATATGTTGCTTTGAAAATGTGTTTTGCACAGTCATTTAAAATTCCACAAGAAATAAGGAAATTTCCCTTAAAGACATACGAAAGACAAATAACACTTACAAATCAAGACTTCTCCGTACAGCAGTAATTTCATTTTTAAAAAATATTTAGGGCTGTAGGACTCAGAGACAGCAAGGATTTCAAGCCTCAACACTTAGGACAATGCTGCCCAGGAGACTCGGGGAAGGATGGATGAAAGCAGAAACCTTTGTCCTGCTGTCCCCAGTGGCCAAAAAGTCCTGATGAACTGGCTGCGAGTACACAGGGCCAGGGAGCGGCTCAGCAGAGAGGGCCAGCCTGGCAGACTGTCCCCACCCCAGGCGGGTCGTCCACACAGCTGCAGCCAGGAGAGCACATCCGTCAGCAGTGACCACCAGTGTTGCTGGTCATGGGTGGTTCTGCCCTCGGGTCTAACTAGCGAACGCTCAGCACTCCAGGTGGTGATCCTCTTGCTGTGGGCTGGGGTAGCCCCGGGCATGACAGCTCCAGCCCCCCAGACACAGTCTAGGATTTAGGGCTCTCTCTGGATGTGCTGTTCCCAGGATTCACCCCTGGGAAGCGAAGAAGGCAGCTGAAACGGGCATCTCAAGACAAGAACCTCATCTCCAGTAGCAGCGTGTGCAGCACGTGTGTTGTGGCTGGGGTCTGCAAGGGGAATAATACAATACAGGACACATTGGTATAAGATTATGTTATAATGAATCACCCCAAAAATCACTTATACAAAGAGTGCGGGAAATCTGTCCACATACTACAGATCAAATAATCTACCTGAGGGCCTGTGTCCAACAGAAATGTCCTGCGTAATCCAGCTGGAGTCCTAGGGCTCATGACAAGGTCTCATGCCAGCCCGCCTCATGGATTTGCCCTCAGAAAGCCCAAAGGTCAGTGGTCAAGCTAGGAGGTCTACGCCACCAGGAGAAGGATCTGTGCTAGCACGCTGAGGTATCTGAACTGGAGCCAGGAAGCAACGTTCAAGGCAAGCACCAGAGCTCCCTAGAAAAATACCACAGCCATGCTCAGCAAGAGTGAGGTCCCAAGCTCCTCCATCGATGAGGACAGCTGAGCTCCCATCAGGAAAGCCAACACAACGAGCTTCTCCAGGAGGCTGAGCAGTGCACCATCTTCCCTTCTGGAGCCAGGAAGCAATATTCAAAGTGAGGACCAGAGTGCCCCAAAGTGAACTGCAGCCATCCTCAGCAACAGTGAGGTCTTGAGCTCCCCTGACAAGAACAGCCAGGTTCATTAAGGAAGCCAGCGTGACAAAGTCCTCCAGCAGAATAGCCCAAGAGAACCAGCGGCTGCCAGCAGCTCCAACAGCTTCTCCAAGCAGCATCCCTAACAGAGTCCCAACAGCCTCTCCGGCTCTGCCTCTCACGCTGCTGACAACAGCCCTCAGGTGGGCCTCCCACACCAGCACCACGCTGGTTCAGTTCAACCTGGTGTCACAAGTTGACCACCAGCCGGCAATCCACCACAGTGTGTCAGGCCAACCTCCATCCTCTAAGAACTGTCCCTCAAAAAGCACATCAGAGCCTGAGCACCCACGAGCCAGCAGGATCCTGCTTCGACCCACCCAAATTTTTCAAAATCTGAAGCTCTCTCTCTCTCTCTCTCTCTTTCTCTCTCTCTCTCTCTCTCACACACACACACACACACACGCGCGCGCACACAATGCTGAGTGCTGGCCACATAAGTGAGTGCTTTCTGTGCTTTCCTTCCAGATCCCAAGAGATGACCCCGGGACAGTGAAACCTTGGTCCATCCCAATAGCATAATCTTGTCACCTGCTGGAAGGTAAGCTATGTAATCTGAATTACTCAGAAAGAAAACAATGACAACTTCATCCCAAAGCAAACAGGGAGCCAGCTCTGTGGTCACCAAGCTGGGCTCCCGGAGGCTTGCAGCCACATAGTCTCTCACCCAATAACTCCCCTAACAAAAGCATGCATGGCTTTGCAGATGAGAGTCCGAGGTCGGGTGCTGTCACCAATGTTACAGCTCTTCAAGAGAAAGTAAAGTATGAAGACTGAGCCAGGCATGGTGGCCCACACCTGCACAATTTTGTAAAATGGAAATGTAAAGACAGTGTAAGGAGTGTAGGGCAGATCACCCGCCTCTTTACTCTCTTTCAAGTCCATGTGATAAGACAGTGCACACTCTACCATGTGAAACAAGGTACCTGAAATGCGTAGCCTTGTGCGCAACGTGGAACCCACTAAAAGGCAGTTACACATGGACACAGGCTTGTAAACACCAAATTTTAATAAATAACTGGACTTGGTGGTACACACTTGTTACCCCCTTACTCATGAGGCTGAGACAGGAGTATCACTATGAGTTTGGGACCAACCTAGGATACACAGGGAGTTTAAGGCCAGCCTGAAATACATAGCAAGACCCTACCTCAAAAAATAGAAATGAGGGGCCAGGGAGATGGCTCTGTAGAATAAGCACTTCCCTGGCAAGCGTAAGGGCCTGAGTTCAATCCCAAATTCCACCAAAAAAAACAACAACAACAAAAAAAAACAATTTTAATAAATTAGATAACTCTAAAAATGAGCTAAAAAGTCAAGTTTTGTGCAAACATTAAAAATAAAAACCATCCTCACATTGTAAGATGAATTGTAAAAATCAAAAACACACCTAGAACTCTTACTATTTACCATCATTCCTTTTTTTTTTTTTTCTTCCTGAGACTGGGGATTGAACTCGGGCCCTTGCACTTGCCAAGCAAGCACTTATTCTACTGAGCCATCTCCCCGGCCCCTCCTTTTTTATTTTTTAAATTTTTTTATTAATTTATTCATTTAGTACAGGGTCTTGCTATGCTGCTTGGACTTGTAGTGACCCTCCTGTTTCAGCCTCCCCAGCACTGGATTACAGGCATGCGATACCAGGGCTCGCACTCAAGTCCTCGCGCTTGCCGGGCGGGTGCTCAGAGCACCCTGCTACCCCCCAGCCCTACCATCATTTCTTTGTGTCAGAGTTTCTTTCAAACTGCATCAGCAGAGCAAATTCCCTATGTGAATTTCCTTCCAAGAAGGTAACCCTCATCTCTTACACACGGTGCCAAAGTGTCACGTTTCCACGCAGCACAATCGCTCACACAACATGAGTTAAATACTGACCTTATGGAAAGAAACTCGTACCACACTGAAATCTACGTGTGAAGCCCCCATAACATTTTAATTCCCTGCTAAAAAGTCTTGAAAAGCCTCTGAGGTCCTCCAGCTTCCCATTTTATAAACGAGGGCGGGAGGGCCAGCAGCAGGTGACGCCCGCCGTGCCCCCCCGCCTGCCCGCCGCTCTCCCATCGCTGCTAGCCTGCGCTTCCTCCCAGCATGAGGCCTGTGGGCGGGTGCGCTTGGTCTTTCCACTGTTCTCTTTTCTGTTTTTCTTTCCAGGTGAAACGATGGCTTCTTAATCATAACTCCAAGCAGATATTCTTATACTATTGTGGGAACATAAGGTACAAAATTCAGAAATATGATTCAAGCCTAATTACTTTAACAAGATGAATCATTGTTTACAAATTACTTAGAGTCCTGGGCTCAGAGGCCAGAAAGGACTGCAGCATCCATGCAGATTTTCTTCTGGAAAGATCATGGAAGACTGCTGCACAAGCAAACTCTTCCTCTCCGTGTCCAGCTGAGCTCACTGACCGGCTGCACAGCCCCAAGCATGCTGACGGGCAGCACGCAGGGAGAAGCTCGTGACTGCCCAGACTGTCCTGGTCCCCAAGCCTGGCCGAGGCCTGTGCGCTGCAGCTGGTGCACAGGGAGGCGTCTGCACGTGTAGGTTGACCGTCCCACTAGCTCGCCCTCCTGTGGGACGTGAGGGGAAGGCACACAAACATTGCAGTGCATCATCACGAAACCCTGTTGCGGGTTTTGGTTCCCTTGGTGAGAAGCGGCTGCCCTGGTGTCAGCACTCTGGAAGTGGGGCGGCTGCGTCTCCTGCACACTGAACGGGGTGGCCCAGAGGAAACGAAGCATGAACCAGGGTTATACTCCAGTGCGGTTATAAGGCAGGGAGGTACGCTGACCTTGGTGCTCTAAGTCCTGTGTTCCATCCCTGGCACCACAGAAATAAAAATACAAACATTAAAAGAAGAAGACATGTAGGATCCATGGAATTCAGCGGAGCTTTGGGGACTCAGAGCAGGAGTCTGTGGATCAATTTGGCCTGTCTTGGCAGAGTCAGGAGGAAAATGGAGAATCCACAGCTCAGGGTCTCCTGGCGGAGACTGCTGCAGGAGGAGGCATGCACGTCCTCTCCGGACACAGGGACATCTGGCCTCTGGTGCACCTGCCACCTTGGGAGGGCCCACCAGGACCCAAGGGAGGGAGCCGGAGAGAGAAGAAAGGAGACTGAAGCAGGTCACCAGCAGGACAGCCATGCAGACAGCTACCCGAGGGCAGCAGAGCCGGGACAGCGTGGGAGTAGCTGGGGAGAAATAAGCTGAAAGTAGTGCAACTTCAAAGCTCTTCTGCAAATAAATCCTTGATTGCACGATCTAATAAAGTGTGAGAAATTTGTTTTATCATTTTAAATGACAGTAAATCTAGTATGTCCTTTTAAGATATTTGTTGCATCCAGGTATGGTGGCTCACACCTGTCATCCCAGCACTCAGGAGGCTGAGGCAGGAGGCGTGCCAGAGTTCAAGTCCAGCCAGGCTACACAGTGAGTTTAATGCCAGCCTGAACTGTATAGCTAGATCCTATCAGAGAGAGAGAGAGAGAGAGAGAGAGAGAGAGAGAGAGAGAGAGAGAGAAACTTGGCACATCGAGGGCAAGGGGGCTACTTTTATATCCTTTGCCATTGGTAAGGACTGCCAAGCACTGAAAGTAGAGGCTTACAAAGATAAATCATTCCTATGGGTTGTGCCCTAAAATTTGGTCAGCATGGACATTTATAAAGTACTTCCTCAAAGATACATTTGAAGCCAGTTCTGTTAGAACCCATTTCTGTGACTTCAATAGCATTATTAAAAGATGAAGTTTAGTAGATTTAAAAAAAAAAACAAAAAACGGGTAGGGACATAGCTCAGTGAAATAAGTGCCTGCAGCAAGATAGCTCAGTGGACTAACGCATCTGCTTAAGCAAATGTAGGCAGATGTAGGGACTGGGGTTCAATCCCCTGCATGCGGTGCCAGCCCTGCCCCCAGGTGCACTGAGATGCTATTGCAGGCATGATGGCTCTTGCCTGCAATCCCAGCACTTAGGAGGCTGAAAACAGGAGGATCACTACTTCCAATCTGTGTAGTGAGACCCTGTAGGCTCTGTACTAAAAATATACATTTAAAAAAAGTACTAAAGAAAAAATTCCAAATGACCCTAGAGTATGCCTGGTCCCCACACTCACACTGGAACCTGACCAGGTGTGGGGAGTGGCTCTGCCCTGGGAAAAGGCTGGGGCCTCCAGGTGACCCCGAAAGCACGGGGGCACCGCTGTCAGCAATAAAGGAGCCCCACCACACTCCACTCTGCAGGTGCTGCAGGCTGCATCGTCGGCCTCCCAAGCAGCGAGCAATAAACTGTCTTTTCAAGCCCCAGCCTGTGGTGTTTGCCATCTGCACCCGCCCGAGCTCACGGCGCACGGAAGCCGTTGCCTTTCAGAGCTGCTTCTCCACCTGGAACAGCTGGTCCCAACGCCCTCACACACTTGTCACAGTCACAGCTGGCCTCACTGACCCAACAGGTGGAGGGACACCGTGACAATCTTGGAGAGGGGGCCCTGTGTCCCTCTCCAGCCCTCACTACCTCCTCTCAGCCCGTGGCTGCAGCCAGCTGCCCGTCCCAGCGAGGCCTGGGTCCCTGTTGCTCTGGCTCTTTGCTGTGGAGGAAAGCCCAGAGCCATGAACAGCAGCGCTGCGGTCACTTGCTCCCTGGAGTGACACACAGTAGATGTTTGCCAGCACTTCCCACATGGAGAAGACACGGGTAAGAACAGCCAGGGACAGAAGACAGCGTTCCCAGGCTCCTCCACCTCCTAGGGCCCAGAGGCCAGGCCTTGCCAAGTGGCACATGCACCCCTGCCTCTGCACAGCACCACGCTGGGATGGGCTGGGGTGCCGCCGCGCCACCTCTGCAGGATCAGGACTAGACCCCCATGACCTTCCCTGCCACCACTGGAGCAAGGCACGCTCCCTCCAAAGAGCACCTTCCTGTTACCTCCCAGGCAGTAGTCACCCATGTGTGAACGCCTGCCCCAGCGGAGTACAGGTCCTTTCCTTGGGACCCTCCACTCTAGTGGGGGCTGCGGGGAAGGCATGGAGGTGTCCACGCATGACCCCTCTCCCACTGGCTCCACAGTGCCCAGGCCTCACAGCCTGTCTCAGCCCTGATAGCCTTGTGCCACGTCCCACGCTGGCTGCCTACAAGCTGGTGGCCACACACCCATTCCCCTGCCTTCTGGGACACTGAGAGATGTAGAAGCCAGCAGAAGAGGTGGGAAGACCTCCTGAGGGTCTGCTCGCAGGCACACTGCAGCCCTGGCTCAGGCTTTGGCAGCCCATTGGCAGCGCAGTGCTACACATGGCTGCAGAGAGGAGCCTGATCAACATCATCGGTGAGAATGAACTCCATGTTCAACAAGTACGGCTCCAGACTGAATGCAGCTCGTAGATAATTACATGGCCGGGAGACTCTGTAAAAACTTTAAATTTGAATGACCCAGTGGGGGGGGGGCCATATCTGTCTGTGTCTGTCTGTCTGTCTGTCTCTCTCTCTCTCTCTCTTTCTCTGCCCCCCACCCCCTCAGGAATAAAACTTAAGGCCTTTACACTGAGCTACATACCCAGGCCTTTTTTTTTTTTCAGTACCAGGGATTGAACTCGGGACCTTGTGCCTGCCACGCAGGTACTTATGCTGCTGAGCTATATCCCCAGCCCTCTTTATCCCTTTGTTAATGTTTTTACTTCTACAGGAGCTCACTACGTTGCTGAGTTGCCGAGGTTGGACTACCTGCAATCCTCCTCGTGCCTTAGCTTCCCAGAGCACTGGGATTATAGGCAGGCAGGTATATGCCACCAAGCCTTGCCAACAACACTGAGTGAGTAAGAACGAACATGTCATTTGATGTGTGGATTCATGATTTGTATTCTTCAAAACCAAAGATCCTACACCTAGGATGCAAATTGATCATTCTTAGGGTATAGATAAAATTAGGGCTGGGGAGATAGCTCAGTGGCATAAGCGCCTGCGTGGCAAGTCCAAGGTCCTGAGTTCAATCCCTAGTACCAAAAACAAGAAAAAAAAAATTAAATTAAGAATAAAGGGGCTGGGGAGATGGCTCAGTGGAATAAACACTTCCCTGGCAAGCTCAAGCTGAGTTCAATCCCTGGTTCTGCCACAAAAAAACAAAAAAAAAAAAAAAAAAAAAACTAAAAATAGAGCCAGTGAGATAGCTCAACGAACTAAAGTGCCTGCTTAGGCAAGTGCAGGGACCACAGTTTGATCCTGGCACCACATGCTGTGCCAGCCCTGCCCCCAGGGCAGGCTGAGCTGGCCAGAGTCCAGGCATGGTTGCACATGCCTGTAATCCCAGCTCTGGGGAGGCTGAAAGCAGGAAGATCACCACAAGTCCAAGCTGCAGAGTGAGACCCTGCAATAACCAAATACATTAAAAGAGAAGAATAAAAATAAAAAAGTTAATTTAGGGTAAATACATCATGTAGAATTCTCAAGAATTCAACGTAAATTAACAGGTCGAGGGCAGTGACACATACCTGCAATTTCAGCACTCTGGAAGCTGAAACAGAAAGACTGCTGCAAGTTCAAGGGCAGCCTAGGTCAAGGACAGCCTAGGTCAGGGACAGCCTAGGTCAGGGACAGCCTAGGTCAGGGACAGCCTAGGCTGCACAGTGAGACCCTGTCTCCAGTGAAGCACATAAGGAACCGTCCTTGCTCGCACCACGCAGAGGCTGCACACCCTCCACCTCCGAGGAGCACGCTGCGCACGATGGCATGCCGTGCCCTCCTCAAAGGTGCCTGCTGCTCCAGGTCCAGTCTTGGGACTCCTGACAGCACAGGATGCCTGCTGGTAAGGAGACGAGCCCCAGACACTCCCTGCCACTTCTTCACACAGGAAAGGGTGAGCACGGAGGAGCCTCACCCACCACTCCCAGGCAGCTCAATCTAGGCGGACACTTTCCTTTGTAGCAAGTCAAGAAACTGTCTCAAAAAACAGTGAGTCTACTCAGCATCATGATGCCAAGAGCTGTCCCAGGGTGCAGTTGCTGGCTCTGCCAAGCCTTGCACAGAGTCTGACAGCCACAGCCAGTTCCGAGAAGAAGAGCTGCCAGAGAAAAGTCATCTTGTCCCAGAAAGGCCTGGGAAATCCTCCAGACAATTTTAATACTGCACTTCAAGAAAGGAACCTGAACCGCATCACAAGAAGCCATTCTGCTTCCCTTTGCCAAGCAGATCGGTGCGGAGTTGCCTGGCCGCCCCGCCACCCTGCTGCCCTGCCCTGTGGACGTGCACTGGTCATCCATCCATCGCAGTCGGCTCACGCTGAAGGGAATGCAGCCCTGCTCACAGAGCTGCTTCGAGAAACCACGTAGCATGGGAAGAAATCGCTGCAGAGGGCAACTCGGCCTACATACGGAGGTTCCCTGCAGCCGCCGAGCCTCACTGTGCTCCCGTCACTGTCGAAAGCGCTGACGGGACATGAAGCGCGGCAGTCAGAAGGGACTGCCTTGGCTGAGTTCCAGGTGTTTCGGCTGGTTGGTCCTGTTGCTTGGGGGCCAGGAGCCCCCAAGGGAGCACTGAGGGGACAAGCCATCTACCCACCTCCCAGAGGTAAGCAGTGCCAGGCAGGGCAGGGACGACATTCGCTAAACCCCTAAACTCTCGGCATAGTTCAACCTACTGAAAAGTCCAAACCAAAGGGTGCATTTGTTTGAAAGAGGGAATATCCTCTTTTAATGACTGAGTTCTGCCCCTGAGAGAGGTCATTGAATGAGTCGGTCTCCAAGTGAGGAATTGTACACAGCTGCACATTATAATACAGTACTCGGGGCTGCCTGTTAGCTCAGGTGTCTAAGGGCCTGCTGAAACAAAGCAGTCAGGCTCAGGATGCTGTGGTTCGATCGCCTCATCCTCAAGCCAAACGAGACCCGCCCTGAAGGCATCCTGAGTGGGGCTCCCCAAAAAATCCTTCTGCCATTAAAAAAAATAAATACAGTACTCAGAAGAAGAAATGGTAAAGTCACTTGATGACTGTGCTTTTATTTGCATAACTCCTCCACGCAGCACTACAATGCACACCAAGACGTAACACTGCAGCACCGCACCGTGCGGGCACCAGCCAGCCTACACGTGAGCCCATGTCATGGAAAGACCTGCAGTAAGTCTCGGAGCAGCGCCTTCACCGTTGATCTGATTAGTCATTACACACTAGGCCATTAAGCATAAATGTCTACACCTATCAATACTAAATAAGTAATTAAGCAATGCTTTTTCTTACTGAGGGAGGTAAAGATTTATTTGAAGTTTTAAAACTTATTTAAAAGGCTATACAGGCCCTGGTTCAGACGCATAGTGATTCTCGCGTATCAGCCTCCCCATTGCTGGCATTACAAGCGTGCACAACCACATCCGGTTTCAGGGCCAGCATAGCAGGCCCCAGGTTCTGGGGCCACCACGGCATGCAGCACCAGGGATCAGACTCAGGTCCTTGCACTTGCCAGGCAGGCACTTAGACCATTGAGCTATCTCTCCTGTCCAATTTAAAGTGTTTTATCTTTAGAATATGTCCTATTAATAGCCAGGCTTGTGGGTTAGCTCAGTTGTTGAAAGCACTTGCTTGGCAAACTCAGTTAGGCACAGGGGACCGTGGTTCGATCCCCTGCTCCACATGTCACACCAGACCCGCCATTAAGGCAGCCTGAGCCAGCCCCCGCCCCCCAAAAAAAACAAATCCTTCTCAAAATTATGGGCCGGGGAGATGGCTCAGTAGAATAAGTGCTTGCCTGGCAAGTGCAAAGGTCTCAGTTCAATTCCCAGTTGCACACACACACACACACACACACACACACGTTGCACTCAAAATTACATTACTCAAAAAAAAAAATACATTGCTTAAGAGTCATTGCTATATTACATTACCTTCAAGTTGCGCTTGCCAGGCAGGTGCTTGCGCTTGCCAGGCAGGTGCTTGTACTTGCCAGGCAGGTGCTTGCGCTTGCCAGCCAGGTGCTTGTGCCACGGGGCTATATGCCCAGGCACTCTTTCTCAGTAAGTAACTATTTTTATTGGTTTCTATTTTTATCCTTCCAGGACTTTCTTTTGCCAGGGATCTTTTTTGAGACACAGTCTCCAGCCTGTAGTTCAAGCCGGCCTTGAACTCACTTTTGTAACCCCCACTGGCCTTGAAGTCACAGTGACCCTCGTACCCCGGCCTGCCTGCTGAGGGCTGGGATTGCAGGTGTGTGAAACCATGCCCTGCTTTGTCTTTTTAAGAGAAAGTCTAGCGCGTTGCTCAGGCTGGCCTTGAGCTCCCGCCTCACCCTCCTGACCACGCGGCAACAGCTCCATGCCACTGCAACTGGCTGCTCCACTGTGTCCCTTTGCAAAAGTGACCAATTCTTATATTTCAACTCATTTCTTCCACAATGCTACACAATTTATTTTTACACTTGTGTTATTTTCCATCTT
This sequence comes from Octodon degus, assembly GCF_000260255.1. NCBI lineage: Eukaryota > Metazoa > Chordata > Mammalia > Rodentia > Octodontidae > Octodon > Octodon degus. Next base: position 754,224 of record NW_004524601.1, on the reverse strand, counting down.
TTTCAGTTTTGTTTGTTAGAGACAAGTTCTTGTGCTTCAGACCAGGCTAGCCTTATATTTGCTATGTAGCTAAGGCTGGCTTTGAACTCTCAGTCCTTCTGCCTCAGCCTCCCCCGCTCCACCACGCTCGGGGGTTTGGGGTTTTTTGACAGTGTATGGCACCGTGCTGTGTAGAGGTGGCATAAATCCCTCCAACCCTGGTGCTAGCTACGTGCATAGTCTCCATTCCTCCGCATGCTCACCCAGGAACCTGACCCCTCCCCACAGTGCTAAGGGTTGAACCCAGGACCCGCTCAGTGAGCTACAGCCCTGTCTTAGCGTTTGCTAGAGAAAAGGACACACAGAAATTTAGAAATCTAGGGGCCGGGGAGATGGCTCAGTGGAATAAGTGCTTCCCTGGCAAGCGCAAGGATCTGAGTTCAATCCCCGGTTCCGCCAAAAAAAGAAAAAAAAAAAGAAATTTAGAAATCTAACCACATTCAACATCGTAACAGGATAGACCTATGACTTTTTTTCTTGTCTCTTGTTTTTATTACTTTTTTTAAACATTTACTTGAGAGAGAGAGAGAGAGAGAGAGAGAGAGAGTATAGTAGTAATCGATGTGACATTAGAAGCAGCGCACATTTATAAGGCCACAATGACAGGCATTCCCAGCACGGCCCTTGTACTACACATTGCTGTCCTCAGTGCAGCTGCTTAGTTCACAGGTATCAGCATACATAGTTAGTCTGGGTGAGAATCCTACCAACTAACTGCTAGTTTCAAAAACCTGATGGAGATTCTCAGGATCATTGCCTTAACCATCTTGTGTATGTAAATGTATGGTTTTGCCCCTACCATGTTTCCTAGCTTTTCTCCTTGCTTTCTCTTCATTGTGGATAACTCACTACTATTATGGACTACTGGACTATATTGGATTATTTTGCTGAATTCACACACCTAAAATATTTGAATGGCAAAGGAATACTGATCTCTGACAAAACTAAACAAAAAAAAAAGGAATATAAATGAAGGACCATTTTTTTTAATTTTTATTTATGTGTGTGTGTGTGTGTGTGTGTGTGTGTGTGTGTGCCTGTGTGGCCAGCTCAGCCCACCAGGGGGCGGGGACGACCCGCATACGGTGCTGGGGGATTGAACCGCGGTCCCTATGTTTCGCTTAGCTTAGCTTGTTCTAAATAGGTGCTCTAGACCACCAAGCCATCTCACCAGCCCATGAAGGACCATTTTGTAGTGAAAAAAATCTATATCTATATATATACAAAATAGGATAAATATACAGCTACTTTCTCTTAGCTCAATGAGAAGAAAGATTTGTACTAATAGTGTTTAGACAAGATATCATGTACTATGAATAACTACTAAGAAGACAACATGCAATATATTAATTATTGTAATTGTCCTGCTCGGCATGCCTGGGAGTAGGGCTGGCTCAGCATGCAGTACTGGGAATCAAACCTGGGTTCTTGCACTTGCCTAGGAAGGCACTTAGTCCATCCCTGCAGCCTGTGGAATAGCTATTAAAGTCATTAAAATTATTTGAAAACTCACTATATCTCAAAAGTTTTTCATTATAAAAACATAGAACCAATGAAAATATTTCTAGGGGCTGGGGGTATGGCTCAATAGAATAAGTGCTTCCCTGGCAAGCGCAAGGGCCTGAGTTCAATCCCCGGTTCCGCAAAAAAAAGATAACAAAAAGATGTGTATTATCTCAGGTACATGAGCAATCTCAGGGATAAGTCAGCAGCAGCTCCAGGTCTGCATAGCAGGAATATTTTTTGTTTTGTTTTTATCACTATGGACAGCAAACATTTGGAGTACATAGCCTATCAAGTGAACTACCTCATTTCTGCCAATTATAGTTGAATCCTCGGCCATAGTACCCTTTGAAACCCCCTCCACCTTAAAAATGTTTGATAGGAGACTAGGTTTTAAAGGGGTTGCCCCACGTCTTGAACTTCGACTGGAAGATTGTGAATTAGTCTAAGTAGAAAAGGTGGTGCAGAGAAGTTAGGAGAGGCTGGGCCAGGTAAAAGGCTCAGAAAAGAAGCCGAGGTTAGGTGATGTGATGATTGTTGTCTAATGCTAGGGGTGTGGGGCTTGCTTTACATGTCTGATGCATCCTAGGCTAGATAGATAAGCCTAGCTTGACAATGCACAACAGGGTGTGTGTGGGGGTGGGTGTGTGTGTGTGTGTATTAAAAAAAAAAAAAGTGAGTTGGTAAGGCTGGCTTTTAAGACCGATACCCTTGTGCCCATTCTGTGCTGGGCAGGAATGGCTATCTGAAGAAGCAAAGACTAAAATTATGAACCATCCAACATTCTTGTCTTCCAGAGAGACCCCTAAGAGGGCCTCTGTGGTCCAGGAGCCATGTGCTGCCCTGCTGCAGTGACAAATAGTGGCCTGAGAGCTAAGACAGAAAAGGGGGTCTCGCTTACATGCTGTGCGATCCCTGCAGACCTGCCTCGCGTGCCGCGACGGGACAAATGTGACAGAACGCGTGCGTAGTGTGCGTCTGACCTGGTTTCTTGGCTCCCCCAAACGCTGCCCCCTCTTAATTACTGTATTTGTCTGGGCTTTGCAGGACTTTTGCTGAGTCTCTGAGTTGGTGATTGCTAGGTGGCCTCGTTTGTGTAAATATG
>NW_004524601.1:747118-751477 GCF_000260255.1 Octodon degus | reverse complement strand
GTCAAGAGCCAGTTTCCACCAAGGAACCTTTGGGTTTGGCGCCTTCTCCTCTCAGGCATTCTTGGTTTCTTTTGGCCCATACAACCAGAGATGTCTCCAGAAAGGAATCCAGCAGTTTCTCTGGTCAACATTCCATCAGCCATAGGCTTTGATGGGGATTCACCAGAGAACGGCTGGGGAAACCTGTCCTCTGCTTCAAAGAGTGGCAGCTGCTCTAAGAGCATTTACTAGCTGGCAGAGTAACCGCTGTTTGTCCAAGTTCTATATGGGATAGTTAAAAGCCTGAACAGGATTACCTAGTACTGGGCTGGTGGGATGGCTCAGTGGTCTAAAGCACCTACTTAGAACAAGCTTGGCAAACACAGGGGCAGCGGTTCGATCCCCCAGCACCACATGCCAGCCAAACCCGACCCCTGGTGGGCTGAGCTGGCCACACACACACACACACACACACACACACAAATAGATAGATAAATTTAAAAAAAAAGATTACCTAGTACTTTACGTTAAAGGCTTTAAAGTCCACAACTTATCTCTTATGCACCTAAATGATAACTAGAGCTAGGAGGAAAGACTGAATCCTCCCTTACACTAAATGTGTTTTGGTCCCATAAGTGTGCTGCTTTTGGAGACAGCTCCTTCTAGTGTCACCCAGAAGTCGTTCTCTCCACTGTCTCAGGTTTAGCCTCCCGAAGGAGACCTGCCAGAACACTAAGCCAGGACATGGCTTTTATATGTGTCCTCCTGGATGGGCATAGTCCTCTTTGTCTCATCTGGCCCAGAGACAGGGTATGTGTCCTTTTTCTAAAATTACTTTTTGTCTTTGGCGTTAACAAATGCTCATTGTCTAAGGGCTTCACTTAGTTGGAACAGTCAGAGTTTTCCTAATTTTACATGCCTCTAAAAGGGAAAGTATAAAGAGGTGGGAAAATTAAGAATAAAGTCAAAGCAAGGAAACTGAAACAGAGCAGGCTTGACATGTCCTCCAGCATGTAGAGGGGGAGCAGAGCCAGTCTATCCCAGTGAAACCTGTCCTCCAAGTCTTTAAGAATGGTTGCCGGGGCTGGAGAGATGGCTCAGTGGTCTAAAGCACCTACTTAGAACAAGCTTAGCAAAAGCATCAGGGACCGCGGTTCAATCCCCCAGCACCACATGCCAGCCAGCCCCGCCCCCTGGTGGGCTGAGCTGGTCTCTCTCTCTCTCTCTCTCTCTCTCTCTCTCTCTCTCTCTCTCTCTCTCTCTCTCTCTCTCTCTCTCTCTCTCTCTCTCTCTCTCTCTCTCTCTCAAATAAATAAATAAATAAAATTAAAAAAAAAAGAATGGTTGCCAACCTAATGTCACTTAACTGGCAAAATGAGTCCCGTGTTTTACATACAGGCATGTATATTTCATAAGTCTGAGCTGGCTAAAAGTCCCGTTTTACAGAGATTTATATAAAATCCACTAGGAGGCTTATTAACAATACTTTCTCTAGCGCTATTTTTTAAAGTCAAGCAAGGAATACCAGTACACTTAGCAACAGTTCAAATGCAACATATACAAGTACAAAGTAGTCATAAAATGTCCCATTAAAGAAATATCAACTTGTAACATTTTCGTATTTTAACTAAGATTGACCAACAGCATTTTGACCAACATTTTAACAAAACTACATAAAGACAAACACAGCGGGGGGGCCAGGGAGATGGCTCAGTGGAATAAGTGCTTCCCTGGCAAGAGCAAGTGCCTGAGTTCAATCCCCAATTCCCAAATAAATAAATAAATAAATAAAACCTTTTAAAAAAAGCATAAGCAATTGTAAACAATTTTAACAGTACTATGAAACAAAACTGTGTGAGGCAAAACATGAACAATTATGAGCAACGGGCAAAGACATTAACATTTGAAGCATAAAAATTTGTTACCTAAGCAAGTCCCAATCCAAAATTTAAGAAAGAAAAGCGAACTCATACCTCTGTCCAATGAAATCAGTGGGAACCTCCAAAATGATACAGGGATGGGCCGGGGAGATGGCTCAGTGGAATAAGCGCTCCCCTGGCAAGCGCAAGGGCCTGAGTTCAATTCCTGGTTCCGCAAGAAAAAAAAAAAAAAATGATACGGGGAGAAAAACTGGTCTCGGGTGGGTGACCTCCAAACCATACAGGGAACCTCCAAATGACATAGGGAAAAAACGATCTCCCAACCTGACCCGCACGAGTTTGTGTTCTCTAAAACCAAAGAATGAATTTTAGGAACAAATGGAGGTTATGAGCAGAATATATTTATTGAGAGAAAGAAAGCTCCTGTCCGAGAGGGACAGGAGGGGGGCCTGAGCGGGTAGTTCCCCCACAATTTTTTAAGGAGAAAATAGGAGCCGGGGAGATGGCTCAGTGGAATAAGCGCTTCCCTGCCAAGCACAGGGGCCTCAGTTCAATCCCCAGTTCCGCAAAAAAAAAAAAGAGAATAATCAAATCAAAATTCTGAAAACACCAACCAAACTGATAAACTTTTACTAGACTGAAGGAGAAAGAATTTGTCTAAATCTTAAGAGGAAATTTGGGACTTGGACTTTTAGGCAATGGGGAAACTGCTAGGACTTGGGTAGCTCTTAGAGATAGACTAAACATATTTGCATAAAGGGGTGTGGATGAGTCTTTGGGAGATAGGGCAGAATGTCATGACTTGTGTCTAGATGTCCCAATGCTTCATGCACTCATAGATGGGGCTTTGAGGAGCTGCTTGGATCATGGGCTCACAGCTGGGTGTGGGGTAGGGTGGTGAAGTCTGGGGGGCAGAAGTGACCCTGGACTTTGATCCCTCTCCTTCATCCCTCTCTGCTCGCTGCCTGCCTGCCATGAGCTTTCTCCTCTGCCAAGATCCTGTGTCTGCCTTGGAGCAAGCTATGGACTGAAACTGCTGCACACTGTGACCAGCACAACGCGTGACAGCAAACACCTGTAATTCCAGCACTGTATTTGGGAGGCTGAGGCAGGAGGATCACCTCAAGGTCATGGCCAGCCTGGGCTACAGGGTGAGTCAAGGCCAGCCTGAACTATGAGGGGTTTTTTGTACCAGGAATTGAACTAGGGATCTTGTGCTTGCCAGGCAGGAGCTGTGCCACTGAGCTATCGCCTTGGCTCCACAATGAGATCTTATCTCCAATCAAAAACCTATGAGCCAAAATAAACCTTTCAAAATAAAAAAAATAAACCTTTCATCCTTTAAATTGTGGGTGTTCAGTATTGTGTGAAAATAAAGCAGGTGTGTCTCTGATATGCTTTAATTTGTAAAGAAAATAACTTGCTAATTTTAGCATAGTTTTTCATGCAAAAGTGCTAGCTGTGGGCTGGTGAGATGGCTCAGTGGTCTAAAGCACCTACTTACAAGCTTCGCAAAGCACAGGGACAGCGGTTCAATCCCCCAGCACCACATGCCAGCCAGCCCCTCCCCCTGGTGGGCTGAGCTAGCCACACACACACACACACACACACACACACACAAATTTTAAAAAATATTTTTTTAAAAAAGTGCTAGCTGAGGGGCTGGAGAGATGGCTCAGTGGTCTAAAGCACCTACTTGGAACAAGCTTGGCAAAGTACAGGAACCGCGGTTCAATCCCCCAGCACATGCCAGCCAGCTGCGCCCCCTGGTGGGCTGAGCTGGCCACACACACACACACAATAAATAAATGTAATAAATAAAAATTAAAAAAAAAATAAAAAAAAGTGCTAGCTGTAATCCCCACAATGGATAACAAAACCACCAAACCACCGATGTGGGGCCAGGCGTCCCTCCGTGGCGGAGTGCGTGCTCAGAATGTGCAGAGTGCTCGCGTGCGCCAGGCCTGGCTTGGAACCCCAGCACCAAAACAAAAGCCAGCCGCCCAGCGAGGGAGAGGGGGGCGGTGACCGCGCTGGGGAGCGCCCTCGGCGCACACTGCCGGCATGGCCCCAGGTGCACAGCGCGGGAGAGGCGGCGGCGAGGGCTGCGGAGAACACCGATGGGCTGTGCCCTGGCACAGGGCTGGCGTCACCCGTCACGTCGGTCTGCGCCCAGTACTGCGATGACAAGCAGCGCTCGGCCGCCGGCCGCCCGCGGCGGGGCTCTCCCGGAGCCTCGGGCGCAGCTCCACCGCCCACGCGGCAGGGCGTCGCGCCAGGCGGGGACTCACCGGGGACGTCCCTGGCTGCGCGCGCGCTCGCGCACGATACAAAAGCCACACAGCACGTTTTAAACTGGGGAGACGTTGCGTCCTTGACATTTCAAGTGAGAAACCAACAGTGATTGAGGCCGGAACCCTCCAGAGCGCGGCGCGGCGCGGCGGCAGGAGCCCCGAAGCCCAGGCGGGGACGCGGCGGGACGAGGCGAGGCAGGGCGGCC
>NW_004524601.1:746135-747018 GCF_000260255.1 Octodon degus | reverse complement strand
CACACACACACAAATAAATAAAATTTAAAAAAAATGCTATTGAGAACTTGCAACAATGACAAGAAAGGTCCGTAAAAACAACTACAAACATTGAGTAAAACTACCAAAAACCACAATTTCAAGATTTGAGAAATAAGTAAAAATAACAAATTGGGAAGTGTTTATTCATAAAGAATGGTTAAATTCAAGGTAATAACAAGGCCTGTAGCATTTTTTTGTCTAGAATGAAATAACAAAGATCATAGTTAAAAAAAAAAAACAAATCAAAGAAATAAAAAATGGAGCCAGGTGTGGTGGTATAATCCCAGCCCTCAGGAAACTGAGGCAGGAAGATCATTTTAAGTTCAAGGCCAGACTGGACTACAAAGTAAATTTAAGGCACTTTGAACAAATAATGAGATGCTGTCTCAAAAAGACAAAAAGAAAAAAGGGCCAGCAGTGGATTGAGCACCTCCTTTGGCAAGCGCAGGGGACCAGGGATCAAGCACAGGGACTAGGGTTTGAGCCCCAGAATCATGCCACACTGGAGCTGCATACTGAGACCCTGTACCAGATACAATTTTTTTTAATGCGCAGAATATATTTATTGAGAGAAAGACATCTCCTGTCCAAGAGAGGGACAGGAGGGGGGCCCGAGCGGGTAGTTCCCCGAGAAGGTGTCTCTTCCAGGGACTTTTATAGTATAAAACTGGGAACATCTTTTTTTGTTTGTTTGTTTGTTTTTCAGAACCAGGGATTGAACTCAGGGCCTTGCACTTGCCAGGCAAATGCTTATTCTACTGAGCTATCTCTCCTATAGTGTAAAGCCATGTGGGGCTAAGGTAGAGAGAATGGGAACTCGCTTAGGTGGGCAGGAGGTGGGACAAAACTATGGCCAACTAAT
>NW_004524601.1:745421-746035 GCF_000260255.1 Octodon degus | reverse complement strand
CGACTGGGCCCGGGCAGCCTGGGTGCCAACGGGAGCGGTCTACGTCCCTGCTTCGTCCCTGGGACTCCTCGCCGCACACCGCTAGGCACCGACAGCGCCGACTCCATCGCGGCGACGGGGGCGGGGCGGAGGGTTGAGGAGAGAAACCTCGCGGCCAGAGAGCCGAGCCGTCGGAGCAGCGGTGGAGAGAAATCTCGCGAGAGCTTTGAGGCTGGCGCAGGACTAGTGCGGGGGCGGGGGGAATGTCGCGAGAGCAGAGCTGCCCGGGCCGGGCTGGGCGATGGAGAAGAAACCTCGCGAGAGCTGCGTGACCGGGGCGGAGGTGGCCCCTCTTCCCGCTTCCTTCCTCCTTTGCGCTAGTTCCGGTCGTAGGGGAGACGCCGCCGTGGTTGCCACCATCCCGGGGCTTTCTGGCTCTTTTCTCTTCGCCTTAAATTCGGTGAGGTTCGGCTCCCGCAGGTCCCGTTGCGGTCAGCCCCGGTGGCCGGGCAGGGAGCGGGAACAGGCGGCACGCAGTCCCGGCGGCAGCCGCGGGACACGGGCCCTGCCCGGCGGGTCACGAAGCTCCGGCGGCCGCGGGCACATTGCCGCGGGAGGCTCCCGGCGCGGAGCGG
>NW_004524601.1:744873-745321 GCF_000260255.1 Octodon degus | reverse complement strand
CTTTAGGTAGGTCTGGTTCACAGCAGGAGCATCCGCCCCTCCCACAATTGTAAGGCATGTTGTCTCACGTGCTGTCTCCTTCGAAGGCCTGGCCCTGTCTTACTGCCTATAATATTTTTATCTAATTCAGCTGCCTGCAGTATTCACCCCCTGAAGAAGTAACCTGAACTGCCGTGAACAGAAATATGGGCGAAGACCACTCTGGTTTCTTCATGCTGAAATGGGTCGTAGTTGTTGAGCGGTAGTCAGATATATTCTTCAGAGGTTCTATCTAAAGGCCTGATAGATGACAGGCATTTTTCTCTTGGGTAGATTTACAGCTTTGAGTCTGGAGGAGACAAAGCCAAAGAAACAAGTCAAATAACCACAACCGGATAATTATGAAAAAGATGAGTTAGAACTTTTTGTAGGTCTATTAGCAGATATCTCTTTTTTTTTTTTTTTTTTT
>NW_004524601.1:742186-744618 GCF_000260255.1 Octodon degus | reverse complement strand
TGGCTAGGACTTCTATTTATCAGTTGGCCTTAGGTAAATGTAGGCTACCCTCTAGCTCAGCTCACAATGGTCACCTACTTCCCACGATTCTCAGTCAATCCTCCTCAAGCCACTCCCCCACTGAATAAAAACCGGGTGAGGCCCTGGGTCGCTCTCTTGGTTCTGGAAAGCCATCTTCGTGGCTGGACTTAGAGCCCCTCAACTCCTCGATTATTTTTTTTATTTTTTTATTTTTTATTTTTATTTATTTATTATTTTTTTTTTTTGTGGAACCGGGAATTGAACTCAGGCCCTTGAGCTTGCCAGGCAAGTGCTTATTCTACTGAGCTATCTTCCCGGCCCCAACTCCTCAATTATTGAAAATATAATTTAGCCTCTTTATTTTTGCTGTGGGTTGTATTGAAAGTGGTAGATTGGAATCAACTTGATGGGATTCCAATAACGTAACTTTAGGATTACAAATACTGGCTTTTAGGGCTAGGGAGATGACTCAGTGGAATAAGTGCTTCCCTGGCAAGCGCAAGGACCTGAGTTCAATCCCTAGTTGCACAAGAAAAAAACAAACAAACAAACAAAAAAAACCCCATATATATATATATAGGCTTTTTGGATAGAGATGAAGATCTGGAAGTGTCTCCTACAACTATCGACAAATCTGTATGAGCTTTTATCGAAGGTCTAACAAGCTTGTTTTGTTTTTGTTTTGTTTTTTTGCAGAACCGGGGATTGAACTCAGACCCTGGCACTTGCCAGGGAAGCATTTATTCTACTGAGCCATCTCCCCAGCTCCCTAAATTTCAATGTGACTCCACATGTATGCCATTATTTTTCTGGTTTCTTTTTAGGATTTTTTCTTTTTCCAGAACCAGGGATTGAACTCAGGCCCACCTGGGAAGCACTTATTCCACTGAGCCATCTCCCCGGCCCCTCAAGTTTTTTTAATATTGGCAGTTAACACGGATTTCTTTAGGCTGAGAGGTAAAGACTCATGATCTTATGAATCTGAGACTTTTTTACTTTATCATGAACACTTTTTTTTTTTTTTCTAGCAGCTTTGGACATTTCTGCTTGAAATGTCTCTTTTCTCTGTATGCATCCAGGAAAGCATAACTTTTTCTCTGCTTTCCTACTGGCCTTCTTTCCCATAGGATACTAATATTACTATTTTATTTTCCATCTGTAAGTTTATTTTGTATCCTTTTTACTATGAAACACCTCAACTCAGACAAATTTATTCCTGTAAACCCTTTTAACTTCCATAGCTTGTGTCAGACATCTGGGGCTCACTGAGCCAAGATATAACTTTTTGGTTTTAGATTTTATCTGTATGATTACATATGTTTTGGTATCTTCTAGGAAAGAACAAATTATTTGAGAGATTAGAATATATATAATCTGCCGGGGAGATGGCTCAATGGAATAAGTGCTTCCCTGGCAAGCACAAGGACCTGAGTTCAATCCCCAGTTCTGCAAAAAAAAAAAAAAAGAAAGAAAGAAAAGTGGGGGGAGAATATATATAATCAAAGTATGAACATTTGAGCTAGCAGGTACATTTATAAACTTTTTTGAGACCTAGCAATAATAACTCACTAGCTCTTAGACCCATTTATTCATGGAGTTTGACAGTTTGTGATAAGTCCACCTAGCTTTAGTTAAGAGAGGTCACACATGTATTTACTATCAACATGAAATACCAGCATTACATCAGAAATCAACCAGACTAACATACTCTTACCATGAAATACACAGCATTTAGTCAGATTAAACCAATGAAATACCTTTTAAATCTTGTGTGTGTGTGTGTGTGTGTGTGTGTGTGTGTGTGTGGCCAGCTCAGCCCACCAGGGGGCGGGGCTGGCTGGCACGTGGTGCTGGGGGATTAGAACCTCGGTCCCTGTGCTTTTGCTAAACTTGTTCTAAGTAGGTGCTTTAGACCACTGAACCATCTCATCAGCCCTACCTTTTAAATCTTGTACATGAACAATATATTACATTTATAAAAACTAGTCTTAGTATAATTATGATTAGTTTGCAACCTGGATATATATTGTAATATCTCAGTTATAGCTAAAGCAATATACCCTTTAAAGTCTGTTTCTATTGAGGTACAATGACTGGAAGGAGGGGGGCCAGGGAGATGGCTCAGTGGAATAAGCGCTTCCCTGGCAAGCGCAAGGGCCTGAGCTCAATCCCTGGTTCCGCCAAAAAAAAAAAAAATACTGGAAGGAAAGTCAGGGTTGGAGAAGGACAAAGAGACCTGTGCCAATGTCCAGCAATAGGCTGGGTTTTCCTCTAGTCATGATTACTCAGGGCTCCTCTGTGGAGATGGCAGGTAGAGATAACAGTCTGGCCAGAGGGAGGAGGCAGGCCCAGCGCCCTTCAGTCCTGCTGGACCACCTGGGAAGCCGAGTCTGAGCTCTGGGGCCTCCGCC
>NW_004524601.1:724529-733828 GCF_000260255.1 Octodon degus | reverse complement strand
CGGCCGGGCAACTGACCGGCGGCCTGCGATCGGGGACCTGGACGGCAGGTGGCGGCGCGGGCGCGCTAAGGCCTCGCTTCTCTCCTCCTAGGGTGTCTTTTATGAATAATCAAAAGCAGCAAAAACCAACGCTATCGGGCCAGCGTTTTAAAACCAGAAAAAGAGGTAAATACGTCTTAGTATCTTCTCCAAAGTTCCAGGTAGCCCCTGTTCCCGGGCCGCCCCAAGGATGAGCGTGGTGCTTATGGAGAGCCCAAGGAAAAGTGACAGGGAAGGAATCTGGATTTCCGGCTAGCCGCGTGACACATCCGCCCTTAATACTTGTGTTGCTTTCTCAAACTTTGTGAGTTTCTAGTGTCCAGTACCTCCAGGCAGGTCTTTGAGTGTTCTTGGTGTGATGTTCCTTTTGTAAGGCTGTTTCACTCTCCTGCAGTTTTCATCTAGGCAAATCTGTTTGAGTCAAGAGATTGTTTAGGGGCGGGGGAGATGGTTCGGTGGAATAAGGGCTTCCCTGGCAAGCGCAAGGGCCTGAGTTCAATCCCCGGTTCTGCCAAAAAAAAAAAAAAAGAGAGAGAGAGATTGTTTAGAAAAACCTAAAAACTTCTAATGTCATTAATTTCGCCCAACTTTTGCCAGCATGTATGCGAGACAAGCTGATGGTGTGGCAGGACAGTGTAGCTCTTAGCTATCTGGCATGAGGCCCTCAGTGCCTGTGGAGGTTATGATGGAAGAGGATTCACATTGCAGTGTCTTTTGAAATATTTGTCACAGATGTGGTGAGAAAATAATTGCCTTAGGGCTGTGGATGAGCTCAATAGCCAAGTGCTTGCCTGGCATGTCTAAGGACCTTGATTAAATCCCAGCACCACAAAAAGAAAAATTAGTGTGACGTGCTTCAGTGAATTTTTTCTACTTGTTATTAGCATATATTTGTAATACACTAGTGAATATTAAATGTTAGCAAGGTTTTATATTAATAGTACCAAGTAAAAATGTGCTCGTGGCTGTATTTGGTGTTAAGCTTAGTGTTTTCCCCAGACATTTTTATTCCCGCCCCCCAAGGAACCAGGGCTTGAACTCAGGTCCTGAGCTATCTTCCCGGCCCCACCCAAGGCATTTTTAAATGTTGCTGTTTGAGTCTAATTTTATTGTACCAGGAATTGAACTCAGGACTTTGTGTTTGCCAGGCTGGTGCTTTGCCTCTGAGCTTTCTCCCCTGGACCAAAATGTTGCTGTTTGAAAGCACATATTAACCTCACATGAGGACATTTGGGGAAGTGAGAACTGGGTCAGCTGCTGCCTAAGTTGTTTCCCTCAGTGACAGACACTTTGAGAAGCATATTACAGAATCTGTTACCATCTCTCCAGAAGAGAAGGTGTAAGCTAGAGCCTCGCAGCAGCAGTGAAGTCAGTGTCAGTGCACGTGGATCACCGGTGTCACCGTTCTGTAGTGGTGGCGGGTGCCCTTCCTGCAGTGTCAAGAGTTGCCATTCCCTCACTGCAGAGAGAAAGATCACGCAGCCTCCTGCTGGTGATGAGGAAGGGCCTGGTGAGTGTGAATAGCTCCAGAGCCAGGACCCTTCACACTAAGTCCAGGGGAGTCTTGCGCAAAAGAAGAACTTGTCACCTCTTGCTATATGAGAATTGGAATGTCATTTGACCTGGCGAAGGTCTGGAGAGAGGCACACAAGGGCCCAGCCTGTGCCCTGAGCAGTCTCTGTCACATAATGTGTCAGCAGCTCAGCAGAGGCGCTGCGTGCTTTGTGCTATGCAAGAGTTCCTGTTTGCAGTGCTCTGTGAGTACAGGCGAGGTTCTTGGTTGCATCTCACAGTGGAGGGGTTCAGGCCCGAGGAATGAGTCTGGTGCTGAAAGTGAGAACGTTTAGCAGTGGTCACACTGCAGTCAGGCTGCGCCAGTGACTGGTATTCTGTCTTGATTATGTACTCTTTGTGACTGGGTTTTCTTCTAAATGACCCTAACAAAGAAATCCCCTGTTAAGGTTAACAGGATTGAAGTAGCTGCCTAGTACTGTTTCTAGTGTATACACATTGAGTAGTCAGTAACAGACTTTCCAGTGATCCTTTCAGTAAACACAGAGTCCCCCATTGCACAGGTGTGCTACACAAGGCTCACTTCTTTGCACTTATGAATGAATCTGACTTGCATTCAGGAGCGGACCTCCTAAGTTGGGGCTTACTGTGCCAAATGAGCGGTCATATTGAAATTTATGTGCATTTAGAACTACAAGCTCTACTAGAAGAGCAAAATTTCAGAGGAATGAATCCAAACACTAGCATACTTTCAGCTCCATTAAGAGACTTGTTTGGAAAAGTAGAAGAGTCACACATTCCGTGACTAGGTCATCAGGCCTTGTCTGTACACAAGTGCAAAGAAGAAATGATTAGTCTTTTGTGGTTTTTTCCTTAATTGCAAATTTAATCTGTGTAGTTTGTGTTTAGTTTTTTCAAATACTAAAAAAATATAATTGTGAAGAATTTAGATGGCTAGATAGAATATTCACCTCTGACAGGACAAAAAAATAAATAAGTAAAACTAAAATTTTTTTAAAAAAAGATACAAAGGAAAGATCATTTTGTATTTATATATACAAAATAGTTAGGATAAATTTACAGCTACTTTCGTTTAACTCAATGAGAAGAAGTGTACTAACAGTGTTTGGACAGAATATCCTGTCTGCTTCTTGTACTGTGGATAACCCCTAAGAAGATAACAATGTACAGTGTATTGACTATCAAAACTGTCCTATTAATCAGCTGTGAAGCTGTCTCATTCATATTTATTTCTAACTAAATATATATATATATATATTGAAAAAATAATTTAGATGGCAGGGAAGAAAGGGTAGAAGGGAGGGTAAGGGAATGGGGGGAAATCAAGTTATATCATGTACAGGTACAAATTCTCAATGATGAGCATGATCGTTATATGTACCTAAAATATACCAATAAAAATCATGAATAGGGCTGGGGAGATGGCTCAGTAGAATAAGTGCTTCCCTGGCAAGTGCAAGGACCTGAGTTCAATCCCCAGTTCCAGAAGGAAAAAAAAAATCATGAATAAAAATATTTAGTAAACACATTAACAGCTTCATAGGGTGTTAGTTCATGGCATTTTGGTTAGCCTTTGAGACTAAATGTTTTGGGTTTCCCCCCACAGATGAAAAAGAGAGATTTGACCCTACTCAGTTTCAAGACTGTATTATCCAAGGCTTAACTGAAACTGGTACTGATTTAGAAGCAGTAGCTAAGTTTCTGGATGCTTCTGGAGCAAAGCTTGACTACCGCCGATATGCAGAAACCCTGTTTGATATCCTGGTTGCTGGTGGGATGCTGGGTAAGTGGTTGTAAGTATTTAGTACAGGGTCTCAGTACACAGGTCAGACCTGTTGAGAGCTTCCTGCTTTCAGCTTCCCAGGTGCTGGGCTTACAGGCACACGCCACCACGCCATCTTGTCTCTTCTGTTCTTTGCCTCCCCCCGCCCCCCCAGTGAGGTTAAGTTCCCAGTCCTACCCGGTCAAGCGTTGTGTTAGAAGCCTGTCACACGGCCATCACCCTTGCAGATAACTTTTCTTAGCTAACACTTAAGTTCCTACAACATCCTCAGTTGATAATTTTTAAATCCCTCTCACCAAAAACAAGAAATAAGTTTTGAAAGATGTGAGGAATACAAAAACTATTCAGAATGTTCAGAGTATTAACTGATGTTCAGAGCCAAGATGTAAGGAAATCAGATACTGTATACACATGCAGATGGAAGCCTAGAAGGGCTTTACATGATATTGGGGAGGCTGAGACAGGAGGGTTGCAAGTATGAAGAGCCAGCCTGGGCAACTTAGCAAGACCTTGTACCCAAAACTGAAACAGGCTGGGGATATACCCCAGTGCCAGGCCCTAGGTGTAATTCTCAGTACAGCGTGCACACAGACGTGCCCCAAAAAATATGTGTGTGTATACGTATGTATAAATTACATGATTGAGGCCGGGGAGATGGCTCAGTGGAATAAGTGCTTCCCTGGCAAGCGCAAGGGCCTGAGTTCAATCCCCGGTTCTACAAAAAAAAAAAAAAAATTACGTGATATACAGTGGTACGATCAGGCACTTAAAATTGGTAGCTTCTAATTCATGCCTAGTCACAATTGTCTCATCATGCTAATGATTTAGAGTAAGAAATGTGAAATACCTTTATCAGTATTCATAGTAGTACTGTAAGAGTTCACGTTTTTTCTTTTAGATTTTTAGACAAGTATTGCTAGGTAGGCCACGGGGCCTTGACCGCACGTACCCCTGCCTCGCCTTCCAGTTGCTGATGTTACAAGCCTGTGCCGCCAGGCCTGGCCAAGAAAACTTGTAAGAAACACTTACTAGGGAGAACTGCAGACGGCTTGGGGCACCTGGTGCTGTCCGGCTGCGGGTACTCAGTGCAGCTGTGCTTCGTCTGCACCACATAGATCTCACCCTCCTTAATTTGCTAGCATTCGGTCTCCAGTCTGTGGCCTCCGCAGCATGTGCCCTTGGAGGCTCAGGAGTCTCCGACTAGCAGAGTCCGCGCCAAGCGTGTCACCAGCGGCGCTCAGTGCACATGCTGGGGCTGGTGAGCCAGCCGGGTCCTGCTGACAAGTGGGGTCGCCTTTATTCATGTTCGCCTTTTGTTGTGTGGAACATAAGGTTCAAGTGACACTGGGTTTTGCCTGAAGGTCACACACCTTTCTGTACGCCCTTAGCCCCGGGTGGCACCCTGGCCGATGACATGATGCGCACAGACGTCTGCGTGTTTGCAGCTCAGGAGGACCTGGAGACCATGCAGGCGTTCGCTCAAGTGAGTGAGCTGCAACCCGCTGGCAGGCGCTCGTCAGGGTCACAGACGTGCATGAGGGGAATTCACCTTTACGTTCTAGGAGTGTTGTCCTCGGTGCACTGTGACAGATGAGAGACTCGAGTGTGTGAGGGAGAGCCAAGCAGAAAAAATTAAATTAGCTCTTTGTTTCTGGAATTGGTGCATTTAAAAAAAAAAAAAAAAGCCTGAAAAGGCATATCAGTTTCCTGTTATGCTTTCCATAGTTGAGCTGTTCTGCATGCAGCTTTTTTAAGATAAATGAGTTTCCACAGAGATTAGCTTAATCAAGATCTCCCTTAAAGGTGTCATGTGTAGGTATGTTTTTGTTCCTGAAAGAAAGAATTTAAGTGCATCTAACCTGGAAGTTACCACGTCGTGAGGAGACAGGGAGCTCTGTTGCCATAGTCTGTTCACACTCTGCAGCTGGGAAGTGACCTGTGTGAACAGCACTTAGCCCAGTGTCCGCCGTAGAAGCCCACTGAGGGCTGGGCCGGGAGGTGGTTCAGTGGAATGAGCGCTTCCCTGGCAAGCACAAGGCCTTGAGTTCAATCCCCGGTTCTGCAAAAAAATAATAATTAAAAAAAAAGCCCACTGAGGGGCCCTTGGAGCGTTTCTGGGATGGGAATGTTACAGGGTGGAGGTGGCAAGGGTGTAGACTGTTCTGTCCAGCACAAGGCTCACTTTGCGGTTCAAGAAATAACTTTGATGTTCTTCATAGGTTTTTAACAAGCTAATCAGGCGCTACAAATATCTGGAGAAAGGTTTTGAAGATGAGGTGAAAAAGGTACGTGAGGGGCTGGGGATGTGGTCAGCACAGAGCACACGCTTGGTGTGCAGTGCTCAGCACCATGGTGAAAGAAGAAGGACGCTGCCAGAAAGGGCCGTCAGTTTGATATAATTTTACATTGATAGGTAGGTTGTCACTGAAATGTTTTGGGATACATGATCTTAATTGATAAAATTTTTCTAACTTGAGCCTGTTACGGGGGTGCACACCTATATTCTCGGCACTTAGGAGGCTGAAGCAGGAGGGTGGCAGTGAGCTCTGTGTCCAGAGAACTAAGAATGCAGAACTAGAGCTCTTGCCCAGCATGCATGAGCCACGGTTTCATCTCAAGTATCACGGGAAAGAAAGTGGCTGGGCAGAGAGCTCAACGGCACAAGCACCTGCCTGGCAGGTATAAGGTCCTGAGTTCATCCTTGGTACCAAAAAAAAAGCTTATTTGAGGGGCTGAAGAGAGAGCTCAGAGGCATAAGCACTTACCTAGCAAACACAAGGACCCACATTCAGTCCCTGGCCCCACATGCCATACAGTTCCAGCCTTAGATCCCCGGGTGCACCATCTCACCCCTGAATGTGGGCACCTAGCGTGTGGCCCCAGAACTGGGCATGGTGGCACACACCTGTAATCTCAACACGGGGGAGGTTGAGCCAGGAGGATCTCTGCGAGTTCGAGACTGACCTGGGGGCTACAAAAGTGAGCACAAGGCCAGCCCAAGCTGTATAGTGACACCCTGTCTCAAAAAAAAAAAAACCCATGATATTTGCATCTCGTTATATAGTCCTAAGTAGATAAGTGTAGTATCTGGCACTGTTACAGTTACACAAAATCATTTGGTGTCGGTAAAGTCTTTGAGGTATCCCCATTTTAAACGTGAGGAGACGGGGGCATACATTAAGTTGTTTGCCTCAGATGCACCTGCTGGCGTGCACTGAGGCTCATACCCTGAGGACTGCACGAGCCTGAGTGCTCAGACCCACACTGGCAGCCCATACGGTGCAGTCGCTGCTTCTCTCGATTGATCGCGGTTGCTCTGCTAACCTCAGTTACCTGTTCCCAGCTGCTGCTGTTCTTGAAGGGTTTCTCAGAGTCGGAGAGGAACAAGCTGGCCATGCTGACTGGTGTGCTTCTGGCCAACGGGACGCTCAACGCTTCCATCCTCAACAGCCTCTACAATGAGAATCTGGTGAAAGAAGGTGACAGCATGGGGAAGGAGGGAAGGCCCCGGGCCGAGAGCTGTGAGCAGACTGCATACGTCAGCCTCCTCACCGAGGCCCCTCCCAGCTTGGGAGATGCTGTGTGTGTCTTCTGCGCCTCAGCAGGGTGTGGGTGACTGAGGGGACCTCTGCGGAAAGTTACAGAACATTAGAAGACAAAACCTGCTTTTATTTTTTCTTAGACAGCTGAGTATTTAAGGGTCCCTTCAGTTCATACAGCAGCCTGTTGAGTATAGGCACTGTCACCCTCTTGAGTCCACATGAGAAAACACTGGAGGAGGTAGTTGGTGGCCAAGGGCAGTTAGGGCTCAACAGGGGACAGTGAGTGACCATGGTGGGCCACCTGGGGAGAGTGGCTGTCCAGGCACTTTGCTGCTTAGATCACAGTTGTAAATGTCTGTCCTGGGTGCTCCTTATGGGCCACTTTTACAGTGTGGAAATCCGACTTCCATTAGATTGGTGTGGAGGCACAGGGGTGGATCTTGGTCAGTTTCCTTCCTACTGCTTGTACACTGTTCCAAGAAAAGCACCCAGCTACCTTCACTGCACTGGCTAGTAAAATGCCCGCTAGCTGGTAGTGGGGGCCTTTGTTCTAGAGAGCACCTGGTCCCAGATACCTGCTGTACACCCCTGTATTTTGTCTCTTTTCTTTCCCTCCACGTGCCGCGCCCCAGGCAGGATCTTGGGGCTCACTGCAGGCGTCTTGCCTAACTGGGCCGTGCAGGGGTCTCTACTGTCCACTTAGGAAACTTCTCTTGTTGCTCTCAGGGGTTTCCGCAGCGTTTGCGGTGAAACTCTTCAAGTCCTGGATCAATGAGAAGGACATCAACGCGGTGGCTGCGAGCCTTCGGAAAGTCAGCATGGATAACAGACTGATGGTTTGTGGCTGCTCCTGGTCTGACTTTGGGAAATTTATTTCAGATGCAGATGTTTTTCCTGACAGGACTTGACCCCTTAGCAGATGAAATTCTCCTTGTAGGAACTTTTTCCTGCCAATAAGCAGAGTGTGGAACACTTCACGAAGTACTTCACGGAGGCGGGCCTGAAGGAGCTCTCTGAGTATGTGCGGAACCAGCAGACCATCGGTGCCCGGAAGGAGCTGCAGAAGGAGCTCCAGGAGCAGATGTCCCGCGGCGACCCGTTCAAGGACGTAAGGCTCTGGTCCTGGCTGTGTCTGTGTAGGAATTCTCACACCTTCGCACCTGAGAAGTCGGGAGGATGTCACCAAGGGTTTGAGGGCCAGCATCAGCCTTCCTGTGAGCAGGGTGGCCCTGTGCTGAGGCCTGCGGGTGAGGTGATAGCGCTGACTGCTGGGGGGTGCTGTGGCCCTGTTGGTCGCCTCCTGGCCAGTTTGTGTAAAAACCAAGGTTGACCCTCAGGCCCCTGCTAGGTCGAGAGGCTTGGTGGAAGTGCAGGTGAGGGGTGGAAGTTGCCGATAGCATAGGAAGGCATCTGTGCTCTTGGAAGAAACCTGACGTTAGTGTGTAAAACAACACATGTGAAAGTGCTCTTGCGTTGCTCTTCATCGTGTAGATAGTTCTATACGTCAAGGAGGAGATGAAAAAGAACAGCATCCCAGAACCAGTCGTCATTGGGATCGTCTGGTCCAGTGTGATGAGCACGGTGGAGTGGAACAAGAAGGAGGAGCTCGTAGCGGAGCAGGCCATCAAGCACTTGAAGGTGAGCAGGCTGCCTCAGGGCTGCCCCGGCCGGCCGGCCGGCCGGCCTGCCTGCCTGCCTGCCTGCGAGGGGCTGCTGCCACAAGGCTCTGATGGCCCACCCTTGGGTGCTAAAGCATTTCAGCCCTGCCTCAGGCTTTGTTTGATTCACACATTAAAGAAACAAACACTTTTGGCTGTGATCCCAGCACTCAGGAGTTGAGACCAGCCTAGGCTACAAAAGTGGGCACAAGGCCAGCCTGAACTGCAGAGAGACTCTGTCTCGAAAAAAATCCTTGTAAGTGAGGTAAGCGTGGTCACATTGCTCGGTTCCTAGTCTCTCTGGGAAGCTGAGGAATTGTGAGCCCAGCCAGAGCAACTGAGCAACTTAGCCGCTGGGTACAACCCGGTCTCAAGAAGGGGCTAAGGGTAAAGCCAAGTGGGGGCCGCAGTACCAAACACCCTAAGAAAGCATAGGCCTACAAGGTGACGTTTGCTCCTGAGTGAGTCTTAGAAACGAGGAGGGCTCTTGTTTTCTTCAAATGTTAGCGTTAGCGTGCAGCTGGCAGAAGGGCTCCTGGAAGCGTTGCTGGCCCGACGTGAGTGCACAGGCTGGTCCGCGCCCCTTAGCCTCCAGCAGGACGTTGAGCCCTTGAGGGCTGCGCGAGCCCAGCCACGCCTGAGCTGAGGGGGCCAGCGTCCACTTGGATGAGTAATGGTGTCCTCTTCTTCCCCGAAAAGCAACACAGCCCTCTCCTTGCTGCCTTCACCACGCAAGGTCAGTCC
>NW_004524601.1:722620-723564 GCF_000260255.1 Octodon degus | reverse complement strand
CCCCCCCCGCCGGCCGGGCACTCGGGATTGAACTCAGGCCCTTGCACTTGCCAGGCAAGCATTTATTCTGTTGAGCTATGTCCCCCAGCCCCAGGGTACTTCTTGAAACCGACTGTTGGGGAAACCAGCGTTGTGAGCACAGCTGTCTGGTCTGCCGGGCATGCCCTTGTTCTGGCTGCCACAGGCCGGAGCCCCCTCTCAGGGCTGTGTCGTGCCCTCCCCAGCTGAAGTCCTGAGCGAAGAGCCCATCCTGAAGTGGTACAAGGATGCACACATGGCCAAGGGGAAGAGCGTCTTCCTGGAGCAGATGAAGAAGTTCGTGGAGTGGCTCAAGAACGCGGAGGAAGGTCAGTGGTGACTGCACGGCTGCACCCGCGTGCTCCCTGTGCCATCCCCGGTTCTCGTGCGCTTACGGGCTTACGGGCGGCTGAGGGCAGCTGGTGTGATGAGCACGGTGGAGTGGAACAAGAAGGAGGAGCTCGTAGCGGAGCAGGCCATCAAGCACTTGAAGCAACACAGCCCTCTCCTTGCTGCCTTCACCACGCAAGGTCAGTCCGAGCTGACACTGTTGCTGAAGATTCAGGAATACTGCTATGACAACATTCACTTCATGAAAGCCTTCCAGAAAATAGTGGTGCTTTTTTATAAAGGTAATACCAAGTTCCCACGTGACGACAGTCTGGCCTTTGATGTTGGGGGAGCACCCCACTCAGTGTCGCAGTCACTTGTGTCCCACTGTGACTGGTTGAGACACCTGCATGGAGTCCTGCTGCAGAGACTGCTTCCTCTGAGGCCTTTGTTTCAGGGACCTGTACGCTAGCCTGGCCTCCGTCGGAACAGCTGTCTTGTGTGGCTGCATTTTTTTTTTCTGTTTGTTTTGAGACAGAATTTTTGTGTAATTCAGGCTGGCCGTGAGCTCGCTTTGTGGCTGAAGCTCAGAGTCA
>NW_004524601.1:716573-718780 GCF_000260255.1 Octodon degus | reverse complement strand
GAACATGTGATGTAATTGAAAATAAAGGTCCCAGGACCTGGAGAGCATTAGGACTGATCACATTGTGAGTGGAATGAAGTTGTTCACTGAGTAACTTGGATTAAGTTTTCCTGCACCGCAAAAGTGTATTCACTATATTTCTACATCGTGCTCTGCTTTCCTTTGTAATTTGTAGCCCTCAAAAGACTTTTTTTTAAAAATAAAGTCCATCCTTACACTCAAGCTGTATAGATTGTTTTTGGCAACTCCATCTGGATGTCGAGCAGTGTTCTGTGTGCCGTGTTTTGGGCCACGTGAGGGTGAAATGGTTCTGGCCCCAGCACACGGCGGGACGCCTGTCACTGCGGAGTCCTGCGGGCGCAGCACACCGGGCTCGCTTCGGCCGAGCAGGGCGCGTCCTGCAGAGCAGGCTCCTGCTTCGTGTTCTTAGACGCAGCTGCCAGTGCCAGCCTTGCTCAAGCACTGATTCCCAGTGCGGGTGTTAAAATGGTTCTTTGTGATTGTATAAACCCTCGATTGATTTTCCTAACTTGCCATTTGGGGTGTTCTGTCTAGTTACTTTTTCCTTGTTTCTGGGACAGAATACCCAACACTCAAAATCAAGGGAAGGAAATGTGTATTTAGCTACAGTTGTGGGAGTTTCAGTCCATACTCAGCTGGCTCTAATGCAGACTGGCGCCTGGCAGAGGGCAGCAGTTCATGGCAGCAGAAAGAGCAAGCGCGAGAGGGAGGAGCAGCAGAAGCGCCTCTAGTGCTCTGCCCCCACTGTCCGCCCCCGCTGTCTGCCCCCACTGACCCCCCGGGCCGGGTGCAGCGTGCACACCCATCAATCACGAAACCTGGAAGTCCGCCCACAACTGCATGAGGCTGTGGGGGGCAACTGGACACAAACCAGAACATTCTGCTCTTGGTAGGACAGCCCTTTATGCAGAAGGCATTTCAGTCTATTTCTAAGAGTTGCCAAAGTCCTAATAATGCCAGCCTTGCCAAAAAGTCCGAGTCCCAAGTCTGAGATCGAAGGCAAGCTCTTAATTGTGAGCCTCTGTACAAATGAAAGTTAAGGGCCTGGGGAGATGGCTCAGTAGAATAAGCGCTTCCCTGGCAAGCACAAGGATCTGAGTTCAATCCCCGGTTCCACAAAAAATAAGAAAAAAAAAAACACGTTCAACACTCAATGGTATAAGATAAATGTTACCATTCCAAAAGGCATATATAAGGGGACACAAAACATTGGGACCAACACAAGTCCCAAATCCAGAAGGGCACACCCTAAGTCCTGTAGTTCTGTGGAACATCTGAAGCAATCTATAAGGAGCTATGAGGTGCAAAGGCCTTGCATGGCTCCGCCCTGTGGAACTTTTGGTGGTAGCACCCAGGGCCTCTCTCTGGGGCTGGCTTGGCTTCCTCAGTGCAGCTTTCCTCAGGCAGTCCGCATCCCTGGCTTTTCTAAACCTCTGGGTTTTCCACTTTAGGCTTTTCACTCTGCTTCACACACTGCCCTCCCAGAGGCACACTGGCTGGCCTCCTAGGTCTTTTAAAGTCTAGGTGGAGCTGGGTAGATAGCTCAGTGGCGTAAGTGTCTCTCTGGCTAAGGTCCTGAGTTCAATCCCCAGTACAAAAAAAAAGAAAAAAAAGTCTAGTTCAAAACCTTAGCCTCAGAACTCTTGCATGCTGTCTGCACCTAAAACCAACACCATGTGGATGATGCCACGGTCTGCTGCCAGCTGGAGCAAGAGCCAAGTTTTCTCTCTTGGCCATAGGGGTCAGGTACCTGGATTGCTGAGCACTCTAACCCTCATTCCGTGGAACAAATTCTCTATGTTGCCACCATTCTGGAACCCATTCTGGAACCTGGTGTGGCTGCTGCCTCCATTCTGGAACATGGCACTCTGAGGCTTCTTCCTCAAAGTCCCTCACCCTTGCAGTTCTGTGGCTGCAAAGGATGAGGACCTGCTGCCTCCTCTGATCCCCTTAGGGCATCTTTTCTTTTTTTCTTTGGTGGAACTGGGGATTGAACTCAGGCCCTTGCGCTTGCCAGGGAAGCGCTTATTCCGCTGAGCCATCTCCCCAGTCCCAGGACATCTTTTCTAGTCTCTTGTTCCTTCTTCACAACGGAGATCTTCTCAGCTCTTTGTAGTCCACATCTTTATTGGAGCTTCCTTTCTGGCCAAACAACATTTTATTTTTTTTTATTTTTTTATTTTTTT
>NW_004524601.1:714480-716127 GCF_000260255.1 Octodon degus | reverse complement strand
TTATCCTACTGAGCCATCTCCCCAGGCCCCCCCAAACAACATTTTAAATCTTGCTGTTTCTTTGCTCTTGATTCTCAACATAAATCTGACTAAAAGTCCCCAGCAGTAACAATGCCACTGCCTCAACATTTGACTACCTTGAAGATGCTTTTGCCAAGGGCGGCCAAATAGTTAAGTGGATTAAAGTGCCTGCAAGCAGGCACAAGGGCCAGGGATTCAATCCCCAGGACTGCCATGCTGGCCCTACCCCCGGAGCACACTGAAACGGCAACTGAAGCTGGGCATTGTGGTGTATGCCTGTAATCCCAGCTCTTGGGAGGCTGTAAACAGGCGGATCACTATGAGTCTGATCTAGTAGTGAGACCCTGAACACCCTGTAGGACCTTCCCTAAATAAATGAAAGAAAATTCTTCTGCCAGATTAACCAGTCTGACATGCTTAATCTCAAATCTCAGGCAAAGTTTCTGGACACAAAGTGCAGACAAACTTTCTGACAAGCCATAACACATGTTGTCCAGAGTCCAACAACCAAGGCAGTCCTTCCCAGAAGAAACCTTCCCAGCCTGGTCTTTACAAGCAGGATTTCTATCAGCCTTCTGGTCTTCTAAACTCTTGCCAGAATCTCCCAGAATACAGGACAGCCAAGGCTTTCCTTGCTTCTCTTGTAGGCGACATCTCTGAACCTCTCCTATTACTTCCCATAAGCTACTCCTAAAAGTTTCTGATCCAGTGGTCAGGGTTAGTTACAGCAATGACTCCACTTCTTGGTGCCAAATTCTGTCATGCTTGCTTTTCTTTCATTGCTGGGACGAAATACTCAATACCCAAAATGAAAGGAGAAGTTTATTTAGCTCACAGCGCAGGTTTCAGTCCGTAGTCAGCTGACTCCAAGGCAGAGAGGCACATGGTGGAGAGCAGCTGTTCATGGCAACAGAAAACACCGAAGAGCTAAGGAAGGGACAGCAGCTGAGGCAGTGAGCTGCTAGCCTCTTTCCTTACGTTTGTGCGTAGATTATCTGCCCCAGTGCACTCACACCCGTAATCCAAGCATCAGTTCATGAATTAATCACAAACTCTAGAAACCATGACTGCATGTGGCTTTGGAGGGACACCTAGACACAAGCCATAGCAAGGGCAACACTTGTTGGCCTGCTGGCTATGGTGGCACAACAGTAATCCAGCTCTCCGGAGGTGAGGCAGGAGAACACCAGGTTCAGACCCCATCTAGGCAATTTAAGGAGGCTGTCTTGGAAAGGTGGGAGGGTGGTTGGGTGGTGACTAAGGTCGGGTGCAGTGCTTGTCCAGCACTAGTATGCCCAGAGCCCTAGGTTTGGTCCCCAGGAACACACAAAAAACCCCTGACATTACTTAGAAAACAAGACAGCAGGCCACAGTGACAGCTGTTCCAGAGCTCGAGAGGGTAGCACAGGTTCAGAGCTAAGCTGGGCTGCTGGGAGCTGCAGGGAGCTGGGAAATGATCAGATGTGTGTAGGTGGGACTGGGCCTCAGTGCCTGAGGCAAACAAGCTGCCTCACTCCTGAGATAGGCCTCCTGTTTGGTTAAGAGCAGCTGTGAGGGGCTGGAGAGATGGCTCAGTGGTCTAAAGCACCTACTTAGAACAAGCTTAGCAAAAGCATCAGGGACCGC
>NW_004524601.1:708962-714265 GCF_000260255.1 Octodon degus | reverse complement strand
AAAAAAAAAGAGCAGCTGTGAGTCACCAGGCAACCTTGGGTCATGTGTTACAAGCTTTGCACAAGTATAAATAAATGTAAACGTTGTGAAGAACATTAGTCTTGCAGGCAGACCAGCGACCACCTAGCCCAGCTTTTGTCTTCTCGTCTGTCTTTCTCATTCCTGCCACCGTTTCTCCCCAGGTAGAAGCAATCGAAATGAGACCAATGGATCCCTACATTTGGTACCAGATCAGGATGCCCAATACAAAATAAGTGTGGGAGGAGGACTCACTTCCAAACAGCACACATAAGGGAGGGAAGTGGATTGGTTAGAGCCAGCAATAGTCCACACAGGTGTGCAGTGGCACTGGCGCACTAGGTGTAAAATTTAGGGGTGGAGGCTCACTAAGGCCAGAGAGATAAAGGACCACGAAGAGAGAGAGAGGCTTAAGAGAAGCCTAACAGGGATTCAATTGCATTAACAATGGAAAAAAAGGGCCAGGGAGATGGCTCAGTGGAATAAGCGCTTGCCTGGCAAGCGCAAAGGCCTGAGTTCAATCCCCGGTTCTGCAAAAAAAAAGTTTCAAGGACTATAGCTGTTTATAGATGTGTGTAGATATATATAAGCATGTTTGGGGCCGGGGAGATGGCTCAGTAGGATAAGCGCTTGACCGGCAAACGCAAGGATCTGAGTTCAGTCCCCGGTTCCGTCAAAAAAAAATAAAAAATAAAAACAAAAAAAATAAACATGTTTGCTGTTTTCTTGGTTTTTGTATTTGTGCTACTTTTTAAGACTACTATAAAGGACTTGGCATGGTATACTGTTTTGAAATCAAGTCCCACTCCTCGCCGTCTGGCCCTGCCGACCCTCGCTGCGCTGCCCCTGGCCCTCGCGTTGGCCCGGCCCTTGGGTGTACCATGTCTGGCTCTTCCAGCGTCACCGCCATGAAGAAAGTGGTTCAGCAGCTCCGACTGGAGGCCGGGCTCAACCGTGTGAAGGTTTCCCAGGCAGCTGCAGACTTAAAACAGTTCTGCCTGCAGAATGCTCAGCATGATCCTCTGCTGACTGGAGTATCCTCAAGTACAAATCCCTTCAGACCGCAGAAAGTCTGTTCCTTTTTGTAGTCAAATGAATTCTTAAGAGTTTCCCAGACCACTTTTAACCAACCAGTGACTATTCAGAAAAAGAAAATTGAAGCCTGTACAACTTCCCCTTTCTTAACATGTGCCATAACATACAAACTTCTACTTTGTCAGTCCTTAACATCTACCTCTCTGGGGGGCTGGTGAGATGGCTCAGTGGTCTAAAGCACCTACTTGGAACAAGCTTGGCAAAGCACAGGGACCGCGGTTCAATCCCCCAGCACCACATGCCAGCCAGCCCTGCCCCCTGGTGGGCTGAGCTGGCCACACACACACACACATATAAATAAATAAATAAATAAATAAAATTAAAATTTAAAAAACAAAACAAAAAACATCTACCTCTCTGGATTTTCATGAATTTCTATTTCAGGAGGGTATTTTATATATGCTGGTGCCAACATACAATAAAATACTTAGTATAAAAAAAAAAATCAAGTCCCAATGGGACAAGGAGGGTAGAGCAAAGGTACAACAGATAGTTTAAGCCCTCTAGCTTTATTCAATTAGATAAGAAATAAAAAAGTTGGGCCAGGGAGATGGCACAGTGGAATAAGCATTTGCCTGGCAAGTGCAAGGGCCTGAATTCAGTCCCCAGTTCCACCAAAATAAATAAATAAATAAAACTGTTGACACAAACCGTTGCTACTTATGGCCCTACTGCTCCCCTTCCCTTGAGTTTAGTAGAAATTCTAGGACAATAGAGTATGGCTCCAAATGATTGGAAAGGAATAACTAAAACATGTTTGAATCCAGGAGACTTTTTTTTCTCCAGGTCTGGGGAATGGACTCAGAACCTTGCACTTGTCAGGCAGGTTCTTATGCCACTGAGCTATATCCCTGGCCCCAGGAGACTATTACGGAAAGAAAATTTCTTTAAATATAGCCAGGAGGGGGCTGGTGAGATGGCTCAGTGGTCTAAAGCACCTACTTGGAACAAGCTTGACAAAGCACAGGGACCACGGTTCAATCCCCCAGCACCACATGCCAGCCAGCCCCGCCCCCTGGTGGGCTGAGCTGGCCCCCCCACACACACACACAAATAAATAAATAAAATTTAAAAAAAAACATTAAAAAAAATAAAAAATAAAATAAAATAAATAAATAAATATAGCCGGGAACATGTAGGATATGTGTTTTGCAACTTAGCCATTACAGAAGATATGCTAATCAGGGAGGGTGCTTTTGCTAGCATAATCAACTGGCCTTTACGTTGCAGCTATGTAGCAGACTAAGGCAGGTGTAATTGGGGGCCTGGAGGCACTCCCTTGCAAGAGTGAAATGTCCCTTAACTTGGATCTATTAGGCAAGGCCCTGATGATCCTTTCTAAGATTTTGCTGCAGGTTTGTTACTGAGAAGACTATCAGTGTCAGGGAAACTAGCAAATTAATAGTTCAACAATTGGCCTTCGAAAATGAGTTAAATGGTGTTGGCTGGCCAGATAGCTCAGTGGACTAAAGCGTCTGTTCAGGCAGAGTGCAGTCCCCGGCCTGCCCTGCCAGCACTGGCCCCACCCCCAGGCTCCCCGAGTCAGGACTGAGGCTGGGTGTGGTGGCATGCCTGTAATCCCAGCACTTGAGAGCTGAAAACAGGGGAATCATTTTGAGTCCTATCTACACAGTGAGACCCCGTAGGCCCTGTACCAAATACATTTTTTTAAAAAGTGAATTAAATGATTTAGACGCTTTGAGACCATAAAGAGCGGCCTACACTGCCTGAGTCATTTCAGTTTTGTGCTGCTGTCAGCCCTCCTGTGCACAGGGGCTGCCTTGGCAGCGGCTGTTCCTCAGGTTATTCCTCCACAGTCTGAAAAAAGGGAAAAAGCAAGGTCATTTGTTTCCATTGTGGGGATGAGGGACATTTAGCCCAAAACTTCTGCTGTACCACAGACAACACAGCTTTTATCTATCTCTTCAGTAAAACCTTCCAGCCCATGTACTAGATGGAGATGAGGGTACCACTGGGCCAGTAACTGGAAATCTAAACTGAGGAGAAGGCCGGCCCAGTCAGGTAAACTTCCAGGGGGTGGCCTTGGCGCCAGCAAACACTAGGGGTGCTTTCCCTTCCCCCGCCACTAGGGGAACCCCAAGCTCAGGGGAGGTTGGACCTCATTCCTTCTCCTGATTCCTAGTGACTGCTGCCATGGGGCCCCACATTGTTTCTACTGGAGTCTGTGGACCTATGCCTCAGGGTACAGTGGGAATCTAAAAGGTCTGCAGATTTTGCCTGCCAAAACTGATGCTAATTATACCAGAGAAATCACAGATATTATTCAATTACTCAAACCATTGCTAAAATCACTCCAGGTACTCCCATTGCTCAATTGGTCATTTTTCCCTTAGAAAATTTGTTCAAAAAACTATTCAAGAGTTTTGGATCTCCTAATGCTGGGTTCAGCAGATTAAACAAAATTGTCCAGAGATAGAGTTGACCACTGAAGGAAAAGCATTCGAAGAGCCATTAGGTGCAGGCAGATGTTTGTTACTGCTCACATCGCTGGCCTGAGGGGTGGCCTCTGCACACGGCCACTCCGGCCCTACAAGGGTAGGCGAGGTCTCTTACCCTAGCGGAAGTGCTACGCTGCTAATCTGGAGGGACGCACAAGGCCGTTCTAGATGTTTTTCTCCTTATGTCCTCCTCCATATACCAGTCAGTCTTACCAGGCTGTGACATATTACAGGGTATGGGAGCATTTGGGGCCCTTCCTAACTCCCTGGTGATTCATCAGATGTTAACAACAAAGTTTCCTTCCCAATCAAGAGCTTGGTAAAAACTCAAGGAAAAACAAAACCTCTTCTAGTTCTTCCTAAAAGGGACCGTTTTGGCATAGACCATTAGCAGGAGAGGCCTTGATCTCTTCTCCACCCCATGGATGGCATCCAAGATAACCTGGATGTCTGATGACCCTGTTCGTGTTGATCAGCGGCCCTAACTCAGGAGAAGATTGTAGCAACTCATGCACTGGTCAGTGAACAGCCGATGGAGGGCACCGAGCGCATCCCAGTAGCCCTCGGAATACCCCAGCTTTTGTCATATAGATCAGGAAAGTCGTACTGCTGTAAGACTTGCGGGCAGCCAGTCGCACACGGACCCTGCCACAACAGGGACAGCCCAGTCCTGTAGCTGTGCCTTTACATCGTTCCCTTATGGTGACTGATTTAAGAGACTGTTTCTTGGGGCTGGTGAGATGGCTCGGTGGTCTGAAGCACCTACTTGGAACAAGCTTAACAGAGCCCAGGGACCGCGGTTCGGTCCCCCAGCACCACATGCCAGCCGGCTCTGCCCCCTGGTGGGCTGAGCTGGCCACACACACACACACATAAATAAAATAAAAAAATTATAAAAAAAAAAAGAGACTGTTTCTTTTTTATCCCTCTCCATCCTGAAGATAAAAATATTTTGCTTTTAGTTTGCCCTCTATTAGTAATCAGGCCCCTGTGAGCCATTTTCAATGGCATTTGATAGGTTTTTTCAAGTATGTGGTGCTTGCTTGTGCTAGCCTGCTGCCTTGACAAGAAACATTTATTGTTGAACAGCCTTGAGCTGAAAGGGAGAACACATTTCTTAGAGCAGATAACAGAAAGCACAAGGGGTTTTTATAATTTTTTACAGTTAAGGCAAGTAACAGGGGGTTATTTTCAATATCCCCTTGGATAAATAATCTGATAACTGCTCTGATTGGGCCCGTGATCATATTTTTTCCTTGTATAATAAACTGTTTGACTACATATATACTACAAAGAATCCAGACAATTAAGTTGATGGTGTTGAGATCTAACAATGAGCCTCTCACACCCCGGGGCAACTCAAGTTATGAGGTTTAGATGAATCAAAGATTTGATTCCCAGATAAAAGGCTGGTGGGATGGCTCAGTGGTCTAAAGCACCTACTTAGAACAAGCTGAGCAAAACACAGGGACCGCAGTTCAATCCCCCAGCACCACATGCCAGCCAGCCCTGCCCCCTGGTGGGCTGAGCTGGCCACACACACACACACGTAAAAAATAAAATTAAAAAAAGATGTATCTTATAAAAATATACACTTATCACTAAGTTATAAAAGACCTTTAGATACAAACCATTTGCAGCTGTGTCACCTGAATGTAGTCTTCTGTTGTTCTGTGCTAGATGACAAATTCGCTTACCAAACTGGATGTGATTTCTGTTATAAATACCCCC
>NW_004524601.1:706573-708463 GCF_000260255.1 Octodon degus | reverse complement strand
TGGTGCTGGGGGATTGAACCGCGGTCCCTGTGCTTTGCCAAGCTTGTTTCAAGTAGGTGCTTTAGACCACTGAGCCATCTCTCCAGCCCCTGTAATTGTTTTTTTCAATAACAATTTAAATACTAGAATATCCATGGTTGTTGGAAAATAACAGTTCCATTTTAAGTCTAAGGTGTTTGATATTCAGATAGTAATGTTAAGCTTAACGGCCTCTGTTATAGGGTAATAATGTCATTATGCTTCTCTTCTGGATGTCAAACAATTAAAGTTTGCAGACCAAAAATTAGATAGATGGGCTAAAAGGACAGCCAACATTTTGGCCCTAGCCCTTCAAGGTCAGTGAGGACTCAGGACATAAGAGAACCTCTGCTGTGACGTCCTATAACTCAGTGGTGTCTGAAATTTTCTGGTCAAGGAGATTATGGGGCCACAGAGGAAAGTGATCGACAATGTATGTTGTACCCTGTCAAAATTGACTCCATTTTGTTGCCCTTCTAACCTCGCCGAGTTCCTGTTCTGTATGCACCAACCCCTCCCAATTCCTCCAATTCCTCACCCCTGTGACTCAAGTCTTATATCTGTTCCCCAAACCTTATCTCAGTGAACTATCTATAACTGCCAATTCAGCACCTCCACCCAACAGAACCCCCATGAACTAATGACTCGCCGTACCCCATGATTGCTGATTCCAGCACCCCGCTCAATAAGACCACCTAATGAGGGGCCGGGGAGATGGCTCAGTGGAGTAAGCACTTCCCTGGCAAGTGCAAGGACCTGAGTTCAATCCCCAGTTCTGGAAAAAAAAAAAAAAAAGACCACCTAAAGAACTGATGACCCTGCCACTTCTTCCTCTCCACCCCTTCCGTTTTTGCAGTTTTCAAGCTTAAATACTGCACCTTGTTAATGCCTGGTGCGCCTCTTTGCACCTTGCATAGAGACCACCACTGGGTACCAGCTAAAATAAAGCGCTTCTTTTAACTTTTGGACTCGCCTCGTTGTCATCTGATTTTTGAGCTACAACATTTGGGGGCTCATCTGGGATCCCTAAAGGCCTCTTCTTTTTGACGTGGTAAGTAAAATTCAACCTAAATTTTTATGCCGGCTTAAAAATAAAATGTAAATTACTTCCTTAAATTGGTTTTGATTTAGCTTTACTGATTTTAAAGAACTACGGTCGCCGCGTCAACCTCTCCTTTCACTTTGCCTCTGCTTTCGTTCTGTTTTCTTGATTTCTTAATGGTTTCTTGGTGATTTCTTGATGGTTTCATAGTGAGTACTCAAACTGGTTTTGGTTGTGATGTTGACTCGCACACTTGGGTCTCCGAGTCCTTGGTGTGGGACGCCCTGCAAGTCAGATTTTGGAGATCTCAATTGCAGGGAGGCGAATGGACCTAGGTGTCTCTTTCGCCAATTGGTTGCCTTTAGAGATTATGGACTTCAGTCATATGTAGAGGTTTCCATGACCTCCGGGGTCTCTTTAGGTGAGGTTCTTTTACCCCTACCCCCTACCCCTACAGACTCTAACTGTAGGGGGCTAGCCGCATGTGTGCGACCTCTTCTTTTATCTCTGAGATTTGTGCCTTCCCTACCCCTACAGATTCTGGCTGTAGGAGGCTAGCAACATTAGCTCGACCCTCTCTCTAATTTCATGCAGACTAGTTCCTCTTGTATGAAAGATTTCCTTATACCCCTACCCTTACCAAGTCCTCCTGCATAGGGGGCATACACTTTCTTTCATACAAGCTTTATTTAGGCCCATTGTACTGGTCTGCCTCTTGTGTGAAGTGAATTATTTCCACCTTTACCAAGTCCCCCAATAGATTTAATCTAATTAGGGGCATACACTTTCATACAGGATTTATTTGGACCCAATTGGAACCATCTGGGTAA
>NW_004524601.1:687068-704525 GCF_000260255.1 Octodon degus | reverse complement strand
TGTGTGGCCAGCTCAGCCCAGCAGGGGGCGGGGGTGGCTGGCATGTGGTGCTGGGGGATTGAACCGTGGTCCCTGTGCTTTGCTTATCTTAGCTTGTTCTAAGTAGGTGCTTTAGACCACTGAGCCATCTCACCAGCCCCTTAAGGTTTTTATTGTAAAATGCTTAAAATCTTGTTCGGGCTTTTGAGAGATTCCTTATAAAATTTGGATAAACAATGATTACTCTGCCAATATTCTTAAAACAGCTGCCATTTATAGGCCTTCTTAAAATTATGAATATCCATTACCCCAACTGGGATGATTGCCAGCAACTCCTGCAGACTCTCTTCACCTCCGAGGAACAAGACTGCATATGCTCAGCTGCCCATGAGGCAGTACTCGAACCTGACGGGACACCAACCACAGACATCGACCACCAAGATGTTGTTTTTCCCCTCACGTCCCAATTGGGACCCCAACACTGAACAAGGTAAGGAGGCTCTCAACAGATACCGCCAGTTGCTTCTGGGAGCCCTGAAGGCAGCAGCCTGGAAGCCTTTCAACCTGTCCAAGGTATCAGAAGTAAGACAATTGGCCACCGAGTCCCCTACTGATTTGGAAAAACTTCTAGAGGCCTACCGTATCTATACTCCAATAGATCCGGAGGCACCTGAAAATGCATGAGCCATAAAAAATGCGTTCGTGGCACAGTTGGCCCCTGACATAAGACTAAAATTGCAAGAAATAGAGGATTTTGAAAAAATGCCCCTTAGTCAGCTCACGGAGATAGCTCAAAAGGTTTTTGATCAACATAATTCCAATGATGATGTAGATAACAAGAGACTTGATTGCCTAACTACCAAAAACAGGCCAACCAATAAAAAAAAACCCTATTAAAACACTCCAATGGGGGGCTGGTGAGATGGCTCAGTGGTCTAAAGCACCTACTTAGAACAAGCTTAGCAAAGCACAGAGAGCGCGGTTCAATCCCCCAGCACCACATGCCAGCCAGCCCTGCCCTCTGGTGGGCTGAGCTGGCCACACACACACACAAATAAATAAATTAATTAAAAAAAAAAAAAAAACACTCCAATGTGCCTACTGTAAAAGAATGGGACACTGGAAAACTGACTGCATTAAGTTAATGATCAAAAACTGGGAAAAAAAAAACTAAAGCTCTACTGGACTCCCCATAGGGAGATCGATCAAAGCTCTAGCAGTCCCCAAGAGCCCCAGCTAACCTTAACCATGGAAGAGCCAACCTGTTGACTTTCTAGTAAATTCGGATGCAACCCACTCTGTTTAACTCAGCCAAATTAGACAAAATATTATAAACAAAACAGAAATTAATAATTCTAAAAAGATAAACACCCTTAAGAGATATTTTTAAGATACTAATTCAATAAGGGACAGACTGCTTTGGGCTGACTATGTGGTGAACTTA
Organism: Octodon degus; assembly: GCF_000260255.1. Classification (NCBI taxonomy): domain Eukaryota; kingdom Metazoa; phylum Chordata; class Mammalia; order Rodentia; family Octodontidae; genus Octodon; species Octodon degus. The sequence continues at coordinate 703,102 of NW_004524601.1, read as the reverse complement.
TCTGTCAAGTCATCTGTCTTGCAGGTGGGTTCACTGCTTGGTCAGCTTCAAAGATTAAGCTCCAGACAACTCACTTGATATTTTGATATGATCAAAACAAAACAAAACAAAAAAAGGACCAGGGAGAAAGAGCAAAAAGACCAAAAATGACTACCCTTGTGGTGGCCTCAAAATAGATCCTAAGTCTGATTCTCCGGGCTCCAAAAAGATCCCAACGACAATAAGGCTCATCTGCTACAAAATCAGCCCATCATAAGAGGGACTACCTTAAGAGGCCCATAAGCCATGCCCTGACTGCCAAGGCAGCCACTAAAGGTGAGACTGCACTCTGAGGCGGAGGTCCCAGGCTGACTCAGCTTCCCAGGTGGTCTAATAAAACTAAAGGGTGCTGGGCCTGCCTCCTCCCTCTGGCCGAACTGTTATCTCTGCCTGTCATCTCCACGGAGGGGCCCTGAGTAATCATGACTATAAAAAAAACAACAACAACAACAAAAAACCCCAGCCCATTGCTGGATATTGGCACAAGTCTTTTTGTCTTTCTCCAACCCTAATCTTCATTCCAGTCATTGTCATCTTATTGTAACTATAATTATATTATTCACATATAGATAACATCCTGAGCCTATTGGAGGTGATGAGTTACCTGAGAGATTAAAACATATATATAACATATTGTGTGTGTTCTGGTCTCTCAGGTGATGTTATTTCTAAAAGATACCAAAACCCAGATAATCATACAGGTAAAATCTAAAACCAAAAGATTATATGTTGCTCAGTGAGCCCCAGATTTCTAACACAAGTTATAGAAATAAAAAGGGTTTTACATGGGGCTGGGGAGGTGGCTCAGTGGAATAAGTGCTTCCCTGGCAAGCGCAAGGGCCTGAGTTCAATCCCCGGTTCTGCAAAAAAAAAAAAAAAAAAGGGTTTACAAAAAATTTGTCTAAGTCAAAGGTGTTTCATAATAAAAAGAATACAAAATAAAATTATAAGACACAAAATAAACATGGGGTGTACGGTATTCAGTCAGATCAAGCTGATGTTTTATTTTGGGTCAGATTGGTCTGAGTGCTATATATTTCAAGACAGATCACCTAGGTAATTTAAATATTCCATGAGTCAAATGTAACTATATTAAATAATAAGATAAAATTATCTAATGTCTATTAAGGGCCTTTAGGTAAAAACCTTTGAGGGGTATCTCTGAGTGCCAGTCAACAACTGCGACCCATTCCAGCGTGAAGCAGCCAGAGCGGTCATCGCCCATCCTCCCTCATGGCAGTCCGGGTTACTTCTTCAAAAATAATACTACAGACAGCCAAGTTAGATAAAAACATTACAAACAGTCAGACAGGGCTAAATCCTCAAAAAGACAAAATTAAAAGACCAGGTGACCGCAGTTTTATTTTTTTTAATTTTTTTTTAAATTATTTATTTAGTGTGTGTGTGTGTGTGTGTGTGGCCAGCTCAGCCCACCAGGGGGCGGGGCTGGCTGGCATGTGGTGCTGGGGGATCGAACCGCAGTCCTTGTGCTTTGCCAAGCTTGTTCCAAGTAGGTGCTTTAGACCACTGCACCATCTCACCAGCCCATAAGGATTTTTTTTTTTTTTTTCTCCTGGAATGCCTTCAGGGCACTTTTGGCTGGCTGGAGGGTTGTGGGGATCGAACTAGAATAAGCTGAGGCTGACAGCTTTGTGGAAGCAGCCACTGAAAGGACTGAGCTAGAGCCAGGCCCCCATGACCACAGTTTTAAAAGATAAAAACTGCCCACTGGGAACCACCAGACCTCAAAACTACCTGAATAATATTACAACCTAAAAGCCTGCTTTAAAATCAGTGGGGTCCTGGGCCGGGGAGATGGCTCAGTAGAATAAGTGCTTGCCTGGCAAGCACAAGGGTCTGAGTTCAATTCCCGGTTCCGCAAAAAAAAAAAAAAAAAAACAACAGTCTGGCTTTCATAGCCCAAGTTACTAAAAAATTTGCCCAAACTCTCCAAATTGATTAAAAGCTTCACTGTGGGGCTGGTGAGATGGCTCAGTGATCTAAAGCACCTACTTAGAAAAAGCTTAGCAAAGCACAGAGACCACGGTTCAATCCCCCAGCACCACATGCCAGCCAGCCCCGCCCCCTGGTGGGCCGAGCTGGCCACACACACACACACACACACACACACACATAAATAAATAAAAATTAAAAAAAAAAAAAGCTTCACTGTGCCTATTGGCTTCAGAGCTCAGGCCAAATAAAAAGATAAACCAGACTCTGAAATCCATTTTGGATAAACTCTCTTTCAAACTGGCAAAAGCTGGGTGAGTCTCCTTCCTTGTGCCCGTCTAAGGGCCAAATGTCCCCTTTATCTCTAAAACTTTCCCTTTCAAAACGATGTCTGGGAGACCTCCTCCACTTTTGCTTCGCTTAATAAAAATTGCTGAGATTGCTAACCAAGATCTCATTAAGTCCCTCCAGGCCCTCCAGCCGGTGCTCGTTTCCATCCAACAGGTCTTTTTTTTTTTTTTTTTTTTTAATTTATTTTATTTGTGTGTGTGGTGCGTGTGTGTGGGGGCGGGGCTGGCTAATATGCAGTGCTGGGGGATTGAACCATGGTCCCTGTGCTTTGCTAAGCTTGTTCTAAGTAGGTACTTTAGACCACTGAGCCATCTCACCAGCCCCCATCCAACGCGTCTTAAAACCCCACAGCCATTGACTTGCTACAGCCAACAGATGAACAAAAAGTGTGTCAACTGTGGGGCCACACGTCCACGCCACAATGGCGGTGTGACAAAACAGGACACTACCTATGCAATGCTTGCAGCCTCTACCACAAGCTTAGAGGCGTCAACTGGCCCCTCATCCGCAGCCAGCTCCCCATCAAGCTGCGGTACAAACAACTCGCCTGAATGGACCTGTCCTGCGCCAAATGCCAGACAAACACCACCTCGTTCTGGCGCCGCAACGCCAAAAATGAGCCCATATGTAACGCCTGTGGCCTCTACATATGGTCCCACGGGGTTCCCAGGCCTCCTGTCATGTAGGAAGTGGGGATTCCACCAGAAAAATAAAAACCCACCAAGAGTACTTCTAACAGCTCTGAGAGTCCACCGCTCTGGCGTCCCTGCCTCCTGTCCACCAATACTTCTAGCAGCTCAGCATCGCCACCTGCAACAACCATGGAGAAGTGTTTCCCGAGCCTACTCCTGACCACTCTAACGTCAGCCTTAAACTATTTGGCCATGCTATTGGTTGTTTCCTATGTCACAGTAATTTCAGTACAGTCCCACATATTTCTGTACTTAGATTGCTTGGAACATTAACAATAATAATAAGTAAGATATTAATCTGATTGTCGTATCTCAAATTTTAAAATAATCATAAGTAAAACAAATAGGCCAGTTTGAGACATATCCGGTGGCCATAAAAGATTATTCTTTTTTTTTTTTTAATATTTATTTTTATTTATTACATTTATTTATTGTGTGTGTGTGTGTGGCCAGCTCAGCCCACCAGGGGGCGGGGCTGGCTGGCATGTGGTGCTGGGGATCGAACCGCGGTCCCTGTGCTTTGCCAAGCTTGTTTCAAGTAGGTGCTTTAGACCACTGAGCCATCTCTCCAGCCCCATAAAAGATTATTCTGTTGAGATAATTGTTTCTTTGGCTTTGCCTCCTCCAGATTTAAAGCCATACTGCCTACTCAAACTCTGCTGTTAATGTTACAATGATAACCCCTAACCTGATCAATGTGCCGTCTTAGTAAACCACGTTAGCTGCTATGAGATATATTGCCATTGTTCCCAGAACTAGTGATTTGATTCACCCGCTTAAAATCAGTGGGGAATGTAGTACCCTGTCAAAACTGACTCCATTTTGTTGCCCTTCTAACCTCGCCGAGTTCCTGTTCTGTATGCACCGACCCCTCCCAATTCCTCCAATTCCTCACCCCTGTGACTCAAGTCTTGTATCTGTTCCCCAAACCTTATCTCAGTGATCTATAACTGCCAATTCAGCACCTCCACCCAACAGAACCCCCATGAACTAATGACTCGCCGTACCCCATGATTGCTGATTCCAGCACCCCACTCAATAAGACCACCTAATGAACTAGTGACCCTGCCACTTCTTCCTCTCCACCCCTTCCATTTTCGTGGTTTTCAAGCTTAAATACTGCACCTTGTTAATGCCTGGTGTGCCTCTTTGCACCTTGCATAGAGACCACCACTGGGTACCAGCTAAAATAAAACACTTCTTTTAACTTTTGGACTCGCCTCGTTGTCATCTAATTTTTGAGCTACAACAATATATATATAGTGTGCCTAAGGAGTCTCCTAGAGAAAAAAAATTTCTTAGGCTTTCACAGACAGCAACCTGGTCAAGCAATGGCCGTGACTCATCCAGACGGCTGACCCTGATAGAAGATCCGCAAGATACTGTACATGGATGGCTCCAGGGTAAATCCTGAGGAGATATGACTGACCTTGTCAGATAGCAAAAGTTATGTTTTTAGTTATATAGGTCTTGCTTTAACTTGGTCTTAACCATCCATCAGGAAAGTGTAACCATGAGGTATAAAAGTAATGTGATATTAATATGCAAAGCTTTAAAAGGTTCAAGTCAACAACTTCTGACAATTACCAACCGTGCTGACTCACTACTATTATGGACTATATAGAGTTATACTGCAGAATTTGAGTACCTATGATCTTTGGGCTATCATCAAGTATGAAAAGGTCCTTTAAAGATTTCTCCACCACAAAAAATAAAGACTTCTCCAAATACAGCTTCTCTAACTGCAATGGAACACCCATCTCTGACAAAACAATATGAAAGAGGGGGCTATGTTGGGAGCTGCAGGAAGCTAGGAAATTGATCAAATGTGTGTAGGTGGGACTGGGCCTCAGTGCCTAAAGCAAACAAGCTACCTTATTCCTGAGATAAAACATCCTTAGTTTGGTTAAGGTCAGCTATTAGTTGCTAGGCCACTCTGTCACGTGTTACAAGCTTTGCACAGGTATAAATGTAAGTTTTGTTGTAGAAGGCGTTAGTCTTGCACATCAGGCAGACCATAGCCCAGCTTTGTCTTCGTGTCTCTTTCTCATCCTGCCGCCGTTTCTCCCTGGGTAAAACCCATCCACAGTGAGACCAATGGATCTCTACATGGGGCCAGGTCCATCGGTGCCCACGAGCCCTAGCATTCCAGGAGACTGAGGCAGGAGGTTCGTAGGAGCCAACCTGGACAACCTAGCAGACCCTATCTCAAAAAATAAAGGGCTGGGGATATAGCACAGCATGAAGGCCCTACCTCAGGAAGGCAAAATGAATAAGGCCAACTGATCTCAGTAAGACAGAAAGCTGGGGTGAGGTGGGGGTGCTCCTGGCACCCAGCCCTGCTGCCTGCCGCCCACCACCCATCAACACAGCCCGTGACAGTAAGTCACCCGCCTTCCTGCAAAGTGGACACTGCCATTTCACTGGTTGTGGCACAGGTGGCTAGAAGCTGGGAGCCCCTGGTCTTGCCCAGCTGCCTGTTAGATAAACTTGAAAGCCCCCAGATGCAAACCCCATTTGCAGCAGACACCAGCACCAAGACCAATTACCCAGCAGTGAGTCTCAAGCAGCCTTGAAGCGCTGTCATGGGCAGTGATGAATACAGCTGATAATGAGGAAGTAGAGGGTTTGAGGAAATGAGAGGTGAGTTGTGGCACACACCTGCAATCCCAGCACTCAGGAGGCTGAGGCAGAACTGTTGAGTTCAAGGCCACCCTAAACTACAGAGAGCACCTATCTCAAAAAATGAAAAAGGAAATGGACAAAGAGCCAGATGTAAAGTTTAGAATCAAAAAATAGCAAAGAAAAGGGACAGGGGAAAACCCCAGACCTCAGTGCTGGGTAAGATGGGCATAGCTGCACCACCCAGCTATGGCCTCAACATTTCACCCTCTTCAACCCGGTGGGCCAGGTGCCAGGCCAGGCTGAGTGACCAGGGCCTTTACACTGCCCTGTATCCTGCCCCTTGGTTCTTACTTTCTGAGGCAGGGACTTTCAGCTAAGTTTCAGGCTGGGCTGGAAGAGACCAGGAGCTTTTACAGATGCACAAGCCAGGCACATCACCATGTCCCCAGGAGGAAAGGAAAAGCAAGGCTGAAAGAGCATGTGAAGCTGTACCTAAAAATTCCCAAACCTGACAAAAACACATTTAAGCTGATTGAGCACAAGCAGCTCAGGAAACACGGACACTTTCTAGTTAGACTTGAAAATCAGCCCTATCTTGCCTATGGGCTCACCGGTGTGGCATGCCTGCAAGAGCCACACCTGCCCTGCCTGGCCTGCAGTGAGGCTGCTGGCCTCACCCAAAGTCCGGTTGCTGTCCTTTGAGGAAGCCCAGTCCTCTGCAAGTGAAACCCCAACAGCAGCGAAGTAGTGGGCCTGGAGTACCTGCAGCCTGGCCTGCACGGGCAGGGTCCAGAGCCTCCACACCGGAGCCCACTCTGCCACTTGAGGCCAGTGACACCACATGCTGAGCACCTGGGCAGTGGCTGCAGCATGGAGCAAAACAGCTCTGTGGGATGAGGTGTATGGGAAGGATGCCGTCTGCTCACGTGACAAGTGACAAGGACAAAGCCTCGTTGGGAGACAAAGAACCAACATTAAAATAGCAAGAGCCTGGGGACACAAGCCTGAGGCTGCTGGAGGATTTGGGGTTCAATGTTTTAAGAAAGTTGTCTGCCAGTGCGGGGCTGGATGTGCATTCCTTAGCCTTGCAGGCCTCGCCTTACTTGGTGGCTGTGGAGGTACCATGTGGGCAGCTCTGGGCCTGCTTCCTTTGCAGTGCACCTTACCACGCCCTCTGAGACTCCAGGCCCCACTGCATGACATGACTGGATGCCCTAGCACAGACCCTCCACATGACTGCCTGTTCCTGTCAAGCTGAGGCTTATTAGTCCGTTTCATTTCAAGGCAAATAAGGAACTGTAGCACTTTGTCCTGTCCTGATATGCTGGTGTAGGAACAGCACCACACCTGGTGGGCTGCATAACCATCTTAGTGGAGAAACCATTGTTCTACATATGACCAGGGCACATCCTTGGCCACAACACCTGGGGCGACCCACGCAGCCAACCCTGCTGTGACATCACCAGGCCTCCTGCAGCCCAACAAATGCTAGCGAGGTTGCCGGGGTCCTCCATAGTCAGTAGGGCCTTGTACTACAATCTCTAGGATCTCAGTGACACTTGGTGCCAGGGCGAGTGGAACTTATGATCTTCTTTTAAAAAGCTGGCTTGTAGCACCAAGCCTGGCTTTTTTGGGGGGTACTGGAAACTGAACTCAGGACTCTGAGCTTGCCAGGCAAGTGCTGTGCCACCGAGTTATATCTCTGGTCCTGGCTTTACATGCAGAAACTCTAGATGGCAGACATAGGTCCCAATTTTTAGTCTCTTACAATTTCAGACTTGAGGTGGACCACCAAGAATCCGAGTTCAAGATCAACTTGGATCAGAGTTCAAGGCCAATGTGAACGAGAGACCACCCTGTCACAAATAAACACACCCAAACCTCAGAGGTGAGAGGAAAACTGCCCAAAATAAATGTATATTGTATGGACTCAAATATTCCTAAGCACAAAGTTTATTCTCAATACATCGTCCTGTAATTGCTGAAAGATATTCCCTACTTTACTTAGCTAGGTGCTTAATTATCCAAACATAAACATTGCCAATACAAAAATGTAGGAAATTTAGAAAGCTGTATGAAATAACTTAGTATTTAAAACTAGACTGATACAGTCTGTCATTATCTCTGCACGAGAACAATTAGACTTTTTTTTTTTTTTTCCTGGAACCAGGGATTGAACTCAGGCCCTTGCACTTGCCAGGCAAGTGCTTATTCTACTGAGCCATCTCCTTGGCCCTAGACATTTTTTTTAAGTGGATAAAAGAAAGGATGCTTTAAGGCCTCTTTGAGAGTAATTCTTTTCGCTGGATCATACTCCAACATCTTCTGAATGAGATCAAAAAGAAGCTCATGTTCAGCATCCTGAGACAGCATAAATTCCTGGAGGGGGGGGAGAAAAAAAATCAAGCATTTTTCCCATTATACATACAGAAGTGCATGGGGGTGGAGCACAAGTCCCTGGGTTCATTCTTCAGCCACAAAGAAACCCAAGCCAAGAGAAAAGTCAAGGCCTGGGGCAGGGCGTCAGGCACTCACTCACCTTCAGGGGCTTGCAGCGCCGTGAGACGTATCTGCCAGCAGAACTGTGCTCATCCCAGTCTAAGCGATCATGATGGAAATATTTACGTTTCCTAAAAACAAGTCCATGTCCATTTATGTTTATGATGTCGACAATTAAACCCCAGCACAGAGCCACGTGGTAGTAAGGCTTAGGGAAAGCTTACCTGGTTTTCTGTATCATATGTTTTGGGAGAGGTCCAAGAATCCTTTCCATCATTGCTAAGTGCTCCTTACTATCATGTGTCTGAAATAAAAACCCACTTTTTAATCTGACAACGTACTGTGCATCCTTTCCATCTGTTACCAACAATCACTTTCTAATCCAGATGACAGCCACTATTGTTGACAAATTAATCTCAAACCTGAATAATTTTTTTTTTTTTTTGGGGGGGGAGGCTGGCTCAGAATGTCTTCAGGGCAGGTTTGGCTGGCTTGAGTTCTGGGGATTGAACCATGGCAACCTGAGCCCGTTTTGTTGAAGCAGCCACTTAAAGACCTGCGCTTTAAGGCCCCCAAACCTGAATAATTTTACCAATGATTTCACTAAATGGAAACACAGCTGTTCCTAACATACTTGTTTTAAAATAACACAAAATATAGCTGGGTATGGAGGTCCAAGCCTGTTTCTAACATGCAGGAGAGGCAGAAGGCTAATAAGACCCTGTCTCTGAAGTACATGCACTATTACCAGTCATGTCCACGAGCCAAGCCACACAGCAGACACTCACAGGAAACACTGTAAACCCCAGGTAGTACTCGATGAGAATGCATCCTATGCTCCAGACGTCGCACGGCTGCGCCCACCCTAAGGCTGCAGAGAACAAACAGTATTAGGAGAAAGTACTCGATGTTTCTTAAAAATAATGAAAGCTGGGGCTGGGGAGATGGCTCAGTGGAATAAGCGCTTCCCTGGCAAGCGCAAGGGCCTGAGCTCAATCCCCGGTTCCGCCAAAAAAGCAAGCTACTTTGGAACACTGCTGAAAATGACCATCTGGAAAGAGCCTAAGGAAATCACTCAATACAGGCAGGACTACAGTCACACCAGCACTAGGGGTTGGGAGCCATCCAGTTTTGACTGTCCACTCAAGACCTGTGGGACTGGGGGTTGTGGAACTGGGTTTCGCTGCATGATGGTTCACACAGGGATGTGACGTGCACTGACAGTTACGCTCTGAGGACTCACACATAGGCACTGTCCAAAGGCAGGCAAAGGCATAAAGAAAACCCCCATCCTACTGATTCCAGGCGCACTCCATCACTCGTGTCTATGCCACTTCTGGTGTCAAGTCTGCACTGCCAGCTCTTGTCTGTGCCAGGAAACAAACTTATGACCTCGCACCTCCCTAGCAGGCTCTGTGATGCACTGCCAGTTTGTGTCTAGTTGTCCCTGTAAAGCCTCATGTAAATTATGGGTCAGAAGGTTTGAGGAGCAGGGCCAGAGGGCCAGGGCAGAGCCCGCTGAACTGGCTGGCCAGCCTGTGCTTTCTCAGAGGTGTGGAGGGTCATCCTGGACATGGCAGTGCCCCAGCCTCTCCTCCAGTGTCTTGAAACCTTCAGTGACTGTGAGCTAAATAAACCTGTCCTTTCCTCATTTTGAGTGTCGGTTATTTGTCCCAGCAACGAGAAAAGAGTAACTAATACAGTTCTAACACAAACGTTCAACTGCACACCTACAAGCACTCCCTCAGTAGCTAACTGCATTACACATTTACTGTACTTGTTACAGTGTTCTCTATTTGCCACGTTTGGCTGGTACAGGTCAGGGCTCAAGCACCTGCCCAGGATGAGAAGCCCAGGGCCTGCAGCAGGCAGCATCGAGGCTGCTGAGGGCCAGTATGCTGTGCAAGCTGCGGCAATTCCACCACCCTAGTGCAATCTGCTCCCCGCACCACTGCACTGTCCAAGTTCCTAGGAATCAGCTGTATACACACACCAGTCCAATGTGAAGTCTGCTGGGCTGAGCATACTGCGCTGTGTCCACTCAACATAGGTCGTCAGATCACAACCCCACCCTGACAACCACAACCGTGCAACAATCGAGAAAGGTTAAGCCACTTGCTCAAACACCCAGTTAACCAGAATAACCCCGAATCCTAACTATATTAATACTGATCCTTTTTTTAAATAGCCTTTCTTTTATTTTTTTTAACATTTATTTATAGCATGTGTGTGTGTGTGCGCGCGCGCGCCCGCGCGTGTGGCCAACTCAGCCCACCAGAGGCAGGGCTGGCTGGCATGTGGTGCTGGGGGATTGAACCGCGGTCCCTGTGCTTTGCCAAGCTTGTTCCAAGTAGGTGCTTTAGACCACTGGGCCATCTCTCCAGCCCAATACTGATCCTTTCAATAGAAAATATTTCTTAAATCTTACAACCAGCCATATGGTAGAACATGCTTGTAATCCCAGCACTCAGGAGGCTGAAGCAGGAGCATTATTGTGAGTTGAGGCCAGCCTGGGCTACACAGTGGAACTTGAGACTACACCAGTGAGACCTTGTCTCAAAAAAGTAAGTTTGGATTATTTTGCTGAATTCAAGAACCTATAGTATTTAGATGCCAACAGAATACCCCCCTCTGACAAGAATATACAAAGGAAAGAACATTTTGTATTTGTATATACAAAATAGGATAGATATGCAGCTACTTTCGCTTAATTCAATGAGAAGGAAGATGTGTACTAATAGTGTTTGGACAGGATATCTTGTCTGCTTCTTGTACTATGGGTAACCACTGAGAAGATACAATGTAATCAACCAATGCACAATGTATTGGTTATTGAAACTGCCTTATTAATCAGCTTTGAAACTATCTCATTCGTATCTGTTTCCCAATAAAAAATAAATTGAAAAAAAAGAAGGGCCAGGGAGATGGCTCAGTAGAGTTTTGAAGTGCCTGCCTGGCAAGCACAAGGGCTGGAGTTCAAGCCCCGGTTTGGGGGGCAGGGAAGATCCTAAAAATAAAGTGAAACTATAAACAAGCTTAGAGCCTGCCTTAGTCAACAACCAGCCTCCCAAAGTGCAAGCAGCAACGACTAACCTAAAATCACCTCAGGAGCTCTGTAGTGCCGTGTGGACACCAGCGTGCTGTGGTGCTCGTCATCGTAGGTTGCACTTCCAAAGTCTACAACTTTGATGTCTGGGTTTATTAAGGTGCGCTCATCACGCTTCTGAAAATCATAATCAATCAATCATGAAGACGAAAGAGAAAAACATTATTGAAGCCATGAAACTCAAGTAGTAGACTTACCATTTTGGGATTATACGCCTCTGTATAGTCAGACTGCACAAACAGTATGTTTTCAGGCTTTAAGTCTGTGTGAGTCAATTTATTACTATGCAAAACTGAGAAAAAAAAACAGAAAAAGTTGTTGCAATATGAAAATACCCACCCCTCCAGCCTCCGAGGCCTTCCCACGGGCCCAGCAGTGGTCAGCAGCATTTCATGTGGATTAAAATCTCTTCCCCTCCCCTTCACCTCAGTATTACAGGGGGAGGGGGGTCCTCATGCAGGGACCTTGGAACTGGCACCTATTAAGTACAGCCCAGCTCAGAGCTACATCCCCAATCCCACTCTGAGGTCACAACTGCTCTTGGATTGCTATCCTGGTCAGTTCTGGAAAGTGATGCCAAGGACTTACAGTTCACAGACTTGCATATCTGATAAGCCATTTTCCTGATGTGATCTAGGCGGAAGGGTAAAAATCCATTTTCCTTAATGAAGTCATAAGTACTGAGCCCCAGCAGTTCAAACACAATGCAAACGTGACCATGATGCTCAAACCACTCCAACATCTGGACACAGCGGCTACGGACACAAGAAATGAGCAAGTGCAGCAGCCCTGGGCAGCGCAAACCTCCAGCCCCACCCACCCGCCCAAGTTCCCCTCTGACACTCACAAAGTACTGCTGGGATCCGTTGCATTTAAGTGTTCCAGAACCTGGATTTCTGAGCGAGCAGCTTCACAGTATCTATCCACATTTTTAACTATTTTCACTGCCACGTGTCTACCTCCCCTGTTAAAATAAGTCCAAGTTAAAATACAATAAATGTGACATTCACTTTTTTTTTAGAATGCATTTTCTATCGCTCTAAGCTGAGAATTGATTTCTTAGGTGGAGCAAGCACACCCAAGTCCTCAGTACAACCCAACTCAAGGAACTGAAAAGTCCTCTGAATGGAACGCTGATGGTACTCTTCATCTGGGGCCTGGGGATACTGTCCCAGGTATCCCAGGCTGGCCTAACTGAGGGGAACCCTGGGATGCTGGGGTTATAGCCAGGAACCACCACAGCAGCTGTGCCAACTCCTTTCACTGGGCAACCTCCCGAGAATGATCCCTGAGGTCTTCAGCAGTGTCCATGGCTCTCATCTGGACACCAGGTGAAGAGGACCACAGCAGTGGCTCCCACGTGCCTGTCCCTGCCAGCCATCCCTGCACCCACTGGATCCTGAGACTCTGGACACAGCCTTGGTAAGCACAGAGAGCTGGTCTCAGCCTCCAGCCTCAGCTTGCTTGGGGAGCTTCGCTGCTCACAAAAGGATCAAATCAGGGCCTCCTCAGTGGGCCACAGAAAAGAGTTTTAACTCCAAATTTGCTGGACATAAACAACAAAACTTATGCAGAAGAGCTATCAAGACTGAGTATGGGGCCAGAGACAGCTCAGTAGAATAAGTGCCTGCCTGACAAGTGCAGGGTCCCAAGTTCATTCCCCAAGACCAAAAAACAAAAAATCACCACACGCAATATTTATCTCTTTATTTTTTGAGGAACCAGGGATTGAACTCAGGCCCTTACACCCTGGCAAGCGCTTATTCTACTGAGTCATCTTCCTGGCTCCTACACTCAGTATTAAAACAAACAAACAAACAAACAAACAAAAAAAAAAACTGAGTGGCTTATGCCTGTAAACCCCCAGGACTCAAAGAGGCTGAGGCAGGAAGATCCTTTGAGCTTGAGGCCAGCTGGAGTTCCAAACAAGCCTGCATTACATAATGAGACCCTGTTACAAAAGAACAAAGTGAACAAATACGGCTGGCCAAATAGCTCAGAGCTCTGAGTGCTGGGGACAGGGTGCATGCCTGTAATCCCAACTCTTGAGAGCCTGTAAACAGGAGGATCACTAAGAGTCTGACCTAGTTGTGAAACCCTAAACACCCCGTAGACCCTTCCCTAAAACGCAGGAAAAAAACCTAACCTAGGCTAACAAACCACACTGAAAAAAACTGGGACAAGCAAAATTCCAAAGAATTCTAATGTAAAACCAAGACTGAGAAACATGGGAGAGTGTGATGGGGGGTGGGTGGGTAATGACAGGACAGCCTGTAATCCCAGCACCAGTAAGTCCTGGCAGATCTCAAGTTTGAGCCAGCCTGGACTACAGCAGGACCCTACTCTCTACAAGATTACTATTTTTTTTTTTTTTTTTTTGCGGAACCAGGGATTCAACTCAGGCCCTTGTGCTTGCCAGGGAAGCACTTATTCTACTGAGCCAAAGGCCGTAATTGTGGATGAGACTCCTCAAATAATTTTATCAGCCTAAAACTGGAACTATATACACTTATTTTCACTAGACACTGAACCAGGGATCTGAACTGGATCCCCTTCCCAGAAGCTGTATATACCATTAACATAATCACTATTTACAAAACACGAAGGCAACTAAGTACCTCAGCCGGGAACTTCTTAGAATCAAGCCAAAATAATCCCACTAAGCCAAAAGACTCAAGTGTAATTTCAGCACAATAAACTTACGCTCTATGATCAATGCACTCCACAACTTTTCCAAAAGCTCCTTCACCTAAAGTATCAACAATTTCATCTAAAAGAGAGACATAAATCTCAGTCATACTAGGAAGTGGAATTACGTGCTTATTATTCAAAATCTATCAATGCAGATTATTCTAGTTGATGTTACAAATTCCCTTATCACTAGATATTTACTTATTGGTCAACACCATCAAAAAGCATGACTACTTTTAGGTCTAATTTCATTCTTAGGCTAATTTATTACTTGATTTACTGTTCTGAAGTTCTGTACAACAAATATTAAATATCTAAAGAAAACAAAATAACATAATCCCCCCCACCAAAAGAAATAGAAAAACAAAATAAGAGAGAAAGAAAAAGATCTCCAAAGCCCTGAAATCTTAATCTATATACAGATTATGTTATCTGAAAAGTTAAAAAGTGTTGAAAAATAGTCTATACATCTTGCTCTTAGCACGTCTCCACTCTGACAGACCAGGTGGCCCTCCTCATCCTCTACACTCCTGGGTCTTTTCCTTCGGTGGCTCTTCTGGGAACGGCAAGTGGCGGCACCGAGATCATCCAGCCAATCAATATACCCGAGTGAATTCAGGGCAGAATACGAAATTCATTCAGCGGGGAGATATTCAGGCATTCGGATACACGCCAGGCCACAAACGGTTGGCAGGAGCAATTTCAAATTCAGTCCCCAGAAATTCACAGGGCACATAGTTTATGTTAACAGGAGAAAGACATGGCAAGGAACAGATTTTCAGATAAGATGCTCAAGTGTAATGCAACAAAACATAAACACATTGTTTTCCTTTTTTAAAAAAATGCTTAATTGTAGCAGTCACTGAAATAGTTTTAAGTTTCTAGTGTCCTAAAATTTAATGTTGTAAAACTGTAGGATGTAATATTTACTTGTTAAAGAAACTGTGGCCAAATTAATATTTCCCAGCTAATCTAAGAAAACAAACATTAAAACCGTAAATAAAACCGAAGCTTTATTTTGGGAAGAAAAAACATTTGGCATAGAAATTTAATTTTACGTTGTTACATATCATCTCAATTGATCTCCAATTAATACCTAACCATTAAAATTTAAATTTCTTGCAGAATGCTTTTTGGAGAACATGTTTTTGTTAGTGCTAACTAATCATACAAAAACAGAATGCCTGTTCCACTTTTTGTAAGAAGGCATGAACTCATTTCAAACTACCATTAAACCCTTTCAAAACAGTTCTAATTACTGTAAATTACACCGCTTTTTCACTGGAATAAAAATTAGTACCCATTTAATAATTAAAACTACTACACTACTGTATTTCAGAAATTTCCTAACCAACGCATAAGCACAATCAAGTCAGCACTGAGATGACTTTCCCTTAAATAGTTTTCTCAAACATAAACAAGTCTCTCTGCTCCACATTGGAAATAAAACTTTCAAAATGTTTCTGAATAGCTCATACCCCATGAGATCGGCGATGAGAAGCGCTGTGCTGAGTCCTGTGTTTGCTTTTGTAACTACTTCTTCCACTTCTGCCAGAGGACTTGCTACTATGGTTCTGGTATCTGCTTTCATGGTCTCCACGGGGATGCCCAGAATCCAATCCCTCACAGTAGTCGTTTCTGTACTCGTCAATGTATCGCCGACTGTGATAATCCTTCTCATTTATAGATCTGCTTTCCAAATAGCAGCTGCGGGAGGGAATTCATTTTCTACGGTTCACGCCACGCGGAACCACGGAATTCCGTCCTCCTGTGTGGGGGCAGCTTAGGAAGCCCCCAGCCTCCCGGCTCGGCCCAGCCGCGGGCGCGGCGCTCGGAGGGCGGCGGCGGCGGCCGCTCCACCAGGACCCGGGGCTCCCTCCCCGGCCGCCCGCCGCCCGCCGCTCACCCACCTGCCCGGCGCCGTGGAGGAGGCGAACCTGCAGTGCTTGCTCTCGCGGCCGCCGCTGTGCGACCTCCTCCGCCTTTTGCGGCGGCTGCCGCTGCCGCTGCTGCTGCGCCACCTCCCACAGGCCCAGTCCTTCTCGTCCCAGTCGGGGCAGTAGGCTCTCCTGGCGTGC
>NW_004524601.1:681704-686607 GCF_000260255.1 Octodon degus | reverse complement strand
GCCTCAGCCCGCGCCGCCATCTTGGCCCTCGCGGTGGGCCTCTCGGCACGGCCGCTCACGCTGCGTTTCACGACGCCGACTCCGCGCGCGCGCGTTAACCCCGTCCACCAGCAGAGTAGACGGCACCGCGGAGGGGGGCGAACGCTCCGCACACGAGCAGGCGGCCTGAGCGAAACGGCACTGGGGGCCGGACAGCCCCCACCATGCCACAAAAGCGAGAAGGCACGGGAAGAGGTGCTCCACCTTACCGTGCTGCCAAAGACCCCAAGCCAAAGGACAAGGCACGCGGGGCGACCTGCAAACCAGCCTGTCCGCCGCGACGGGCGCTGGCAACAAAATGGAGCTGGCAGTTCTGAGGGACCACTTGAAAACAGCTGTGACGCCAGGAGGCGGGGCGGGCGTGCCAGCCCTGTGCGCAGGCGCGGAGCGGGCCGGTGGGTGGGCGTGTGTGCGCAGGGCGGGCCGGCGGGTGGGCGTGTGTGCGCAGGCGCAGGGCGGGCCGGTGGGTGGGCGTGTGTGCGCAGGCGCAGGGCGTGCCGGCGGGTGGGCGTGTGTGCGCAGGCGCGGGGCGGTCCGTTGGGTGGGCGTGTGTGCGCAGGCGCAGGGCGGGCCGGCGGGTGGGCGTGTGTGCGCAGGCGCAGGGCGGGCCGGTGGGTGGGCGTGTGTGGGCGGGGCGGGCCGGCGGGTGGGCGTGTGTGCGCAGGCGCAGGGCGGGCCGGCGGGTGGGCGTGTGTGCGCAGGCGCAGGGCGGGCCGGCGGGTGGGCGTGCGTTCGCGGGCGCAGGGCGGGCCCGCGAGTGGTGAAGAAGGGATGCGAAGCTTTCGGGGAATCGTGTTGGCTCTGGGTCGGTGTGGAGAGAAAAGAGGGACGATGAGTCGCCTCCTGCCCACCGAAAACCAACTTCGTGAACGTTGGAAACAGCGACAAGTGAAGGGTGTACCTTGACTGCCACCACGAAAGTTGTACCTTAAAAATAGTACATCAAATGGCCAACGTGAAAGACTTGTGAGGCTAGTCATTACAGAAGTGCAAAGCTTAAAACACTGAGGTTCCGTCTTAACTGCATGAAGGCTGGCCGTAGTTAGCAGCAAATGCTGCAGAGGCTGTGGAGGGCAAAGGGAGAAACGCTTAAACACTTGGTGGGACTGCAAACCACCACTCTGGAAAGCAGTGTGGAGATTCCTCAAAAAACTAAAACTAAGGGTCCTGGCTAGTGGCGCGAGCCTGTAATCCCACCGTCTGGGCAGGAGGCTCTGGTGAATTCTAGGCCAGCCTAGGCTCGGTAGCCACCTAGTGAGGTCAGAGCCAGCTAACTTAGGGAGACCCAGTCTAAAAAATAACCCACAGGAATTACACTTAACCTAGGTCTTTATCTTCCCAAAGAATACTCATTCATAGCACAGTTCGTAGTAGCTTGCTTAAATCTCAGAAGCAGCCTATATGTCCATCAACAAATGGGTGGTTAAGATGTGATATTTAAACATAAGGAGTTAGTACGCTGCCATAAAGGATAAATGGGAGGTGTTCCTAGAAAGTAATACTACGTTTAAATGTCGCTTGTTTTTTTTTTTGTTTGTTTTTTTGGGTTTTTTTGGTGGAACCAGAGATTGAGCTCAGGCCCTTGTGCTTGCCAGGCAAGCACTTACTCCACTGAGCTATCTCCCCAGCCCATGACTTGGTTTGTCTTGCATGAAAAACCCAAAGTAGCCAAATAGCTGGGCATGGTAGTCTATGCCTGTAATCCTGGCACTCAGGAAGCTGAGACAGAAGGATTGCTGTGAGTTTGAGGCCAACCTGGGCTACATAAGCAAGTTCAAGGCCAGCCTGAACTGCATAGTGAAACTCTTCTCAGAGAGTCCCCCCCACCCCATCCCTTTTGGAATTCAGCCATGTTGAATCAGGCCCATAATTTAGCAGATTATACTCAGGCAGGAACCTATCATCCCATCTTTTAGTTGTCATGAAGCGGAAACGACTTTCTTGGCTGCTTTCTGTTGAACAGGGGCATCGTTTTGGGGGCAGGGAGGAGTGATGGGATGATGGTTCACACTCATGTACAAGTTAGTGCCAGGTGTTTCAGCCAGGACAAGAGAATCATCATTAGTGAAGGCTCACACCTGAGATTGAAGAAACCTTGAAAAAGTTTAAAAAGGCAGGGTGCTATGAGTAGACAGATTATTATCATGATTAAAGGACCCAGAAGAGGAAGCAGGAAGGGGGCCCAAGATCCAAATGTTCCACCATGACCATGGTGAGGGGGAAAGAGTATCAGTTTCCAAGTTCCTTACATTTGTGCTCTAACCAATATGAGATCAAACAGGCTTACGAAGCTGGGTGCCCTGGGAAGTCCCCTGAGCCTAGTTAGAGCCAAGGGAAGGAGCTGAGGCCAAGGCAGAGCAGCTCCCTGGTGAGTTTGGTGAGATGGGCATTTAAAAGCCCATTTGCCTCAATTACTCCAGATCCACTGACTATTGTATATCTTGCCCTTTTTGAGTGTCTGTGTTTGTTGAGCTACTATGAGCCCTGTGTCAGTATAGGTATAACAGTATTATTGGTAGCCCTGAGATCTTGAATGAAATGGTAGGAGCCATTAGGTTTAAGTACAGGAAGAATGGCAGTATTGCACAGCAAATGGGAAGTTCTGAGAAAACCACTGATAAGGGGACCTCAAAATACAGGCTTGAGTCCCATTGGTGTTTATGGGCTATTAGGTATTAGGGAATTCTGGGGAAGGTGGTGGATCTCTGAGGCAAACTCATACAAGGGTAGCATCTGTGGAATGAGTAGGGGCTGGAAGTGCCCCAGAGTATGTGATCGACAAGGGAAGGAAGAGGGAGGAGCTGGTGGCACCTCGAGGCTGCATCTGGAAGACGAGCACCATGGGAGGGGTGAAGGAGAAGTGGAGCTTCTGGATGGTATTCT
Organism: Octodon degus; assembly: GCF_000260255.1. NCBI lineage: Eukaryota > Metazoa > Chordata > Mammalia > Rodentia > Octodontidae > Octodon > Octodon degus. The sequence continues at coordinate 683,685 of NW_004524601.1, read as the reverse complement.
CTCCATGAGAGGTGTGGGGCTGGTTGAAGTCACAGGACATTAGAGGGAAACAGTGTCTGGAGTTGGAAGGAATGGCCCTGTCTGAAGGGATCAGTAGGTCAGCCATTAACTCCCACTACAGAGACTGTGGATCTCATACAGTGACTTGAGAATTCTTTTGGTACTGGGGATCGAACTCAGGATCTCTCTTGCAAGGCAGGCACTGTGCCTCTAAGCTATATTCCTGGCCCCTGACGTGAGAATTCAGGAAGAACACGATATATGGTCTCCGGGTCCGCAAGAAGTGTCAAGATGGAGTGTCCATCTCGCTGAGATGTCCAGCGAGACTTTGGGCTCTGACAGACACCCGACGAGGCCATAGGCCCTGAGCCCCAGCAATCCTCTTCAGCAGCGAGACTAAGCAGGTGAACTACTGACAGATCAGGCTGCAGCGAGTCTTCCTGAGCGTGTAGGACTTTGATGACAGACTCGCTCTCTGGCAGACAGGGCAGTCACATCTCCAGGGACCCTAAGCTTGTGACGGGACCAGGTCCTGGTGGTGGCTGAGGGTTGGGGCAGGCTTGTGGCCGATGTCCTGCTCCACTGCACTCAACATGGTTCAGGAGAGACTTGGGTGGCACCACTTTCTTTGTGTACGCTTAGCCTCCAGGCCCGAGTGCTACAGCCAAAAGCTGGCACTTCCATATGGTTTTTGTCTTTATTATTTGTGTTAGTTGATGCATTGCGTCAACTTGGCTGAATCAGCTCCAGCAGTTCTCAGCATGGGGGCTGAGCCCTGCTAGTGGGAAGGGCCCAGGAATTGAGAAAGGCAGGAAACCTGCCCGGTTCTACGGCCGTGCCACTTTGGAGGTGTTAACGTGTGGAGCACCAGTTTGCCACGCCGGCCGCAGCTGCTGCTCCTCCTCTGCTCTTGTGTTCTGCCACATGAACGGCTGTCGTTTGCCTTGGGGCCAGCAAAGTAAGGACTGAACCCTCCACAAACTGAGCTAAGTAAACCTTGCCCTCCTTCATTTTGAGTGTCAGGTATTTGTCCCAGCAACGATGTTATTGAAGACATGGAAAGCGAGGTTAAGCAAGTTTCCCAGTGAGGTTTGAGGGCCAAGATCTGTCTTTTTAAGCTTGGCACAAATGTGAGGAGCAGATTGAGAGCTGAAGTGGGAGTTAACAAAGGTCATGCACTCAGGCGACTAAGGGTCAGTATCAGTGTACTTATTTGGGAGCAATATACTTTTATTAAAATTTATCCGAATACTAAGCACCTTAAATATAAAGTGTAACGAGAACTATTCTTACCAACCATGGATGTTCTCATAGTTAAATATCTGTAGAATGTTAACCGACCGCAGTAATATAATTTTACAGAGAAAATTTGAGGTCAGTAGTCATACATAGTGGTACAGTAGAACCGTCACGATGAAACCTCCCTTTTGGCTAAGCATCTCTAAATGTACACAGCATATGTATCACAGAAGTTTTTTCTTAGAAAATTATTATTTGAGGCCAGCTAAATAGTTCAGTGGATTAAAGTGCCTGCAAGTAGGCACAGGGGCCAGGGGTTCGATCCCTGGGCCTGCTATGCCAGTGCCGGTCCCGCCCCCAGGGACTGCTGAGTTGGCAACTGAGACGGCATGGTGACATGTGCCTGTATTCCCAGCACTTGGGAGGCTGTAAACAGGCAGATCACTACAAGTCCAATCTATCAGTGAGACCTTGAACACCCTGTAGACCCTTCCTTTAAATCCAAAAAAAAAGAAAAGAAAATTATCATTTGAGCCAGATAGCTCAGTGGACTACAGTGCCTGCTTAGGCAGAGCCCAGCAGCCTGGTTTCCATCCCCAGCATGTCATACCAGCCCCACCCGAGGTGTACTGAGACGGCAATTGACACTGGATGTGGTGGTGCACGCCTGTAATCCTGTCGCGCGCGGCCTTGCCTGCAAGAACGACGCGACCACTGGTTGGTTTTCTGCGCAGCTCTTTAT
>NW_004524601.1:666939-679079 GCF_000260255.1 Octodon degus | reverse complement strand
TTTACTCCAGGAGCGCTCACCCCTTGAGGGGGTGGAAGGCGGAAACCGGCGCCATCTTAGGGCGCGGTCACACGCAGCTCCCTACATAATCCCAGCACTTGGGAGGCTGAAAACAGGAGGATCACTATGAGTCCAACCTACATAGTGGGATCCTGGAGACCCTGTACATCCTGTACTAAATACAAATAAAAATTATCACTTGAGGGTCAGGGAGATGGCTCAGTGGAATAAGTGCTTCCCTGGCAAGTGCAAAGGCCTGAGTTGAAAACCCGGTTCAAAAAAAAAAAAATTAACACTTGACTGATGACCTAATGTTCATTTCATGTTGGCTTGACATGAACTTTTTAATCACAAATATCTAAAGTGAACAAGAGAAAAGCATGTTCAAATATAAAAGCAAATATCAATTTTATACTGTAGAATGCTATACATTTGGCAGGTATTTAATACACCATATTAGCAACAACAAACCTTTGACTGTGGTTTAATTGCTTTTTAGCTTTTTTTTTAAAAAAAAATCATTTTTTTCCTTTTATTTATTGGATTACAGGATCTCTCTATGCAGCTCAGAGTCGTAGGACCCTCCTGTCTCAGCCTCCCCAGCACTGGGATTGCAGGTGTGCACCATCATGCCTGGTTTCAGGCCAGTGTGCTGTGCCTGGGGTTCCAGGGTCAGCAGGCATGTGGCACCAGGATTGAACTCAGGTCTTTGCTCTCACCAGGCAGGCGCTTAGACAGCTGAGCTATCTCCCCAGTCCCCTTTGTGGCTTTTATGGCCATTGAGTATTGCCTCAAAGAAACTGGCTTCACGTAGCCCACTAACTCCACTCTTCCTGGGGGCTCTGAATTCAGTTCCTGGTACCAAAAGAAAAGGTTCACTTCTTACAACTGAATCTGCTTTTATGTCCATCAGTTCCTTAAACTGTGGCTTAGAAGCTCAGTATGATTTGTACTGGCTATGGCTGTTGAGGCAGAAACAGCTAATGCTGGGCCCCAAATGACGCAGGTTGTGAGTGGATCTGGCTGCGAGATCATGCTTATGTGGCAGCTGGGCCAAGCACGGGGCACACACCAGCCAGGATCTGACAGCTTCTGACTGTGTACCCAAGGCGGGGACAGGCCCCATGTCTTGAATGCTATTGTTGGGCAAAGCAACCAGAGAAGAGAGACATGTCCACTGTCTAGGTAGTGCCAGGCCCCCAAATGTTACAAAACAGGTGGCCAGGTTGGCTGCTAGACTCCCCATGCCAACTTTCAGCCTACGTAAGGAACTAGATGACTTTCTTTTTAAAGGGAGAAAGACAGGCAGAACACCCCCATTCTGCTTTTCCTAGTCATTCCATTTCCTGCCAGATGGTGGAGAGGACAACACTGGCTCCCCACAGCCCCAGGACAGGTGGGCCTGGAAGGGCACTTTGGCCCTCAGTGTGCCTGTCCGGCCCAGCAGCCAGGGTACTTCCCTGCACAGACACTTTGATGGCTACAGCTAAGCAGACACTAGAAGAACAAACTTAAGAAACCAACAAAGAAACAAAAAAATCACCCTATGGCACCAGTTTTATTTTATTTTATTTATTTATTTATTGTGTGTGTGTGTGTGTGTGGACAGCTCAGCCCACCAGGGGGCGGGGCTGGCTGGCATGTGGTGCTGGGGGGTCGAACCGCAGTCCTTGTGCTTTGCCAAGCTTGTTCCAAGTAGGTGCTTGAGACCACTGCGCCATCTCACCAGCCCTGGCACCAGTTTTAAACAACTGGTAGAGTTGGGCCAGAGATAGAGTTCAGCAACATAAACACCTACCTGGCAAGCGCAAGGTCTCAAATTCTCTCCTCAGTAGTGAGGGGGGAAAAAGGGCAAAGTTCAGAGTAGAGTGTATCCCAGTGAGCACAAAAAATGTCTTAATGCTATCAACCTCTTAAGAGTGACCCCAAGACCCAAAGCCAAACAAAAGGCTATTGACACATTCAGGGAGGAGAGGTAGGAGACAAGGGTGGTAAAGACAAATTGGCCCAACGATACACTGCACCATACAGCTACTTCTAGAATGCAAAATGACTAAAAAGATAAAATGTGTCACACTGGTGTAACAGGTACTTCAGTTTAGTGTGAGATATAATTGGGAATACTCTAATTAAATGACACCAGTAATCCTAGCTGCTCAGAAGGGTGAGGCAAGATCTCAAGTTTGAAACCAGCCCAAACAAGACAGTTTTGTCTTCCAACAGGGTTGTAGTTGAGGCTAGTCTTTTTTAACTTTGTTTTGTTTTGTCCTGCGGTACCAGGAATTAAACTCAGGACCCTGTGCTTGCCAGGCAGGCACTTATTCTACTGAGCTACCTTCCCAGCCCAAGGCTAGTCTTGAACTCAAAGCGACCCTCCTGCCTAAGCCTCTCAAGGGCTTTGATTACGGGTGTGGGTCACCGAGGGCTGAGGATGAAGCTCAGTGGTAGAGCTCTTGCCTAATGCACAGGAGAGTCCTGGGTTCCAGCTCCCAGTACTAGAATAAAGAGTACTACATGGGGAGTCCCAAGTCCTCAGGCCAGCCACTGGGAGAAAGGACAAACCCAGGTCAATACGTGGCAATGGCTGTGGGAACAGCACGACCTAGCACAGGTGGTCTGTGCCGCAAAGGAACAGGTTCTTAGCAAGCCTGCAAGAGCGCCCGCTCAACAGCTCGGTCAGATGAGGGCGAATGTGGCAGAAATGCACCCCTCATGCTTCATGCAACCCTCAGTGGGCTCCTGAAGAGACGCTACTCACAGGTGAGAACACAGCGTTGAGTTACAACGCCTCAGGCACGTGGTGAGGGGCAGTGCACGAGGCCAGCAGGACCAGGACCCACAGGGCCTGTGCTCAGCCTGTGCACCACCCTGCAGCATTCTGGAGCAGGTCAGCCAGCAAACACTGCCACCGTGTCCTGGGCCTCGGCTCCACTGCAGGCCCAGAGACCCTTCTAGAACATTGTGCTGCTGGCTCCCTTTCTCACAGTAAAAAGCCAGGAGTGCACAGTAAGGCCCCTAAGTATGATCGGCATGGCAGCAGTGTGCAGCCAGTGTGCTCAAAACTGCTTGCCTTGAGGCTCCACACTTAAGAACACACACTTACATGGAATAAACGTTTTTTAAGTATCTTTAATATTAAAGTTAAAGAAACAGGGACAAGGTGGCACCCGCCTGCAATCCCGGCACTTGGGAGGCTGAGGCAAGAGGATCATCACGAGTTTGAGGCCAGCCTGGACTGCAGTGAGACCTTGTCTCTACCCCCTCACAAGAAAGGGTCCACTGGATTTTAGTAGAGGACATGCTGTACAACTCAAGGGTAAAGGCTGCTAGGCTCCTCAGCGCTGCCCCGACTGCGCTTGACGAAGCTGCTCTGCAGAGCCTCCGCCCAGTGACTTGTCTACTGAGCAAATGGGTTGGCGTGAATAGTTATGTCCTTAATGTGCACATCATTGAGAGGCCGATACGTCTTCTCATTTACTGGGAGCTTCTCCAGTTCATCTAGCGTCTCTAAACCATCTATTACCCTGGAGGAGAAGCACCACCATGTATGAAAATTTCCTCAGGGCCAGGGAGATGGCTCAGTGGAATAAGCGCTTCCCTGGCAAGCACAAGGGCCTGAGTTCAATCCCCAGTCCCCCCCCCAAAAAAAAATCCTCAGATTAAACACAGCATCTGTCAGGTGTGGTGGTGTGCAACTGTAACCCCAGTCAGTACTCAGGAGGCTGAGGCAGGAAGATCATTGTGGAGTTCAAGGGTAGCATGGACTACAGTGAACCTCTGCCTCAAAGAAAAAAAAAACTAAGCGAAAAAATATTTGAGATCTAAACACCTGTAACAATTACATTCTGAGATTAAAGGATCTCAGGGTGTGGTGGCCCATCCCTCTGGTCCCAGCATCTGGAAGACTGAGGCAACAAGATCTAAAGTTTGAGTCAAGTTTGGGCAGCTTATATGTTTGTGGGAAAGGCTGGGGACAGAGCTCCATGCAAAGGTCCTGGGCTCAATGCGCCAATGTCTGCCCGCCTTCCCACCTGTTGCCTGCCTGCCTCCCTCCTCGCTCTCTCCCTCCCTCCCTCCCTCTCTCTCTCTCTCTCTCTCTCACACACACACACACACACACACACACGACCAAAACCAGACCAAGTTCGAGTTTTCTTTCAGTGCTCTCCCTTGTTGGTTGTGTACCTGTTAGAACCTTGTACACACGCTAGCTCGCACGCACACTAGCTCGCAGCAGAACTGTGTGTAGAACTCACTTTCCAAACACGGTGTACTTCATATCCAAGTGGGGCTGTTTGCCATAGGTGATGAAGAACTGAGAGCCGTTGGTGTTTGGGCCATTGTTGGCCATGGAGACGACGCCTCTGACACTGTGCTGCAGAGACAGACCACAGCCTGGGTTTCAGCTTATCACCACAGCTCCCAAGCAGACACGTGCTCTTCACGTCCGCTCCTGAAGGGCCTGGGATGCACTGCGCTGGCATCTGCCTGGGCCACTCCATGCAGTTTGTGTTACCTGAAGCCCGGGGAAGGTGCAGGTGGCTTGTGTATGTGTCAAACCACATTCTCCATTTCATGGCACTGTCACTCGGGGAAGCTGCGGCAGAGCCGCAGGGCAACAGAAACAGCTCTGACGCGGACCACAGTGCCCCGGTCTGACGCCTGGCCCCATGTTCCTCCACATGCCAGACTCTTGCCAGCTCTTCCTTGCCATGCTCAGAATCCTGTGTACAGGGGCAGTGGACAAACTAACAACCAGGCAGCGGGCAGACAAGGCAGGTGGGGGTGGCACTCAATCTCGCTTGCTCACTCACCCGCTGCCTCACGCCCCAAGGGCACGGACAGCGCACCTCGGGCCCCTCTAGCCGCAGCTCCTAAGGGAGAACGACCTGGGGATGGTCTCTCCACTCCAGGATGGCGACAGGGTGTGCTTGCCAGGGGCTGCCACAGCACTGAAGGACCTTCCAGTCGGAAGTGAAGGCGAGGCAAGCTGTGCTAAGGGGAGCCCCACATGGAAGCTGTTACGAGGCCCAGACCACAGCTGTCATCCAAATACAAGCTTGCTGGTGGGCCCCAGCACTAGAGAGGCTGAGGATCGATGTGCGTTTTAGGCCAGCCTGGGCTATCTAGTGGGTTTAAGGTCTGCTGCACTGCAAAGTGAGACCTTGTCTCAAAAAGACCAAAACAGACAAACAAGGGGGGCTTGTGGGTTAGCTCAATTGTATAAGCACCTGCTGGGGTAAACCCAGTCAGGCCCCTGCGGTTCCATCTCCAGACCCACCCTTAAGGCAGCCTGAGCCAGCCAAAAAAAAAAAAAAAATCCTTCTTAAAACAAACAAATAAAAGCCCCCCCCCCAAAAAAAAAACAAAAACAAAAACTAAGGCTCTTTCTGAAAAGTGGCTAGCAATCATGCCTAACATTTGAGGCACAAACAGGAATAAAAGTACCATCTGCAAGTTAAGAAAACAAGTACTAGGGGCCGGGGAGATGGCTCAGTGGAGTAAGCGCTTCCCTGGCAAGCGCAAGGGCATGAGTTTAATCCCCGGTTCTGCAAAAAAGAAAAAAGAAAGAAAAAAAAGAAAACAAGTACCACCTCCTGATTTCTGAACTTTAGGAGTTACCACTGGCTGTTCCACCGCCTCAGCCTCCGAGGTGACCCCCTCGCTGTTCACACCATTCACACACCAGGTACGCGCCACTCGCGCTGGCACTGCGGTGCTTCTCCGACACCACAGGCGGGTAGGGCTCCAACTCGTGAGTGCATACACAGGCGTGGGTCACCGCCTGTGCACTACCGAGTGCACTACAGCGTATCTCCTTGCCATCACTGCCCACACGCTGTTCCTAAACCTCCACGGACGCAAACGACACACCGGAGCCCTGGGCCACGGGCTGAGCACAGGACCAGTCCTTCTTGGACAGACACTGCTCAGTGGCAGCACGCAAATGAGCGAAACGAGCGGGAGAACCCAGCCTACACTCCACAGGGGAAGACGGGCCTCCCTCACCCTGCTGTGAGGACGCAGGTGACCTCAGAACACAGCTGGGGTTTCTGTGGCCAACTGGCTGGCAGGCTCCTTCTGTCTGGGGTGAGATAAGGCCCTGATCGTTTCCTTATTTTTGAGACAGGGTCTTACTATGTAATCCAGGCTGGCCTTGAACTCATGGCAAACCTCCTGCCTCTGCTTCCTGAATGCTGGAATTAAAGGCCTGTGTTATAGAATTCCCGTAGTTAATTTTTGACACAGCTGATTACTGTTTTGTCTTTTTTAATGTATTTGATACAGGGTTTCACTACAAGCTTGGCTGCCTGGTGATCCTACTTTCAGCCTCCTCAGCACTGAGACTGCAGGGGCACCTGCCATGCCTGGCCTCAGTTGCTGGTTCAGTGTGCCTGGGGTGGGGCTACCGCAGCATGTGGTGCTGGTCCCTGCCCTTGCCCGAGCAGGCGCTTAGTCTGCTGAGCTGTCTTGCCAGCCCCGATTCCTGGTTTTAATTGCTACACTGAAGCAGCCATTAATTAAGCTCTGAAAAAGTTTTACCTCCTCCCAAATCCAACTAATATAATAAAACTAACACATACTCTTACAATAGTACAGTAAAAGAAAGTATCTGACTCCTACTGTCACCCTGATATGTAATCAATTTCAGAAATTTTGAAGAAAAAAAAAAGAAAAAAAGAAATTTTGTGGTTACAGATGTATTTTTTTGGGGGGGTGGGGTGGGGGTGGGACCAGAAATCTGCTCAGCACCTTCACTGAGCTATATCCCTGGCCCTGAGATTACACATGTAAAAGAACACATACGTACACAGGTATACAGACAGACAGCTCCTTATACATCTGTACACCTGTATCTACAGGTCTACCTCTCAGTGTTGAGGACTCACCCCAGCAGTGCTCTCCCACTGAGCCACATCCCTGGTCCATCTTTATTGTGGGCAGGGTCTAAGCCACTAAGCGTCCCAGGCGGGAGCTGGACGCGCTACCTTTCCAACTCGGCCTCACAGAGTACTAGGATGACAGGCACGCGCCCCATGTCTGGTCAAAAGAGGACTGGTGATGGCAACAGCCTGATCATGAGGTGGTCTCTGCTCCCCTCCCCTATCCTCTGGAAGGAGGCCACGAATCCTAAGACAGCACTAACACTTCAGGCAGGACTCCAATGTAACCACTACAGGCCGCAACTTGAGCCCTGTACCAGGCCAGGACACCCCCTGGGATCTCCCAGACTGCATTTACCAGCATGTGGGTACCACAGCACACCACACCAAGGAATGATGTCAGCCTTGGCCCGGAGCACGTGCACCTGCTTCCAGGAGCAGCCCACGTGGAGGGTGTACCTTAAGGTGCTCGCTGTACTCATCCTCAAACTTCCTGCCCCAGATGCTGCTGCCGCCTCTTCCGGTGCCTGTGTGCACAACAGCAAATCAAAGTGGGGCTCAGGGTTGAAAGGGTTCAGCTTTACTTCTTTTTTGAGACATGGTCTTCCTCTGTAGCATACACTGACTGCTCTTAAACTCTCAGGAATCTTCCTGCTCCGCTTCCTCAGTGCTGGGTTACAGAGCTGTGCTACTATTCGCGCTTTAGTGCTCAATTTTTAAAACTTTAGGACACTTTACAGAGTACCTCTTCAAATAACATTTGATGACATCTAGTATTTGCCCGTATTTAATTTTATAAGTCAGAAACTGAAATGTCCTTCCAGATAAAACAAGCAAAACCGCCACCCCGAGGGCTGATCCTGCTCGGATCCGGGGATAGCAGGCAAGTCTCTGACGCAGACTTTCCTGCTTGGGCACTGCAGCTCGGTTGCTCTCCCCATCTTCTCCCATGACACAGCCCAGCCCTGGCCCAAGCGACTGGAAGGTGTACCTGTCGGGTCTCCCGTCTGCACCATGAAGCCCTTGATGTTCCTGTGGAACACGCAGCCGCTGTAGTAACTGCTCGCACAGAGAGCCAAGAAGTTCTGCAAGAGGTGAAAGGGTGACAGGAGTGCAGCAAACGCCGGACGGCCAGAGCCAGCCACCCAGTGCCCCAGTCCCAGTTGCAGGGGTTCAACGTTTGAGGCCAGGCAGACGGCTCAGAGGCACGATCACCTGCCTGCCAAGCGCAAGTTCTCAAGTGCGATCTCTGGTACCAAAACAAAGTTTGAAGCCAACCTGTATCCTTATGAGCTCAAGGCCAGTCTGGCCTGCAATGTGAAATCCTGTGTCAAAAACCAAAACAATGTAATCCCAGCACTCGGGAGCCTGAGGAAGAAGGATCATTACAAGTTCTGTAAAGGGTTAACAGAGTCTTGTGCCTTAATTGTAAAAAATTATAAAAACTGCTTGTGCTTCCTGTTATCTGCTCTAAGAAAAGTGTTCTCCCTTTCGGCTCAAGGCTGTTCAACAATAAATAACTGTTTCTTGTCAAGGCAGCAAGCTAACACAAACTCCCTCCCCAAACATCTTCTGTAACATAGCTTAAGATATATCTTGTAAAAATATGCACTTATCACTAAGCTGTGAAAGACCGTTTAGTTATGAACAGTTTGCAGCTGTGTCAAATGAATGCAGTTTCTGTTCTTCTGTCCTAGATAACAAGTGTGCTTACCAAGCTGGATGTGGTTTCTGTTATAAATACCCCCTTGCTACCTACATTCGGGGTCACCCAGCCTTCTCCTGCGAGACAAGTGGCTGATGGACCTGAGCTCAGTAAATAAAAGGCTCTATTCAAATTTCTATCTGGCTGACCTGGTTCCTATGCAGAGTTGACCCATAACAGTTCAAGACCAGCACGAGCTACAAATGAACTCAAGGCCACCTTAGCAAGCAAGACCTTGTTTCTTTTTTTTGTGGTACCGGGGATTGAACTCAAAATCTTGTGCTTGCTAGGCAGGCACTTATGAGGCTGAGCTATCTCCCCAGGCCCAAGACCTTGTCTTAACAGAAAAAGGTCTGGTCCAGTCCAGTCACCCTTATTGGAAACACTAAAGAGCATGTTCAAAACCCTGGCTTTCAGGCTTTGAACAGAATCTTTTTGTCTTTTTGAGAAGCAGCTGAGGCTGGCTGAGCTCACTTTGTAGCTCAGGCTGGCCCAGAACTTGCAACAAACCTCCTATTAGCTGTGGATGCTGTCACTTCCCAGCTGAAGACACTGTAATAGGTTCCTTTTGCTCTGGAACCAGATGTGCGACCTTTGGCAGGGCTTCAGCAGGCCCTGCTGCACCCTCTATGCCCTGCAAGCAAGCCTCTGACAACTCCCAAGGGGCCCTGTGCCTGCTGCTTCTCTACCCAGAGCCCAGGGCCTTGTTCTAGAAGCCAACCCTCTGTTACTGAACTTCTGAAACCTTCTTTTGGTGTCTTTGAACAGATTAATTTTTGGTTTGCCTCAGCCTCATGAGTGCTGGGATTACAAGTGAGCCACAATGCCCAGCTCCTCCCCATTTTTTGTACTACTGGGGACTGAACCTAGAGCCTTCACATCAAGATTCATGCCAAGCCTTATTTTTAAATTTCATCTTTTTTTTTTTTTTTTTGGCGGAACCAGGGATTGAACTCAGGTCGTTGCAAGTTCTACTGAGCCATCTCCCTGGCCCCTAAATTTCATCTTGAGACACAGTCCCACTGACTTGCCTGGGCCCGACTCAAACTCACAGTCCTCCTGCCTCAGCCTCCCACAGCAGTGGGACCGTAAGTGTGCACCCTCTTGGATAACGCTGTCTTCATCTTTTTCTATGTAGCCCTGCTCATTTCTCTCTGAACCCTGTATTTGAGGCCTTTACCACTCTGCTCAATGGTCTTGTGTCCCAGATAGAACGTGAGCGCTAGGAAGGCAGGAATGTCTCTGGCTCACTCTGCTGGAGACCATGCAGGACGGCTGATCACAGCAGCTGAGTGGTCACAGAGGCCTGACTCTTCCCCCGTGCAGCCTGTCGAACAGTCAATGCATGGCTCTCCTTTCTGCACCCTAACGAGGACCTGAGGAAAACGAGCCACAGGGAGAAGATCTGGATGCCCCAGGTACAGACAGATTGCCTGCCTTCTCTTTGACCCACTTCTGCTAATAAGAAACTAAAGAAAAGTGGAAATTAAGCTTGTAACTATAGTGGCCAACTCTTCCTGACCAAGGTTTTATAGAAAGTGCTTTAGATTGTAGAATTCCACTTCAAAGTGGTCATCCTAAACCTGGTGAGGTGGGGTGGGGCACACCTGTAATCCCAGCACTCAGGAGGCAGAGGCAGGAGGATCATTGGGAGTTCAAGACCAGCCTGGGCTACAAAGTGAGCTCAAGGCCAGTATGAACTGTACAACAAGATCCTGTCTCAAAACAAAAAATGAAGTGGTCATCCTGCTACATTAACTGAATTTTAAAACCTGAATAGGAGGGGCCAGGGAGATAGCTCAGTAGAATAAGCGCTTCCCTGGCAAGCGCAAGAGTCTGAGTTCAATCCCCAGTTCCGCAAAACAACAACAACAACAACAAAAACACCAAACCTTTCCATCCCAGGCTTGCCAAGTGGGCCCACCCCACCCCGATGTGCTAAGCAGGGTATGGTGGGCTCACCTGTAATCCCAGCACTTGGGAGACTGAACAGGAAAACTATGAGTCCAATCTACGTAGTAAGACCCTGTACATCCCGTACTACATACACAAGAAAATAGATAAATACGCCGTTAATAATGGCACTCACCTCACATGCCTTTGGCGTCCGCTCGCAGAAGACTTCTATCTTAATATCACCTACATCAGTGTGCAAGGTCACAGACTGAGAGAGAGAGAGATCACACACAATTTCTCCAGGTGACGACAGGTGCTGTCAGTTCCCTGACTACTAAGAGAACGATCAAGTGCAAGACAAAACGCTGCCTCGAGAGTGGCAGAGCTGGGCCTTCTTTCCCTAAACTTACTTCAAAGGCAAGAAAAAGAAGCCTAGAAATGTAAATGTTTGGGAAAAATCCTATTTCTGTTAAATTTACTTTTATTTCTTTCATTATTCATTTATAGGTACTGAGGACTGAACTCAGGACCTTGCGCTTGCCAGGCAGACACTTATGTTGCTGAGCTATCTCGCTGGCGCTGTTGTTTCTGACGGACGGGGTCTCCCTATACAGCACAGGCTGGCCTCAAATTTGCAAGGATCCTCCTGCCTCAGCCTCGCAAGGGCTGGAATTAAAGGTGTGTGCAGTCATGCCCAGCTATACTGCATGCTTTAATATCCTATAATGTATTTCTCTTGTCACTGAAATTCCCATAGAATTTCATTTCCCCAGGATGAATTTCAAAAATTCATGTAATTTTATAAAACTTACCATTTTTACTTTTTGGTTTCAGTAAGTGCTACTTAATTTCTCAGTCTCACAGAAAAAAACTTGCAAGTAAGCTTCTGCTCCTAGAAGTGAACATAATTAATTCATTTTCTTGGTTGCACATGCTTTTTTTTTTTTTGGTGGAACCGGGCATTGAACACAGGCCCTTGGACTCGTCAGGCAAGCGCTTATTCTACTAAGCTTGCTCCCCAGCCCCAGTTCTTTTTTTTTTTTTTTTGTCGTCTCCATTCACACACGCTTATCTTTACTGCGTATTTGAAGTAAGTCCCCGATGAAGTCCTGGAGTGAGGAGACCGAGTTACGGACAGGAAGGGAGCCGCGTCCCCTCGCGGTCTTCCCCTCCCGCGCGCCCGCGCGCCCGATGACGGGAGAATCCCCGCGCCAACCCGCCGGGTGCCACGCGCGGCGCGCAGCACGAAGGGGGAGTCCGAGCAGCAGCGGGGTAAGCGCGGGGACGCACTGAGGCAGCCCGAGACGCAGGGCCAAGTGGCGGCCGCCCAGGTCGCTCCCGAGACGGTCCGCCCACGCGCACCGCGGAGGCGCCGGCGAGGGGCGCGGGCCGTCCTTCCCAGCGGGGGCTGCCGTTCTCCCGCACCCGCGGCTGAAAGCGGAGCAGCTGCGCTCACTGGCGGTCAGGGCCACCCGGAACCGCCCGCCCCGCCCCGCCGCGGGCGACACACAAGCCGGGGAGCCCCGCGCCGCCTCCGGCCACCGCTCCACGGCCCCACCTGGAGTCCACAGGCTACGGCGCGACCGCGTCCCGGAACTCTCCGGGAGACCTCCTGGGGGCGACGGACCGGGCCACGCCCACTTCCGGACCTCGGC
>NW_004524601.1:662902-666312 GCF_000260255.1 Octodon degus | reverse complement strand
GGGCGCGCGAGCTCGAGGCCCGGGTCTTCCCGCTCGGTGAGCGCCGGGCTCTGGAAACGCGCGCGGGCCGCGTGCCCCTCCCTTCGGGCGTGCTGCGGGGCGGGAGGGCGCGAGGGCGCGAGGTGGCGGGCCAGGTTCCGTGGAGGGCGCGGGCAGGAGCGCTCCGAGGGCTGCGCCCTGCTGGGTCGCTCGCCTCCGTGGTGTGGTCTGCGTCCGCCGCGTTTTAAGCTCCTTTTCCAACAGAAATTTTAGGGGGAGGTTGCTGTTGAAATTCCTGGGCTACGCGTAGCTCACTAGCGAACAGGCGGCTGTGTGACTGGTTAGTTTTCCTGGGCCTGGGTCCCCGCCGCGCGCTGCCCCGTCACCCGAGCGCTTCCCGCCCGGCCTCCGGCGTGCGGGGACTGCAGGCCGCCACGCCCGCTGCTTTCCCGCGGTCGTGCGTGCCGTGGAGTGCTCTGCCTCGCACCGGAGCGGCTGGGGCTGCTGAGCGCTGGGGCAAAGCGGCGAGGAAAGCCCGGCGGCCGCAGCCGGCGCAGCGCCCGGGCTTGTGCTCGTGCAGGCGCTTCAGGGCCGGGCGGCGACTCGGGGGGCGGCGGCGGCGGGAGGCAGATGCCCACCGCGCCCGCGGCTGGGCTGGGGCGGCTGGTTTTCCCCGTACCTGAGGCCGAGCCGGACACGAGTGGCACCGTTTTTTCAGTGACTTAATTTGATGTTTTGGAAACTTGTATTTAGACTGTACTGCGCGTCTCGCGCGCTCGCCCGCGCTCCCCCGAGGGGGTCTGCGCCCGGCCCTGCCGCCTCGGGTCGCCCCGCGCAGAGGCGGCTCCCCTTCCCGGGTGAGGACAGGACCGCCACAGCGGGGTCCTGCCCTCGGCGGGGTGGCCGCGCGGGCGCGCAGCCCAGGCCGCCGCTCACCGCCGCCGCCCGTCTGCCCGCAGCCCTGCATGCTGGCGGCCCGGCTCGCCCGCGGCATGGACCTGCCGGCCGTGCTCGCCTGCCTGGACCGCCTCGCGCCCCTCGCCTTCGCCGAGAGCTGGGACAACGTGGGGCTGCTGGTGGAGCCGAGCCCGCCGCACACCGTCCGCACGCTCCTGCTGACCACCGACCTGACCGAGGCCGTGCTGCAGGAGGCCCTGCGCGCCAAGGCCGACCTGGTGCTCGCCTACCACCCGCCCATCTTCCGGCCGCTCGCGCGCGTCACCGCGGCCACGTGGAAGGAGCGCCTGGTGGTGCGCGCGCTGGAGGGCAGGGTGGCCGTGTACTCGCCGCACACGGCCCTGGACGCCGCTCCCCAGGGCGTCAACGCCTGGCTGGCCAAGGGGCTTGGTGAGACTGCGCGTCCTCCAGGAACTGCGCTGCCGAGGCCCCCCGGGACGGTCGCGGGCTTTGGGTTGACACAGGGTCCCCTCTGACCACAGCCTCCTCCTGCCTCGGCCTCCTGAGCGCTGGGATTGTGCTTACGTGCTTAGAAGTCATGTTGAGGGCTGTGGAGATGCCTCGGCTCAGTAGACAAGGTCCTGAGTTCAGACCCAGAACCCGGGAAATGCTGCGACTCCTCTGGCAGCTAACGTGCGTTTGCAGGAAGAAACATTTTCATTAGCGAGTGAGAACATAGTTCTTTATTAGTTGTGTAGTCCCTCACTTGTGACAAAAGGTGCCCGACGAGGTACAGCTCAGCTCGTCAGGCTGTGGCGGGCGGGCGTGCTGGTTAGTGTTCATTAAGCTTTTGTAGCGTGCTCAGCGCGCCCGAGGTGCGGAGGTTGTAAGTGATCTTGCGCTTATTCTGAGCTGACTCTGCTGGGATGACGCGCGCGCTCAGCGTGACACCTCGTGAGCGTGCGCTTTTTATTCTGAGACGGGGTCTTTGAGCCTGTGGGGCGCTGGGACCATAGGTGTGTGTCGCTATGCCGGACTGAAGTGCTTAGGCCTAAGCCATGGTGTGTATGAGTAGGTCTGCTAAGCAGTAGACGATTGTATAGATCATTGAAAAAATCCCGCAAGCCTTCTGGAAAATGAACTTGGTTGTTTAAATATTTAGCTTAACTTACACTTTAATGAATTTGATTTTGCTTGCATCAAGTCCCTGTGTTTTGGGGACTACGAATGTTTCTAAGGGGTGTGTATGTGTGTCTGTATTATATGAAAAAAAACTTTTTTTTGACAGAACCGGGGATTGAACTCAGGCCCTAGTGCTTGCCACACAAGCGCTTATTCTACTGAGCCATCTCCCCGACCCCGAAAATCATTATTTTTAAAGAGTTCATTATACATTTTGCCTATAAACTGTTTCTTATTTTTATACTCTCAAACAGAAATCCTAGAACAACTCTGGTTTCCCCAGGTGCTTGCACATCAAGGCCGATCCGTCCCTCCAGGGCCCCCTGCCACCCCACAGAGGGGACCCACCGAGTGGAGCTCAGAGTCAGGCCCACCCAGGACCTGCATGCTGTTGTGTCTTCCCTGAAAGAAGCCAGTGGTGCTCCCGTCACTTGTGTCTCTGCTAGGTACTTTTCTTTGTTGGTTGTGTTCTTAGTTATAAGCCGTGAGCGCCCCTGGTGGTGCCCGGGTGTGAGGAGTCGCTTTCGTGGGCGTGGCTTCTGAGGGCTGTGTCTTTCCTTTGCTTGTGGGTCTCCTGGGCCCAGAGAGAACCAGGGTCTGTGCTGCAGGCAGGCTCCCTGAGCAGCTCCCTGGGGGTAGATGGCACCCGCACCCCACCCAGTGTTTCCCACGCTCCCAGGGGCGTTCAGACTGGTGGTTTTTACTTCAGATCCTACTGGTCCAGTGATTGGGCTTTACTTCTTCTTCAGTCAGTTCCCAGGAAATGCTTGGGTCCCAAGGACTTAAACCAAAAATACATCTGATTGTCTTTTTTTTTTGAGACAGGGTCTCACTATGTAGTTCAGGCTGAGCTAGAACTCGTGGCTATCCTGCCTCAGCTTCTTGATTGCTTGGATTATAGACACGTACCACCCTTCCTGCCTGACTTTGAAACGTAAAGTCTTAATTGTAAAATCACATGCGTGTATCAGGAATGGTTTGGGGAAATTTCAGGGCTCTCAAGTCATTCCCGGGCATGGGTCTTGGAATAGATTTTAGCTATTGAAATCTTCTGTGCTGAAAGGCTGTATACATGCTGAAATCAAAAAACAATTCACGGGGCTGGTGAGATGGCTCAGTGGTCTCAAGCACCTACTTGGAACAAGCTTGGCAAAGCACAGGGACTGCAGTTCGATCCCCCAGCACCACATGCCAGCCAGCCCCGCCCCCTGGTGGGCTAAGCTGGCCACACACACACACACACACACACACACACACAAATGTAAAAAAAGGGCCAGGGAGATGGCTCAGTAGAATAAGCACTTCCCTGGCAAGTGCAAGGATCTGAGTTCAATTCTAAGTTCCACCTAAAA
>NW_004524601.1:649993-662302 GCF_000260255.1 Octodon degus | reverse complement strand
CTGTTTTTTTTTTATTTATTTATTTATATTTATTTATTTTTTAATGTGCTGGTTTTTTGAGGCATTGTTTTGTTATGAGCACAGGCTGTTCTCAGATTCAGAGATCCTCCCGTCTCAGCCTCCATGGTGGTGGCGTTGCAGATAGGCACCACTAGTCCGAGTAGCATTTGCCTGTCATCTTTGCGTTTACGTGTGTAAGAACCTTCTTTTTATGTGCTGTGTAACGTTCCCTGTCATGTTTGGTAGTTCTGAGCACTTGCTACTGGCTTGGCTTCTTTTTGAAGGAGGGTCTGGCTCTGTAGCCCAGGTTGGCCCTGAGCTCTTTTCCTGTCTGAGTTTCTTAAGAGAGCTGGGGTTACAGGCGTGCACAGTACCTGGCTGGCAATGCACTCCTTAGTCTCCCTCAGTTTTTCCGTATTATAGAGAATGTCTGGGCTTTAGCATCAGTTGCGGCCTAGGCACTTTTTCGTTTTGTTTCATTTCTTCTTTTCTTTCTTTTCCAAAGCTCTAGTTGGACACGATGGCTCTCACTGTAATGCGAGTGCTCAGGAGGCAAGAACACTGCTAGGAGTCAAAGCTAGCCTGGTCTCTGCAGTGAGTAAGACTGAACAGAGACAGGTGAGGTCCTGCCTCAGAACACAAGCACGGTGTGCAGATGATTCAGTGCTGACAAATTATGCTTCTAGGATTTTTGTTTGGTTAGTTTTTTGTTTTTTATCTTTTTGAGACAGGGTTTTGCTTTGCAGTTCAAGCTGGCCTTGAGATCACTTTGAAGTCCAGGCTGGTCTTGAACTCGCAAAATTGTCCCAGTCTCCCGAGTGCTGGGATTGCAGGTGTGCCTCGCCATGCCTGGCTTAGGTTACTTTTTTTTTTTTTTTAAATTTAGGGAAGGGTCTACAGCGTGTTCAGGGTCTCACTACTAGATCGTACTCATGGTGATCCACCTGTTTACAGCCTCCCAAGAGCTGGGATTGCAGGTGTGCGCCACCACGCCCAGTCTCAGTCACTGTTTCAGTGTGCCCCAGGGGCAGGGCTGGCACAGCAGGCCTGGGGATTGACCTCCCAGCCCATCCACAAAACTATTTGGCCGGTCCTTATATTACCTTGTAAGGGATCTTCATTTCTCAAAATCTAACAAAAATGTGCCCAAGAACTTCACTGGGTGGCCAGCCCATATTTATTTGGTTTTCAAACAAAAGAGGAGGATAGTGAAGAAAATGGGAATCTGAGAGGAATCTAGCGAGATTGGGAAAATTGGGAAATATCATCCCAAGTAGTAGGTTCTGTCAATAAGGAGAACTGCCTTACGGACAAGTACTGTAGGAGCGTAGCGCCCTGCAGCTATAGTCTCCTTTTGATTTGGATTGGAGCTGAATGTCCTCAGCTTGTCTTGAGGTGCCAAACTTTACAGGCCATTGTAGGCCTCAGTGGGGACCAGTGACTCACAGAGCCTCACTGACTGACTCCACTGCCCGTCTCCAGACGAGGGTCTCAGCCTTGGCAGACTCAACATCAAACGTGAAGAGCCAGTTGGTTATACGAAGCTCTGCACAGGGCCCCTTCATAGTGGCCTCCCAGCTGCCTGCTCCCTCGTGGTAGGAATGCTGTGGGTTATGTCCTCTACTCTTGCTTTTTGGTATGTGCTTGGGATTGAACTCGGGACCTTGCCCTCTCCAGGCAGGTGCTTATGCTACTGAGCTATCTCCCTGGCATACTCTTGTTAATGGAATTTTGTTTTTTTCTTTTCTTTTTTTGTTTCGCTTTTTCATAAAAGTTAAATTTGGAGCCTGGCTCAGTGGCATACGCCTGCACTACCAGCTCTGCGGGAGGCTGGAGCAGGAGGATCACAAGTTCAAGTCCAGTATGCGAAACCAGACTTGAGACCCTGTCTCAAAAAATTTTTAAAGGGGCTGGAGAGATGGCTCAGTGGTCTAAAGCACCTACTTAGAACAAGCTTAGCAAAGCATTAGGGACCGCAGTTTGATCCCCCAGCACCACATGCCAGCCCCGCCCCCTGGTGGGCTGAGCTGGCCACACACACCACACACACACTCTCTCTGTCTCTCTCAAATAAATAAAAATTAAAAAAAAAATTTAAAAAAATTTTTAAAGGGGCTGGGGAGATGGCTCAGTGGAGTAAGTGCTTTCCTGGCAAGTACAAGAGCCTGAGTTCAATCTCCAGTTCTGCCAAAAAAAAAAAATTAAGGGCTGAATCCATGGGGCCAGGGACTTGGCTCAGTAGAATAAGTGCTTCCCTGGCAACTGCAAGGGCCTGAGTTCAATCCCTGGTTCCACCAAAAAAAAAAAAAAGGGCTGAGTCCAGGTGGAGGGCCAGTGAGATAGCTCAGCGGACTAAGTGCAAGCTTAGGCAAATGCAGGGACTGGTATTCGATCCTTGGACCACATGCCGCGATGGCCCGGCCATGGTTACACATGCCTGTAATCCCAGCACTGGGGAGGCTGAAACGGGAGGAACACTGTGAATCCTAGCTACATAGTGAGATCCTGTACCAAATACAGAAATTAAAAAACAAAACAGGTGGAGTTTGTGCAGGGGCCCAGGGCTCTTCTCCAGCACAGCAGGGATCCCCAGAAGGTAGGAGCAAGACTGCAGACGGTTCCCGCTGCCACGTCACCTGTAGTCCCTGCATGTGGGAGGCTGAGGCAAAAAAATCTCAAGCTTGAAGCCAGCTGTGCAACTCAGACCCTGTCTCAGAAGTTCTTAAAGGGGGTCGCAGGTGTGGCCAGTGCTTCCTGGGTGGACCCCTGCCCTCCCCACAGTCAGCAAAGGAAGGCTTAGTGGGTCTGAGGCATAGCGGACTGAAGAGAGCCCATGTGTCCCCCTGGCATTTGGGCTGTGGTGGCACCCTGGCCACCGCCTGGTCTCATCCTTCCCCCCCGCAGGGCTGATGGCGAGGAGCAGGCGCAACTCAGCCTGAACTGCAGTCAGGAGGCCTTGTCCCGTGTGGTGGCCTGGCTGGCCCAGAACAGTGTGCTCTACGAGAAGACGGAGATTCTGGCTCTGGAGAAGGTGCCTGGCGGGCAGCGATGTGAGCTGAGTGGTGCTGCTGGTCCTGCGCATGTGACTGCACTGTGGGCCAGTGGCCGCGGGAGGTGGGGTGGGGCTGGCAGCTAGGGAGCGGGGTTCCCCTGGGTGAGGGGTCATGGGTTTGGTCTCTGCACCCCGACTGGCCCGTGGCGTTAGCTCTTGAACATGATGGGCACGTGCAAGCTGGCGACTCCTGTATCTCTCCTGGCTGAGAATGCCTTTCGATGAAAAAGTGCGTTGGAAAAGCATGCCCATTTCCAGCTCCTCCGTGGACATTGCCCCCGTAGAGCTCTCACGAGTACCTCAGATGCAGTGTGCACAGCTGGCCACTTCTGCTCCAGCCCTTTCAGCCTTGCTGTTTCCCCAGTTTCATTGGTGCCTCCCAGGGGTCTGTGGCTGCTCCCAGCCCCTGGGAGTCCCAGGCTGAGCTCTGTTCCCTCCAGGGCCTCCCCGCCCGCCACCTCGCCCTCCATGCCTTCTCTCATGGGTGCCTCACCTCACAGCTTGTGGCCTAGTCAGCCCTCGTAGGGGGCCTTGCGGCCTACGGTTCAACATGGGGGACCGTGTGGCTAAGTCTCACTCTCCTCAGCCTTTGCTGCTGCAGACTGGGATGGGCCGGCAGTGCACGCTGGATGAGCCCGTGAGCCTGGCTGCTGTGATTGAGCGGGTAAAGACACACCTGAAGCTGCGCCACGTGCGGCTGGCGCTGGGTACAGGCCAGACCCTTGGTGAGTGGTCCCCAGGGTGGGCCAGTACCTGCTGGTGGCAAGGGACGAGGAAGCCGTGGTGCACAGCGAGGCTTGGGCTGGCAGGTCTCCCCAGCCTAGAGTGCCAGGCGCTCTTGCCCAGCCTTAACCAGGCCAGACAGGGTGCAGAGGGCTGAAGGGAGCGCTGTGGGCGGCCGTGGCTCTTGCAGCAGGCTGGTGCTTACTGAGGGTTGTGACACCTGCCTTTCCATGGCTTTTCTGGAGCCTTGGGGACAACGTGGATGGGGTGACAGGTGCTGGATGGCTGAGGGTGCCCAGATGGCCCTTGTAGATACCCTCAGGCTTTTGCCTGCGAGTGTGTGCCTTGGCTGCTGTACTTGTGGTCACCTCTGCCAACCCTTGAGGATGCCCATCACCACTCCTGTGGGCACAGCTGGGCAGAGTCTCCTGGCCACGCAGCCCCAGGAGCCGCAGCTGCCCCTGGAGCATCCCTGCAGGGAGCACTTGCAGCGCTTGTCTGCTGGATCCCTAGGCTCCAGAGGGCACAGGGCATGTGCTGGGGACCAGGCCAGGCCTCTGTATGCACTTTGGATGGCAGGTGGAGCCATACCTGTCCTTTGCTTGCTTTGAAGAGTCCCAAGTCCAAGATGTGGCCCTGTGTGCTGGCTCCGGGAGCAGCGTCCTGCAGGGGGTACAGGCCGACCTGTATCTCACAGGTAGGAACTCGGCCTGGGTGGGCCTCACAGATGGAGACAGCAGCT
This sequence comes from Octodon degus, assembly GCF_000260255.1. Lineage (NCBI taxonomy): Eukaryota > Metazoa > Chordata > Mammalia > Rodentia > Octodontidae > Octodon > Octodon degus. The sequence continues at coordinate 657,785 of NW_004524601.1, read as the reverse complement.
CTTAGGACAGGGCTGGGAGCATGTGAGACATCTGAGCTGTTCCCTAAACTTGAACAGGGCCATCACCCGCGTGGAGATGCACCAAAGCCTTGGTTGGGGAGGGAACAAATTGAATAACTGATGTGCATACCTGTAGTCCTAGCTCCTTGGGAGGCTGAGATAGGAAGATAGAAAGATTGAGTCTAGTCTGGGCAATTTAGTGAGCACTTCTATCAGTGTACAAAGATAAAAGGCCTGAAGATACAGCGTATTACGAAGGTTCTGGGTTCAGGCTGCAGGACTGATACCTACACACTAGAAAGACAGTTGACGCTCTGCTGCCCCAGGTTGGTGCTGCTGCTGCTGGCTCCCTCACACACCTTGCAGGTCTGCACTCTGAGCCACTGCAGCTGAGGTGGAGCCCTGTGTTGTACTCCCTGCCTCAAAAACAGAACTAAGGGGCTGGAGGGATGGCTCAGTGGTCTAAAGCACCTACTTGAAACAAGCTTGGCAATGCACAGGGACCGCGGTTCAATCCCCCAGCACCACATGCCAGCCAGCCCCGCCCCCTGGTGGGCTGAGCTGGCCACACACATACACACACACACACACACACACACACAAATAAATAAATAAATAAATAAATAAATAAATGTTTAAAAAAAAAAAGAAAGGTCCTGAGTTTGATCCCTGGTACCACCAAAAGGAAAAAAAAATAAAATAAAAAACAGAACTAAGTAAATTTCTTCTTTATCTTGTATGTATGTATGTATGTATGTATGTATGTATGTATGTGAGATGGGTCTGACAGGTTCAGCCTGGCCTCAAACTTTTGATTCCCGGGCTGGTCTTTTTTAACTCATGGCTGTCCCCTGCCTCAGCCTCAAGTGCTGGGATCTTCCTCTTCAGGGCCTCGGATACTTGCTCAGGTCACCCAGAGGAAGTTAGGGCTCTTGGTGGGATGGCTTTTGCTGTCCCGTTGGCCTCAGACAGTGCAACAAGCTTGTGCTGCCGTTTCCTCTGTGATGCTTAAATGCTTATCTCCCCCATCACAGGCGAAATGTCCCATCATGATGTCCTGGATGCCACTTCCCGAGGAATCAGCGTCATCCTTTGTGAACACAGCAACACTGAGCGAGGCTTTCTTTCTGAGCTGCGAGACCTGCTGTGCGCGCGCCTGGAGAATAGGGTGCAGGTGGTGTTGTCTCAGTGTGACCGGGACCCTCTCTCTGTGGTGTAGAGACCCTGTCTCAGAAGACCAAACCAAGAAACTAAACAGTTTGAGCTTGCCAGGACCCATGGCTAGCAATGGGTTGAGGCCCACACTCAGCCAGCATGCTTAACTGTTTCTGAAGTGCATTCATAGCAAAGCTCGTGTGAGCGGTGTGGGCATAATCCAATTTTTTTTTTTTTTTTTTTTTTTTGAGACAGGGTTTTGGTATGTACTTCAAACTAGCCTTGAACTCCTATGGAACTCATGGCAATCCTGCCTCAGCCTCCCAAACGCTGGAATTACAAGCGTGTGCCATCATGCCTGGCTAGCCATCCACATTTTTTGTTTTTGAGATAGGGTTTCACTATGCAGTGCAGGCTGGCTTTTATCTTAGTCTGCAGCCCAGGCTGGTCCCTCCTGCCTCAGCCTCCTGAGTGCTGGGATTACAGGTGTACATAACCACACCTGGCTAACCATCCACTTTTACTGTGATTTTTTTTTTCCCCCCTTTGGGTGGTATGAGGGGAGATTTTAAAACCACACTTTGTTTCTCTTTGCAACTTATTTTGATGATAAAAACAAATCTTTTAAAACATTGTCCCAAATGTCAAGGGACCCTAGCAGGGATTATTCATAGGGGGTCACTGAGGAGCAGCCCAAAGGCCTGAGCCCTGTGGCATCCTGGGCCAGCCACGTCAGCTGTGCGTGAGGGGGGCTCAGGAGAGTTGGGCGGTATCCTCAGAAAGGTGACAGCAGAAATGTAGCTTTGGAAGCCCAAGTGCAGGGACTCAACCTTGGGTAGCCATGGCGCCAGCACAGTAAGGGGCCCACAGTACTTCTAGTAATAAACCAGCACGGAATGATTCTATTGAAATTGGCTTTTATTAATAGCACTGTTACATAGAGTTAACTGCTCTCAAATAGTGTACAGACACAAAAATTATAAAAATAAACCAGATATTTAAGACCAAATGCGAAAGTTTGCATGTTAGGTCATTAAAAGTTTTATATATTTTTATAGTATAACAGTTACAAGACGAAAGCAAAGTGCAAACCAGCAAGCACATCACCACTGTCTGTAAACGTAGAGGAGACGTCTTGGCGTGGAGTCCCGTGAGGGTGAACCTGTAGCGTAACAAGCTCCTGTATACCACAGGTTCACCACCACAGGCCTGGAAGCCACAGAAGGAAGAACAGGGAAGATGCTGTCTGGCCAGCTAAACCCCGGGGCCAGGGAATGGGCAGCAGATTCATTCTCATTAAATATACTCTGGACTGGCCAAAAACTAAAAACTCCATTCATGTACAAATCATATTTTCGGTAGTTACATTTGAGACTATAACCTTAATGGATTTATTATGGAATCAATTATGTGATTGATTCCAAAAAATTAAGCCAGGCATTTTTGGAAATACGAAAGTTACAAGGTAAGAAATGAGTGAGGAAGCGGATGGTGCACAGACTTCATTAGTCACACAACAAAGCATTTCCTTTCCAAGCAGGAAGTTGGGGTGTAGGAGGAGGTTCCCTGCGGGGGCCACGCTTGGCTCCACCCCTCAGGTGCGCACGCAGGCTGTGGGAGGCTGGACCTGGCGCTCTCTGAGGTGGAAAGATCCTGTGTGCGTTTCACGTCTGCCAGACACCAGCCCACCTTACTAACACTATTCACCTGTGTATTAGTCGAGAAGGAAAAAAAAGATGTCAATATCTGTGAATGGTGTTGTACTTCCTGTTCTGAGAACAGTCACCAACAGGTCATTCACGGTTACTTCTCAGTCTGGCTTCCGGTCTATCCCTGAGGTCAGGGTCACAGTGCAGATGTGCCCTGTGTGTGCTGCCCTGCACTCGAGTCCAGAGGGACAAAGCTGGGTCCCCTCCACACACACCTTTCCTGACATGCCCCCACCCTCCCAAGACAGCACACATGGGTGCCCTGGGACAAGCACATGGCAGATGTCCAGCTGGGTGGTATTAAAGGCCCTCCTCAAGAAGTTCGGGATAGTGTCTCTAGGGTAGAATTCAGAAGCATCCAGTCCAGCAGTCCCTGAGCAGCCTCCACCTGGCAGGAAGTCTCCCGAGGTAATGACTGAAGAAAGGCACATTTGCTTGCCAGGAGTTCCGCGCTGGGAAGAAGGGAGCGCTTGTGAAGGCCGCGCTGCTCGGGGACCGGGAGCTGCACCCATGGACACCTCTAAGCAGCAGCTTCAAGCCTCCTCTTCCTCCAAGAAATCGGTCAGCGTCCCGCTGTCAACAGGAATTAGTAAATACTCCACGCCATCCGTTCCCTAGAGCATCCAGGAATGTCCAAACGTTAGTCCTTTGTTAAGAGCTACTCGGTCGGAGGCGATGGCTCAGTAGAATAAGCACTTGCCTGGCAAGTGCCAAGGGTCTGAGTTCAATCCCAGGTTCCCGCCCAAAACAAAATTACTCAGACCTACGGTGGATTCCACCAAAAGTGTACTTGACACCTCTTAAGGACTTATTTTTAACTTTTTTTTTCCTGCTGAGATGAATTCAGGACCCTGTGCTTTGCCAGGCAGGTGCTTATGTCTCTGAACTATCTCTGGCTCCTTTTATTTATTTGTTTCGTTTTTTTGGTGCTGGAATGGAACCCAGGGCCTTGTGCATGCCAGGCAAGAGCTCTACCACCATTCACATCCCAAGTCCATTAAGGACTTTTAAATAGATACGTAATTTAAAAATCAAGGCAGGCTGGACACAGTGGCACACACCTGTAATCCCAGCGCTTGGGAAGCTGAGGCAGGAGGACTGCTGAATTAGTTGCCAGCCTGGACTACATAGTGACACCCTGTATCAATACTCAGGTAGGGTAAAAGGGTAAAGCTAGAACACAATTACAATGCCAACTACTCAGAAGGTTGGGACAGGAGGATTAAGTCTGAGGCCAATATGAGCAAATTAGTGAGACACTGTCTCAAAAGACACCTGTAATCTCAGCACTCAGAGGCGGAGACGGGAGGATTATCTTGAGCTCAAGGCCAGCATGGGCTATGCAATGAGCCTGAGGCCAGCCTACACTACACACCAAAACCCAGTCGAAACAGGCAGTGGGGCAGATATGGTGTGCGACACCTGTCTCAGTCCTTGGGAGGCTGATACAAGAGGACTACCACAAGTTTGAGTTTCCATGAGTTTGAGGCCAGCCTGTACTACACAGTGAGACCCTGTTTCAAAAACACAACGCACACACACACATAACACAACATAGCACAACACACACACACACACACACATACACATACACACAAAAGGCACAGGGGTGCCAGGTACGCATTTTCTGCTTTGCAAGGCCGGGTTCTGGTGAAGGCACCTCGTGTGGAGCGGAACCTCGTGGGGCTCCCGGCCCCTCCCAAGCCTGACACTTTCCGAGGTCTCTCCCCTCAGCCTCTGCACACACCAGGGCCAGGCTGCTGTCACCACCCTGCGCTCTGCAGCACCAACACTGAACCCCTGCAGCCCCAGCTGGCGCCTGCTCCATGTGCAGCGATACAGGCCGTCTTGCAGTACGTGAGCTGGTACACTGTGGGTGCCTCGGCCTGCGCACGCACTGTGCCTTGGGAGCTGCTCTCCCACCAAGCTCTCTTCCTGGCTCCGGGAGGTCACCCCCTGGCCAAGCACTGCCATAGACTTTGCTCCCCTTGGTTGCCCACACCCCCAGCACTGCTGCCTGCCTACCTCAGCCCTCAGCCCAGGTCCCTATTCTACACAGGTGCCGCTGCCCGGCCATCACGTGGCTCAGGGTCCGTCCGCAGCAGACCTGGAAGCACCTACCGGTCTGCACGGTCCCGGTCCCGTCCACAGCCCCATGGCACAGGCACCTGAAGAGGCCTTCGTCTCGGGACAAGCCCTTTCCTTGGCCTCCAGCCACACTCAGCACAGCCTGCGCCTCACGCCTGCTTCAGTTCCTGGCGCCATACTGGCTAACATCCCTTTTGGATCTCTAGCTGTGTTTTTCCTCTTACTACCCACTTCCTTATGGCTCTTAGAAGTGAAATGGAGACTCACCCACGCTAGGCAACTGCTGTGCACCTGAATTCCTTCCCCAACCCTTTTTAAAACATTTTTGAGATACGGCACTGCTAAACTTAAAGTGCTGGCCAGAAGTGGGATCCCTGGCTGGGCCTCCCTAGTAGCTGAATAGCTGCCAGCAGGCAGCCTCCTGGTGGAGATCGAATGTGCATCTCGCCACAGCGACACCCCCAACGAGGTCAAATTCACCCATTTTAACATGCTCTTTTGAGACAAGCTTTTGTTATGTAGCCCAGGCCGGCCTCAAGTCATAAGAGCTGTCCTCCTGCCTCAGCCTCCTGAACCAGAGTTGGCATTGCCAGCATGCACCACCACGCCAGGCTGCCACGGGATTCGACACAGTTAAGGTTCTGCACGGGCAAGGTTACCTGACTACTAGTCTTGACTACTACTACTACATCTTCCCATGAGGCTCTGAGTCCCAAAAGAAAGGCATGTACAGCACGATCAGGCTCAGCACTGTCCTAATGCTTCACGCACCGCTGGTACGCGTTAGCACCCAGAAATCACTGACTGGGTTAGTGAACAGCAGAGTGCGGAGAGAAGCGGGCAGAGCAGGGCCCCCCGCTCTGCGGCTCATGGTTGCCTGCTGGGGCCTGGGCTAATGCAGCTGGCCCTGGCTGCTTCCCAAGCTGAGGTGCAGGGACCAGTGCATCCCACGCAGCCTCCCTTCTCATCAAGGCTGAGTCAAGGGAAGCCCTGCCCAGGCCAGGTGTGCACAGCTCACACAGGAGCGGCTGGACGCCAGTCTCACCTTCTTCGTCCTTATGAGCCTGTGGTCCCTGAACTCAGTCAGCTGGGCCCGGAGCGTCAGGTCACTGTTGACAAGGAAGGCCTCCCGACACTGCTGGTAGAAGTCCTGGAAGGACAGCCCTGGGGAGTGGAAGAGGAGACGAGGCCTCAGCCAGCCCTGCAGGCATGACCTGTGCCCACAGCCCCACAGCAGGACCCCGAGGGAAGTACAGCTGCCTGTTGTGACGCCGTCTACACCATGGGTGCAGACAGCAGGTAAATCTAGGGTGCACTTGTGTGCTGCTTGTGGAGGGTGCGTTACAGCCAGCTCCCGGGCTTGGTCAGGTGACTGAACAGGACATTTCAACAGCCTGGACTAAGCTAATTTCCAAAGACAACCAAGCCGGGTGTGATGGTGCACACCTGTGATCCCAGCACTCAGGAGGCTGAGGCAGGAGGATCACTGCAAAGTGAGCTCAAGGCAGCCTGAATTGCATAGTGAGATCTTGGCAAAAGGAAGGGAGGGAGGGAGGGAGGGAAAGAGACCTAAGTCATGAAAGCTGAACAATTACAACAACCTATGTTTCATCAATATTTTATCCCAAAAAGAAGAGTCTCGGGCCGGGGCAATGGCTCAGTGGAATATGCGCTTCCCTGGCAAGCGCAAGGGCCTGAGTTCAATTCCCGGTTCCGCCAAAAAAAAAAAAAAAAGAAGTCTCCTAAAATGCCCATGTATGAAAAGCACAGGTGGGCTGACACGAAGCCACAGCCCAGTGCGGGGATGTCACAGCTGGCTGGGTGGCCCTTCAGTCACAGCCAGGGCCAGCAGCTTCAGTGGCAGAGGGCGCGGGGAGGAGTCACGCAAGTCGGCACCAGTGTTAGATACCAGCGTAGGAAGGGTCCTCCTGCTTATCCAGCTGATGCCTCATGAGCAGCCTGAAAATGCCCCTAGGGAAAGAAGAACAGCAGTCAGAGCCGGGAGTCCGGCAGGAGGAACCAGTGAGAGGCGCAGCCTCGCCTTCGGGGGGCTCTGCACCGAGCGCGCTTCTCAAGGCCCTCTCTGAGTTTCTGTGGCCATGTATGCAGTACATGACACGTGTGTTCACTGTGGGAAGCTGGTGCGTGTACACACGTGCCTTGATTCTTTCTCACTGGGGATTACTCCTCCTTGTAGAAAATTTGGAATGCATAACCCCTAAGAGTCTACAGATGCCAGCTCCATGACCTCAAGACGTCACCTCAGTCAGGTGCTGCTGTGGGATGGCTGAGGCGCAACGGAGGCATGGAAGCCCACGCGTGTGCATACACAGCATGCACCTTTAGAAACGGTGTGTCCCAAGCCTTGGGGCTAACCCAGGTTCTCTGCACCACGCTTGCATCCCCAGCCCTTTTCGGAGGCAGGGTCTTGCTAAGGTACTAACTGGCCCAGGCTCGGCCTGAAGTGGCTACCTCTGCCTCTGCCTCCCAAGGCATGGGGACTGCAAGTGTGCCCGCCATGCCCAGCTGTGCACACCAGTTTGAACCTTTTCATTCATTTATTTATTTATTTATTTATTTATTTATTTATTTTCATTTTTTTATTTTTAAACATTTTTTTAAAAAATGTATGTGTTTGGTATAGGGTCTCACTATGCAGCTTGGACTCGTAGTGACCTCCAGTCTCAGCCCCTTCAGCACAGGACTTACAGGGGTGTGCCACCATGCCCAGGTGCACCAGGACGGGGCCGGCACAGTATGCAGTACCAAGGATTGAACTCAGGTTCTTGCACTTGCCTAGGCAGGCACTTAGACTGACTGCTGAGAGATCTGTGTGGCCC
>NW_004524601.1:636385-648670 GCF_000260255.1 Octodon degus | reverse complement strand
AAAAAAAATAAAAAAGTCAAAAAAAAAAAGAATAATTCTACAGTCACATTTTGACCCTCCTGAATGACCACTTTGTAACTACTGCAAATTCTGGTGAAGATTCTTAGTCAATCATATTCATACCAAATAAACACTAGATCACACCAACTTTGCAGAATGAACCAAAATTTCAAAATAACTTAAAATTTAACAAAAGTGGACTAGGAATGTAGCTCAGTGGCATAAATGTCTGCCTGGCAAGTTCAATTCCTGGTACCAAAAAAATTTTTTAAAATGCCAGTGGCTGACAATTCAGATATTTAAGTATGCCCAAATAAGAACTATCTTGGGCCAGGGACATGGCTCAGTAGATAAGCGCTTGCCTGGCAAGTGTGAGGGCCTGACTTTAATCTCCAGTTCTGCCACCCATCCCCTCCGCCAAAAAAACAAAACAACAAACTATCTGTATCAAAGTAGTCAGTGCCTATATATGTATTTATATTTATATTTCTGTCTTTTTGAGACAGGGTCTCATCCTGAGTTTACACCAGTCTTGAGCTCACTCTGTAGCCCAGGCTGCCCTCATGTCAGTAACCCCCCTGCCACAACCTCCCGAGTGCTGTGATTACAGGTGTGCACCATCACACCCGACCAGCTCCAGCACTCTTAGGCTGCGGGACCTGACTTCCACCAGCTCACAGTAGTTCTTTATGCTAAGTGCGGCTGCAAATGGAGGGCAGACCTTTTCTCTGCCCAATTCCACCAACACAGCTGATGAGAGCAGGGCAGGGGCACAGCCGAGGGCAGAGCTCTAGCTGGGCACATGCCAGGGCCTGGCTGGATCCTCAGCATGGCAGAAGGGGCAAGAAAAACCATGTAATGCATAATTCTATATTCTTGTATTATTGCAATACTAATCTTATCTTCAGTGCAAAAATTAGTAATTTTTTATAGTGCTGGGGGTAAATCCAGAACTCAAGCATGCTAAGCAAGTGTTCTACTGTTGAGCTAAATCACTGGCCCCCAAATCAGTTTGTAGGGCCAACAACAGTTCATCAAAATTAGCATTTCAGGGCTCACATAACGCACAGCTGCACACACACACACACACACACACACACACACACACACACACACCTACCAGCAGTGAAACCTGCATAAGCTCTCTGGGCCAGAGGAACCGCTGGTTCTGACACTGGGCTGTGGCTGTTGGACACATTGAGGTATCTATTTTTGACCCAGTTTTTGCAGTGCTGAACCCAGGGCCTGGTGCATGCCAGGCAAGTCTATCACTAAGGTGTCCCCAGGTCCTGGCCACCATCCCTTTTGGCTGCTGTTTTACATTAATCCTAATTGCTATGTGTCTGGAAAAGAAGGGGACGAACTTGAGCGGGAAAGCTCTGAGCTATCTGGCACGTATGCGTCTGCCCAGCGTGCTTTTTGAATAAGCTTTGCTCTTACACCCTAAGACAGTTCCACCTGCCACTTGCTTAGAGTTTAAGAAAGTGAATTTTCTATCCAACTTGAAAGACGATTTTTAGTATTTCGTTATTTAGTTAATCTATTCACAGCACTGGGGATGGGGTCCAGGGCCCAGGCAAGTGCTGCAGTCCTGGGCTGCGCCCTAGCCCGCAATGTGCAGCTGTTCAAGAGGAACCTTTTCCTCCTCACCTTGCGTTGGGGGTGAGGCTGCGCAAGACGTGCATCAGGGCGCTCAGTGGGAGCGAGCCGGACTGCGTGACCAGCAGTGAGTTCTCGTAGGATGTCTCCTCGGTGTAGGGCCTGTATGTGGTCGTCTCGTACCACAGCCAGTTGTAAAGGCTCTGTTTCGCGTGATCCCACACTAGCACGAGCAGAGAGAAGAATCACAAAATGTTTTCATGCTGTCATTTATTAGACTTCATTCCAGAAGACCATTAAATAAAGAGACTCCTAAAACTTCATTTTTAACCAATTCCTTGTCCAAATCAGTAACTCACAATCTGAGGTCGCTGTCAATCAAAATCTGAATCTTGGTCTCCCTGTACAGTTTGGGTTGGCCTTGAGCTCACTTTGTAGCCTAGACTGGTCTTAAACTCGCAAGGATCCTCCTGCCTCAGCCTCCTGAGTGCTGGGATTCACCATGCCCAGTTTAATAGCTGAATCTTTTTTATTTTTTAATTTTTTGTATTTTAGGGAAGGGTCTACAGCGTGTTTAGGGTCTCACTACTAGATTGGATTTGTAGTGATCTGCCTGTTTACAGCCTCCCAAGAGCTGGGATTGTGCACCACCACACCCAGTCTCAATTGCTGTCTCAGCATACCCTGGGACTGGGGCCAGCACAGTACGCCTGGGGATCAAACCACCAACCACTGTGCCTGTTCTGCAGGCACTTTAATCCCAGCTGAATCTTTCTTTGCTCATTCAATACACAATAAAATATCAAGTTTTTTTTTTTTTGTGGAACCGGGGATTGAACTCAGGCCCTTGTGCTTGCCAGGGAAGTGCTTATTCTACTGAGCCATCTCCCCGGCCCCATCAAGCATCTTTTAAAAATCAGCAATTCAATATTCTGTTCTGCAGCATCATCACAAAGAATGTGAATTAAGTTTGTAAAAGACACACTACAAGGGTCAGGGAGATAGCTCAACTGAACAAGCGCTTCCCTGGCAAGCACAAGGGCCTGAGTTCAATCCTCAGCTTCGCAAAAAAGAAAGAAAGAAAGAAAGAAAGAAAGAAAGAAAGAAAGAAAGAAAGAAAGGAAGAAAGAAAGAGAGCGAGCGAGCGAGCGAGCGAGCGAGCAATAACCAAGAGTACAAAGAATCTGGCAAGATAGCTCAGTGGACTAAAGGGCCTGCTTAGGCAAGCACTGGAACTGCAGTTTGATCCCAGCACCACATGCCACGCCAGTCCCACCCCCAAAGCGGGCTGAGCCGGTCAGAGTCCAGGCATGTGGCGTACACCTATAATCCCAGCACTGGGGAGGCTGAAAGCAGGAAGATCACCAAGAGTCTGAGCTGCATAGTGAGACCCTGCAACAACCAAATACATAAAAATAGAAAAAACCCAAAGAGGCCTGAACAACTATTATGTGAGTTCTCCTCGAAAACACTCCTTCTTGGTATGTGAGCTTTTGTTTTTAAGGATGCTGTTGTGGCTGGATACTATGAGGCATGTGTAGGGTCCTAAGACTGGCAGATCACCAATTCCAGGCCAGCCTGGACTGCTGAGTGAGACCTTATCTCAAAATAAAATAAAAATAGAACACAGGGGTGTAGTTTAGGGCTCCCTGGTTCAATCTGCCATACTACAAAAGAACTAATTTAAACTAAGTATAACTATCTTTTAGGTGGCAGGAGCACGTGTTTTTTCTTTTTGGTACTGGGTCTTAAATCTAGGTCTTTCCTGATGAGCTATATCCTTAGCTTTTTTTGTTTTTGTTTTTGGTCTTTTTGAGATGGTGGTTTCACTATGCAGTTCAGGCTGGCCTTGGGCTCACTTTGTAGCCCAGGCAGGTCTTGAACCTGCAACAATTCTCATACCTCAGCCTCCTGAGTATTGGGATTACAGATGTGTACCAATTCCCAGCCCTTTTGAAAATCTTTAAAATTTTGAGACAGGGTCTAATTAAGATCCTTCTGCCTCAGGCTAGGGAAAAAGCTCAGCAGATTAAAGCACCTGCAAACAGGTGCAGGGGCTATGGGTTCAATCCCCAGGCCTGCTGTGCCAGTCCCGCCCCTGGGGTGTGCTGAGATGGCAAGTGAACCTGCGCATAGTGGCGCTGGGCACGCCTGTAATCCCAGCTCTTGGAAGGCTGTAAACAGGCGGATCACTGAGTCCAATCTAGTAGTGAGACCCTGAACACCCTGTAGACCCTTCCCTAAAAAATACAAAAATAAATAAATAAATAAACTTTTAAAAAAGATCCTTCTGCCTCAGCCTCCCACTGTGAGGTATTACAGGCATGTGCCCTCATACCCCAACTGTTTGTTTTTCCTTTGACAAAAGGTCTCAATAAATAGCTCAGGTGGGTCTTGAACTCAGGAACCCTCTGCCTTAGTTTACTTTGTACTGGATTGTAAGCATATACCACTACATTATCCAGCCTGTATCTTTTTTTTTTTTTTCCCAGAACCAGGAATTGAACTCAGGCCCTTGCACTTGCCAGGGAAGTGCTTATTCAACTGAGCTATCTCCCTGGCCCCAACCTGTATCTTTAAGTATGGAGATACTTAAAACATAACAAAAAAAACTTTGTAACACTAATCAGAAAAGTAGTGGGCCAGGATAGCTCAATGGCACAGCCTGCCTGGCAAGCATGAGGTCCTAAGTTTGATTTGGGCTACCAAAAAGAAAGGAAAACAGGAGCTGGGGAGATAGCTCAGTGAATAAGCGCTTGCCTGGCAAGTGCAAGGGCCTGAGTTCAATCCCCGGTTCCGGAAAAAAGAAAAGAAAAAAGGAATAAAGACAGCAGCGAGACGTGACTTACTAAGAGGAGCATTGAGGTGATCAACAGAGGCGATTAGGAACACATTACGCAAAGACGACAGCTGTCCAATGATCTGCTGGCTCTTGTCTCCTCTCAACATTTGGCTGTCCAAGTTGTGGATAACAAGGAAGAGTTCTAAAGAAGAATCTGAAAGGAAAGGGAATCCAACTATAACATTCAGTAAGTACCTGTGAAGTCTCTACCACACACAAATGCCTGGGTAGTGAAGTGCATGCGAGCAGGATGGGACGCCAGCACGTGGGAGGCTGAAGTACGGCTGCTGTGAGTTTGAGCCAGTCTGGGCTACACAGTGAGTTAAAGGCACGTCTGGACTGCATAGCGAAATCCTGTCTCAAAAACAAACAAATAAACAATAAATAAAATTATTTACAAATAATAAACAATAAATACAGAAAAGTGTAAATAATAGTAGTTATTTATTGTAAATAAACAGGATAAATAACATTGTCAAGCTGGGCATGGTGGCACATGCCTGTAAGCCAGCACTCTTGAGAGGCTGAAGCAGGACACTGCAAGTTTAAGCCCAGCCTGGACAACTATATGAGACTGTCTCTAAATAAAAAATAAACTGGGCATGTGGCATATGCCTGTAATCCTAACAGTTCAGAGATTGAGGCAGAAGGATCATCATGAGTTTGAGGCCAGCCTGGGTTACATAGGGAGTTCAAAACCAGCCTGTACTGCAGAGTGAGACCCTGGCTCAATAAACCAGAAATGAATGAATGAGGGAAGGAAGAAGTAGGGTGAGGACTGAGCTCGTGGGCTCAATCTCCAGAACCTCAGGCAGGCCCAGTGAAAGATTCTTGTGGTGGTGGTGCTGGGGAGACGCCAGGGCTTCACACATGCACCACATGCTCGACCCCGGACCGCACCCTCAGCAAGGTGTGAGCACCAGCCAGCAGCAGGTGCAGGTGTGCACGCGCGGCACGGCAGGGCAGGCACCCCCGGGACACCACACAGGGCTTTTAAGACAGAAGAAAAGGACTTCGCAGGAAGCCGTGGCAGGACCGAAGGAGACAAAGCACGGAGAGCTCAGGGGCTCCCCAGGTCCCCAGGAAGGAGTCAGAGAACAGTGCAGGGTGAGGCTGCCCTGCCCTCTTATGTATCTTAGGGACTGAAGCAAGGCATGGGCTGCAGACAACGACAGGTGGCCAGCCACAAATGGTTTTAGTAAAAGAAATAGGTAAACAAACAAACAAACAAAACAAGGTGGGCAGGCCAGGCATGATGGCACATACCTCTAGTCCCACACCCAGGGAGGCTGGGCAGGACTGCAAATTAGCGCCCCAACAGCCAAGCACGAGCAGCGTATAAATGATCACCAAAGTGATAATCATTCTCATCTGTGCCGATGCAGACAATGTTTACCCCTCAAAGCTACAAATCATTTACTTCATGTTACCTTCTTTAAATCTGTTTACGATCCAGTCTAGCTGATCCAGAACGCTTCGGAAAGTGCCCGTATGACCAAGGATGTCTTCTGTTACAGAGTTCAGGATCTGCACCACGAAAGCACGAGAGGCACCACAACAATCATTACTCTGACATACAGGACAAGTGCAGCTAGCAAATCAATCCTTCTTACAGATTAAAAGTTGTTCTGAGCTATCTCTCCGGCCCCAAAAGTTGTTCTGAGAAAGTAAATCCATATTAATATGATGAGCTGTAAAAGGCTTAAGTGAATAACTTCTGAGGATAACCCACTAATATAGACTGCTGCTAGACAGTGTTAGATCATTTAGTTGAATTCAAACCCCTATAGTATTTAGATGCCAATCGAATATTCACCTCTGACAGGACAAAAAAATAAATAAATAAATAAATAAAAATTAAGATTAAAAAAAGGATACAAAGGAAAGATCATTTTGTATTTATATATACAAAATAGGATAAATTTACAGCTACTTTCACTTAACTCAATAAGAAAGGTGTACTAACAGTGTTTGGACAGAATATCCTGTCTGCTTCTTGTACTATGGATAACCACTAAGAAGATAACAATGTACAGTGTATTGATTATCAAAACTATCCTATTAATCAGCTGTGAAACTGTCTCATTCATACTTATTTCTCAATAAAAAATAAAATAAAATAAAAGTTGTTCTGGACATTTTTTTTTCGGAACCGAGGATTGAACTCAGGCCCTTGTGCTTGCCAGGGAAGTGCTTATTCCACTGAGCCATCTCCCCGGCCCCTGTTCTGGACTTTTTAAAAAAAATTTCAATATTAATTTTAAAAAATCTTTCTTTTTTAAATGTGTTTGGTACAGGATCTTGCTACACAGCATGGACTCATAGTGATCCTCCTGTCTCAGCCTCCCCAGTGCTGGGATTACAAGTGTGAACCACCATACCAGGTTTTGGAGGCCAGCTCGGCTCTGTGCAGGGCTGGCATCGTACGTGGGACAGGGGACCAAACCCGGGTCCTTGCACTTGCCAGGCAGGTGCTTAGACCACTGAGCTATCTACTCAGCCCTGGACTTGTTATTTAATCTAAAACTCACTTTAAAACATTCTAGTGGAGGGGCCTGCCCCTTAGCTCAGTTGTTTAAGTGGCTGATTCAACAAAGCAGTCAGCCTCAGGTTGCTGTGGTACGATCCCCACAACTCCAGCCAGCCAAACATGCCCTGAAGGCATTCTGAGCCAGCCCAAAAAAAAAAAAAATAAAAAAATAAAATCCAAAACATTCTACTGGATAAGTGCCTGCCTGGCAAGTGCCAAGTCCAGAGTTCAATCCCAGTACCAAAGAAAAAAGAGAAAGAAAAAAAAAAAAATTCTAATGGATACTTAAGTACAAATTCTTTTTATTTTATTTATTTATTTATTTTTTGCATGAGCTGTGACTTCAAGGAAACAGTGAAGGGGAGTAAAGGTGTAAAGATAAAGTAAATAGGCAACAAAAACTAAGAAAAGGGGCCGGGGAGATGGCTCAGTGGAATAAGCACTTTCCTGGCAAGCACAAGGGCCTGAGTTCAATCTCCAGTTGCACCAAAAAAACAAACAAACAAACAAACAAAAAAAAAACCTAGCAATAACCCCCAACTGTGAGAAAATTAGAACACTACATATTTATCAGAGGAAACAGCATACATACCCTAAGGATGCTTCAAGAAAGGAACACTTCATTGGTTAATATCTAACATCTAACAGCTTTAAATTAATTCTTAAATGATAGAGAAATGGAGCATATGAAGATGACCCGTGATAAACATGTGTAAATTATAGACTTTTGCTTTTTAGCTAACATTTCCTAAACTATAATACACATCAGTTGGTTATACAGCTGGGCTTTCAAAGACAGAATTATTTTATTCATTTATTCATTTGTTTTTTTTGGGGGGGTGCTCAGGTTGCCTTCAGGGCAGGTCTGATTTGGCTTGAGGATGAGGGGATCAAACCACAGCATCCTGAGCCTGACTGCTTTGTTTCAGCACGCACTTAAACACTTCAGCTAATGGGCAGGCCCCCCAGAATTATTTTATTATTTTATGTTATGTTATTTTATTTCTTTGGTACTAGGAATTGAACTCAGGACCTTGTGCTTGCTAGGCAGGCACTTACGCCACTGAGCTATCTCCTCGGCCCCTGAAGACAGTTTAAATGAGGTCCTTCTGAGTCCTTCCATACTTCATAATCTATCAAGTGTGAAGGCTGAGACGTCCTTTGAGTTCCTGTCCTAGGACAAGAAAGCACGCTCAGGGCTGGACGGGTAGCCCAGCAGTATTGTCCCTTGAGCTTTTTTTTTTTCAGAACCAGGGATTGACCTTGAGCATTTTTGAAACTTACTGACTTTACACTGATCCCAGGGAAGAAGCCATTGATGACAACATGAATGGAGTCCTGAAGCATCGTGGTTCGGAATCTTTCTAGTAAATCTCTCTTAGAGCCCAAACCATAAAGCACAATGTTGAAGCCAAGGCTGTTGGGAAAGAACATTCAGAAAATTCACCATTTGAACTTTTTACCACCAAGTTTTGTTATCAAACAATTTCTTTACTTTAAGCTTATGAAGTGGTAGCTGGAAGGTTTCCAGTGGGACAGCCACATATCTTTTAGGAAGTCATGCAGCGCCCTCGGGAATGGATGGGAAAGAAGAGGGTGAGGTTGCCTAAGATGAAAAATGCGCTGGCCTCAGTGACCTGGAGACTGGTTCATGGTGGAAGAAGGCAAGCAAGAGCATGTTCAAGGTGAGCTGACTTTCTGCTAAAGAGGCAAATGTGTAAGTCAGAGGTATTTTTCACTGCCTGGATGGGCAGGTAGAATGACAGGTTTCAGAGGAGAGTACTCTGGATCCAAGGCCTCATGTGCCACACTACTTAGCTCCATCCCAGACCCTTCTGTGGCCTCAATGGGTATCAAAAGATGAACTCTATCTGATCTCCATTGACTTTCCTAAGGGAGCCCAAGGAGAAGCTTCCAACCCGCACTCAGACTAATATTCCTGCTGCGCCAGGTGAGGTCAGGGCATGAGGGAAGTGTAGAGAGGAGGGGACCCAGGGCCAGCGCCAAGGTGGCAGAGGGTGGTCTCTGGCAATGCATGACAGCTGAGTCACAGGGGAGCAGCAGAGAGACAGCCCTGGGAGGTGGAGAACAGCAAGGGCAGGTCTGGCTGGGGGCAAAGAGACCATTGGGCTGGCTTCCTGGGAAAGAAGAATTGGCTGCAGGGGGTGGGTGCGGGAGAGGAGTGCAGAACTCAGCTCCACAAGCGGCTCCTGAGACAGCGAGGCCCCGCGGCGCAACCATCACCCTCTTCTCAGCACAACATAGCTCCCAGGAAAACCCAAGCACGCTGGGGCAGCCATGTCACGCTGTGCTTGGGGACCCTGCCTCACTGATCCTGAGGACGACTCCTCTGAATGTGTGGGCAACTTCACGCCAAAGTGCACTTCTAGCATTTCCTGCTGTTGTTTTTTGGCCCGTTTTTTTTTTCTTTTTTTGTTTGAGATGGGGTCTGTTTGTAGACCAGGTTAGTCTTGAATTTTCAGTCCTTCTGCCTCAGTGTCCTGAGACACCACACCCAGCTGAAGTCCTTCTAATGCAAGCAAGAGAGGAAAGTCATCACTAGGATTTGATCTTGGCCACTTCTCGGTGCTCTAACAGCAACTGAAAAGCTAATCTGCAATATTCGAATACCGAGAGTATTCTAAGAAATAGTAATTTTTGGACCAGGGAGATAGCTCAGTAGAATAAGCACTTGCTTGGCAAGCACAAGGTCTTGAGTTCAATCCCCAGTACCGCAAAATAAATAAGTAAATAAGTAAATAAATAACTTTTAAAACAGTAAAATGTTCACAGAAGAGATTTCATGAAATTTTGAATGTATATATTATATAGTTACACAAAAAGAAAAAATATATATATATATATGCTTTCATCTTAGAAGCTTTACTATGAAAAACTGGATAATAATCTGAGAGCTATTAATTTGATGACATACATTTTTATTCACTTATTTTTAAATTCTTTAGGCTTTTGATCCTATTTAGGTTTTTTTTTTCTTCTTCTGTTATTTTAGGGAAGGGTCTACAGGGTGTTCAGGGTCTCACTATTAGATCAGATTCATAGTGATCCTCCTGCTTACAGCCTCCAAAGAACTGGGATTACAGGCGCGTGCCACCACCCCCAGTCTCAAGCACCATCTCTGTGCTCCAGGGCGGGGCTGGCATGGCAGGCCCAGGTATCATCGAACCCCTAGCCCCTGCGCCTGCTTGTAGGCACTTTTTAATCCACTGAGTTCTTTGGCTGGCCCTTATTTAGGTCTTTTTGATAGCAAAAGTGTAGGGTCTCCCTATGCTGTTCAGGCTGGACTTGAACTCACTCTGTAGCCCAGGTTGGACTGGAACTTGAAGGAATCTATGTGCCTCAGCCTCCTAAGTGCTGGGATTACAGGCATGTGTCACTATGCCCAGTGACACTTTTTTTTTTTTTTTTTGCAGAACCGGGGATTGAACTCAGGCCCTTGAGCTTGCCAGGGAAGCGCTTATTCTACTGAGCCATCTCCCCAGCCCCCCAGTGACACATTTTTAAAAACAAAAATTTATGAAAAGATAAACAATAAAGTAATATTTCTATATCTGAATCATAAAACTGTAAAATATATTTTATTTTTAATGTAAATAAATGTATCAAGTTAATTGTAAAAACAACCTCCTGAGTACTAGGAGGTTTTTTTTTTTTCTTTTTTTTTTTTTCAAAGGTTTACAGTAACACTGAGCTGGGTATAGTGGCATACACCTGCAATCCTAGTACTCAGGAGGTTGAGGCAGGAGAGCCATGAATTCAAGGCCAGCCTGAACTACATAGATGAGACCCTGTCTCAAAACAAAAACAAAACAAAACAAAATACAAGAGCTGGGTGTGGCAGCACACATCTGTAATCCTGTATTCAGGAGGCTAAGGCAGGAGGATCACTGCAAGCTCAAAACCAGCCTGGCTACAAAGTGAGCTCAAGGCCGGTATGAACTGCATAGCAAGCCCCTGTCTCAAAGAGATAAAAACAAACAAGAAACCAGCAATACTTACTGTAACTGCAGCATCCATTTATGAAATAATTTTTCATGTTGTTGATTTAATTGTGTAAGTTCAGGGGAAAAGGAAGGAGAAACCTTGCTCAATAAGTTACGTAGAGTTTGCTGCAAAAAAAAGAAAAAAAAATCATCTTCAAACCACATTATCAATCAGTCCCAATTAGAACTGTTTCTTCAGATTGTGCTTATGAGGAGCCATTAACAGACTCTGATCAGGTTTAGAAATGCATTCATCAACTAAGGATGTGTAACACGTCAAAGACCCTCAGAGCGTCCTCTCTATATGCCAGGATTTCATGGAGGGTCTTCATCCTATGACGGGGTCACTGAGCCGCCCTAGCTGGGCTCAAACTTGGAATTCTCTGCTTCAGCCTCTTAAGCCACTGGGATGAAGTATATACCACTACACCGGAAGTGTATTTGTTTCTTAAAAAAAGTTTAGGGGCCAGGGAGATGGCTCAGTAGAATAAGCGCTTCCCTGGCAAGCACAAGGGTCTGAGTTCAATCCCCCATTCCACCAAAAAAAAAAAAAAAAAAAGTTTAAAGATTCTTTTTAGTACAAAAATGTAATAACATTAAAAACATTTGCTAAGTTTTGTCTACAACCATTAAAATGATTACAAATCCCTAACATAAAGGTTTTTTCTCTAAGAAGACCATCCATAGCAGATGATGAGACCTTATGCCCCACTCGGGGCCAGGCACAGCTCAGGGGTAAAGTACCCGCTTAGTGTGTGTGAGGTTTTCCAGCACCAGAAAAAAAATAAAATAGTTTCATTCTTTTTTGGTTTTTGGTACTGGGGGGTCGCATTCAGGACTATGCCCTTGCCAGACAGGTACTTATGCCGCTGAGCTATCTCCCTAGCCCAAAAAATAAAACAAAACAACCTTTCCATCTGAAAACATGTAAAAGGTTAAGGTGATAGTTCAAAATATAAATTCTCAGAAAATATCACTGTCCTTTGTAATTTACCATTATCATACATAAACTTGTTCTCTTTCACTGTTTATCACTGCTCTTTTTCTTTTTTTTTTTTTTTGTATTTTTAGGGAAGGGTCTACAGGGTGTTCAGGGTCTCATTACTAGATTGGACTCATAGTGATCTGCCTACTTACAGCCTCCTGAGAGCTGGGACTACAGGCATGTGCCACCACGCCCAGTCTCAATTGCTGTCTCAACACATCTCGGGGGTTGGGGCGGCCCCTGCACCTGCTTGTAGGCGCTTTAATCCACTGAGCTATTTGGCCGGCCCTATATCACTGTTCTTTTTCAAAAAGTTATTTGTAAA
>NW_004524601.1:626235-635994 GCF_000260255.1 Octodon degus | reverse complement strand
AGCATAAGTACCTGCCTGGCAAGCACAAGGTCCCAAGTTTGATTGATCCCTGGTATCCCCGCAACCTCCCCCAAAAAGAACTTCTGTAACAAAAACAAAAACTTAGGAAGATCAATTACCTTCAAAATTTCTGTTGATAAAATAACTACAACTCATTTTTTTCAAAGAAAATTGCAATCCAGGTACGGTGATTCAAACTTTAATCTCAGCACCATGGGAGGCAGAGGTGGGAAGATGGCAAGTTTGAACCAGGCTGGGTAACTTATTAACTTATTGTGAACCTGTCTCAAAATCTTAAGAGAAAGGCTAGAGATAGAGCTCTGTGCTAAGTTCCCAGGATCAATCCCCCAAACCATAAAAAAACAAAAATAAAGTGAAAACAAGCAAGCTCACACCAGCAAATGCAGTCTAGCCCACACCCCTCTGTATCCTGACATTGAAAGCCAGGTTCTTTGAATAACAAAGATTACTGTTATGATCCCTGTTGCAGGGCTTCTGGCCTGTAGTTTTTGTTTGCCCCTAAACTTACAGAGAACCGGGATATCGCTCAGTACTCATAACTGCTATGCAGGTTTGACAAGACTCTGCTGGCACCTGTTGACTATAACTCTGGCCAGCGGTGTGTGGGTGGGGCATAGTTCCCAGCCACTTTTTTACTTCACTCTGCCTGCCCTGCTGCAGGCTGAGCTAGGGGTCCCCAAAGCCTTACCCTTGTGGGCGGCGCTTCTGAGTGGTAACTGGCACATGGGCCACCGCTGACTTGCTGTCAGGAGGGATGGGGTGCCTCCCTTCCCAGCCAAGCCCTTCTCTCCCCAGTTCCTTTTTGTTTTTTTAATTTTATTTATTTATTTGTGTGTGTGTGTGTGTGTGTGTGTGTGGCCAGCTCAGCCCACCAGGGGGCGGGGCGGGCTGGCATGTGGTGCTGGGGGATTGAACTGCAGTCCTTGTGCTTTGCTAAGCTTGTTCTAAGTAGGTGCTTTAGACCACTGAGCCATCTCACCAGCCCTCTCCCCAGTTCTTAGCCACCATGCTGTGAGCAGTTCTCCGTCAGGCCACTTTGCCAGGCCACCCGACCTGGAGTGTGGCGTCGGCTGCGGTGGCTGAGTCTGCCACCCACTACATATCCCTGTGCTATGACTCTGCTATGGGCACGCGAATGAGGCATAAGTGACATGGCCAGAGGTTTTTTGTTTTTGAGACAGGGCCTTCCTATGTAGCCCAGGCTAGCTTGAAACATGCAACCCTCCTGCCTCAGCGCTCCAAGTGACTGGCAAGCCCCACAACACCCAGTGACACTGCTAGTTCTGAGCCCAGGCTCTCTGTTTTCCCCCTTCCCAGCCTCAGAAGGACAGGCTTCATGGTCCACTGCCACTGAGGAAGACAGTGGTGCAAAGAGTGCTGGACCGGCCATCCTTAATGGCCTGCAGAATAGAGGAATGAGTGCTTCTGGCCTCGTGCAGTCACATACACTCAAGATCCGCTGAGCCCCATGCACATCTAAGCCAGCGAAAGGCCTCCCTCTATCGGCAGCAACAGGGCCTTCCTCATCTTCCTGAGACCTTCCTGCCTCTGCATTCCACTTTTAACCATGATGGACTCATCCTTCTCATGGTGGTGGCCATCTAAAAATGAAATGCTGTCGGCCCCACCCCTGTAATCCCAGCACTTGGGAGGCTGTAAGCAGGAGAATCACTACAAGTGATCTACGCAGCGAGACCCTGTACACCCTGTCCTGCCCAGGGGTGTGAATCTAAGGCCTTGGTGCTGAGCTCTATCCCTGAGATGGGTCGGGCTTGAATTTGCCATCCTCCTGCCTCAGTTTCCCAGGATGGGATTACAGATGTGCACCACCATGCCAGTTCAACAATTCTCCTGATCAAATAGTTCCGTTTCCTCTCTTTGGTCCAGCTATAAGGCGAGCTGGCAAAACCACAGCACACAGTACCCTTGTTACCTTTCTGAACATTTCCATAATGTTGTCAAGGAGAATACCTTCCATATTTTGTCTTTTTTCTTTTTTTGTGGTCCCAGGGATTGAACTCAGGACCTTGAGCTTACCAGCAAGTGCTTATTTTACTGAGCTAGCTCCCCAGTCCTGATATTTTGTCATGTTTATGAGATAAATCTTGCAGATTTTTTTAATGACCACTGTGAGAATTAAGTGAACATGGGGGTATCAAGTGCTACCTGTCTTTTTTTTTTTTTTTTTTGCGGAACCGGGGATTGAACTCAGGCCCTTGTGCTTGCCAGGGAAGCGCTTATTCCACTGAGCCATCTCCCCGGCCTACCTGTCATTTTTTTGAGTGAAGAATTGTTCTGGGCTGCATATAAAATATAGAATATGGTTACATAAATATTTTTATTATAACATTTTTGAAAATGAGGGCAAGAAAATAAAAATAGGCAGGCCACAGATTTGACACACTTGGATGGAAGTGGACATCAAGGAAGCACAATTCAGATACTACAAATCTAAAGAAATGAAAAAGTAATGAGAAAAACTACATAATTCATCATGTCAAAAAGAACTCCAGCGGGTGGAGTAGTACACAGGAGGCCGAGGCAGGATCAGTGCAAACTCAAGAGCAGCCTGGGCTACACAGTGAGTTCAAGGCCAGCCTGGACTGCACAGCGAGACCCCATCTCAAAAACAAAAGAAAAGAAAGAAAGGAGGAAAGACAGAACTCAACCTAGGGTTTACATATCGTTTACACAGTAACACTCGTCCTGTCCTGCCGGGACACTGACCTTGCTCATGTGCGCTCATTCTGAGCACTATGCTAGTGCAGCCAGACGCAGGAGAAGGGGCCTTCCTCACGACATACCTGGTCCAAGGCAGCTCTCTTCAGCTTCTGCAGGGTTCTGTCTGAGGTCAGGACCTGGGAACTGCTGTGAGCCTCAAAATATTCTTCCACTAAGTTGCTCTGAAAAGGAAAGAGTTAAGCTACTACTAGGCAGTCTCAGATCTTTGTGTCCCATTAAAACGAGCCACAAAGCTGGGGAGATAGCTCAGCAGCATAAGTACCTGCCTGGCCAAGTGTGAGATCCTGAGTTCGATCTCATCTCTGGTACTGGAAAAAAACTAGACACAAAGTAAGACAAAAAGATGAAATAGGAGGTAACAGTCTTTTTCACTGACATAGTGGCACATTCCTATGAATCCAGCACTCCGGGAGCCTCAGGCAAGGAGATCACAAATCCAAGCCCAGGTGGGTGACTTACAACTTTGTAAAAGCCTGCCTCAAAATAAGGAATAAAAAAGGCCAGGAAAGCAGCTCAGTGCAAAGGCTCTCATCTCACTTCCATCTGTAACAGTATCAGAGTAAGTAGGTAAAGTGAAAAGGCTCATTTTGTTTTGTTGGCATGTGGGTCTTGTTGGATTGTCCAAATTGCTGTCAACCTTGTGGGCTGCAGAGTCCTCCCAGCAGCCCAAGCAGCTGGCCCCAGCTGCGGACCCCTCACTAGACTCAAAACTCTCCCTCTGGTGGCATTTTCTTTCTGAACAGCAACAGGCTAAATACAAGGATACCAAACTGCGGTTATAAAACTGTAATTCTTAGGATTAAACAAGTAATTGAAGTAATCTGCTCCAAAAGAAGTGATTCCTAAATTCTAATACATAGTGTAATTTTTCTTTTACACCAAAAAACAGATGATACTAGAGAGCAGGATCTTAGTTTCTCCTCAAGCAGCCTTAGTAAGGCCTCTAACACAGCAGGGATGAGACACTGCAAATAAGAGGCCAATTGACAGCAATGTCACTGAAAAGAAAAACAAGCACGGCATGGTGGTGCACACTGTAATCCTAGCTACTCAGGAGACTGAGGCAGGAAAATCACAAGTTTTCTGGCCAACCCAGGCAACCTCAGAGATTCTGAGGCCTGATGTGATGGGGTGCACCTGTAATCCCAGCGCCTGGGAGGCGGAAGCAGGTATGCTTTGCATTTGAGTCCAAACCAGGCTACAAAGTGAGTTTGAGGCCCACCTCAATTACACAACAAAACTCTGTCTCAAGAACATAAAACAAAAACAAAGAAACAACACCAAAATAAAAAATGGAAAGGGCTAAGAATGCAGCCCAGCGGCAGTGTCTCTGGCTCTCTCTCTTGTATTGGGTGGCTCCCCACAGTCCAGACTAGGAGGCAAGGAAGGCATTTCTGTGGGAGCTGCCTGACTGCCTCAGCACACCTCTGTCCAGACCCAGGATCCTTCCCTTCCTGCAGCTGGACTGCATAGGGCGCTCCCTCACAACACAACTAGAGCTGTGGCGACCTCTGTTGTTACTGCACTCACTCCAACACATCAGCAGGATACAAAAGGTGTTACGAGTCTCACTACCATCTGTGCAATCAATATTTATCAAAAAGCTCATCTTTATGCCATTGAATTGAGATGCTGCCTTTAGCATGTACTGTGGGTGATTCCCAATCCATAGACAGGCAAGAATATAAAGCAAAAAAATTGAAACAAGTGTGTTAATTTACAAGTAGGATGAAAATACAAAAAAATGAAGGGAAAAAAAGTCTACTGATTGCTTCTGTGACCTGTTCTCTCATGGTAGCCTTCTCTGAAGGTATTTACACAGCTTTTCTCTAAGGTTAGTCTCCTCACTTACACGCTTAGCTCGCTTCATCTTCTTAGAAGGTGTTCCTTTGCAGACAGGCGCTGAAGCTCTACTCTGAGCAGGAACCTTCGGGCTGAGCACAGATGCACTCGTGTCCTCCTCAGATTCCTGCATACCTCCTTCATCCTCGGAGTTGGAAGCCGAATATTCACTATCACTGTCAGAATGAGACCTGGGAACTGTAGGGGAAGCAATTAGGGACATTTGACAACGTGACAAGCCTCACTGTGGGGTAATAAAAAGAGCGTGAGCTTGGAAGTAACACTTCGGATTCTGGTTTGTCACGACTTGCTCATAATTTCACCAGAGCTGGTTACATACATTCTCTAAGTACCAGTTGCCTCATTTAGCAAATGAGGCAGAGTACAATTTAATAACCACTTGTGAAGAGGACACTTACTGTATGGAAGGCAACTAATAATGCCTGGCATAATGGGACTGTAGGAGAAACTGTCGAACACACCCATACCTCTCCCTCTCTCCTCACTGACAGAAATCTTTTTCTGTCAAGTGGCAGTATGCCCACTCTGTGGATGAATCAGGATAACCAACCCCCTCCAGATCCTTGCTTTCCCTTGCAATAGGGGCTGGCCACATAAACTGCTGACTGAGACCCAAGGGAAACGCTGGGAAAGATTTTCCTCAGCGATGGAAGGGAGGCCCCAGTCTGCACCCAAAGCTACTGTCTAGCATAAAGAACTAAGCTAAAGATGAAAACTGCTGGTGGCAGAGCAAAGAGACAGGAACCTGGGCTGTTAGTGGGACTTGTGAGTTTCTCTATCAGCCATGGACCCTGGACCTCAAGATACAGACTTTAGGGTCCCTACACACTACTCTACATGTTCCTGCTGCTGCTGCTGCTGCTGCTGCTGCTGCTGCTGCTGCTGCTGCTGCTGAAGACACCACCCTGACACAGCGCTCAGTAAGTGACAGCTTCCGTCATGCACACTCCCAATACATACACCACTGCATCCCACATCTAATTCAAGAATTGTTTAAGAATTGTATTTCAAAAAACCCAGCAGCCCCAGAAATAATAAAGCTAGTTTAATCCTCATAGAAAAGGATAAAACTAATTTCATACTCAACAAGTACAGAGCTTTTCTGGTTGTTTTTGGTTTTTGAGGCAGGGTCTTCTTGTGTAGCTTAGGCTGGCCCCACACTTACAATGACCCTCATACCTCAGGCTTCTGAGTGTTGGGATCAAAGGTGTGCACCACTATGCCCGAGCAGAACTACTTATGAAAGATACCTCCCAAAATGCTCGTGAAGTAACTTCAGCCACATCACTGCCTCCCGAGAGCACATGGCGCGATTATTCCACGGCAGCACATAAGCACACACTGCAGAGTCCGCCGAGATGCAGGCTGGCCCTGATGCTACTCGTGTGTGCACACGGGGCACAGCAGTAGCAGGGACAGAGGCAGCACTGCCTCCCTGACCTCAGCATGCACTCGTGGTGGTGACCGAGAAGGGCGCACCATCTCTGCAAGGCTCTTCTCTGTGGTAGATGAAAGCTTGGGCCAGGTGTGGTAGCACACACCTGCGAGCCCAGCTCTTGGGAGGCCAAGGCAGGAGGTTCACTTTGAGTTTGAGGCTCGCCTGGACTGCATAAGGGAGTTCAAGGCCAGCTTGAACTACACAGTGAGACGCTACCTCAGAAAAAAAAAAAAAGAAGTGAACGTCTGAACTCCAAGATGGCTTCCATTGTACCACTGAAAGAGAAGAGACTCTTGGATGTGAAAGAAGGGGAGCTGCCCAGCTCTGATGCTGGATTTCTCCCCCATGGGCACTGCCGGAGCATTTCAGAGAGGTCACTACTGGTATTACAACAAGTACATCAACGTGAAGAAAGGGAGCATCGCGGGGCTGCACATGGTGCTGGCAGCCTACATCCTTTTCAACTACTGCCTTTCTTACAAGAAACTCAAACATAAGCGGTGACGCAAGTACCACTGAAAAGGGGCCAGTGTGGAGGGCACTCTGCACTCTAGCCTGTGACTGCCTCGTCCTGCTCCCGTCTGTGAACAGCTTAATCATGGCTCAATTTGTTCATAGCCTAAGTGAGAATTAATGCTCAATAAGAGGTGACCGCTACAGGAAAAAAAAAAAAAAAGACAAAAATATGGGACACAGCATGCGTCTTGACAAGAAGCACTCACATGCAAAGTTGTTGCTTTTACTACTCCAGAGTTGTCATACAGCATCACCCTTGTCCTGAAGGCCACACCCTGGAGCGCAAGGGCAGAAACCTGCACCCAACTCTGACCAGATTTAACAACAGCAGCCGATATTCACAGATACTTATTTTTTTTGGTGCAACCAGGGATTGAACTCGGGCCCTTGTGCCTGCCAGGCAAGCACTTATTCTACTGAGCTCTCTTGCTAGCCAAATTGAGGAATCCTACTTTTTTTCTTTTTTTTTTTTTTTGTGGAACTGGGGATTGAACTCAGGCCCTTGTGCTTGCCAGAGAAGCACTTATTCCACTAAGCCATCTCCCCAGCCCCCGATACTACGACCAGCAGGGGTCAACACAAGAAGGGTGTAGCTTCCTCCTGAGACACAAAGGCCACAAGTCATTTGCCCAAATTTAATACCAAATACAAAAAGCCATTTTTAACTTCCCAGGGGGCAGGTAAGACCCATGTCTGCTTATTTGGCTTTCAATAGCATTCAGTACAACTATGAATTTTGATAGTTAACAAATAGACTCTCTTCCAGAATATCTCAAAACATGCTAAAAAGCATGCTATTTTGTTGGAAAGAGAGATATTTTAACTGACTTAAATATCTATTGATTAAGGACCAACCAAATAGCTCAGCGGATTAAAGTACCTGCTCACGTGTGCGCCACAGTGGCTGCAAATGTCCAGTTCCTAAGGAAGCAACAGCAAGCCTGTCCATCATGGCGTTAGCCAGCTGAAGTTTGCGTGAAGCTTTCAGTCTGTTGCTGAGGAGTGAGCTGGACACCACTGTGGGGCTCTGAGAGTTCTAAATTCTTACTGGGTTGAAGATTCCACATACAAATTCTTTGAGGTTGTCCTTATTGATGCATTCCACAAAGCCATCAGAAGAAATCCTGACACCCAGTGGGTCACCAAACCAGTCCATAAGCACAGGGAGATGGTGGGCTGACATCTGCAGGCCGCAAGAGTTGTAGCCTTGGAAGGGCCACCAAGTGCCACCACACTAGTGGTGATTCTCGCCGTGCAGCTTGGAGAAGGCACAATACTCTCAAGCCCCACCGTTACCGCTAATAATATAAGTGATGTCTGTAAAATTCATAACTCAATAAACAATTTAGGACAGTTCATCTGCTTAAAGGTGTTATTTGTTAAGTAGTCTACTGATTCATGAATGTTTTGTCAAATGTAAGTTAAAAGTGCAATGTTTGAAGACTATGAGTAAAGGTGTATCTTTGTTTCTAATAAGATAAGCTCTTTGTCTTTGCTTTATCTTATTAGCAGGCTATATGTCAGTGTTTGAAACATGCTATGTGGTATAATAGCTGTAAAATAAAGTCTTTAAAAGAGAAATGCTAAAACTAGTGCTGTAAATCTGTGTGGTCCACGTATGAAACCTACAGCTTTACTGGGGTACTGTAAAACTCTGCTGGTTTGAAGTGGATGGGTTTTTTGAAGTTTATCAAATGCAAACTTAAAATCAGATAACCTTGTGTTATGATTATATGTAGAACAGGTTAGAGCTTTTCTCAAATTCAGAATTCCCATTTGTACAACAGACTCTTCTTAAAGTGTCCAAACTCCTGATCTGACTCCATGAAATTGAATATTTGATGCACAGTACTCAGCAGTGATGTTTAGACTGTGTTTTAAAGTTCATGGATAATGAATGAATATTGGGTAAAATTAATGCTTGTAAATGTAATAAATGCTAGTGTGGGAAACTCGTGCAGTAACTACCTGAGAATACTTTGAACCCTATAGCCACATAGGGGGAAAGTACTGGCCCTGGGGTCAGTTGACGTCACTGCAAGTTCATGGTTTTTAATCTTTTCATGTTCTCATCCCAGTTCAGACTGCTGTACCAAATTCTGAGGTTTGCTGACTTAAAAAGTAAAGGAGGGTCTAGGGAAATGGCTCAGTGGAATAAGTGCTTCCTTGGAAAGCGCAAGGGCCTGAGTTCAATCCCCGGTTCCCCCCCGCCAAAAAAAAAGTAAAGGGTCTAGCAGTGAGATATTGGTCTAAGCACCTGCTTGGGCAAGTGCAGGCTGGCCACCGAGACTGGACGTGGTGGCGCACACTTATAATCCCAGCATCCCAGAGGCTGAAAACAGGAGAATTACTACAAGCTCTACAAGCTGGATCTACTAGTGAGACCCTGTACTAAAAAAAAAAAATTCACTGACTATAATGTGAAAGATATCGTATGTACTAAGTTTTGGAATAAAGAAGACTAAATAACATCTTGTCCTTAGGAAATGTAGTATTGATAATATAAATGTATCTTCATCTTTTTTCTTTTTTTGGCAGAACCGGAGAATGAACTCAGGCCCTTGCATTTGCCAGGCAAATGCTTAGTCTACTGAGCCATCTCCTCGGCCCCGAATGTATCTTCTTAAGAAAAGATAGCAAAGAGTATTTCTTTTTCTTCTATTTAAAAACAATTTTGAGGTTTTATCAGTCCATGTTTGCTTGCAGTACACAATGACATTCATCACAGGGAGCTGGTACATTAATCCTTTTACTTCCTCTCCCTTCCCGTGTCAGTGTTTACAATTAACGAGCTTGTACTAAGGCCAAGTGCCACTGAACACACCTGTTGTCCTTAGTTTCAGGTAATCCTCAAAACAATTCTAGGACAGTGCCATTATTATATTTACTTTACAAATGAAAGCACCACTGTGAGCCAAAACTAACTTTGCTAAAAAGAAAAAACTGAAGCACGGAGAGGTGGTGGCAGGCTAAAGACTAAAAACCAAGCAGCCAAGACTAGGATCTGCATGTGCAGCCATTCCCTGCCTGTCTCTAAATGTTACTTTGCATAAAAGCTTTGTATAAGAAGTACATACCTGGGGCTGGTGAGATGGCTCAGTGGTCTAAAGCACCTACTTAGAACAAGCTTAGCAAATCACAGGGACCACGGTTCAATCCCCCAGCACCACATGCCAGCC
>NW_004524601.1:615262-625555 GCF_000260255.1 Octodon degus | reverse complement strand
TTTTTTGTTTTGTTTCCAAGTCAGAATCTTTAGAGCAGACCTATTTATTTATTTATTTATTTATTTATTTATTGTGGTACCAGGCATTGAACTCAGGACCTTGTGCTTGCCAGGCAAGCATTTACTCCACTGAGCTATCTCCCTGGCTCCCCAAAACAGGCATTTTTAAGACAGAGTGTTGCACAGTTCAGGCTGGTCTTGAACTCACTATGTTGCCCACAGTGGCCTCCAGCTTGCAGGAACTCAACTGCCTCAGCGTCCCCAGTACTGGAATTACAGGTGTGCACTGCCATGCCCAACAGACTTCCCTTTATGAGACAGAGCACTGAGACTGTCCTAGTGGAGTTATCTCTTGTTGTAATAAGTACCCTTGGTCAATGGGTTTTCTGATGATCTTTTGGGGAAGTCGACAAAGATCTACCAATGGGCTGAAGCCTATAATGTGAAATAGAGTGTTGTAATATATCTCAATTCTTGCTAGGTTAAGGTAATAAGTTTTTCTCTGTACTGATGTAACATATAAGACACAGCAAAGAAAAAGTATCATTAGCAACAGCAGAGGCTCTGACATGTCTCCTGTACCTTGGGGGGCCTTAGTACAGTATTCCTGAAAAGGCTGTTAGCCTGGTCTTGAATGTCTATACTGTCTTTTTTTCTTTTTTTTTGCGGAACGGGGGATTGAACTCAGGCCCTTGTGCTTGCCAGGCAAATGCTTGTTCTACTGAGCCATCTCCCTGGCCCCTTTTTTTTTTGTTTTTTTAAACAGGGTCTTGCTATAAAGTTCAAGATGGCCTCAAATTCAGAATGATCCTCCTGCCTCAGCCTCCTGAATACTGAGATTACAAACATGTGCACAATGCCTGGCCCTATACTTACTTCTTAGCTAAAGGTCCCCTTGACTAAGCCTGAGCCCAGCTCAGACATGTTCAAGTCCACAGGTACCAAGGCCTGGACCCACGAATCTTTACACCCCGACACCTGGGCTCTCTGTGTTCAGCTAGGCTTGCCTAGGTTCAAGCAGAGTCACTCAACAAAATACAGTAAAGAAATAATCCACTAAAACACAAAGGACACAAAAACTGTCAATTCTTTGCAACTAGCTTGAAATGAGCCTATGTACATCATCTTACTTTGAAATATAAACCATAAATGAACATAAATCATAACACTAAGGTTTTGTTTTGCTTTTTCAGACACGATCTTGTATGTAGCTTAGGCTGGTCTTGAGCTCACTCAGGCTGGCCTCAAATTCACGGTGATCTTCCTGCCTCAGCCTCCTGAGTGCTGAGATTACAGGTGTGCGCCATCACCATCACAACGCCCTGTTAACAATAAGGTTTATGTTGTTTTCAACCAGTTGCTTACCTTTGGCTGTACTTTGTCTGAAGCAGGATGCCCTAAAGGAAACAGAAAGCCATCACTTACCATACGTACTTCTCCCTGCATCATCTAGGGTTGTTAAAAACACCACTGCTGCTTTCCCATGGAAGCATCCCATAATACTGACCTCTCAACTGCATCTCCCTGAGAGGCTAAATGACCACTGTTAATTTCACAACTAATCTCATAGTGTCAGCTACTTCTTCCACTGTATTCTAACAAGAAAAAATAGAGCCTTTGTCATTTTCAACTATTAAAAAGTATACTGTTCAACCAGGTTGGGATGGATCATCCCAAAAATTCTGTACCAAAATTTTCCACAAACTCTTAAGACGTCCAGACCCCAAAGGCCCACACCAAATCTCCTGTGCATAACTGGGTAACCCAAGCAGATGACAACAGGACTTGTGTGTCGGTCCTGTCAACACAAGCAACGTCAGTCAGCACAAAATCTTCCCTTACATTAACTGATAAATATGGGCATAACTGCGGCAGACACGCTGGAGTATGAGCCGCATTTTGTTGGGTTTTGAGAACAAAAGAGAAGAAAAATACATGAGCATTTTACTCAGATAAGAAAGTGGGGGCCTGCCCCTTAGCTCAGTTCTTTAAGTGGCTGCTTCAATAAAGCAGTCAGGCTCAGGTTGCTGTGGTTCGATCCCCACAACTCAAGCCAGCCAAACCTGCCCTCAAGGCATTCGGAGCAAAAAAAAAAAAAAGAAGAAAGTAACATACTCTAATTTGAAGCAACATGGAAATGCTTTGCAAAAACAAAGAAAGACTTACCTTTGCTACTCTGAGGAATGCTTATGATTTCAGGATCATTTTTCAAACTGGATGAGACACTTTTTCTTGGTGTTTTTGCTAGTTCAGAAGCTATAATCAAAAAACAACAAAAAATAACCTATGAATGAACATCAGCAAAGGGAAATGGCCTTTCTATAGGTTGTCTTTTCACTTCTTTGCTGAGCAGAAGCCTTTAGGTCAATACGATCCCATCTGTTGACTTTCAGCGGCTGAGGTTAAGAACATCTGGCCTATGCCTATGTCTTCAGATTTTCCATATTTACCTTGTAGCAAATTGTTTCTGTTCTAACATTTAGATATCCGATCTGTACTGACTTTAGTTCAGTACACTGTGAGCAATATGGCGCTAGATACACTCTGTCAGTAGATACCCCATTTTCTCAGCAGATTTAGCATAAAGGCTACCTTTTCTCCAATACATGTTCTTGTCCCCTTTGTAAAAGATTGACTACCTGAATGAATGTGCTTTGGGGGCTGGCCAAATAGCTCAGTGGATTAAAGCTCCTGCAAGCAGGTGCAGAGGCCAGGGGTTCCATCCTCAGGCCTGCCATGCCAGCTCTGCCCCCGGGGCATGCTGAGAAGCAATTGAGACTGGGTGTGGTGGTGCGCACCTGTAATCCCAGCTCTTGGGAGGCTGTAAACAGCCAGATCACTACAAGTCTGATCTAGCAGTGAGACCCTGAAGACCCTTCCCTCAAATGCAAAAATAAATAAATAAATAAATAAATAAATAAATAAAGTGCTTTGGATTGCAGCTGCATCTTCTACCATTACATTGATCCAGAGGTCTGTTTTTATGCCCGTTACTGTGCTTGCTTGCTTGCTTGCTTGCTTGCTTTATTGGCAGAACCAGGGATTGAACTTAGGCCCTTGCACTTGCCAGGGAAGCTATTTCTACTGAGCCATCTCCCTGCCC
This sequence comes from Octodon degus, assembly GCF_000260255.1. Taxonomy (NCBI): domain Eukaryota; kingdom Metazoa; phylum Chordata; class Mammalia; order Rodentia; family Octodontidae; genus Octodon; species Octodon degus. The sequence goes on along the minus strand of NW_004524601.1, from coordinate 622,452 downwards.
CGAATACATTATACCCGTACATGGATTTTTTTTGTACCGGGGATTGAACTCAGGACCCTGTGTTTGCTAGGCAGGTACTTATTCTACTGAGCTATCTCCACAGCCATGCTGTTTTTAATCACTGTAACTTTATAATTTCAAATGTAGGATTATGGTGTTTCCTGTTTTGCTCTTGTGCAGAATTACTTGCTTATTCTGGGTCTCTTGGTTCCATATGAAGTTTAGAATTATTTTCTCCAGTCATAAGAGAAATGTTAGTATGTGAATCAGGATTACACTCAATCCATGCAACAGTTTAGGAAATATGGCCATTCTGATGATAGTGGTTCTGCTTCTCTACAGCAGGGGACATCCTTCCATTTTCTGATGTCTTCCTCTACCACATAAATTCTTTCTTCCTTTCTTTCTTTAATTTGAGACAGGGCCTCACTATGTAGTTTATGCTGGCCTTGAGCTCACTTTGTAGTCCAGGCTGGTCTGGAACTCACAACAATCCTGCTTCAGCCTCCCAAGTGCTGAGACCACAGGTGTTAACTACAATGCCCCCACACACAAATTCTTAAAAAACAAAAACCCTTTTTTGTTTTTATTACAAAGATAAATCTATCCTTGTTAAATACCACTTTTACCTTTACTGATCTCTTCCCGGTATCTTAATCTTCCAATTATAAACAAATTTCTTAAAACAATAAATAAATACATAAAGGAAGAACTAATTTTGATCTTGTTGCTTTTGTAATGATTACTTTTCTCTTCTCCCCACCAACACTGTACATTCCTTCCATTTCTTAGCATGGGTGCCAGAGCTCACCCTCACTAGGGGGTGAGGGCAGACGACAGGCTCCAAGGCTAACTATGCACATGTTATGTGCTATGGTGTGTTAATCACTCATAAGTGTGATGTTCTGTATTTTGTGTCTAACACTCTGCAATACGTATGACTAATGCCTGATTCATACTGCGCTGTCTACTAAGCAACAGATGAATGCTGCCTTCTGTGAGATAGAGCCCACAAGCCCTGGACCATCCTGGAGAGCGCGGCCTCCTCACCATGGTCACTTCTTGCTCTGCCCTACACCGCGCTCGCACAGCCGGCGCGGGCTCCGACGCGCACACACCGCGCTCGCACAGCCAGAATGGACTCTGACACACCTGACCATGGCACAGCTTTCCTTATGACCACCTATGACTTCTACCTACCCAAGCTGAAGCTATGTGCACTATTTTTCGACACACAGATCTCTCTGCTCTATCCCCAAAAATCTACCTGTACTGGAGCCCACTGCAATTTGTGCTCCAACCACCCTTCAGGACGCTGAGGATGCCCACAAGGGTCACACACTCTCCCCTGAATATCCCTTCTCCCTGTCTTCCTAACAAATCCTTATTTACCTTTCTAGCCCAGCATTACAAAATTCCTAGATTTTCCCCCAAAGATGCTTTTCTACTGTGAGCAGATGCTCTAGCTCCTACATAGCTCTATGGAGGCTGGGCAGCAACAGTGAAGGGTGTAGGCTCTGAGGTTAGGTAGGCATGAAATCTATTCCTGGCTCTGCAATCTGTGATTTTTATGTAAATTTTAGAGTGCCGGCCAGATAACTCAGTGGACTAAAGTGCCTGCTTAGGCAGGCACAGGGACTGGGGTTCAGTCCTCGGTGTGCCATGCCAGCCCTGGCCCCAGGGTACACTGAGACTGCGAAAGAGACTGGGTATCGTGGTGCAAGCCTGTAATCCCAGTGCTTGGGAGGCTGAAAACAAGAGGATCACTATGAGTCTAATCTGTGTAGTGAGACCCTGTGGACCCTGAACTAAAATTAAAAAAAAAAAGGAAATAAAAAATAAATTTAGGCTTTTCTAGGTAGACAGACAGACAGATATCGATAAGCTACGATCTGTGCTCAGTGCTTATACAGATACAAACTGGCTACGTCAGAGAGACACATACAGGATACAGACAGATTTAACCTGTCTCTCTCCTCCACTGCATGGAGCAGGGCCTAGCCCACAGTAGCTGCTTAAGAGTGACTTATCGGGGCGGGAGATGGCTCAGGGGAATAAGCATTTTCTGACAAGCACAAGGGCCTGAATTCAATCCCTGGTTCTGGAAAAAAAAAAAAAAAGACTGTTATCATCACTACAGAATCACAAAAGAATAATCTGGTGTTGCTCTTTTTTTTCTACCTATAAGGACACTCTTCACCAGCCTGGGTCTTAATCACTGTGGTGTCCTCATTTTGCTACAGCAGGTCAACAAATGATTGATAAATCACTCTCAAACAGCAACGGCTTCATCATGTAGACCTTGAAATACTACTGTTTAATAGCTTAGAACAGAATTACTTTTTCAGTATCTGCACACACACAGATACGTAGCTGCCCCATCCCCGTGAATGTCTCTCCTTCCTGTTTCCTTCTAGCAGGAGGCATCTGGTCAGGGCTGCTCACCTGCTAAGCTTGGTCACTGTCTGCCTCTGCTGTCTACCTTCCCACACTCACAACAAACCCACCCAACTTTTTTTTTTTTTTTTGGCAGAACCAGGGATTGAATTCAGGCCCTTGCGCTTGCCAGGCAAGTGCTTATTCTACTGAGCCATTTCCCTGGCCCCTCCCACCCAACTTTTTCAGTGGACTCTGGTTTCTCAATGTAAGGTTCCAACAGTACAGCCTGGCAGTCACAACAAAGTCTGGCAGCCCAGATAGCCTGAAAACCATCTGTGAGCCCACTGTAGAGGACAGCCATGGGGCAAGCTCGCTGTGCCTCGCCTCACCATCACAACCAGCTGCCCAGTACAACGTCTGCCACGTTCCATTTCTCCACACCCGCTGCAACATGCAGTTACTTTGAGCTTTTGTCTCTGTTTCCTTTAACTGTCTTTCACAAAATGATACTCTTCGTTACACTGCTTTGGTGAAGGGTCAAAATGAAATAATGCCATTAAGTAATCCTGCCCTACCTTTCACATTCCAAGCTATCGGCTCATCAGCACCAAAGTACATGGCCCACAAGCTACTGCCAAGCGCAGACGCTGTTTCTGGTTTGTAGCTACAGAAAATAAGAATGCTTAAAGCTCTTCTACAGTAGTTACTGGATGTGGCCAGATGATACTGGCTTATGAACACAACAGGAACTGGTGTGAGTGGTGCTGAGCAAGTCTGTGCAGAGCCCCCTACCTTTCAATGTACCACAACACGTGCAGCCTCAAGGTTAATTCATCAGCCTCATCCCAAACGCACATAAGCCGATATCAATTTGTTGGGCCGCAGAAATAGCTCAGCAGTCTCAGCACTGGCTTAGCAAGCCCAAGGACTGGGTAAGATTTCACGCACTGCATGCTCTGCTGGCTCCGCCTCCGAGCTGCAGAGTGAGACCCTGTACCAAATATAATCAATTTTTTTTAATTTATTTATTTGTGTGTGTGTGTGTGTGTGTGTGTGTGTGTGGCCAGCTCAGCCCACCAGGGGGCGGGGCTGGCTGGCATGTGGTGCTGGGGGATTGAACCCCGACCCTGTGCTTTGCTAAGCTTGTTCTAAGTAGGTGCTTTAGACCACTGAGCCATCTCACCAGCCCCAATATAATCAATTTGTTCACTGAGAGTTTCAATTTGAGCACAAGCTACTAGGTTACATTGTTGGGATTACCTTCTCTGGTAGAGGATTAAAGATAAATTTTGAAAATATACTGGGTAGTTTTAAATTAGAATTAAAAACAAATACTACAGGTAGTGCAGTGGCACACACCTGTTACCCCAGCACTCTGGGCAGCTAGTAGGTTTTGAGCCCTGCCTGTCTCAAAACAGAAAATAAAAGTAGGAGCTGGAAATGTTGTTCAGTGCAAAGGCCCTGGGTTCGACTCCCAGTACCACAGGCTGAAATAAACCCCCAAACCAAAATACCTAAGTCTTAAAAAAAATAAACAACCTAAGTCTGATGCCATTTCTTAGAGAGCCTGTCAGTTTACCTCTGAGACATTTTTCTTCGAGAATAAAGTTTAGCAATACATTATCTACACAATAAAAAAGCTCATTTGTCAAATCTCAATACGGATAAGCAAATTGTTTGCTCAAAGTGTGCATACAAGCACTTTTTTTTTGGCCAAACTGGGGATTGCACTCAGGCCCTTGCGCTTGCCAGGCAAGTGCTTATTCTACTGAGCTATCTCCCCGGCCCATAAGCATTTAATACAATGAATCATTACTTAACCTGTGGCTTTTTGGTTTCCAATGTGTATGACAAAGAGCTACAAATAGTGATCATCTTTATTGGGGTTGACAGTAGCCAGCCACTGGGTGAACTCCAGCATCCATTTGTCTGAAGCAAAGATGTGAGAATACTGCTTCACCACCCATCACTCATTACTGTGGATACTTGGGCTTGGGTAGGCAGTTGAGGCAGAGGCTACCTAGCCCCAAGAGTGAAAACGTATTCACTAGAGTGTTACAGAAAAAGTTTGCTGTTTGACCAGATGTGGTGGCACACACCTGCAATCCCAGCACTCTTGAGGTTGACGCAGGAGGATCATTGCAAATTTAAGACTAGCCTGGGCTACATTGTGAGCTCAAGGCCAGCCTTAGCTGCAAGGTGAGACCTTGTCTCAAAGACCAAACAAAAAAAGAAAAAATGTTTGAACTCTGCTCTTTATTAATCATATATAAACATTATTTCCATTGAACTTACAGCTTTCATAATTCATTTCTTGCTACATATTTGATGTGACAAGTAAAATGGTAATTATATGGTTGAATTAATAAAATATTAGGGCATGTAAGTTTTCACTGTTCTAATAATTTACTGCTGTTGTATTTTACATAATAAGCTAGTCTACAATATATAAAAAATCTAAAACAAAAAAAAATTTTTTTTTTTTTTGTGGTACTGGGGATTTTACTTGGGACCATGCACCTCCCAGGCAAGCGCTTATTCTACTGAGCCATCTCCCCAGCTCCCAAAACAAAATTCTTAATAGCCTCTCATCAGTTTATAACCTGGTCTTACTTAACTATCTTTTGGGGGAGGGAGTTTACACATTGACTTCTGGTAAGAACACTTAATATCTATTCTTAGCAATTCTCAAGCATACATTTATTTTTTTTAATTAATTTATTTTTATTTATTTGTGTGTGTGTGTGTGTGTGTGTGTGTGTGTGTGGCCAGCTCAGCCCACCTAGGGGCGGGGCTGGCTGGCATGTGGTGCTGGGGGATTGAACTGCGGTCCCTGTGCTTTGCTAAGCTTGTTCTAAGTAGGTGCTTTTAGACCACTGAGCCATCTCACCAGCCCCCTACATTTTTAATTTACTAACTATAGTCATTATGGTGCAAATGTATCACTGGAACTTATTCCTCTTACCTAACTGAAAAATTTAATCTTTCAAGCAGTCCTTCTCCTTCCCAAACCAGCCCTGATAATCATATTTTCTGCTTCTGTGAGTTTGGCTTTTTAAGGTTCCACATGTAGTACGATGACGCAGTATGTGTTCCAGTCTTGGCTTATGGCTCTTAACGTAATGCCCTCTGGATTCACCCATGTTGCCATCAACGATAGTTTCCTTTCTTAAAGACTGAGTAGCATCCCACTGTGTACCTATGCCACCTTTACTTACCTGCTGCTAGGTGTTTAGGATGACTCCCTCCCGTGGCTACCACGAATAATGCCCACTGCCACAGGAGTGCATATCTCACAGTGATATTCTCACCTCTGTGAGACGCCCAGTAGTACGAGCTCACCTCCTGTCACCTTCCCTCACTTCACTGTTTTCCACTCTGGTTGAACTGCTGCTCCTCCACACTTGGCACTTCTCCTTTTATACCTTTGCTGATAGCTATTTGTATACATTCTCTATGCTTTACTAAGCCTTTCAATGTAATTCAACCCATTAGCCCTACATTACTGTCAGCCCAGTTGCATAAAATTGTCATTAAATGACTTCCTGACTTTGTCATTTTATTAAATGACAAAATATTCCTGCTAAAGACACTTTATTTTGTTGATGTATTTAGATGCAGACAGCAATATTTAATGAGTCAAAGGAACTCTGTAAAGGCTAAATATTCAAAAATTTTCTCTTTATGCCTCTAAAGTATATTTCTTTGAGGTGTGATGTTAGAAATGTATATGCAGATAACAGTCCAGGTTTTTGCATTGTTCGCAGTGATCTAACTTAATGCATTTTGATAATCCATATGGAAAAGTGCTACATTGCTTACTATTGTGAGTCCCACTTTTCTTTTACCTGATAGCTCTCCTCTAGTATTCTCCATCCTGTCTAATCTAAGGTTTCATTTTGTTCCTGGTGCCTATCTGATCTTTCTCTCATAATTACATGAGCATGCCTCTGAGCTTCTACATGTGTTCAATAATTTCAGTAGATCTAAAACCTTTTATTTCTTGAGGGCTGGGCAGATAACTCAGCAGACTAAAGCACCTGCTTAGGCAGAGTACAGTGGTACTCTGTATCCACAGCATGCCATGCCAGCCCCACCCCCTGGGTGCGCTGAGACAGCGATTGAGACTGAGTGTGGTGGCGCACACCTGTAATCCCAGAGCTTGGGAGGCTGAAAACAGGAGGATCACTATGAGTCAGATTTATGTAGTGAGACACTGTAGACCCTGTACTAAATACAAGAAAAAAAAATTATTTCCTGATATACATGATAAATACTAAAAACCACATCAGTTATTTTACTTTCCATGTTATATTCAAAATCAGTGATTTATTTAATGCTACATTTTTCAGAAAAACTAAATGGAATCTGTCAAATGATTATATTCCTAAGTTTTATAATGACTTCCTCATCTATATCAACATTTATCAAGTATGCTTTTCATTCATCTAGAATGTTCCATGGGCCACTGATTAAAATGACATTAGGAAATATATGTGTTATAATTATAGATTATTAGCTGGCTTACAGGACTTTTACATTTCACCAGGTGGGTATGAGTTTTTGGTATCCCTGATTCTTTATATACTCACAGATCTTAATTTTCAATGTAGTACTTTTTTCCTTAAAGATTTCAAAAATGATAACCCCTCATGACACAAGACCCAAATATGGTGCCATCCAAGTTTTCTTTAAAGATTAAATGTTGATGGGCTGGAGAGATGGCTCAGTGGTCTAGAGCACCTACTTGGAACAAGCTTAGCAAAAGCATCAGGGACCGCGGTTCAATCCCCCAGCACCACATGCCAGCC
>NW_004524601.1:611176-613872 GCF_000260255.1 Octodon degus | reverse complement strand
TGAACCCAGGTACCTTTCTCTTTGGCTTCCTTCTTTTTCTGATCATTTTCCTTGACACGTTTCAGGAAGCTATCACGACTTTTTGAGTGTTTAATATGCTCGATATGCACATTAATCCTCTTGGCAAGTATCTTGCCCTTAACTTGCTTGTTTACAACAATGCTAACAGCATGCTGGGTAACGTTGTAGACTCTTCCCATTTTGCCATGGTAATATTTGTGAGGCATTCCTTTTTGCAAAGTATCCATTCCCTTGATGTCTACAGTATCACCCTTTTTGTAGATTCACATGTATGTAGCCAAAGGAACAACCCCATGTTTTCTAAAAGGCCTGGAAAACATATACCGGGTTCCCCTCCTCTTGCCCTTTGTGTTAGTCATTTTGGCAAATTACTAGAAGATGGCGGTTCCGGCCAAATGCCCTCCCCCAATTTTTAAAAACAATTTTATATAAATTGTTCTGATTATCCTATCATACATGTAGCATTATTCCATATACAGTATAAAATTCTGGGTTTTTTTTGGCTGGCTCAGCCCAGGGCTGATGTGGCATGTGGTGCTGGGCATTGAACAGTGGTCCCTTGCACCTGCCTAAGCAGGCACTTTAGACCTCTGAGCTATCTCGCCTGGCCCTAAAACTCTTATTTTATTTATTTATTTATTTATTTATTTATTTATTTATTTAGTGGAACCCAGATTGAACTCAGGAGGAACTCAAAATATCCGTGTATGACCTGAAGTCACTCATTTCATAAAATCTGTTAAGAACCTAACTTGTTGGCTATGTGGACAGGAGAGAGAACAGGACTGCTTTCCTACTAGAAAACATGCTTTGCTTCTGAACAGAGGACATCTGAACACATAACTACGAAGCTGAGACATGCGAGCACCTTCCTGTTGCTTGCCGCACACGGCCCACCTGTGCTTCTGAGTTGCCAACAGCGAGACACGAGTCACGGCACCACTGTGTACAGGTCAATACAACCTAAAAGGATGCCATTCTTCCATTCAGGATGTGTAATGAGGCAAGAGATTTAGGGCATATCTTAGGGCAAATAACGATTATAGAAATCGGAAAAACAACATACCTAATTTAGCCATCTTTTCAGGGTGCTTTCTATTCTGAAAAGAATAAACTTTATTCACATCATCTGTAGTAGAGCCATTTTTCAAAGATTCTGAAAGACAAAATATAATATATAAAGAAAAGGAGAGGGGCCAGGGAGATGGCTTGGGGCCGGAGAGATGGCTCAGTAGAATAAGCGCTTGCCTGGCAAGCGCAAAGGCCTGAGTTCAATCCCCGATTCAAAAAAAAAGAAAGAAAAGAAAGAGGACAAAGTGAACTAACATGAAAAAAAGAATAAATTTTAACTAAAGATTTAACAGTTATACTTCTTACCCACAATGCATAAATATTCACCAAATCATTCTTTTCTTTTCTTTCTTTCTTTCTTTCTTTCTTTCTTTCTTTCTTTCTTTCTTTCTTTTTTAAAGGAAAAATAAATACAAAACAAGGTAACATCTTGGGAGGCTGAGGCAGGAGGATTGCTATGAGTTTGAGGCCAGCCTGAACTGCATAGTGAGACTCTGTCTCAAAAAGACCAAAAAAAACAAAAAAACAAAAAAAAACCACCAAAAAACAAAACAGCTAACCAACTGAACGAAAAAAACCAAACTCCCTCCCCTCACCAAACGAAGGTTAACAGGAGGGTAATAATGGTTAGTACATTGTATATTATCATGTTTAAATTACTTACTCAGAGTACAAACAATATTGTCCAAACAATATTACACAATATTAATATTAAACAATATTAGCACAAATCTTTTCAATTAACAGAAATTAGTGTAACTGTCTTAACTATCTTGTATGTGAAGGTATATTACTTTTTGTTTTTTGCACCCTTTTCTCCATTCCCCATACCAGCTTCTCTTCCTTTTGAAATTTCTTCCCACTTTACAGTATCTATTGTACACTCAGATCTTATTTACTGTCTCAGCTTCTCACACTAGGGAAACAATACAATGCTTATATATCTGTGTCTGGCTTTTCACTTTTGGGTATGGTCTCGTGTTGCATCTATTTACCTATAAAAGTCGACAGTTTATCCTTTGCAGTTGAGTGGTACTCCATTCTATACAGACTTTTTTATCTATTCCTCAGTTGATGAGCATTTGAGTTGTCTCCAAAATCTAGCTATTACAATTTGTAATGCTACAAACATGGGTACACATCTACTGCTGTGCTATGACATTTTTAATTCTTCTGGGAAGATAACCAGAAGGGGGCTAGCTGGAACAAATGAGATCTCCAATCCTAGTTTTTTTGAGGAATCGCCACAACGATTGCCACAGTGGTCACACCAGTTTGTATTCCCACCAACAGTGGAAAAGTGCTCCTTTTTCTACTTGGCCTCATCAGTTATTTATTATTAATTTATTTTTATACCAGCAATCAAACTCATGACCTTGTACTTGCTAGGCAAGTGCTGTGCCACTGAGCTATGTCCCCAACATCTGGTTGATTTCTTGATAATAGCCATTCTTTCCAGGGTAAGACATAATCTCAATGTTGTTGTAATTTACATCTCAAATGACCAGTGATGTTGAACATTTTTTCATAATTTTTCTGTTTGTATTTCTTCATCTGAAAAGTGTATATTCATCTCAGATGCCCATTTTTGGATTGGGTCTTTA
>NW_004524601.1:608687-609990 GCF_000260255.1 Octodon degus | reverse complement strand
TGGCTTGAGTGTTGTGGGGATCGAACTACAGCAAACTGAGGCTGCCAGCATTGTGGAAGCAGCCACTTAAAGAACTGAGCTAGGGCTGGGCCCCCATGGGCATTTTCACTATATTGGTTCTTTCTACCCAAGAGCAATGTGTGTCTTTCAACTTTCTGGTATCTTCTTCAGTTTCCTTTTTTCGGAGTACTATATATAGTTTTCAAAAGAGGTCTTTTACATTCTTCATTTGATTGATTCCTAGTTTTTTTTTTTTTTTTTTTTGTATGCAATCATAAAGTGTTGTTTCCCTAATTTCTCTCAGTGAATGTTACTCATGTACAGGATGGCTACTGACTTTTTTGTTTTGTCCAGCTCAGCCCGCCCTGTGGGGCTGGTGTGGCATGTGGTACCATAAATTGAACCATGGTCCCGTGCCTAAGATTGCCTACCTAAGCAGGTGCTTTAGACTGCTGAGCTATCTCACTGGCCCTGGCTATTGATTTTTGAATGTTGACTCTGAATCCAACTATGCTACTGAATTTGCTTATTAATTCTAACCTTTTTTTTTGCGTGTGTGTATTTGTGTGTGTAGGTTTTGGGGTCTTCTTTGTAGAGTATCATGTCATATACAAATAATAATTTAACTTCTTACTTTCCTGTAATTATTCCTTGTACTTGTCTAATTGCTCTGACTTAAGTTTCCAGAACTATATTGAATAACAGTGCAACAGTGACATCCTTGTCTTGTTCCTGATTTTAGAGTAAAAACTTTCTGCTTTTATGCATTTTGTATGATGTTAGTTGCTGGTTTATCATAGATGGCTTTCATCAGATTTAGAGAAAGACCATCTATTCCAATTTTCTGTAGGGTTTTTATCATGAATGGGTACTGGACTGTCAAAAGCTTTTCTGCATCTATTGAGATGATCATATGGTTTTTGTCCTTTGTTGTAAATATGGTGTATACATTTATTGATTTGGGAATGTTGAACCATCCTTGCATTCCTGAGATGAATCCCCCTTGGTCATGCTGTAGAATATTCTTGATTTGCTGCATTCTGTTTGGTAATATCTTACTGAAGATTTTTGCGTCTGTGTTTATTAGGGAGATTGGCCTGAAATTTGCTTAATTGGGCCCTTCTCTGGTTTTGATATCAAGAGCAATACTTGTTTTCAGGAATGAATTTGAGAGTATTGCTTTCCTTTCAAATTCACTGAAGCACTTGAGAAATAGTGGTGTTAGATCTTCTCTACATTTCTTGTAGAAGTCAGAAGTAAATCCATCAGGAGCCGGGGAGATGGCTCAGTGGAATAAACACTT
>NW_004524601.1:606953-608467 GCF_000260255.1 Octodon degus | reverse complement strand
TACACAATTTAAAAAAAAAAAAAAAAAAGAAGTAAATCCATCAGGGCGTGGGCTTCTTTGCTGGTTGAGTTTTAATTATATTTTTCATTTCATTGTTTGATACTGGTTTACTTATGCTTTTTATGTATTGATTTAGCTTTAGTAATTTGTCTGTATCTAGGAATCTATCTCCTCTGCATTTTTCATCTTATTAGAATGTGAGTTTTCAAAGTAGATATAGATCTTCTGAATTTCTGTAGGTAATGTTGTGATTTCACCCTTTTAATTCCTTATTACATGGTTTTAAGGCATTTGTTTTCTTTTTGATAAGGTTGGATAGGGGCATGCCAATTCAATCTTTTAAAGAACCAACTTTTTGATTCATTGATTCTTTGTATTTATTAGTCTCTAATGCAATTAATTTCTGCTCTAATTTTATTAATTTCCTTCCACATATGAACTTTTGGCTCAGCCTGCTCTTCTTTTTAGACCACTGAACTATCTTGCTGGCCTTGGCTATTTATTTTTTTTGGCGGAACCAGGGATTCAACTCAGGCCCTTGTGCTTGCAAGGGGAGCACTTATTCCCCTGAGCCATCTCCCCTGAATTTGCTTATTAATTCTAACCTTTTTTATTCTTTTTTTCGTGGAGATTTTGGGATCTTCTATGTAGAGTATCATGTCATCTATTAACAATGACAATTTAATTTCAGGGATACTCTACATAGATACTCTCTAAAAGTTTGAGGTTCATCATTAATTGTTCATTTGCACTTGCTGTTTTCCTGATATGGGTATTAACTGCTATAAATTTCCCTCCTAGGACTGTTCATATTGTGCCCCATAAGTTACAATGTTGTACTACTGTCATTGTTATCATTTAATTGTAGAAACTGTCTAATTTCATTGATTGTTGAGTTGGGTGCTATTTAATTTCCACATGTTTAAGTTCTTGTCATTTCTTTTGCCACTGATTTTCAATTTCACTGCACTATAGTCTGATAGTATGAGTGGGATAATTTCAACTTCTTTGCATCTACTTAAGCATGTTCTATAGGCTGTTTGTGGTCTATTTTGGAGAATGTCCTGTTTGCAGCTGAGAATGTGGGTGCAACACTCTGCAGACATCCATACTAGGTTCATTTGTTCAAAAGTTTGGTTCAGTTCTATTACTTCATCGTTTTCTGTTCAGTTGAATTGACTTTTTGTGACAGTACTGAGATCCCCCAATACAATTTTTTTAGTGCTTTATTGATTTTTCCTATTAGTACTTTTATATATATATGGGTTGCATATCTATTTATGATTGTTATCTCTTCCTCTTGGATTGTTGCCTTTACAAGGATATAATGACCCTCTTTATCTCTCTTATTAATCAGTCTTGACTTGAAATTCGCTTTGCCTACAAACAGAATAGCTAACCCTGCTTTTTTTCTGGGTTTGTGTCACATGGAATATTGTTCTATCTTTTTATTTTCAGTCTACGAATTTCTTTTTAAATTAAATGTGTTCCTCATATGTAGCATAGTGGACCTT
>NW_004524601.1:604826-606778 GCF_000260255.1 Octodon degus | reverse complement strand
TTTTTGGTGTGTGTCTGGCTCAGCCTGCCCTGGGGGTGGGGCTGGCATGGCATGTGGTACTGGGGATCGAACCACAGTCCCTATGCTTGCCTAAGCAGGTGCTGTAGACTGCTGTGCTATCTCGCCGACCCCTGGATCTTACTTCTTGGTCCATTTTGCCAGTTTGCATCTTCTGACTGGTGAACTGAGACCATTAATACAGATGGTTATAAATGCCTTATTGACTTATCCTTGTCATGTTCTTTTCCTCTTGTTGGATCCCTTTTTTATTCTCATTCTATTTGTCTTTCCTGGTGGATTCCTTTTGTTGGGGTTGATGGAGTCGTACTCCTTGTTATCTTTTTGTAGAACGTCCTTCAAAACATTTTAGAGTGCTGGTTTCCTCAGATGTTCTTTGTCATGAAAGTATCTTATTTCTCCATCAATTTTGAAATACAGTTTTTCAGGGCACATCAATCTGGTTTGGACTAGAGGTTGTTTTCCTTTAGAATTTGAAATACTTCACTCCAAGCTGTCCCTGACTTGAGGGTTTGTACTAAGAAGTCAGCTGTGATTCTTTTTCTTTCTTTTTTTTTTGGCGGGGGGAAGTGGGGATGGAACTCAAGCCCTTGCGCTTGCCACGGAATATCTCCTACCAAATCACTTAAAAACCTATCCTTCTTGTTCTTTGCTTTTTGTAGTTCTGAGGATGGAACCCAGGTCTCACCCCTGCTAGGCAACCATCACATCAAGAGCTTCATCCCAAACTGTTTTTACAAGTATTTGGAGACAAGTCCCAAGGAAGCTATCCTGGGACTGGATATCCTCACCCTCACCCTTATCCTCATCCTAGGTACCTTCAAAGAACAACTTCTATTGTGGGTCCTGCATACAACACACTACCTCTATAATCAGAAGCCATTTTTAAGAAAACAAACAGCCAGGGATATAGCTTAATGAGAAAGCATGTGCTTCATATGCACAAGGCCCTGGGCTTAATTAAGCCTCAACGCTAAAAAACACAAAAGTTTCTCTTTTAGAATACTGAATTTTTTGCTTATTTACTTATGTTATTTTTATTCTGGGGGTCGGGGCAAGGATAGGTTTTTGCTATGTAGCATATGCTGGCCTCAAATTCTCAGCAATCCCTCTGCCTCAGCCTTCAAGGACTGGGATTACAGATATGTACTACCACTTCTGGCTTAGAATACTGTTCTTTAGATTTTTTAAGGTTATTGTAATAAGCAACTAAGAACCCAAAGCTTTATTCAGAACATACCCTAAGGATGTCAACTGTGTAGTTAGGGACACTGAGGAGACTGACCTATCAGACATCTAACCGGGGGCTGTAGTTCAATGAGCTAAACTAAATCTAAATCCATTGTTGAGAACCTAGAATGGGGAAACTAAATCAGAAGTAGCATTATGATCTAAGAAGCAAGGAAAGACAGCTGGATGTGGTGGTACTTGGGAAGCTGAAGAAGGACTGCCCTGAATTTGAGGCTAGCCTGAGCTTCAGAATGAAACCTCATCTCAAACAATAAAAAATAAAAAAAGAAGGTCAGGAGTAGTTGTGATTGTCATTTGCAAGGTAGGCATGAGAGTAAAAACACATACAAGAGGGAGACAGAAGGCATGGAAAGAATACAGAGAAGACGCAGTGAGACTGGCATTCCGAGGGAGCAAAGTACTCAGTTCTCAATGCTGACCTTTTCCAAGGCTCCTAGTGACCAACAATATTCATTTCTCTTGATTTTTATTTTTTTAGATTTAAGCGGGTCTGTATTCTTAATACCCAGCAGAACCCTAACTAAACTATAATTTAAGCCTAAAATGTGTTTTAAGTATAATTAGGCAGGGGCCAGCCAAATAGCTCAGCAGATTAAAGTACGTGCAAGCAGGTGCAGGGGCTGGGGGTTTGGCTCCTGTGGCACAGAGATGGCGATTGAGACTGGGCATGGTGGTGTGTGCCT
>NW_004524601.1:593305-604573 GCF_000260255.1 Octodon degus | reverse complement strand
CTGGCTGGCATGTGGTGCTGGGGATTGAACCGCGGTCCCTGTGCTTTGCTTAGCTTGTTCTAAGTAGGTGCTTTAGACCACTGAGCCATCTCACCAGCTCCCGGTAGCACACACTTATAATCCCAGTATTCTGGAAGCTGACCCAGGAGGATCACTGCAAATTCAAGACCAGTGTGAGCTACAAAGTAAAAATTTTCTACTACATAGGAAAATCTTATCTCAAAGACAAAAACAAAACAAAACAAAAAACCCCTCAAACTCCAAAAAACAACAAAAAAATCTCTCTATACTACATTCATACATAAGTTGTAACATTACTTTCCTGAATGTCCCTTTTTTTTTTTTTTTAAATGCATTTAGTACAGGATCTACAGGGTCTTACTACACAGATCAGACTCATAGTGATCCTATTTTCAGCCTCCCAAGTGCTGGGATTATAGGCACTCACCACCATGCCCAGTCTCAATCACTCTCTCAGAAATGAAGAGAGTGACTGGGGCAGGGCCAGCACAGCCTGCCAGGAATCGAGCCCCAGTCCCTGCACCTGCCCAAGCAGGCAGCTTTAGTCCATTGAGCTATCTGGCCAGCCCTTTCTGTTTCTACAAAGAAGAACAAGATAACAATGAAGTAACTTGTTAGGTGAAATTATTTTTTAGCCATGGTGGCACAGGGCTATAGTCACACAGCACTTGGGAAAGTGAAGTAGAAGAAGCTTAGCTATAAAACTACTTCAAAGCAACCTCACATCCAGTGCAAATCCTGTCAGGAAAAGAAAGAGAATTTTCTTCATAAGCCCAAGAGAAGGGCTCTCCAGGGCCTGTAATAAATGTGAAACCTTACCTCTATTTAAAAAATAACAACTATAATTCTTTGTTCATTTCTGGTAGTGGAGATTGAAACCAGGGTGCTTGCTAGGCAAGCAGTCTACCACTGAGCTATATCCCCAGCCCTCAAGAATTACTTGAGGAGCCAGGGAGATGGCTCAGTAGAATAAGCACCTCCATGGCAAGCACAAGGGCCTGAGTTCAATCCCCAGTTCTGCAAAAAGAAAAAAAAAAAAAAAATTACTTGAGTAAGTTCATTTGTAGATTCCTTCTTTATGAAAACAATCAAGGGCAGGACTGGCTATGTTAACAAAAAAGAACTATGGAGAAAAACTTCAAGGACATACTTTTCAGATGAGAAACACAATAAAGGTATAGCACTGTTAATCTGCCAGACTACTTCCTACATAACTTGCAAAGCAACTTCTGCTACTACAGAAATATTAATGTATCCACCCCACCATCCAATACCTTGAACATTTTGTCCCAAAACTTTTAGGTAGTTCTGATCCTTTAGCACTTCCTGGTCACCTTCCTCCACATCATATTCCTGCTTCTTTATTATTTTTTGTGGATTGACCAAAAGCTGAGTTCGCTCCTTCTTTAATTTAGTGCCTAGAAAAACATCCAAGGAATTAGGACACAGCAGGTGTGCTTCTCTCCCAAGTATTAAATTTAAGTAAGTAAATGAACTTGTACAACTTATGGTCATTACATAGAAGCTGGGAAAAGTATCTTCTCTTTGATTAACAGTCTTGACCTTCTGGGTGTGGTGACACAGACTTAGAAATCCTAGCACCTGGGGGCAGGTTGAGGCAAAAGGAGCAAGAGTTTGAGACCAGCAGAGACCCAGTCTCAACAGAAGGGAAGTATTGACTATGAGTTTATATATAGTAACTGGATTTAAAAAACCAAAACCTTGAAAATCCTTTTTTTTTTTTTTTTTTTTTTTCAGAACTGGGGATTGAACTCAGGCCCTTGAACTTGACAGGGAAGCACTTATTCCACTGAGCCATCTCCCCAGCACCAAATCTTTCTTTTTGAGGATCAAAATAATCAAAGTAATATTTTAAATTATGATAGACAGCCATTATTTACCAGAACAGAGAATTTTCCTTTGTTTTTGTTCTTGTTTGATTATGAGAATTTTCCTTTAAATAAGGCTATATTTTAAATATATTTTTTTATTTTTAGGAAAGGGTCTACAGGGTGTTCAGGGTCTCACTACTAGATCGGACTTATAGTAATCTGCCTGTTTACAGCCTTCCAAGAGCTGGGATTACAGGCATGAGCCACCTTGCCCAGTCTCAACTGCTTCTCAGCACACCCCAGGGGCAGGGCCGGCACAGCAGGGGGATTAAACCCCTGGCCCCTGCACCTGCTTGCAGGCACTTTAATCCACTGAGCTATTTGGCCCGCCCTATATTTTAAATTTCAATTAAAATTTTTTAAAGAAGTCCACAATGGTGCATGCCTATAATTACAGCACCTTGAGAGGCTGAGACAGGAGGAGAAAAAATCCAAGTCCAGCCTGTGCAACTCACTCAGGGAGACCCTGTTCCAAAAGTTGAAATAGTTAAAACAAAAAGGGATAGGGATTTGGGGTCAGTCCCCAGTCTAGCACTACCAGAAAAAAAATTTTTTTTGAAATAAGTAAATGAAAAATCATTTTAAGTCTTATTAAATGAAATACTTTATATTGTATTTTCACTAGAAAATGTTGATATTTCTAAAAATGAAATGATCCATAAGCATGTCTTCAATGCAATCACTCAGTACCTGCTTCTCTATCAAGAATATGATTAAGAACATCATCATCTCCCACGAACTGAACCTCCTTCATCTTGTCTTCCTTCAGGTCCAGTCTGCTCGTCATGGCCAACCTACACGAAAGCAATAAACCAGCATGACAAAGAATCCACACTAGCTGTCATATAGATTTAACATTTACATAATAAATACATGCACTTGCTTAACATTTTAGTCTTTCACAGTAGGGAGCAGGGCAAGGGGGCATGCGCCAACAGGTGCAGCTACCTGGGAGGCTGAAATGCGAGGATCACTTGAGCCCAGCAGTTCAATACCAGCCTGGGCAACATTGAGAGACCTCATCTCAAAAGAAAAAACAAGTAGGAAAAACATATTATCATTACTGTATCATGATGATTTTGTTAGTAGCTCAATAATTTATCTGAACAATAGGTTAAGAAGAGATGCCTGCAGAGCTAAATGATCGTGTATCAGTATATAACCTCAGGAAGACATTCTGCTTATAAAGACAGCTCTGACCTAACAACTTAACAGCCACCTTAACAGAAACAGCAAAAACACTAGAGCTTAGAAAAGGGATGGTCAACTCAGAAGTTTAGTGGTTGGGGCTGGTGAGATGGCTCAGTGGTCTAAAGCACCTACTTGGAACAAGCTTAGTAAACCACAGGGACCACGGTTCAATCCCCCAGCACCACATGCCAGCCAGCCCCGCCCCCTGGTGGGCTGAGCTGGCCACACACACACACACACACACACACACACTAAATAAATAAATGTAAAAAAAAAATTAAAAAAAAAAAAGAAGTTTAGTGGTTTATATATGTGTTCACTGGAAATACTCAGTTCTCAAAAGTCTGTGACCGCACTGCGGACCAAGCTGGATCAGTAACCCTTGCACTGGGATTCCAGCTCTAGCAAGACAACATTTAACATTTTCCTCTTTTAAGTGTGTGTGTGGGGGGGGTGCGTGTGCATGCACACACGTGTGCCAGGGATTGAACCCAGGGCTTTGTGCATGCATGGTAAGGGATCTACCACTAAGCCCCATCCCCAGCCCACTCTTAGAAATTGTGGTTTTGCCTTTTCTTTTTTTTTTTTTTATTTAATTTTTTTTAATGTTTATTTATTTATTTATTTGTGTGTGTGGCCAGCTCAGCCCACCAGGGGGCGGGGCTGGCTGGCATGTGGTGCTGGGGAATTGAACCGCGGTCCCTGTGTTTTGCTTAGCTTAGCTTGTTCTAAGTAGGCGCTTTAGACCACTGAGCCATCTCACCAGCCCCTTGCCTTTTCTTTTGACAAAAAGAATTACTGACTAACTCATGAGTAGTTATTTGTAAGCAGTTAATTTATGTCACCAAGTCTTTCTGGCAAACAGAGATGACTTGTTTTGGTTTCATTTACCTTTTAAGGTACTACACATTCTGCAGCTGGAAAATTTAGAGTTACCTGTAACTGGAAAAAGAACTCAGTCAGTGTTATATATAGCAAAAGAAAGCAACAGGTCCTTGTGTTTAAAAAAAAAAAAAAAAAGATAAATAAAGGTCCTAACTAAGTTACTCTGATGGCAGATATAGGACAAAACTCTCTTTACCTTTTGGCCAAAGAACTTGCTGCCAGCATGAGGTATCTGGGCGGCGTAGGAAGGGAAAGGACACAACTAAAGCACTTTCTATTATTTTAATACTATGAAAAGTACTATATTCTCATTTACTCCTTATACAACCCAATGAGGCAATACTTTCTACATATGAATAAAAAATATTTCATCCATAATTGATATAAACCCCATAGTACAATGTTGTCCTAGGGCCATTTTTCTAGTCCTTATACTGCTTTCTGTTGGGGAAGCTGGGCATATCAGAAAAAATATTTAGCACATTTACATATTTGTTTCTTTTGTACAGGAATCGAATTCAAGACCTTGCACTTGCCAGGCAGGCACTGCACTCCTGAACTCAGCCCCATGATATTTGTATAAAATAAACAATTTCTTCATATTTTTATAAAAGTTTTTTTCAGGAGATGCATGTCACACACCATATGAGGCACTTCTATGTACACTAGTTCATTAAGCCCTTGAAGAGTCTATCAGGTGAGCACTTTGTGTATGTGTGTGCGTTATTTCTCCAATTTACAGATAAGTGAGGTTAAAGACTAAATATTCATCCAAATTCACAACATTAGAAAGTGTGTTAAGAGTTGAAACCTAACCCTAACTGATTCCTAAGTTCCTGATCGTTCTATCACACCATATACCTCTCCAGCCTCCGAACAAAAATTGGTCATCCCAACTGCTTGTTCTGACCTCTGGAAACTATTCACAGTATACATGCCTACACTACTCCAAGTGCCCATATCACCAGGTTAAATGTCACTAATTCTATCTAGAACACCTCAAAGAACATGGCTAGATGCAGTATACTCTACATTACAGTATTTGTACTTAATTATATACTGCTGTGTTCTACGAAGGATTTTTAATCAGTGACAATGTGCAACTGCAATGAAACAAATGTGCAAAGTTCAAATACTGAAAAGGAGTCTGGATGGCAGAAGATATAAAGAGATCATAACCTTATGAACAAAACTTTTGGCTCTGAGCTCCGTAGCAAGTCAAGAAAAAGAACACAAAGGCATGTTACAAAATTCTCATTAGCAAAGAGTTCAGCAGTGGGGGGGGGGGGTTTCAAGGAAACTTTGTAAAAAAATATTCTAGGCAAGTGAATATTGTTCCCGCTGGCTGGCGGTTTAAATAAGAATCGCCTGGACAGAAACAGCTTAACTCACTCAAGGCTAGTTTGTTGCCAGGTCCAAAAAAACAAAATAAAATCATCACAACTCAAGAAATTTATACCAAGACCTCAAAGAAAACTTCAATCATTTCCAACAGTTCCTAAAAAAACACTACCTGCCCATCACACAGTAGGATGAAAATATGCACAGCGACCCTTCTGTCCTTCGAGGCATTACCTTGATGTGTTTACAGCTCAGATCCTCTCAGGGAATTAAAAGGACACTGCACCAAGCGCTAACAGCAACACATTTTCCTCTGAGAAACAAAGGATCTGATGCAATTTTTAAACATGTAATTCTTTTTTAAGGTGGCAGGTTAGTGACTAAGCAGCAGAACCAAATAACCTAAGTTTAATTTCAACTCCACACTTTATAGCTGGATGACTTTGTCCAAAGTCACGAGACCATGCGTCCGACCTGACACCCTGAAAGTGCTCGCTATTGTCGGTATTTTCACTCCGAAATTCTACGGGACCATGCAGGCCTCTTGTGGACCTCTGTGGCTCAGGCCCCACACAGCAGAAAGAGCCCGATGGAAGAGGAATGGCGAGCAGTCATCCGTGCAGGGCACCAAGGGGGTCGCGCTATTTCTTTTCACATTGCAAATTACCTGGGGGAGGTGTCACGGGTCACTGAGGGTCCCAACTGAAAAATGAAAAAGTCCACACGCTTTTACTGAGCCCGG
Organism: Octodon degus; assembly: GCF_000260255.1. Taxonomy (NCBI): domain Eukaryota; kingdom Metazoa; phylum Chordata; class Mammalia; order Rodentia; family Octodontidae; genus Octodon; species Octodon degus. Next base: position 598,501 of record NW_004524601.1, on the reverse strand, counting down.
CCAACGCGCGCGTCCGCAGCACCGCGCAGGGGGCGCCCGGCGGCGGGGCACGGAGGTGCTGCTTCGGGAGGCAGGGTCGCCGCGTGCCGCCGCCTCCCACACGGCCCGGCTCGTCGCCCCCACCCTGCCCGGACGGACCCCGCCGCCCGAGACGCTGAGGAGCGCTCACCTCACGCGCAGGCGGGTAGCCGCTAAGTCTCTGAGGGGCGCGGCCTCGGCCGTCTCACGACAGACGCACGCTGCCTGCTGGATGCGGCTCTGAGGAAGGCGGCCCTGCCGCGGCCGCAGCCGGACAGCCCGAGGCCGCACGCAACCGCGCGAGCCGCAGGGAACGAGCCCACCGATCCTCTGCTAGAGGGAAACCTACGATGGGCACACCAAATCTCCCGCCCTGACAGGGGGCGGTGCTCAAAATAGCCAATAGAGAGTGGAGTTGGCGAGAGCGATAGCTCTACCAACCAATCAGCGCCTCTCAGAGGGTCTGTCCTTCCGGAAACTTGAGGAAAATGAATCCCTGAATGCTGGGTTCCGGCCTTCCTCTCTCTCTTTTTTTTTGTTTCCGGAAGAGAAAGAATCGCAGGCCGGCCGTGAGGAGCTCGCGGGGCGTCGCCGCTGACCCAGGGTTTTTCCGCGGGGCACACGTGCTTCTCTAGCTGCCTTCTTTAGAGGAGAAAGGTAACTGGAATAAGCTCGCTTTAAGCCCCCCGTCATTAGCGTAAAGGAGCGCGCCAGGCACCTGCAGGTGTGGGGAGGAGGCCCGGCGGCCCGAGCCTCCTGCAGTCCGCAGCGGGACGCCGGCGGGCTGGAGCCTGCGACGAGGACGGAGGCGGCGGGAGGCCTAGCACCGGCTCGCCCTCAGAGGAGGAGGGGCGCTCAGCGCAGGGCCGCGGGCCTCGGCGGAGGGCTGCACGCCGGCGCCGCCCGGAGACTGCGGAGGAGGAGGCGGCGGCGCGGACGCGGCGGAGTCAGGGCGGGCGCGGCGACCTGGACGCTGCAGCCCGCCGCGACGCGAGGGCAGGGAGCGCGGCAAGAGCCCGCGCGGGGCAGCACCCACGTGGCCGGTGTTGTGCGTCCTGCTTGTACCGCGCGTCTTGCGCATGACAGTGCCGTAGCTTTTTCTGATTGCACAGTTTTAAGTTCTGTCTTGCAATACTCCTTGTAAGAGTTACGGAAATAAAAGCCAAGCCATCAAGTTGAGTGTCTTTGAGCGTTTCGGAGTGTTGGAACGTGCGTGCTATGTACCGTTCGTTATTTAGTGACCGTTTCCTTTATGGGCCAAGTCAGGGTATCCAGCCATGCCTTGGTCGTTAAGGAAGAAATGTCTGTAGAGAACAGAAGGCACTTGAAGAGTGTTGAAAAACTTGAAAACTTAGGAGTATTGAATAGGTATGTTTAGCTAATTTTTTTTTTTTTTTGCGGAACCGGGGATTGAACTCAGGCCCTTGCCCTTGGCAGGGAAGCGCTTATTCCACTGAGCCATCTCCTGGCCCCTTATATATTTCTTGATTTTCTGTGATGCAATTGAACCCTACTACTAGGGCCGACCAGATAGCTCAGCGGACTAAAGCGCCTGCGCAGGCAGAGCACAGGGACAGGGTTCAATCCCTGGTGTGCGGTGCTGGCCCCACCCCCAGGGCGGGCTGAGACAGTGAATGAGACTGGGCGTGTTGGCATGCACCAGTAATCCTAGTGCTTGGGCTGCTGGAAACAGGAGAATCCCTATGAATCTGATCTACATAGTAAGATGCTCCGAGGCTTATGACCTGGCAGAGGGGAGTGGTGGAGAAAGAGCTGTTCATGGCGGGAGCAGAGTGGAGAAGCTGGGCAGCGATGAGCCAGCCCTGACAGGCCCCCAGTGACCCCTCTTCCGACAGATCTCTGTCCTAACCCTAAGTGGGCCATAAGCCCCCGTGATGTATGTACTTTTCAGAAGTACCACCTGTGAGCACATGGGTCCACCCTTGGTGCCTGAGACTCTAGCACATCCTTTTACACAAATAGATTTAGTCTGTCTCCAGGAGTTGCGTAGTTGTGCTGGAGGCTATTATGGAGAGCTTTGCTTTATAGGTACACGTGAGAAAGACGCGGGGAGCTTTCAAAACAACCAAGGTCAGGCCCTGTTGGAAGACATCATGAATGGGGGTTGACCGTCAGGATTCTTCTCAATTCTCAGATTTTTTGTTTGTTTTAAGACTGAGTCTCGGGGGCTGGTGAGATGGCTCAGTGGTCTAAAGCACCTACTTAGAACAAGCTTAGCAAAGCACAAGGACCACGGTTCAATCCCCCAGCACCACATGCCAGCCAGCCCCCCCACCCCAGTGGGCTGAGCTGGACACACACGCACACACACACACACACACAATAAATGTAAAAAAAAAAAAAGACTGAGTCTCACTATGTACTTAACAGCTGGCCTAGAATTTACAACAATCCTCCTGCCTCAGCTCTCTGAGTACTAGGATTTTAGGTGTGTTCTACGAGGCCTGGCCCTAGAAAGTTTTAATGTACAGATAAGGCTGAAAACCAGTAAGTTAGGGAAAATGAAAGGTTTAAAAAAAAAAAAGAAAGAAAGAAAGAAAGAGGGGCCAGGGAAATGGCTCAGTGGAATAAGCACTTGCCTGGCAAGCGCAAGGGCCTGAGTTCAATCCCCGGTAGCCCCGTGCAGAGGCCTTGGGTTCAGTTTCCTGCCTGGCATATGCACAGTAGTGAACATCTGCAAGACCTCGGATGATCTGGATGACGTTATGTGCACAACTTGATGAGTGCAGTGGGCCTAGAGCAGTGATGGTGGGTCTCTCAGACCTGTACCCAGACTGCAGTCCAACACCCACTTCACAAGTGCCAGTACTGTAAACCTGCAGGAGGCCAAGGGTTTAGCTCAGTGGATCAGTGCTGCCCGCCAAACATGAGGTCCTGAGTTGAATTCGTAGTATCCCCTTCCCCAATAAAACCTGAATACTGCAGTTTTTGTCTGGGAAAAACTCGTACATTAAAAGAAAAACAGTAACACCTTACAATGATACAAGCTGTCCTCGGCACACAGCACACGCACCATAGATCCTCACAACCACTATTGTAGGATATCTGGCATATCCCTCAGCAAATAATTTCTACCTAGCTTTTTTTGGTTTTGTTTGGACCACTGAGGATTGAACTAGGGCTTTTGCATGCTAGATGAGCACTCCACCTGTTTCAGTCTGCTCCACCCAGGCCAGTGACACTGCAGTGAGTAAGCTGCTTCTGGGCACCAGCACCTTTCTCTGCTTTCCCATTCCTTCCTTGCAGCTGCTGTTCCAAAGCCTCGCGTCAGCATGCTCTCAGTCCACAGAGGAGGCTGAGAGGTCCCAGGCAAGTTTCTCTTTACCTTTTGCCATTTTCATTTATTTTGAGACAGGAGCTCCCTAAACTGCCCAGGCTGATCTCACACTTATGATGCTCCTGCCTCAGCTGCCCAAGGAGCTGAGATTACAGGTGTGTGCCCCTCATCCTCCTTTCTAATTAGATTTTTTTTAAAAGACTTGATTTGATTTTACTCATACTCCAGGAAGAAAAACTGATTACTTCTGAGCATCCTGGAATAAAAAAGAATATGACTGCTAGAATCTACGCTTTTTTTGTGCCAAAAAGAGTGAGTCGGTATTTCTTCAACATAGCAAGTGCATGGGGCTGAGGAGATGGCTCAGTAGAATAAATGCTTCCCTGACAAGAGCAAGGGCCTGAGTTCAATCCCCGGTTCCGGAAAAAAAAAAAAAAAAAAAAACAGCATGTGCAGGAATACCTCATTAGTGAGAGATCTGGCAAAGTAAGCCCTACAAATATACACAGAGCACATGAGCACAGTGTACTGAAAGCTCTTCCGGACCTTGTCAAGGTCTGGGAAGTTTACATTTGTAATCTCAGGGAAAAGTTATTGCAATTCCAATAAATTAATTCTTACCTACTACCTGCAGTACAATGCATGGTGAGAATAAGGACACTAAAGCATATTTGTAGTTGCAGGAAGCCAAGAAGGTCCTAAGTCCAGCTAGAGCGGTGGCTAACTGGAACAAAGGCCTCGACCTAGGGCCAAGCCTGGGTTGTAGAGGTGAGTGGCTCGGGGATGAGAGAGAGAGAGCGGAGCTGGTGAGTGCTGTGAGCTGGGCTGGGTCGAGGCCTGACTCCTCTGCATAGCTGTGCCACAGGGTGGGGAGGTATCTAGAGCTTCGCAGTGTGCTCCAGTGCTGATGTGTGTCTGTCACGCCCGGAGAGATCAGAGCCTCCTTTGTGGAGGCTCATGCTCAGCTGACACCACTTCCTAGTTCACATGTACTACTTAGGCTCTACAGGCAGGGCATCACTGACCTGTTGAATTGCTTTAAAGACTACAGAGCTGGGGAGACAGCTCAGTGGCACAGTACCTGCCCGGCAAAAATACGATCTTGAAGGGCTGATGAGAGCTCAGCGGACTACACGCCTGCTTAGGCAAGCGCAGGGATCAGGGTTCAATGCCTGGCACCACATGCCTTGCTGGCCCGCTCCCAGGCATGTTGAGCCAGCCACCAAGACCAGTGTCCCAGCAGTGGGGAGGCTGAAAGCAGGAGGATCACTACTAGTCAGAGATGTGTAGTGAGACCCTGTACCAAGTACATTTAAAAAAAAAAAAAACAATCTTGACTTTGATTCCCAGTATCCCCCCCTAAAAAAAATACTTCTTAGGTTGGGCATGGGGGTGCATGCCTGTAATCCCAGCACTTGGGAGGCTGAAGCAGGAGATTGCTGCAAGTTGGAGATCAGCATGGGTTACAAAAGTGAGCGCAAGACCAGCCTGAGCTGCATGGCGGGACCCTGTCTGAAAAAGACATAAATAAATACTGTACATCAGCACCCCAGGTAGATCAGTTTGTGTTGTCTAAAGCCAGTCGAGGGGATAAGATAAAATTTAGTGAGCTCCACACATATCAATACATGAAAATAAGGCCAGGTTTAGCCAAACTGGAGACAATTGCTCTGTCAAGCAGAATCTACCTGATGGTGCTCCACAACAGCATAGGAAGAGTAATTAAAAGAATGGGTAACTAGCATTAGAAAATAAATCCCCAGACTAGGCTATGTGGCACGCGCCTGTAATCCCAGTGCTAGGGAGGCTGAAAACAGGAGAATCACTACAAGTCCTCTGCTTAGTGAGATCCTGTAGACCTTGGACTAAATACAAAAAAA
>NW_004524601.1:585425-592724 GCF_000260255.1 Octodon degus | reverse complement strand
AAAAAAAAAAAAAAGTTCTGGGGTTGTAGCTCAACAGGAAGGCTCTGAGCTAAATGTCTACTACAGTAGTCCCTTACTATTTCACAGCTTTATTTTTGCAGTCTCACTGTTTTGGGGCTTTCAAAAAATATTAATCTATATTATTGCGGATTTTTCGCTATATTGTGGGATTTTGCGGTAGTGTTCAGTATACGTATGTTGTTAAAATTGCATAGATTAGGGCCAGCCAAGTGGCTCAGCGGATTAAAGTACCTGCACGCAGGCACAGGGGCCGGGGGTTCGATCCCCTTGCTGGCCCCAACCCCACTGGCCCCAACCCCGAGGCACGCTGAAATGGGAATTGAATCTTGGGCGTGGTGGCACGTGCCTGTAATCCCAGCTCTTGGGAGGCTGTAAACAGGCGGATCACTACAAGTCCCATCTAGTAGTGAGACCCTGAACACCATGTAGACCCTTCCCTAAAATAAAAAAAAAAGTAGGTTTATGAGTTTAGAAAATGGTTAAGAACATTAGAAGTGTTTTTAAAAGTGTGGGAAATGGGGCCAGGGAGATGGCTCAGTGGAATAAGCGCTTCCCTGGCAAGCACAAGGGCCTGAGTTCAATCCCCGGTTCCACCACAAAAAAAAAAAAAAAAAAAAAAAAAATGTGGGAAAGGTCTGTAAGAGCATGGGAAGGGCTTATAAAACCTTAAAATACATATAAATACTAAAATAAACATAATGTTGCTACTTGGCTGATTTTCACTTATCACGGGGTGTCTGGAATGTAACCTCTTGATAAGTGAGGGGCGTGAGACTCTGGATTCCATACCCAGCTCTAAAAGGAATTTTATTCAATGTAATAGTGTTTTGGTTAAATTGTACAATATTTCATAACTATACTGATTAGTATGACCTGGCCATAAAAAATGCTTTTTTACTTTTTTTTTTTTTTTTGTATTTAGGGAAGGGTCTACAGGGTGTTCAGGGTCTCACTACTAGATCAGACTCATAGTGATCTGCCTGTTTTCAGCCTCCCAAGAGCTGGGATCACAGGTGCGCCCCACCACACCCAGTCTCAGTTGCCATCTCAGTGCGCCCCGGGGGTGAGGCCAGCAAGGCAAGCCCAGGGACCAGCCCTGCACCTGCTTGCAGCTGCTTTAATCTGCTGAGCTATTTGGCCGGCCCTAAAAATGTTTACATTTTGAATATGTGTTAAACACTTTTCTAAGATCAAGTGCCATAAATTGGTTCTTCAAGTGGATTTTAGGAGGAAGTACTAGTAGGGGATGTAGCTCAGTGGCACAGTGCCTGCCTGGCAAGTGCCAGGTTGTGAGTTTGATTCCCAGTACAGAAAAACCACATAGGAGCTGGTACCAACTCTTGTGCTCTAGCTCCCAGAACAAGAATGGACTGTTACCACTAACTATGTATCAGCCCTCCTTGGATTGGCACTCCAGGGCAGATTTAGGCTTTTAGAGTCGCTAACCACAGACTCTATCTCCCCTCTCTCATGTATTTAAAAATAACAGTCATAAAACAAGCATAAGGCTGCCCAATAAAGTTCTGATTTCCTCCTTGGCCAGCAGACTGTTGGAGCCAGAGGAAGTAATATATATATATTTAAATGTATTTTGTATAGGGTCTCACTAGGTAGCTCCGACTAGTAGTGATCCTCCTGTTTTCAGCCTCCCCAATGGTGGGATTACAGGTGCAAGCCACCATACCTGGACTCTGTTGCTGGCTCAGGGTCCCTTGGGGCAAGGCTGGCATGGCACGTGGTGCCGGGGATCAAACCCTGATCCCTGCACTGCCTAAGCAGGCCCTTTAGTCCACTAGCTATCTCGCCAGCCCTCAGATATTCTTAAATTTTATATGTTAGGAGATTCCTCTTTTTATTATGCTCTACAGTACTAGTTTTTCCTAAGTTTCTCACCTGATGCACAGGTAGACCATTTTTTCTCCTGAGGATGGTTCACAACTAGAACTGATTTGTGAGCATTTGCATAAGGGAAATTTTATAGCTATGGATGCGTGGTGTATTCGGGCTGGATTCTTTTCATTTTAGGGGGTGGGTTCTTTCCTAGATTTTATTATTAATAACTTAGATCTGTTGCTGGGGTCGGGAGATGGCTTAGTGGAATAAGCGCTTCCCTGGGCAAGCGCAAGGGCCTGAATTCAAGCCCCGGTTCCATCAAAAATACAAAAAACAAACCAAAAAACCCCTCTGTTGCTGTCTGACCCCCCTTTCCTTCCATGAGGGTCTTGTGGTAGAATTTTTGGCTTGTCTACATGGAGGATCATGTCTGGAAACTCACTTTTGTACACGCCACTTTTATTTCCTTCTCTTGCCTGATCACTCTGGCTAATGTTTTTAGTGTTGAACTGAATTGGTGATGATGGACATCCTTGTTCCTGACTTTAGGGAAAGTGCCTGGCACATCCAAAGTGTCTGTTCTTAGAAAAGGGACATTGTGTCTCATGGCTTCTTCAAGCATGATGGGGGTGCTCTGTGTGCACTCTTAAGGAAAACGAGTGGGTGAGAAGGGTGAAGGGGCTATAGAGGGTAAAGGAGTTGTGGATTTTAAGGTTCAGTGTGGGGATCCTGAGGAGTCGCCATGTAGCAGGCCATCAGTTGTCTGGCTGTCATGGATCAGATTTGTCCTTTAATAAAATCTATTACACATCTTATCAGGCAGGGCCCAAATAGCGAAGAGCACAGGCAAAAGGGAGGAGTAGGTAGCCTGGGCAGAGGCCAGCCTCTCCCTTCCTTACACTGCCTTCAGGCTGTCTGCCTCAGGGTGGGTGGAGCACTCACACCTGTACTCCTCCTGTACTCCTAGCAGTACTCACACCCATAATCCCAGCCTTGGGTCATAAAATAAGTACAAACTTTTTTTTTTCCGTTTTCTTTTTTGGTACCAAGAATCGAACTCTGGGCCTAGCACTTGCTAGGCAGGCGCTGTGCTGCTGAACTACATCCCCGGCCCAAGCACAAACTCTAGAACCACGCCCCAGCGACAGCAGGTGGCTTTGTGGAGACAAGTGCACACAAGACATAATGCCATCAAGGGCTGGGACCACCTGAGAAGGGTATGGGCCTGATCAATTGTGTCTTGTGTCTAGGGCCAGTGGAGGGGGATCTTTGCTGTTTCTGCCACTCTGCCTCGAAGCCAACTGAGTATGGACTGAAACCTCCACACACTGTGAACTAAATAAACCTTTCTTCGTTAATCTTGGGTGTCAGGTATTTTGTCCTATCAATGAAGGGTCCCTTTGGAATTCTGGATAGCTGAGGTGGGGAACCCGATTATCAGGAAGAAGGTGGGGGTGAGAAGACTGTTCTGGGTGAGGGGTTGCTTGCGTGGGCCTTCTGGACGTGAGCAGTGGGGGTGTTTTAGTCCTGGAAATGTTTGAGTGCACTTGAGGGGATGAGGATTGGTTCCATCAGCACGAGGAAGGTAGCTGGGAGGAGGTAGCTCTCCATGATATTTCAGTCAGCTGGGCTGCTGAAGTTAGGCCAACAGGAAGTAAAGAGAGCTAAGAGTGTGAGCATAAGATGAATAAGAAGTGAGCTTCTTCTGGGGAGAAGCCCTGGAGGGTTCCCCACGAGGCTCAGTCCTCAGCCTAGGAGCGGAGCGATTCTAAGGAGTTGGACTGGGGGTGAAAACAGGAGGTTGAGACAAATTTCTCAAAAAAATCTGCTGAAGGTGTGGGTTTGACACTGGGCATTGCTGACAACGTGGGCTAGCTGGGTTAGGAGGTGGCAAGGAAAGGAGGAATTTTTTTGGTGGATAGAGTGGCAGGAAGAGGACAGTCTACTCCTCAGGAATAGGGGAGGCCCAAGGAGGTGGGAGAGTGTACTTGTGAGTTCAGTGAGCATTTCTGGCAGTAGGGTTGTGGAGGTCAGGAAGCAAGTCCAGGGGTAGAGTTTTAAGCAGGAGTGATGAACCCAATGGGGTGGATCTTGTAGGTGGGCTGGCACTGGGGTGCTGCAGATGACTGTCTGGACCTGTCTGCTTGAGTTTTAAATGTTGAGAGTGCAAGTTGTTTTTACCAGGACTTACTCACCAGCGAGGTCACCCTCACAGGGTCAGTTGTGGGGGGAGGTGAAACGCAGCTAGCTGCCTCTCGGGTTTGGGTTTGTCCTCTGACTAGTTGAAGGTGGGGCAAGTAGTCTCCTGGGGGCAGGGTTCAGGGACGTTACAGGGTGCCCCAGAAGAACAAAACAGCCCTACAGCAGATGGAAGGGGCTATAGCCAGTAGGGTGCGGGGTGGGGGGACAGGTAGGCTGAGTCTGAGGAGAGCTACAGTAGCAGGGAAGTCCAGTCCTTTTTTAGCTGCAGGGCAAGTTAAGTTGGACTGAAATCAGGTTGTTGGCCTTTTCTGCTTTTCCTAAGCACTGAGGCCTGTATGGGGTGTAGAGGTTCCAACTTATTCCAAGGGACTTAGAAACTTCCTGGCTGATTTCAGCAGTAAAGCCTGGCCCACTGTCTGCCTGGACTGAGGTGGGGAGGCCAAACTGAGGGACAGTGTGAGACAGAAGGCACTGGATGCCTGAATGAGCTTTTCAGAGGTGGCACGGAATGCCTCAGGCCACCCTGTGAAAGTGTCTATCCAGCCTAGGAGAGATCTAAAATTTCAAATTCTTTGCACATGTGTAAAATCAATTTGCCAGTTGTAAAGGGGAACCCTTGTGCTTGGTGAGCGGGGTAGGGAGGAGGGTGGAGAAATCCCTGAAGGGACAGTGGCAGATTGGGCATAAAGCAGTTATCTGTTTTAATGTAGTCTTCCAGGAGAGGGTGCTGAAACATGAAGCTCAAGTAAGTGGCTCAGGGGTTTGTAGCCTATGTGAAAGCTGTCATGGAGGAGGAAGAGGACTTGGGGGCTCTGGGCAGCAGGGAGGAGGTATTTTTCCTGGTCAAGGCATCATCCCTCTGGCTGGGTTTTCATCCCTGTTATGTGTAATTTCCTTCAGCTTGTCATAATCAACACATTTATGGGCTGCTTTTTAAAGCCCATCTACAAGGCAAGTGACCGTGTAATCTTGTGCCCTTTTTGAGGGACAGGTGCCCTCATCTCTAAGGTTGAAATCTCAGAGGTTGGGCTCAAGGGAATGCTGTGGCACCATCTGTGATGATCGTCTGCATATGTTTGGGCCCCAAATGAAAATACGTTCTCTCATTCCTCAGGACAAAGGGTGGAAGTAAGGATGACACTGATGTTGTCCCTGGTAAGGTCACAGGTCTGAGCCAGGTATTGGAACTCCTGGATAAGGGTATAGGGATTTGACAGGAAAGTGCCAAGGCAGTGACTGATTTGGGAGAGGGCAGTGAGGGATAAGAGGACATGGACATTGACAGTGCCCTTGGCACCAGCACCCTTGCAAGTGGGAACAGTGGTGGCGGAGGGGGCCAAAGCAGAGTCCAGAGCAAGTGTTGGAGTCGGGAGGAATGAGACGCGAAGTCGGGACTTGGGAGGAGATGGGGTGAGAATGGGGGGTGGAGAGGGGAGCAGCTGGAAGGTGTTAGAATGCGGGAGGGGAACCACAAGAGGTGGCAGCAGTAGGGTGAGGGAGGAGGGATCTGCACTGAAAGCTCAATTGTAGTCTGGAGGGGTGGAGGAGACATGGAGAGGAGTAAAATTTCAGAGGGACTGAAGAAAGTACACAGAGAAGAGAGATGCTAGAGGGCAAAAAATACCCGGACATACAGAATTTCAGTAGAAACTGTCCAGATCCTGGAGAACAAAGGTCCCATTAATTGGCCATTTGGATTGGTTGTCTAATTCGCAGGCTGGTCGGGCCAAATTGCAGAAGTAAATGAGGATTTTTGGTTTCAGATCAGGAGTGAGACAGAGGATTGAGGTTTTTAAGAATGCAAGCCTAAAAACAAAAAAAGAATGCAAGCCTGAGGAGACCAGGCAGGAACCAAAGGTGGCGGGTTACCCATGTTGACACTAGATCACAATCCAAGTGGGCTTCTCAGGAAAGAGAGGGGATGTCTCTGGGCAGTTTCCTGAGGCCAAGAGAGTGGGTGGTTGACCAAGTGAGGCAGCCATGAGACTGGGCGACTCCCAGAGGGTGAGTGTGACCAAGCCTGGCTTTTGCAGCATACAACTCACTGTGAGCCTTAAAAGATCAACAGAAGGGTAGAAAAGAAGAAGTCCAGAAAGCAACAGTACAGGTGAGACTGGAGTGACTCTTACCCAACCTGAAAAGGAGGATTGAAATCAGCAAGTCCAGGTGGGATGGTCATGGGTTGGATGTCAGCAGTGGCCTCAGGGTCTCCAGATGGGATCTGGAGAAGGGGAGGCTGGACCCTGGGAAGGGAACCTCAGCCCTTCCCATACAGGGCAGCAGACGTCAGGCTAGACCATGAGGAGCGTCCAAGACCACTAGAACAGGCAGGATTGAGGTAAACTGCAATATCTTTATTTCAGGCTGGGCGTAGCCTGGTCAAAGGCAAGAAGGCCATTGATCATGAACAAAGAGAACATGCTTTTTTATTTATTCATTTTTTAGTAGCATCTATAGGGTCTCACTACAGATTGGACTCGTAGTGATCCTCCTGTTTTCAGGCTCCCAGGCACTGGGATCACAGGTGGGTGCCACCATGACCAGTGTCAGTTGCTGTCTCATCGTGCCCTGGGGGTGGGGGTGGCGCTGCACGCGGGGGGAGAACATGCTTTACACACTAGCTTAGATACGGGAGGGAGCTGTACCACTGAGGAAGATAGAAAATTTTCAGTTTCTCAGGTCATGGGTGGGTGTGGTGCATCGCTGAGGGGAGGAGAGTACAGGAGGACAAAAGCATTTTGCTGACTTAAGATAGCATTCTAGACTTACACGGGTTCCTGTAAGCCTGAGAACTAGGCCTGGGAGCCATCCTGATTAATAGATTTATTTTAGTCTCTCCAGCTTGGGGGTACTTCCTGCTTGAACAGAGTGGTGGTTGGTAGTTTTTCTCCTCAGGTTGGGGGGGGGTTAACAGTGAGGGTCTAACATTAAGCACCTAGCAAATGTCAGACATTACTGTTTAATTCATGGAAAATTTAAATAAAAAACTAGACCATAATGATATAGGGTGTGTAGTATAAGGACGATATAGGACCTCCAAATACTCCCAATAATAGAAGGGAATTATAATTCTCAACCTGCTTATATCTGAAACACTGTGTTTTCTGAAAGCCAGAAGTGAATTTTCCTCTAGGAACAATGGTGGTTAAGAGTAGGAAGGATTGGGGCAGGGGAGATAGCTCAGTTGAGTAAGTGCTTGCCTGGCAAGCGCAAGGCCTTGAGTTCAATCCCGTTTCACAAAAA
>NW_004524601.1:558842-584995 GCF_000260255.1 Octodon degus | reverse complement strand
TTGAACCGCGGTCCCTGAGCTTTGCTAAGCTTGTTCTAAGTAGGTGCTTAAGACCACTGAGCCATCTCACCAGCCCCTCAAGGGTGTTTTATTGCACAAAGCCACAAGGTAAGGCAGGTTCAAAGTGGAACATAAGTGTAACCAATGAGATTGTAAGTGTAGTCACATAGGTAACACTGATCCAATGGAATCACAGGATGGGTGTGAGATGGGACAAAACTATGAACTAGTAAGATTACAAGTATAATTGGTAGGTTCTGGCTGAGTACAAATTGCTAAATTATCATGGCCCTGATTCAACATGGCTGAATCCCCAAAACAACAGCTTATCTTTCTAATGGCCACTTCCTCCTCCTTCCCCACCCCAGTCCTGGATGCCTTTCCCAGGCACACAAGGGAGCCCCCAGTCAGCTCCTTCTGTGTAACTACTGCCCCTTAAACTTCCACCAGCAGCAAAAGCCCATAGTCTCAGCCTTCCACTGTCTCAGGTCAGAGGATCCCCCATTTCCCTGCCATCAGTCCTCCCAGAGCCAATAAAGGCCTCTTTTATCTTTCATATCTTTACTGCGCTGCTGCTGAAAAACCTAACAATAATCTTGGGTAGTACTGGAGACCAAGTGGGGAGGCAAGTCGTGTTTGCCCCTGGAATGAACAGAGTAGGGAGATTTTGGTTCTCCACCCCATGGCCTGATGAGTTGCCTAAAGCCATTTTCTTCTGGAACTCCTAATCTTCACATGGAGGCATAAACAAACACATGATATCAGAAAGAAATGCTCTTTGTACTGCTTACATCCAAAAGTGGAGCATAAAGCTTTGGTTCAAAGAAAGAATAACATCCTGAGGGAAAAAGGCACACAAGTTTTCTAGGAATCTCATGTAAGTAACGGGAAAAGGAGAGCACCTGGGTCTCAGCCCTTGACTCGTGTTCCAAAAGACTTGGAAACATAATGTAGGAAGGACTAATAATGTCAGTGAGAACCGCTGGAGACTGTGAAACAGGTACTCTGACACTGCGCATCACACATGAAGGCTGGGCACTCTGCAGGGGTGGTCACTTGCCTAGGACGGCAAGGCCCCAGAGCCTCCTGGAGAGTGTACATGGTACTGCCAGTAATGCAGAAAGTGGACTCTGTGCCTGCAACCCTAGCAGCTACCACTCTTGGGAGGCTGCAGCAGAGGGCTCAGAAGTTCCACAGCAGCGTGGGCACCCCAGCAAGGCCCTGTCTCCAAATAAGAAAAGCTGAGGCTATTAGCTCAATGGTAGATTTGCCTAACATGTGCAACCAACTGGGTTCAGTCTTCAGTACTGAAAACAAAAAAGGTCAGTGCAAATTTGAGTTCCAGCAACACTCAGCAATCTCTGGCCTATCCCCAGCAACACACACACACACACACACACACACACACACACACACACACACACACACGATTCATGTATTTTTTCCTATGTTTTAGATAGAAATACTATAGGCAGACAAGGCTAGGCCCTCCAAGGAGCCAGTGCACAAGACACAATAGATAGCTGCAACTATGGGGGAGAAACAGACACATCCCTTGAGGGCCAGACCTCAAGACAAAAGAGGAAAGGAATATGCCCACATATCCCCCTAAGGATAAACAAGTGATTGATTATTGCAGGTATCCATCACTTTGGGAAAGCCAGTAACAGCCACTGTTCTGGGTTCTGTTTCATGCCCCCTTGCTGCATGGCCCATTTGATCCCCTGTAATCAAAACTACACGAGCAGGCATGACCCATCTCACCTCACCGCTTCCCTCTGTAAAATCCCTGGACAGGTAGGGTCCTTGGTAACTCTCCTGGAACCTCTTGTCTCTCGCAGACAGAAGCTTTCCTTCCCCAATAAATACAGTTTGCTCCTAATCTCTGTTGCTCCTAGAATTCATTCTTTTATTTTAGAGAACACAAACTCATACCAGTTATCTACCAGGCTGAGAATTTCTTTCCCCTGTATCAGTATTATATGTTGCCTTACTTTAAGGCATAAAAGTTCAGATACACATAAAATGGCACTTTGAAGAAATAGAATGAACGGACTTAAGATAAAAGTACAAAACTTAAAATAAAGTCAAGAAAATCCAGTTAAAAGCCAAATAGAGTTGTATTTTTATACTGTACAAAAGAAAATTTACATTCTTAATATAACTAGATACACCTAGAGGAAAATTACATATCTGTCAAGAAACACAATATTTAACATCTTAGATTATGTTTCTGCATTGGAGACGGATAACTGAACTTTATACATCTTTATTTACAATAACTTAAAATATTTTCATCTCTGGCAGATATTTACAAGGTGAACAGTGACTAACTACATTTCACATTTCAACAATCAACAACAGCATTGATCAGTTAAGACAGGATAATGGCTTACATGCACCAATAAATATGATCTTAATGTGCAGGTTTCTTTCTTCAGCTCAAAAGATGAAGATTTTCACTAGTCCTAGGTTGAGAGGACATCATTCATTAAAAATAATTTCTACAAACCTATCCTATTTAAATTTTCATCAGCACCATTCCCTCAATACTTAGGAAATTTATGCCAAGCTACAGGTTAATGCTGGTTAAAAGCCCCCATCATTCCATATCCTTTCATGAAGCAAACATAGGAGTGGGTTATTTCCTTTTTACTTGTCCCTTGTTAAAGAGATCAGATTACAGAAAGCCAAAAAATCCTTGAGAAACTATAGCTGATAAATTATCTTGATAAAAAGTGGGGAAATAATCTGCACTGTAAAATCATTTCACTTCAGTTAAAGTGAGTATAAACCCAGCTCAAATTTTAGAGAATAAAGATTCAATGTGTTTTTTAAAAAATATTTTAAAGCAACATATGGAGCATATATCAATTCAGGATAATAAAACCCAAACCAGTGGCAGAGATAATTAAAGAGCCAATTTTCTTGAACTTCTAAGATAACTGACCAAAACATTTATTACTTTATAATTATGTGAAAAAAGAATACATAAACCTTTTATCAGGTAATGTACAATGCATGATTTTTAAATAATCATTTAAAAGCTTCAATAAATCTTTGTTCTTTTTGGTCTACATATTTAAGAAATGATTTTAGCTTTTATTAACCCAACCATGTTTTTATGCAAAGAAAAAGCTCAGCATGATCATGTACATAAATTATGTAAACAAACCATACCAGTTTAATCAATTATTGTATTAACCAGAAAAAAATCACCACTGCCCATTGAAAGAGGTGTATTTCCATAATTTCCCAATTTTATTGGAAAACCCCACAATATCATATAATATACCAATTTTAGGAATTTCCTTCTTATTCAATACTGATGTGCAGACTCCTCGCTTATAGTCAGGAAGACATGAAAGTGTGCCGTATGAAATAATATTTGGACTTAAGCTTTTAACTTGTAATTTTTTTTAATTTGTAATTTTGCTGGAAGATAGATATGTTGCTGACATAGGAAAACCAAAAATGGAATCCTATATCCTATATACCTATTTTCCAGGTCAAAAAATCTTTTTTTTTTTTTTTTTTTTTTTTTTTGGCAGAACCGGGGATTGAATTTAGGCCCTTGCACTTGCCAGGGAAGCGCTTATTCCACTGAGCCATCTCCCCGGCCCCTCAAAGAATCTTTTAATACTTACTTCCTTGGGGTTAGAAAGCAATCTTTCTGTTAAAGGGCACGCATTCCTTAGCAGGTACTTTAAAAACTTTATTTGGACAATAATATTTTCTTTGGTAAATTTTTTTTTTTTTTTTTTTTTTTTGGCAGAACCAGGGATTGAACTCAGACCCTTGCACTTGCCAGGGAAGCGCTTATTCCACTGAGCCATCTCCCCGGCCCCGGTAAATTTTGTAATCAATGAAGGTGTACAAAATTTCCTCTAACACACTTAATACTGAGCTGTTTACAACTCAACATAGCGAATCAGATTGATGCTAATTCTGCAGCTGGGAAGAGACTGTTCAAATTAAGTTCACTGCTCTGAAAGGAGATCTCTCTACTATATTTACCTTCAAATCCAGTTTTAAAAATGGACTCATTTATACTATAAGCTACACCTACTTCTATTTTTTTGGTAAAATCTGTATCAATTATAATAAGCATATTAGAAGACAAATGAATATGCTTTAATTTGTAAACATTAGGAACACATTGTTTTGAAATTCAGAAGCAAAGCTCAGAGCCTGTTGCTGTGCCACGCTGCATTATTTTGCACCATCCTAGTTCTCTGCTAGCTTTTATCCTGAATTTGCTATTTCTCACAGAACTAATGGCTAAGATTCTAGAAATACTGAAGAAATGTATTCTCACAAAGTTGGGACTGTGTGATCAGGTCAGTAGACATATGCCTTCATGGGCAGGAAGGATGCATGGCGAACCCTGTGTGAAGAGTCATTTCTTAGGTTGCTCAGTGCCGCGACACCCAACAGGCACACACAACGTAATACTAAAATTTGTCTTATGCTACCGATTATGAACAACACAGCAGAGAAAGCTGTACCAGTCTGGTGACTCATGATTTTATTAGTGCCTTTAATTATACACTTCATCTTCTTTTAATCTGGCAAATCCTCTATAAAGAGTTTAAGTTATCACTATCTACTTGATTTCTCACATAACTTATTTTAAAAAGCACTTTTTAAAAAGTAGTAGAAGTACGTGTTTCAACCAACTTGGTGGTGAAACAATGACAGTAATCATTCAGCTTGAAAGATAAAAAGTCTCATGTTCAGACTGTAACATAGCCACAGTATAGAAATTGCCCTAAAATTCTTACAGATTTTCTGATCACAGCATGACCTACTGAACTTTTTAAAACTGAAAAACCAATACATAAACACTGCTTTTCAAAAGTGTACTCTGTACTGTAATCCAAGCTGAGAAGCGGAGATGCCCCTCCTGGCCAGTGTCTCAGTATATGCTACCCACCAAGACACATACTAGTATTTTCATGTACAAATGAACATGCAGAGAATTAAATGAGACAACTGATTGTCAACAACTGAAGTACCAAAAATGAGACTCATACAAACCTCACAAAGTGAGATAGGAAAAATACCCCACTTCATTAAAATATTCACAAAAGTAGTGCAAACAAAACAATCTGAAAGAAGTTATTCTCAGTATTCCAGTGTCTAATAAATATAATTTGAGAATACACATTGGAAATATTAAACCTTAATATAGCTGAGACTTCCACAGTGAAGATATTTTATATGGTATATACACTTTGACGTCACTGTCACTGCTCCATTATGGAATTGTAAGCTTTACACTATGACCCTCTTTCAGTTACGTAAGAAAATATTGCTTTGATTTGCTCCACACACAGTAAGGTCCAGTCTTTCTCTACACTGGAAATTAATGTAATTATGTTCCTCTAATCTTTATAATACTGCATTATACAATTAACTGGCCACCTTAGTGACTGAAAGCTGGCTGATTTAAAAACTACTTTAAAGTTGCTAGAAACACTGATCAAGCCTTTTTTTTTTTTTTTTTTTTAGTTTATCTTGCACTTAAATAAATCTTCACACATATAAACAACATGGCAGCATACAACTGCTATGTGGCAGAAAATCCGTAAGGCATAAATTAGCTTAAAGAATAATGTACCTATCCTTACATCTGTATAGACACCTACATTTCTAACACTTCCTTATCTATTCTTATTGCCCTTCATTTTATTCTAGATTTAATACTTTTCTTAACGAGCTGTATTCACCAACTACTAGATCAGAAATGGAAAGTGTTACTCCATTACCACAGTAAAGAGAGGCAGTGGGGTGTCAGCACACACCTGACAGGAGACATGCTGCTTAGTTGTGCGGCTCCGTCGTGTCACGACCCTTCTGCTCCTCAGTTTCCTGAGGCTGAGCTTTGTGAGGGGAGACAAGCTAGAATGTCTCTGGGGTCTCTTCTACCCAAAAATTCTGATTCTATAATAAATAGGCACAGAAGAGTGGAGTGGAAAAGGAAGGGTGGTGTTTAGAGGATCTGCATTTTAAGTTACAACCATTTTCCTCCTAGCTTATTAAAATATGTTCATACTTTAAAACTTCTACATTAACTTTTCATTTTACGCTTAAACTTTTCTTTGTAATACCATAATTGTAAATTCTGTCATAAAGAAAAGTTCCCCAAACTTTCAGATGTTTCTTTGTATTACTTGATCTCGACAAAATTATTTTTTTTTTAAAAAAACTTTTTATTTATTTTAACATTTATTTATTGTGTGTGTGTGTGTCCAGCTCAGCCCACCAGGGGGCGGGGCTGGCTGGCATGTGGTGCTGGGGGATTGAACCGCAGTCCCTGTGCTTTGTCAAGCTTGTTCCAAGTAGGTGCTTTAGACCACTGAGCCATCTCTCCAGCCCCGATCTCGACAAAATTAATTGCATCAAATTGTTTTATTATAAAAATCAAGTATTTTGTCCCCTAGATGTATTTTCTGTAAATAGATGGACTATTTTTTAAAAAACAAAGTTAAAAATATGAAACAGGCCAGGGAGATAGCTCAGCAGCCTAAGTGCCTGCCTGGCAAGCACAAGGTCCTGAGCTCGATGCCTGGTTCCAAAAACGAAAAGAGCAAAAAACAAAAGAAGCCCGAAAGGACTGAGCATGAGGTGTGGGCATGCATCTGTTCTGGTGGTTATACGTTTGAAAAAAGCCTATTTGAAGTTAGGTGGCAACAAATACTGTAAGGATTTTTTAAAAACTCATTAAATTTGACAATTTATTAAACTTAGTCATTTCTTTTTAGCTGTATCATACATAGCAAATCTAACACCCGGAATGCAAAATATTTTTGTTTTTCTTTTTGGTCTTTCTGAGACAGGGTCTCACTACGTAGCTCAGGCTGGCCTTGAGCTCTCAATTTATAGCCCAGGCTGGTCTTGAACTTGCAGAGATCCTCCTGCCTCAGCCTCTCAGGTGCTGGGATCGCAGGTGTGCGCCACCTCGCCCAGCCTGAATGCAAAGCTTAAACCAAATGAAATGTTTCCTTACTGGAGTCAAATCACATAACTGAAGGAATAGAAAACAATATGAAGCCATGAAACATTAATGGTTATATACACAAAACTTTTTTTAAAAAAAATAAAAAGCTCTTATTTATATGAGTGGAAATAAGTGAAGTCCTCTAAGATTAGAAAGTTTTAAAACTAGCTTTGCAGGAATAACTTAAGATTCTTAAACAAAGGGAATTTTTATCATGAATTTTATAGCTTTTGCTGTAGTTTGGTTACATCCTTTGTGCTGTAACTAAAATCATTCTTGATTTAGATCCAGTATACACACAACTTTTTACACCAGGAATTTTTCTGCCAAGATCTCACTCCCTGCTAAGTCTGATGTTCCGAAGCCTTATCTTCCTTAGCATGAGCACACTCATACACCTCACTTATTTTCAGTTTTAGCATTCTTTTCATTTCTTTGACATCCCATAGTAAAATGAAAAGAAATAAGGCTATCTCAATTATCTTTGTGACCTACATGTACACAGACCATACACACAATAAACTGCCAACTTTTACCACTACCTTGGACTTTGGCAATATTGAGGCTACTAGTTCAGGGTCTGTTTTCCATAAATTAACAGATCATCAAATTCCAGAAGGATCTTTTTGGAGGGGCTGCCTCAGGCTGCTGTAGGGGCGGGTCCAGTGCTGCTTGTGGGGCTGGGGGTCAAACTGCAGTCCCCTGCGTCCAAACGAGTCTGCCCAGGCAGGCACTTTGAACAGCTGGGCTAGCCTGCAAGCCCCCTGGATCACCAAAGTCACACAAGTACCTTACTGTTCTCAAGAAGATTCCAACATGAAAGTGCCTTAACATTTGTCTTTATTAAAGAAAAATGCCCTTATAATTAAAAAGGGGAGGATTAAGTATCAAAAAAGCAACATTTTTTTTCTGGTTATTTTATAATCCAAGCTTACTGTAAGTATAGTTGGCAGAGATAAAACTTTAAACTTTATTAGAATACTTGCTTTCTATAAACTCACTGTATTTTTCTTTCATGATAATAAACTGAAACTAAGTGTACAAAGCACTCCACTGTAGTTTGTGGAAGGGTAACTTAAAGTTCACGTTAAGTACTGTTTCGAAAAGTCTAATATATTCCCTTCTTTTTGCAAACATTAGAGCCTGAGACTCACAAGAGGATGTAGCAGGTCTTAGCCAACCAAATCAAAACATAAAATTTTTTAAGCAGTAATGTACTCTTGTGGCCTCTTAGCAGTTACCAAATGCTACTTCCATACATTCAGTATCTAGCTTAGTGGCATGACTTCAAAGTTTTATAAAAATGAGAAACTCTGCAGATACAGGATTAGAAGATTTACAAATTGCATCACATTGAACATAAAGGCAGTATGGTCCTTATATTAGAAATTAAGTCAGTACCCCCTGGTAGAAATGTTCTATAAAATGTATTACATTGAAGCATCAGTGTTTCAGCCAATTATCTGTCCCTGATGTATTTCCTTGGAATATATGACCTATCAGGACTTTTAAGTTTTTTAATCCAAAAGATCTGACTGAATTTAGGTACATCTAGAAAGCAGCTGAAAGGGTTTCTCCAATAGTCTTGACAGCTCAGAACATGGACTGAGAAATCCCTCTCTTTACCTGAAGACGTACAGTTCTATTTCAGTCATCATCAGCTCACAAAAGAAAAAAGCAAAATAATAAAACCTTCCCCCACATACAGTCCCACACACACTAAGCAAAATCCCTCCCCCACAAAACCCCAGCACCGAGTCAATCATTCCTGGGAAACAGACATGCCCACTGGATTCTCTGATTTGTTAGTTGTTCGATCTTTAAGGAGAAAAAAGACCTTAAGTCTTAGTGGGAAGAGGGAAGACATGTTAATAATGACTAGAGAGCCATTGAAAAAGTGCATTATCAACTACATCATCAACTTAGAGCCCAGCTCTCAAAGAAGGGGGTCACAATTTGACTTAAATGCCTTCGCAACGAGTGTCTATGTCCCCAATGAAGGAGACGCAGGGAAGGGAGCCACCCTCATTTTCATGAGAAAGTACAGCAGCCTGCCACCCTTCCCCGCACTTCTTGAGAAAACGACTGCAGACTCAGAGAAGTCCAAAGTCGTAGCACAATCTCTGAGGCACTCCTGGTTAAGACAGAAAAAAATACGATCCAGTCATCTTCATAGTTCTATAGATTATGTGAACAAACCCGTTTTTGTTTTGTTTTTAAACAAAAGCCAAAGAATCATTTCATAGGGATCATATCCAGCATTTCCTCTAACGCACCCTCAGTCTCACAGTGTTGAAATGGGACTGATCCGCCTACGAGGGATTGCACATCACCCAGGGAGAAGGGGAGGCCTGGAAGGCAAGCACATTACACTCTTCCCAGCACACTGACAACAGGAAACAGGGAGGCGGAGGAGAGAAAGGAAAACCTTATTGCTGTCTCCATCGAAAAATATGGGGTGAATATGAAGAGCTAAATCAAATCCAGCTGCGATGACTAGTATTTTCACAAGGCGGGATGAAGGGTCTTCTTGCACAAGGAAATGTTCAGTTACAAGAAAAGCAGAAACAGCACAGGGCGTGTCAAAGCTACACCTGGGATATCAGCTGCATATTGAAACTTGGAGAGCGGGACTGCTTGGTCAGGGGGGCTCCTGGGCTGAGGAGCTCCTTCCCATCCCCAGCTTGACCCAGCCGGTCTTCCTGGAGGCTGATGGTTGAGTAACGGTTAGCACTGTGAGTGGCTAGATTGGTGATTCCCTCCGGACCGACCCCGATGCTAGTACCTGCTTGGCTGCCGTTGACGTAGTCAAAGGATTTACTGGAGGAAGCACTGGCTGTCCGGATTAGACTCAGACTATTGGTTTTTGGCACCACCTGCCCAGCAGGCAGGCTCAGGTGTTTCTTCATTGGTGTCAGCTCAACTGAATCTGCACTAAGGTCAGTAGGCTGCTGTCCGTACTGTTTGCGAACCACTGGCTCTCGAGGGCTCTCACTGGATTTGGTGGCAGAAGCTGCTTCTTTGTCTTTGGCTGAACGCCCAGTGGCCACTTTCCGCAAGCTTCCTCTCTGAGAGGAGGAGGATGCTTTGGTCCCAACTGGCTGGCTGCTGAGGGAAGCCCCTGATGAAAACCCTTCATCAGCATCATTCAGGTGTGCAAGTTCTTCTCCATTTATGCTTTCAGCACCTAAAAACAAAGTATACAGACTCAGTGACAGCTAGAGTAAGGGAGAGGCAGAAGTGAACAACACTGGCCTCATCTTGAGAAACGTTTGCTATGGGTTGCTAAAGGCCTTACTTACTGCTGGACCTCATGTAAATAATTCAGGAGAATAATCTTAATCTACACAAAATTGTAATACATTATTGTGTTTGTTTAGTTTAAATTACCCCAGCTCTGGCAAAACTATCCAAAATGTACCTAAGCATACTGTCAATACTGAGACACACAATACTAGGTAAAACACAACATTTTGTTTTCATAAGTCTTATCATACACAGTGCCATTGATTTGAGACAATCACAGCTACCTATCTGAACTTTTTCCTCATATGGTTCTTAACCTATCACAGGAACAGACTGTACAAGAGATTCTTCTAATTTCAGGGATCCAGTATACCAGAAACTCACTTAAACTACAGGACAAAACTAACTAGCTCTAACTCTTAACTCTCTCTTTTGTGTTTTTTTTTCCTCTTTTGTGTTTTTGAGACAGGGTCTTGCTATATAGTTCAGACTGGCCTTGAACTCACAAGGATCCTCCTGCCTCAGCCTCCCAAGTGCTGGACTACAGGTGTGCACCACCACACCCAGCCAAACACCTCTAACTATAATAAAATTTCATATTTACTTAGCTGCTCCTATATGATTTTATAACTTTTAACATGGAACTAGTAAGTTTTCTAACTTATAATTTAAAAACTTCACAGCTTTCAGAAATGCCATTACTCTCTATAAGCTGGTCTCCCTATTTTCTTGATCAGTTAATGTGAAGGAAATACTATTAGGGAGCGGAGGCAGGAACCTAGCAGGGACAATGAAGAACATTTTTGGTTGATATATATTTCTATATTTTGGATTCTTAGCCCTGAGATATATTACTGTCATGGCCACAAAATACTGCAGTATTAATATTTCATGCAAAATGTCCATTCAACTAATGAAAAAATCATTTTTGTAGAAAGAAAAGCATGTAATACATTGAGCTTGTCATTTCTAGAAAGCCAGTTCTCTTACTCAAAGTATAATCAACCTCTTAGAAGTTAACATCTGATGATGGCTTACTACACTACTGCTATTGATTCACGTTTTCCACAGACCTCAAGAAAGTTTAATCTGAATGTACAAAATAGATCTGCATGTTATGTTTAAGGGGAAATGTTCAGAAACAATCTAAACAAATACTCCTTTGAGTCTTTCCAAAGCAAAATATGTAAAAAACACAATCTTTAACATATATTTGGAAGAATAAAAACAATTTCTCATACAGATTTTTTTCTTTCCTTCTAAAGAAGAGAATATCCTAAAGCAAAAAGCACCTTGTTACAATATATATTGTACACATATCCAGCAGTTTAATAAAGTTTAATCACCATGCAAAGCCATGTGGAAATGCATTAATCAACAAGAGTAGCAGCTGACACTTCTCTCAACCCCTTCAAAAGAACTGTATAAAATGTACCTCAAAATAAAGACGTTATTTCTATGAAATCATCTTAGTAATTTATTTAGAATTAGTATAAAAAACTCCAAAAATACCCAACAACAGATAATTAACATTAGTGATACAAAACTGGGAGCAAACAAATAAATTGTTGGGTTTACCTAATTAGGAAGAGACTGAGAGATTCAGTGCTAGCTTTGAATCTCGCCACATGCAGATCTGCTGCCCAAGCAATATGGCCATAAAGGAGACGGTGACAACATAAAGGCCGCCATGCAAGATAATCTACTAGAGTTTTACATACTAAGAAGTATGTTTCAGTGAGAAGGAACACTGACTATATTTTCATCACAGGCACTGTCTTCAGGTTATGATGGGCTGATATTTTTTCAACATATAATAAACAGGGGCCAAGAGATGGCTCAGTGGAATAAGCACTTCCCTGGCAAGCGCAAGGGCCTGAGTTCAATCTCCAGTTCAGCCAAAAAAAAAAAAATAAAAGATTAAAAAAATATAATAAACAATTCAAATTGGAAAACTTTAGAAAACTGGTTTTTAATATTGTCTACATTAACCCAAAAGCTCCAGCATACTACAAAATCACCAATTTATTTTTTTTATAAAAGTATTTAGTACAGGGTATACCGAGTCTCACTACACAGATCAGACTCATAGTGATTCTCCTGTTTTCAGCCTCCTGAGCACTATTAAAGGGGCACTGGGATCATAGGTGCATGCCACCACACCCAGTCTCAACTGCCATCTCAGCACACCCCAGAGGCGGGGCGCTAGCACAGCAGGCTAGGGATTGAACCCTGGCCCTGCATCTGCCTAAGCAGGCGCTTTAATCTAAGCTATCTGGCTAGCCCTCACCAAGGTTTTATTTTTTGAGACAGGGTCTGGCTATGAAGTCCACCCTGACCTTGAAGTCATTATGGAGCCCAGGGTGGCCTGGAACTTGGGACACAGGCCTGTGCACCACCATAACCAGCACAAGTTTTAATAATCTCGTTCTACTTCTAAAAAACCTCAAGGCATACAAAAGACAACTATGTTTCAAAATACTTTTTAAAAAAATATTTATTTATTTTTATTTATTACATTTATTTATTGTGTGTGTGTGTGTGTGGCCAGCCCAGCCCACCAGGGGGCGGGGCTGGCTGGCATGTGGTGCTGGGGGATCGAACCGAGGTCCCTGTGCTTTGCCAAGCTTGCTCCAAGTAGGTGCCCTAGACCACCGAGCCATCTCTCCAGCCCCTTTCAAAACACTTTGATTTTGTCCCTACATGACAGAATTCATGATCCCCCCCCAAAAAAGTGAACACAATTTTTAGTGAATGTTTCTCTTCACAGCTGTCTTTCCTATACATTTAGCTTCTTGTAACAGAGATTTAAAACTACAACCTAAGATATTAAAAAGTCACATTTAAACTTGCTCAAGAAACTTACTCACCCATCCTTAGGGCTACACTCTCCCATTCCCTTCCCCAAACTGAAATTTTATCAGGAATAGGAGATACTGAAATAGAATATCTTAATGTTTAATAGGGTACCAGAAAGAAATTACTATTCTGGGTCCCTTCTCAGAAGTGTATGTCTTCTGCTGGGTGTGATAGCTCAGGCCTATAATCCCAGTGCTTGGAAGGATGAGGCAGGAGGATTACCAAGAGTTCAAGGCCAGCCTGGACCACACAATGAGACTGTCTCAAAAATCAAACAAATAAAAAAAACAAAGTAAATGGCTTCTGATTAACTGGAAGCAATGCTTCAGACTGTGACACTTACTAGAATTTCATCAAGTGTTAAAACCTAAAGTAATACTATCTTTAGCACAAATATTCCTGAAACTCTAATAATGGTAGCACATGCACATCAAGTGCCTCATTTAATCATCAAGAATGTTGACAAACAGGCTAATGCTAAATTTAGGCCAACCCCATGTTTATATCTATTCAGTTTCACTTGTATGCATGTATAACAGTTACAACTGACTGGTTGCTAGAACAAAATGAACAGTTATAAACAAAGACAAAAGGCTGCATCTTCTATAGCCATATAGAGAAGGATCTCTAAAACAGTGCTGCTGTCTGGGTCCCTATGCCATGCACATGCAACACCGTCAAATCAATCTGGGCAGACAGGCCAGGAGACAGAGGGCAGACTTTGGTTCTTACTGAGCATGCTCAAATCTCTAAAACACCAAAGAGCAAGAATTCCTTCAGGTAGAAATTTACTGCTTTATGAATGTTTGATCTTTATAATAAGTAAACCTCTTTTACAAATGCTTGGCTTATTTATTTTATAACTTGTGTAAAGGATCCACAGTGGAAGGAAACATGTTAAGTAATGACAACTGTCTGGCTATATTTCCCTATTTCACAAAGCTAACTCCTGTGCATTATATGCGAAACAGCAAGTAACTTTTCCTGGCAGAGAGAAGTGTTCTTTCACAGTGATAGGGAAGTGGGTGTACAAAAATGGCTTTGAGAGGCCTATGTAGTAAGAAAAAGAATCTACTAGGATTCTGACTTCTACATAATATATTTCATTCTGTTTGGGAGCTAGGTATCACATTAAGTTGTGTAGTAGTCACCAGAGTAGCACACTGATAGTGGAAAAAAGGCACTAATTCACTAGTTAGATCTATTTAATTTGATTTACAGATTCTAAAAAGCCAATCAATACTAGTACATTCTGCAAAACGGAGGAGGCCTTCTTGTTACCTGAACTGTAGAATTACAGATAAATTGGCCAGTTCCACTTCAATTTCCCCAGTACATTAAGTTCTAAAAATCTCTTCACACGATCTTCCCCCACTTTTCTTTTGGGGGGTGGTACTGGGAATTCAATGCAGGACCCTCACATTTGCCAGGCAGGCGCTGCATCATTGGGCTAAACCCCCAGCCCTCTTCACAGGTTTTTAAAGACTAAATTATTATTATTATTTTTTTCTTTTTTGCGAAACTGGGGTTTGAAGTCAGGACCCTGCGCTTGCCAGGCAAGCACTTATTCTACTGAGCTATCTCCCGACCCTCCAAGATTAAATTATTATATAAACGCATCCATGCTGACCAGTAAGGCTCCTGTCACTGGTGCACTTCCCCAGAACAAACATGCTCAGTAAGGAGAAATCCCAAGCGCGTGCAGACTGTGGGGACAGGCCCCACCTTGCTGGCAGCTGTGCGAGTTGCTCTGGGCTTCACAGGACGCACACTCCAGGCTGGCACAAGAGTAACTGAGGATCACGCCCAACCTGGTGCCAGGCACAGGCAAAAGGGGTGCTTTGCAAGGAGCAGCTGGTACCCCGGGTGGGAGACACACACACTAGAAAGGAAAGGTGCTCCGCGGGGGAGAAAGAGCCAGGACCCTGCCCCAGCAACGGCCTCACTGCCTTCTGCCTGCTCAGCTCTGTCCTACCCTCAGTTGTGGCTGCTGCCGAGTTGGGCTCCGGCGAGCGGTGCTCAGGGGTCCTGCGCACCGGCACCTCCCCCTCTTGCACACGCTTGATCCCTAGGTCAGTGGAGTCGTGTTGGATCGGGGAGCCAGGAATGCTCGAGTCAGCCTCGTTTGAGAAGTCAAAGCCATCTGGGATTCAACATATAAAATTTTAGTGCTTTTGTGCTGCTTTACTCTTTTCTGAGCATTCTGACCCAGGCAGGTGAGAGAATGTATATATGGATATGATATTAACACAAACATTACTAATAGTTACATGTGTGTACACAGCTTGCACACACATAAGGCAGCAGATGAACAATGTGAGGTTTGCAAATGAACAGGACAGGAAACTAGGAATTATTAAAATGGCAACTGATACCTCTTAGGCAAGACAGCTCGACTATTCAGGTCTATGAAATATTGGTGGGCTCAGCACTCAAGGAAAAGCAAAAACAAAAACCGGAAACAAGAACCAACTCCGATGGGTTGCCTACCACACTGCCAGTGTGGCCAGTTAGTTCCCCCACGGTGCTCATACACGCACCTTTTTGTTCCCCAGTAAGTAAACAGGTTTAAAGCAACTTTTTTCCTACTGTTATGAGTTCAAAAAATATAAAAATTAACCTGGTCTTACTTTCTGTTTTAACATTCTTAAAGCATTCTAACATCTTTATACATATTCATATATATTTACACTAAAACAGTTTTAAGCATTTAATGCCTTTTTTGGGGGTCTTTTTGAGACAGGGCTTCACTACACAGCTCAGGCTGGCCTTGAACTCAGTAGCCCAGGCTGGCGCTTACCTCCCAGCTATCCTCCTTCCTCAGCCTCCCCAGGTGCTGGGAGTGCTGAGATTACAAGTGTGCACCACCACGCCCAGCTCTAGTGCTGTTTTTAAAAACCAAAATTCTTTTGAAGTTCTCTGTGGTAACATGCCCTGTGCAATTTGGGAGGTACTTAACAGACTATGAGACTTTGTCTTTACCTTCTCTTTTCCACCTGTGACGACGGATTGAAGCTGTTGTGATTGCAGTCCGAGAAATCCTCGGCACTGTTGGGGTGACTTCCACTTTCAGGACCTTCTGGCCTTCTTGGGAGGAGTCGGGAGCATCGAATGGCAGTGAGTTTTTCATGGCGTTGGCAACCTGCAATGATAACATAAGCCCATACACATTTACAGCCCACACACCTTTTGGTTATTGTATACTTTCCATAATCCTTTACGTATGTCTTTCAACTCTACTGCTGTAACCTACAAAAGCACAAAGTATCAGGAAGGTTTGTATTGCCAATGTTCTGTATTCTCTTTTTTTTGAGACAGACTCATTATTAGGTAGTCTAGCCAACCTCCAACTCTAAGCAATCCTCTTGCCTCAAGCCTTTGAAGCACTGGGATCACAGGTGTGCACCATTACACCCAGCCTGGGCTGTAATCTTTTAAGCAGGCTTTAAATAAATGAGGATTTAATTGTTAAAATGTGAGTTACACACTATGCACTCCTTTAACTCTCTTAAAAATGTGTTGAAGTACAGGGTCTACAGGGTGTTCACTACTCAGATTGGATTCGTAGTGCTTTTCCTGCTTTCAGCCTCCCAAGTGCTGCGATTACAGGCAAGCGCCACCACACCCAGTGTCAATCACCCTCTCAGCACGCCCTGGGGGCAGGGCCCCACATCCTTCAACTTTAAAAGGAAAAAAAAAAAGGCATTTAACATTTGCGTCCTGGTATAAAACAAGTTAGAGTTACATTTCTGATTGTTCTGCTGATAAATAATATGCAAAACTGAACCCCTGGTAAGCACTAGAGACTGTCCACACCTGTGCACGTCCAGCACTACGCCCACGACTTTTCTGCTAAGCAGGGTGTAACTGCTGTCAGACCCACCCATGTTCTATGTAAGTGGGCAGCATTGGCCCAGCAAAGCCGTAAACTAGCATACCAACTTCCTCCCTCCCCATCGGGATGCAGTGACCTGGACAGACAGGTGAGACTGACCTGCCCACAGACCTGCTGCCTGTTCCAAGAACGCTGGAGGGGACTGGGCTTAAGTCTCCTGAGTTTGACCTTTATAATTTTTCTACAGATCATGCTAACTTATGTGCCAGCTTTTATCACGGGCCCTAACTGTGAATAGCTACTTACTCTTTTACATAATACCCCAAATGCCTCAATTTAATTCACAACATTGTTGCAAGGATAGAGCAGAAATTTTAAGTTTCATAAGTACAAAGTATTATTTTTAAGATGTACCTTTTCATTTCATCATCTATTTGTAACTTGGTAAAATTACCAACAGTGAGCCAAACCGGTGACACAAACCTCTATAATCCCAGCACTCTGGGAGGCTGAATCAAGTTTGGGAGGATTGCAAGTATGAGTCCCACCTGCACAATTCAGCAAGTCAGACACTGCCCCAAAATAAAACCTAAGGGGTGGGGGTCAGGATCAGTGTAAAGGCTCCAGATTTCAAGGCCCAGTACCCCTCACCTCATAAAAGGCTTTTTAAAAAGTACCAGTCAAAAATGTATTAATAGTATTTATAAAATACTACAGAAGCTTAGAAACTAGAAAGCAATAAAGATCTCCAAATTCAAATCCTCTAGACATTAACATTTCAAGTTTCCTCTGTCCTGTGTCCATTTTCTTAAAAAGCTATATATTTCCTTTCCAATTACTATAAGTTAATATTTTTCTTTAATATAAATTCTCAAACATGTATTTTTTTTTTTAATCCAAACTCTTGACCTCAAACTTGCCAGGCATAAATTACTGTGGAACATTTACATTATCTTTATTTCCTTTGCAATTAACACTGTAATATTGTGCTTATTATCTTGTGAGCATTTAGTTTCCTGGGGATACACTGATAGAAAATCGAAGAAAACACACAAATTACCAAAGTGCTTCTGCCAAGCGGTGCCGCCTCCATGCATTCCTCAAGTAACTGTTTACATTTCTGATCCCTGCTGTTTTTTAGGGGAGTATGTGTTCGTCTCCATTAAGGAGCATTTCAACTGTGCTTTTCTTGTTGTTGTGCCTACTCAGTATTTCTGTGCACTGCACACCACTGCTGGCTGTACCAATCACTGCCAAGAACGCCTTCCCGACTCACCATCCCTGCCTTCAACCCGCAAATGCAGCTGGCACTAGTTTTCTAGGGAACTCAAGAGTTACTTAAAACCTTTTTCTTTTCTCTTAAAGAATTTCAAAGCACTAATTCTTTTTTTTATATCAACTTTCTTCTACCTTTTATTTTAATCCAATAGTGCATTTTAAGCATAGGCATGTTTCATAGAGAATAAGTAACTCACCAATAGTGGCTGAGAAAAGAGTTCTAGTTGAGCTCTGTAAATGATATCACCAAGAACTTCCTGGCCAAGGTCCCACTGTCCATTATACCTGTGGAAAAGGAGAAAACTTACTGTGTTCTTGAGACATCTCATTATGTAGTTCATCCTGGCCTTGAACTCCCTGTGTAGCCCAGGCTGGCCTCAAACTCATGGCAATCCTCCTGCCCCAGCCCCCCGAGTGCTCAGATCACAAAAGTGCGCCATGATGCCTACCCAACTCGCTGTCTTTGGCAAGTATCTCTAATCTTTAATAGAATTTTTTTTTGTTGTTGTTTTTGTGTTTTGAGAAAGGGTCTCACTTTGTAGGTCAGGCTGGCCTTGAACTGTAGCCCCAGCTGGCCTCCAACTCGGGGCAATACTGCTGCCTCAGCTTCCCAAATGGTAGGGGTATAGGCATGCACCGCCATACCAGAAAAAACACAATTTTTTTACTGTTCCAAGTCCTACTATTTCAGTTCTAAAACAAGATTTTTCACACCAAAGCTGAACGCTGGGATTATAGGCATGTACCAGCAAGCCCAGACTATCTAATTTATTTCTAAACTGTCCTACTTTAGGGTATAATAACAAAGTGAAGATTTCAAATACCATGCTTAAAGTATTTTTAGAGCCAGGGGTGGTGACCCTGTTTTAAAAAGCCAAGAATAAAACGTTTCTTCATATAAATTTGTTCATGTTTTGATATGCAGAGCAACCTAATTCATACATTCATGAAAACCTGTGTTGTAAACAATGTAGAGATACATATATAGTTTTCTACACAGAAAGCCTGACAATTTCTGAGATTTTTAGGCACATCTAAATTTAGGCACATCTAAATTTCAATTTTAGTATCTAGTTATGTTATACAATGGTTACTTAAAAGTGCTGAGAGGAATTGGAAAAACATGATTTTTGTTCCACTATGCAACAAACGATTCTGTATTATTTCTGACAAAGGAGAAAGGAAACACAAAGATTACCCAAGCATTAACAAGAACTCAGGAATTGCACACTCTGCCTACTCACATGGCATAATAAACCCCCGTGAGGAGCTGCACCATAAATTCAGGATCCAATACTATTCGACCACAGAGTTCTTTCCAGTGTTTTTCGTGTTGCCGAGGAAACCCACTCACACAAACCCTAGAAAAACACAGCATTTACCATTTATCATGTGTGATTTCCTGATTTGGTAATTAACGTTTTTTATTTCATCATTTTATTAGGTCAATTATTCATTCTTCAAATATTTAGTTTTAGTCTTTTTTTTTTGCAGAACCGGGGATTGAACTCAGGCCCTTGTGCTTGCCAGGGAAGCGCTTATTCCACTGAGCCATCTCCCCGGCCCCTCATTCTTCAAATATTTAATGATGCCTGGCACATGTAAGTCATTGTTCTGGGTCCAGGATACAGTCATGAATAGGTAAAAGATTAAAATGTGTACCGTTATAAAGCCCACATCCTAGTGGAAAGCACTAACTTTTCACAACTAGCTAACGAATTCTTTCACCAACCCCCCTCCCCTAGTCACACATATGTCCCTCACTTTTATTCCCCTCAAATTGTTATCAGAGAATTGCTAAGTGTAGAAATCTCAAAACAAAGAGATGTTTCAAAATACTGTCTGTAAAGGCAGTTTTATTTATTTATTTGCCATTTTTATGGTTTCATTTAAGCAGAATAAAATGTGCACAGGAGCCATTTATTCACTCTGGTACCAGGCAAAGCGACACTGGCCTGGGCTGCTCTTTCCAACAGGTCAGCGGGCAGTCTCAGGTCTTATGCAGCAGGGCTGCTGCTCAGAAGCACGCTCCAGCTCCTCCAGGCTGCAGGGGGTACCCCCAGAAGCCAGTGAGCAGAATGGGCTTTGCTTCCTCATTGCTCCTACAGCTAAGACGTAGTCCTTGAATTTCTATGCCCTGTGTTCAGTACCCCTGGCTGCCTTCCAGTTCCACAAGTTCTGGCACATTCGTCCAGGTGAACCCTGGTGGATGAACTTACACTTTTGGGGAGAAGAGCCTGAGAGCAGCTTGATGTCCACAGGAGGTGCTACCAGCTCGGAGGTATGAGAAGCAGAGAACTGGGGACTGTTTTCAATCAAAGAACCATAAACATTCCCTACCTTCCACCCATCCCACTTGAGATCCTTCCAAAAATACTCCTCTTAATCATTATCAAGGGCCAGGGATATAGCCCAGTGGCACTGGGCCTGATGACATGTGCAAAATCCTGAGTTTGATTCCTAGTATAATGGGCTTTATTATTTTAATCAATTCATTTTTTTAAGGATAAATGTGGCCCCTTCGATAGCTCAGCTGGTAGAGCGGAGGACTGTAGGCGCTCGCTCGTAGGCATCCTTAAGTCGCTGGTTCGATTCCGGCTTGAAGGAGAGGTGGCTTATTTTGGGACTGGTGGGATGGTTCAGTGGTCTAAAGCACCTACTTAGAACAAGCTTAGCAAAACAAAGGGACCGCGGTTCAATCCCCCAGCACCACATGCCAGCCAGCCCCACCCCCTGGTGGGCTGAGCTGGCCACACACACACACACACACAGACAAATAAACAAATTTTTTTAAAAAAGGATAAATGTGAATCTAGAAAAGAAATTTTTAGTACTTAGTGCTTTATGGTCTCAATAATTTTTTAAAATTTCATGTATAAATTTGTTTCTTTTTTTTGGGGGGGGTCTCCTTTAGGCTGCCTTAAGACCAGGTCTGATGTGGCCTGTGAAACTGGGGATCGAACTGCGGTCCCCTGTGCCTGACTGCATTTGCCCAAGCGGCACTTTAAACAACTAAGCTAACGAGCAAGCCCCCATACACACATATATTAACTACTGTAAAACATTCCAAGTTGTCAGCAGCATCACACTGAGGTAAAATGGTGTGGGGAAAGTGGAGTGGAAATTCAATTTCAAGAAGAAAAAGGAACAGTATAATGTCAGACTATTAAAGAGGCCTGCTCATGTGTTCTTCAGCTCATGTTGGTGAGCAGCACATTCTTGTGACACTTTACACACATTCTGAATAACCCCACGCTCTCTGTGTATGCAGACGGATAAACGGCTGCCACCCGTAAGCCAAGAGCACCTTCACCAGGTACCTACCAAACTGCACCTCGACCATGGACTTTCCAGTCTCTAGACCTGTGAGAATGAACTGCTGTCCCATCCCAAACTTGAGTAACTCAATGGTAATCAAAAATTGCCCCAATAGTCACACATTGGAAATTATATCATTTACAACTAAAAAGACAGAAAAATGTTGAAGCTGAGAAAGGTGGTGCCTACCTGTACACCAACTACTTAGGAGGCAAAGGCAGAAAAATCTCACTTAAGAACAGCCTAAGCTGGGCAGTGTGGCACATGCCTATAATCCCAGCATCTGGAGGCTGAGGCAGGAGAATCCTTGCAAGTTTGGGACCAGCCTGGGCTAGAAAGTGAACTCAAAGCCACCTGAACTACAAGGTGAGACCCTGTCTCAAAAAGACAAAACAAAACAAAATACGAGCAGGCTAGGCAACTCAGTGAGACCTTGTATCTCAAAAACAGAAACAGAGTAGGGGATATGGCTGAGTGGTAAAGGACTTATTCTGCACATTAGCCCCTGGGCCCAATCCCTGGCACCACCACAAACACACAAAAACAAAGACGAGGGCCAGGGAGATAGCTCAGTGGAATAAGAGCTTGCCTAGCAAGCATAAGGTCCAGAGTTCAATCCCTGGTACTACCAAAAAAAACCCCCAAAAAACCAAAGCTGAGTGACTTAAAGTGTCAGTTTAGGAATATATACGGATGCTAAGCTTCTCAAAGTTGTTTTGGGAAACAGGCAAACAAGTGTGATAGGACTAGCAGCCTCTGCCATAGCTTTGTTTTCTTTTCTTTCTTTTTTTTGGCGGAACTGGGGCTTGAAGTCAGGCCTTGCGCTTGCCAGGGAAGCACTTATTCTACTGAGCCATCTCCCTGGCTTCTCCTTCTCCTTCTTCTACTTTTTCAATGTATTTTAGTACAGGGTCTACAGGGTCTCACTATACAGATCAGACTCGTAGTGATCCTCCTGTTTTCAACCTCCCAAGCGCTGGGATTACAGGCACGCGCCTCCATGCCCAGTCACAGTTGCCTTCTCAGCTCGCCCAGTGCCATAGCTTTTAGCACTAAGAAACTATTAAAGATGATACTAACGTTGCCAGTAAGAGGCCTGGCATACTTCTTTTAATGAATCCAAAATAGCCACTCAATAAATTTTTCTGTAGATTGGAGCTAAGGGATTAAACTAGTATTTGCTAGAAAACAAAACGTATGTTAACAACAAGAACTGTGTTGTTCATTAATATTAGAGGCTCATTTAAAAATATTACCAAGGCAATAATATACTTACTTTAGAATCTGTAAAAAAATTTTTTTGTGGTACTGGGGATTGAACTCAGGACCCTAAGCTGCACTTATTTTACCAAGCTATCTCCCAGGCCCTAGAATCTATAAAACTATTGATGCAGCATCTAGACTGGGTTTCTCCCAATCAGCAAAATGAATGTTTTGTTATAAAAAGGTCCACACACTTCCCAGTAACACAAAGCATGCAAACAGGGCCAGAGTACTTGCAACACTCCTTTCTAGGATTTACATATACCCCATGCCATCCCCTCCTCCAGGCAAAGCTGTGTCTTGCTTCCAAGAGAAGGCAGCAAAGCCACAATGTGGGATTCTGTGGACTAAGACACTAGGGCTCACTGGCCTCACCCTTGTCCCCTGGCTTTGGAAAGCAAGCTGCCCTACCACAGGCAGGCAGTACTGGGAGGCCCATGCGCCTGGAACTAAGGGTGGACCGAGCCCTCTGTCCTCCTGACAGACACGTTCTGCCCACAGGAAACAGACCTTAGCTCCAGAGGATGCCCTGCTTCCAGCCTAGCAAACCCTAAGCAGAGGACCCAGCTAAGCCAAACCTAGATTCCTGGCCACCACACACTGTGAAATCACAAATGTGTGAGGTATTAAAAAAGAGGAGTAGGGGGCCTGGCCCTAGCTCAGGCCTTTAAGTGGCAGCTTCCACAAAGCTGTCAGCCTCAGGTTGCTGGAGTTCGAACCTCACAACTCTCCCGCTGGCCAAAAGTGCCCTGAAGGCATTCGGGGAACAAAAAAAAAAAAAAAGCCTTTCTGGTTCCCCGGCCATCTTGGCGGCTGCTCCTGGTTGAGGGCCGTCCGCACCTAAGACAGGAAGATGGTGGCCGCAAAAAAGACGAAAAAATCTCTGGAGTCCATCAACTCTAGGCTCCAACTTGTTATGAAAAGTGGAAAATACATGCTGGGGTACAAGCAGACGCTGAAGATGATCAGACAGGGCAAAGCGAAATTGGTCATCCTTGCCAACAACTGCCCAGCCTTGAGGAAATCTGAAATAGAGTACTAGGCCATGTTGGCCAAAACTGGTGTCCACCACGACAGCGGCAATAATATTGAACTGGGCACAGCATGTGGAAAATACTACAGAGTGTGCACACTGGCAATCACTGATCCAGGTGATTCTGATATCGTTAGAAGCATGCCAGAACAGACTGGTGAAAAATAAACCAAGCAGATTTTTCATGAATAAAACCTGCCATAGCTTGTTAAAAAAAAAAAAAAAAAAGAGGAGTAATCTTTTATGTAGCATTAGAAAACTAATACACAATTCAACCTTTTGGGGGCTCAGTTTCCTCAAGTAAAAACAGCTGGACAGGATAAACCTGGAGCCGAAATTCTGGGAATCTACTTAAATCTTTTTCTATAGTGGAAAGTTAAATTTTAGCCAAGTTTGTTAAGATTATTAGAAATTCTGATTTGAGACACACAGAGCCACCCCACATGACCAGAGATTACTGGTGTCACAGCTACATTCTCCCCAACACTGGGGCAGTTGTCTGTGAAATGCACACATGAAGATTTACAGGCCTGGAGACATTCCCAGGTGCAGCCCTCTGAACCTTGAGCAGAGGACCTGGCCAAGCCAGACTCAGAGACAGGAAACTGTCTACTTACTTGACACTCCCAACGCACATTATAAAATATACCACCTAGAAAACAGTATCACTAGATAATCCTAAATTTAGATGTCTTGACCTAAGTCCTGCTCAGGAAGGAAGTAACTCCTTTAATGCTAAAATAATTTCCAGGAAGTCAGGAGGAATGATCCAGCTTCCTACGTTCTGTTAACTACTGTGCCATGAGAGGTTACAACAGTGTGGCAAATAACAAGCTCAATAATATTTGTCCAATAAATGGAGGAATATGAAAGTTGACAATAATTATGCTTCTCACCTGGAGCCCATCTGACAAAGGGACTGGTAAGATGAGGCCGGCATATACACAATAGCAGAATTATAACACAGCATGAGAAAACTCAGGACTTCAAACCTAGGGAGAGAAAAAGGAAAAAGTTTTACAAACAATATTTCTGCCAGAGTCTGCAGCAAATTATTTATTTAAGGGACGGTTGTAACACTGCCTTCACATTGACCTTTATGATTTCTCAGGCAGGTATTATAGCAGCTTCCTTTCCATATCCATAGCCTCTGCTGTCTTCTCTATGTCTTCTTTGAGAAACAAATCACCACACCACCAAAGAAGGCCATCTTCCTATTGACTGACCCTAAAACCCAAACTTCAGTCTGTCAAGTCTACCCTCAACCCACCTCTCCAGCCGTCCCCCACGGCCCCCAGTGTGCCACCCCATGAGTGTGCCTCGAACGCCTACCCTGCTTTCATGCTTGCTGCTCCATCTCGCCGGGACACACCTCTCCATGCTACGCTGGGATGTGCCCTACCACTGCGCTACACTGACTGCAGTGGTGATGAACCTTTCAAAGCTTTCAGTCGTAACAAACAGCCCGCTGCAGCACCTGTGCCTCTAAGTCTGCCACCACTGCCCTAGCACAGTAGTCATTTCTTTAAGTTTGTAACCTACACAGGTTTTCCCACATGAAGCACATTCATAACAGTGCTGCTGTGTCTGTCAAAACAAATGCTATGTGGAACACAGAGGTCCAAACAGACATGTTTGTTTTTACTTAAGAGAGCCTTGGTGGAATACCAGAGGATGGCTCATTAGTAAATAATCCTGCCCTTGTCCAAGAGAAGTGTGGCTTTTGCTTCTTGGAAGTAATCTATATCATATCTCTTAAGAGTATCTTTGTTTAGGATTGGGGCTGGTAAAACAGAAATCATGGTAGTCCTATCCACATAGGACATTTTTAGGGGGACTAAAAAGAACCACCATGTGATTTAATGTGGAGACTTCACATCACCTGGATCAGCTGACTAGGAGACTAGGATTAACCCCATGACCAATTAATCTTAACAATTTAATTTGATGAAGCCTTAACCAAACCTTGAGAGAACTTCCCTAGAGAGCAACACACTGCGTATGCTGTCACATATTTGGGTCCTGACTCCCTGGCAAAGCTCAAAGTCCTCCCATACATCACCTTATACCTCTCTCCCTTGGGCTGATTTTAATCTGTATCCAGGCCCTGTAATACACTCTAACTCTGAGTATCAAGTTCAAGGAATTCTGAAAGTCTTTCTTATACCTCATTAAACAAGAGGATGCAACAGCAAACAAACACTCAGTTGCTATTAGAAATTAGGACAATCTAGGGATGGGGAATTCTGCAGTTGTGTCTGATTTTTGGCACTAATTCCAACTTACAACCCAAAAAGCAAGGTGTAGAAAAGGAAAAA
>NW_004524601.1:557331-558742 GCF_000260255.1 Octodon degus | reverse complement strand
TTAGAAAAGCAAAAAAAAAAAAAAAAAAAAACAATAATAGTCAATTGAAATGATCGGAAGAGCACACGTCTGAACTCCAGTCACGCCGCAACATCTCGTATGCCGTCTT
Source organism: Octodon degus (assembly GCF_000260255.1). NCBI lineage: Eukaryota > Metazoa > Chordata > Mammalia > Rodentia > Octodontidae > Octodon > Octodon degus. The sequence continues at coordinate 558,633 of NW_004524601.1, read as the reverse complement.
CTGAAAAAAAAAAAAAAAAAAAAAAAGCAAGATAAACAGCCTGAGGGGCAAGTCTCTAAACTGTAACACTGACATGACCCTGGGTTTGGCTGACTCCATGCCTAGACTCTGCCACAACAGTGCCAACACCAGACAGTTTAGTCCACTGTGACTCAAACAGTTCTTATCCAAAATGCCTGGGACAAGAAATATTTCAAATTTTGAAAACATGTTTAGATTTCAGAATGTTTATATGTATAATGTGGTACATTTTAGGGATGGGACCCAATCTAAAGACAACATTCATTTCATGTACACCTTGCACACAGAGCCTGAAGGTATTTAGACAATATTTATTGTACTGCCTTTTGATTGTATCCAACCACATAAGGTCAGATGTGCCATTTTCTAATACTGGAATCAGGGTGGCACTCTGAAAGTTTCAGGTCATGAAGCATTCTGAATTTCTGATTTATTGGTGACACTCAACCTACTCCAAGGACACATTCTGCTGGGGAGACAGCTTGGTGCATACATGCCTGCCTGGCAAGCACCAAGGTCCCGAGTTGGATCCATGGCACCGCAAAAAAAAAAAAAAAAAAAAAAAAAAAAAAAAAAAAAGCACATTTCATCAGTGTGAAGTAATCTACTTCTGGATTCTTCTGGTATCAAACCTGAAGTAATTACAGTCACTCATTATGCCTAATTTCACAATCACTACTCTTTATTTTTTTTATTTTTTACTTTAGGGAAGGGTCTACATGGTGTTCAGGGTCTCACTACTAGATCAGACTCCTAGTGTCGGATTACAGGTGTGCCACCACATCCAGTCTCAATGCCATCTCAGCACGCCTGGGGTTGGGGTCAGCACATCAAGCCTGGGGACCGAACCTCCAGCTCCTGCGCCTGCTTGCAGGAGCTTTAATCTGCTGAGCTATTTGGCCAGCCCTAACAACCACTACTCTTACCGGTTTTGTGCAGTGAACGTTTCCCTCTGAGGATGAAGGTCACTGTAAACGACTCTGATGAGGTCATGCTGACACAAAGCACCTTCCGTCAAAGCCATGGACCCAATCGTTGAGGGCTAAAAACAAGGCACCGTATCAGGCAGCATCATTAAGATCAAGTAAACCTCTGCATCATGGAATATTTCATTTTGTTTAAACAAAAAGCAGATTCAGAGAACTTATCTCTCTTCAAAACCTTTTCTATTTTGCAATTATACACGTCCTACAGCTTCTTTGGGAAATTATATATATAAAATATACAAGGGGCCAGGGAGATGGCTCAGTGGAATAAGCGCTTCCCTGGCAAGCACAAGGG
>NW_004524601.1:546259-555372 GCF_000260255.1 Octodon degus | reverse complement strand
CCTGTAATCTCAGCTCCTAGGAGGCTGTAAACAGGAGGATCACTACAAGTGAGATCTAGTAGTGAGACCCTGAACACCATGCAGACCCTTCCCTAAAATAAAAAATAAAAATACATCAGTGTAGCTGGGTATGGTGACACATGCCTGTAATTCCAGCACTTGAAAGACTAAGGCAAGAGGATCTTTGTGAGTTCAAGACCAGCCTGGGCTGCAAAGCGAGCTCAAGGCCAGCCTGAACTGCAAAGTGAGACTCTATCTCAAAAAGACAAAACAACCTAGCAGTGTTAACATTCTTTGAAATTATTTTCTTAAAAAACTAGCAGAGTGGGGCCAGGGAGATGGCTCAGTGGAATAAGCACTTCCCTGGCAAGCACAGGGGCCTGAGTTCAATCCCCGGTTCCGCCAAAAAAAAAAAAAGAGCAGAGTGCAGAGGCCGGGGTTCCGTTCCCCACCCCCACCCCCGTGCCAGTCCCCCAGGGGCACACTGATACTGTGATTGAAGCTGGGCGTGGTGGCGGTCGCCTGTAATCCCAGTGCTTAGGAGGCTGAAAACAGGAGAATCACTATGAGTCTGATCTACATAGTGAGACCCTGTATACTCTGTAGACCCTGTCCTAAATACATAAATAAGGAACAACAAAAAAATGCTGATAAAAAAAATAAACAAGAATTGGAGGAAGTATTCTATTAATTACTTTTCACCTCTCAACACAGCTTAGTTTTACTAGTAACAATCATCTACTTTTGGGCTGAGTGTGGTAATGCAGGAGGCTGAGGCAGGAGGATCACTGAGAGCATACGATCAGCCTGGGCTACAGAGAGAGTGTCTCAGACCAGCCTGAACTAAAGAGTGAAACCCTGTCTCAAAGACAGTCAAAACAAAACAATCTACTTTTAAGAAATAGGTCGGAAGATAAGTCATTAAAGGAATACTTATCTATAAAAAATTGCAGCTCTTCCTCAACATAATTGTAAATAATCCCATCTTCACAATGTTACTCACCTCATGATAAATTGAAGGTTTGGATAAAGAAGGGATAGTGAAAGACAAAACCTTATTGTTTCCATCTTTATCAGCAATTTCCTATAATCAAAAAGTATACAAAGATCATGAAACAATCAAATAACTAGGGGTTTATAAGACTTTTTTAAATTTATGGAATACAGCATTAGGAACTAAGAGATTTTTATAAATAGTAATATATAAAAGTATACCTACCATATCTTCTCAAATTTTACAGATCTAACACATGCAGAGATAGTGAGCATGTTCTACATTAACATCACAGCCAAGCTAAAAGTAGGCACACAAATCAGTCGTATTGTATTTACACAAAGAACAAGGGTGATCAGATATTCTAGAAGAACTACTGCACCTGCTTGCAAGTGCTTTTATCTGCTGAGTTATTATGATCTTTTTTTTTTTTTTTTTAAAGAAACTTGTTTTTTCTTCCTAGTCCTGGGATCAAACTTGGAACTCTGAACTTGCCAGGCAGGGACTTATACCACTGAGCTATCTCCCTGGCCCTCTTTAGGATTTTTTCAAGAGTACATTATTTCTTTGTTAAAGGACAGTGTTGCTCTTTACCTCTCCTCTGCCCCTCAGCTGTGTATAAATACCTTCCAGCAGACATAGTGCCTGGGGGCCAAACACAGCTGCCTCTCTGCGCTCTATTCACCCTGCTTCCCTGACACGAGTTACTATACATGCTGGTGTGGACAGGGCCCCCAGAGGACAATCCTCAGCACACCAGGACCGAGTACACAGCGTCAAAGGAAGCAACAAGCAGACAGCTGCCAACACCAAAACAGCCTCACTGGAGTTGCCTGGCAGAGCCCCTCAGAGTGCCCCGGGTCACGGGGGAGGCACGACTACCTGAGAGCAGGCACACCAGAGCAGGCACACCACACCCTAACTTTGGCAAGGAAATACCCTAGGTAGACCACACAAGCTCTCCTAGTCAAAGGTGTTACCACCAAAGCTGGCCATCTTACTTCAGAGGTTTAAGCTAGATGAAAGGGCCTGATTAAAGCTAGGTCAAAAACCTACTTTATTCCTGAATTTTCAAGGAAGCCATATTCTGTTGATTTATCTTTGTATATATTTGGGGAGGAGAGAAAGGTGAAACTTGCTAAGGGCAATACAAAACTCCCCTGGGCTGTTGAGACAGACAAAAGATGCTAGAGAAGAGGAAGAAAAAGAGAAATGTGTAAACTAGAAAAACCAGTATGGTTTAAGAAAAAGACAAGGTAGGCAGAGAAGGCAGAGGGAAAAGATGGAGGAACAGAAACCAACTACCCTGAGAACCACAGAGAAAAGACACACATATCAAGGAATTAAAAACAGCCAGGAGTCTGCGGACACACTTCTGACAATAATTGGACATGTTTTCTTCAGTGCAATATTTGTGAGACATCAAAACATTAAAAAGAAGGATTCAGTGTAGTGGCTCATGCCTCCCTCACGCAACCCAGGAGCTGGCAGGCTGAGTCCGCAAGACAGCAGTGAGTTTGTGCTTAGCTGAGACTACACAGTGAATTCAAGGCCAGCCTGAACTACATAGTGAGACTCTGTCTCAAAAAAAGATAAGTGCCTGCCTAGCAAGTACAGGGTCCTGAGTTCAATCCCCAGTACTACAAAAATAAATAAATAAAAATAAAAAGATAATTAAACACTGCATAAGTACTATCAATAACTTCTCACACATTGGGGCTGGTGAGATGGCTCAGTGGTCTAAAGCACCTACTCAGAACAAGCTTAGCAAAGCACAGGGACCGCGGTTCAATCCCCCAGCACCACATGCCAGCCAGCCCCGCCCCCTGGTGGGCTGAGCTGGCCACACACACACAAAATAAATAAATAAATAAATAAATAAATAACTTCTCACACAATCTGCTTTGCAAAATATTGTTTCATTTACCTCATTACTGAATGTCTTTACACTAAAAAAATGAATAAAATTATAGTTTAATAATAAAACACTAAACTGAATCATTACATCATCAAATATTTACTAAGTGTCTATAATAAGCTCTATAGGAAACCCAGTGATACAGAAAACATTTTCTGCTCTAAAAGAAAATCCTACAAGGGCCCAAGTTCAATCCCCAGTTCTGCCAAAAAAAAAAAAAAAAGAAAATCCATGCCAAGAATGATGGTATATACTTATAATCCCAACCCTCTTGAAGGCTGAGGCAGGAGAATCACAAACTCCAGCCCTTCCTGAGCATCATAGCAAGATCTGTTTCAACACAGTAAGGGCCAGCCAGATAGTTCAGTGGACTGAAGTGCCTGCTTAGGCAGGTGCAGTGGTGTGCTGGGCTGGTTCCACCCCCTGGGCAAAATGAGACAGCGACTGAGACTGGCCATGGTGGTGCTCTCCTCTAATCCAAGGGTTTGGGAGGCTGCAAACAGTAGTATCACTATGAATCCAATCTGTGTAGTGAGACCCTGTACTAAATACATTAAAAAATAAATAATAAAAGTAGCATAATAGAAAAAGATGTACAAAGGTCTTACCAAAAAAAAAATGAAGAGAAAAAACAGGAAAGTTAACAAAATAGGCAATTTCGTTCTAATAATAGCTTTTCATTTAAAAAAGAAACTACTTTTAGCCAGGTGTGGTGGCACATACCTGTAATCCTAGCACTCAGGAGGCTGAGGCAGGCCAGCCTGCAGCCTGTATTTTTCAAATTCTTTTTAATCCTACTAACACTAGTGATTCTGTTGAAAGATGTCAAGGAACTGAGTAACCTGCTATTTAAAATCATCAGTAGGGCTGGTGAGATGGCTCAGTGGTCTAAAGCACCTACTTGCAGCAAGCTTGGCAAAGCATAAGGACTGTGGTTCAATCCCCCAGCACCACATGCCAGCCAGCCCTGCCCCCTGGTGGGCTGAGCTGGCCACACACACACACACACACACACACACACAAATTTAAAAAAATAAATAAATAAAATAAAATAAAATCATCAGTAAGCAGCAGAACCCAGTTCTGAACTAAACAGCAGTGAGCCTAATGCCCGCACTTGCTCCTTGTGCTGTCTGATGGTGGAAATGCTTTTTAGTGATGAAGACTCTGAGAAGTGAGCCCTGGGGCAATACAATATTTATTGTGAGACTTTGGTACTTCACTGCCTCTAAATTATATGAGCCAAGTTTTTTCTGGAGTATTTAACAAAGTGTATTAGAGACACAGAACCTAAGACTTCAAATCGCAGACACTTCAGTACAAATGTCCTAAAACGGACATCAAGAGAAAAAGCAAAACACTGATGTTTTAAGGTTCTTGAGAATTTCTTAGGCTGGGCATGGTGGCACATGCCTGTAATCCCAGCACTAGGGAGGCTGAGGCAGGAGGATCACTGTGAGCTGCAGCCTCAACTGCAAAGCAAGAGCCTGTCTCCAAAATTAAAACAAAAAACAAGAAGGAATTTCTTTGGAGGAAAGTTTCATAAACAATGTAGTATCAAATATTTTACCAGATAATAAATTGACAAGTTGTACTGGCCATGAGCATGCATGCCTACAGTCTCAGCTATACAAGGCTGAGGCAGGAGGACCACTCAAGCCCAGAAGTTGTAGATCAGCCCTGGCAACATAGCAACATCCCAACTCAAAACAACAATTTTATAGGTTGTTAATCAGATTTTTATACCAAACTACATTCTCGAGGAAAAATAACTACACGTGAACTGGATATTTATACAAATGAACTTCACAGCACAAAGCTAAACAGGAGTGTTATGTCTTTGGCCAGTATCTTCTCAACCATACCCCTCCCTGACCCAAGGCAATTCAGCAAAATCACACACCTTTATGGTAAGTATCCAACGCCAACTTGGCGGGGGTGGTACGGGGCAGGTGCTGCACCCAGTTGCCTGGCTCCCTGCGCAGAGCGGGGAGAGCTGCACCAGCATCCTCAGACGCTTCTCACTCCCCAGCCTTTCTTCCTCCTTCACTCATGGCCTCCCATCTGGAGGAGGATCACACCCTAGCCTTCAGGCTCTGAGCATCTTAGAAATGATGGTTTCTTTTCTCCCCTCTCATTTCCACTGTATCCATGTTCCGATTTAAAAAATTGTAATATGCCAAACAGTGTGCTGGACTTCTTCCCATTAACTGATACCCTCTCCTTAGATGAAAATCCCACAAGTACCTCCCCACTCTTCTCAGTTACATACACTAACTTTATTTATTTATTTTTAAATTTTATTTATTTATTTATTTGTGTGTGTGTGTGTGTGTGTGTGTGTGTGTGTGGCCAGCTCAGCCCAGCAGGGGGCGGGGCTGGCTGGCATGTGGTGCTGGGGGATTGAACCATGGTCCATTTGCTTTACTAAGCTTGTTCTAAGTTGGTGCTTTAGACCACTGAGCCATCTCACCAGCCCCCATATACTAACTTTAAATATAAGAACAGTGATTAAACTAAACCTCTAATTCTAGAGTTTCATCATCTTACACTAGAGATTTTCTTCCCCTAAAAATTGTCTAATTACTTTCCCAATGCGTATTTGTATAATGTTAAAAAAAAATCTTTTATGTGTTTATTTGGTACAGGGTTTTACTACACAGTTTGGACTTGTAGTGATCCTCCTATCTCAGCCTCCCCAGTGCTGGGATTACAGGTGTGCGCCACTATACCCGGTTTCAGTGGCCGGCACAGCATGTGGTATCAGGGACTGCATCTGGTCCTTGCACTTTCCAGGCAGGCACTTAAGACTGCCAAGGTATTTCCCTAGCCCTCCCAATGCACAAGGAAAAACTTAAAACTTAAAAACTCTTCCCTTCAAAAACTCTAAAACTGATATATAGTGCTTTAAACAGAATTACTTTCCTTTGTCAAGGACAATCTGACTTTTTTTTTTTTTTTCCAGAACCGGGGATTGAACTCAGGCCCTTGAGCTTGCCAGGGAAGCGCTTATTCCACTGAGCCATCTCCCCGGCCCCTGACAATCTGACTTTTTTGCCTTTGACTACTTCTTCTTAAAATTATGGCCTACTTCCTAATCTTAATCATGATAAGGGCCGGCCAAATAGCTCAGTGGATTAAAGTGGCTGCTTAGACAGATGCAGTGGCCGGGGTTCAATCCCTGGTGTGCCGTGTTGGCCCGGCCCTTGGGGCGAACTGAAAGGGCAAGTGAAACTGGGCGTGGTGGCAAACATCAGTAATCCCAGCTCTTGGGAGGCTGAACCCAAGCGGATCACTATGAGTCCAATCTACACAGTGAGACCCTGTAGACCCTATACTAAAATACAAAATCATAAATCCTCTTTGGAAGGCCCAGCCAGATGTGGGCCATAAACTCAGTAATATATGAGACCGGGTCTCACTCTGTGTACTCCAGGAGGCCTTGAAAAATCCGCCTGCCTCAGCCTTTCAAGTAAGGAATTACAGACACAAGCCACCACACTCAGTCCAGTTCAGCTAATATTTAAGTTCTGCCCTGAAATCCTCTTTCCACACAAACTTTATAAAGCTTGGTCATCTGTAAGCATGTCTTTTCCAGCAGAATAGAAATGTCTTAAAAGCAGGTACTATTTCTAAGTCTGTATTTTCAGTGTTCAACTCTGCTCTACACAGCATTCATATCAGTCAAATTACTCTAATTTGAAGAAACAAGTCCTCAGTCAGGCGGGGATGTAGCTCAGGGATACAACACTTGCTTGACAAATGAATTCAATTCACAGTACCAAAAAACATGTAAGAAAAAAAAAAAAACCATGTCTAAAGAAATTAAGTCCTTAGATATTAATAATCTCATCAATAACAGTTTCATCTATTTTTTCTTTCTTTTTTTTTGTGGCAGAACTGGGGATTGAACTCAGGCCCTTGTGCTTGCCAGGGAGGCCCTTACTCCACTAAGCCATCTCCTCAGCCCCGTCATCTGTTTTCTAAAATGCTTATCATTACTTTTGTACTCAATTAGTTCAAATAAATTATTCAGTAGTATTTTCTCTAAGCACCCCTTACACAGTATTTCAGAGGACTTAAAACATATTTTCATCTTCCCTGTTATTTTCAACTTACCAAATTGTAAATTCCTAAGAGAAGCGCTTCAATGCACCCATTACTCTGTCTGTCTCGGCTAACCGTAAGCCGTAAGTAAACCCACATCAATTCTGGCAAGAACTGCAGTGTGAACCTCTTGAGTCGAACCTCAGAACTGCGATAGAGTTCAAACAGCTGATGGCAGACAGGCTCCAAGAGCTAAAAGGGAAAAAAGTGCATTAGTTATTTCCTTTCTGGGGTCTGTAATTACATTCTTTAAAAGGCACATATAACCTGTAAAACATTTTAAAGTAAATTCTTTTTTAAGTGTATTTGGTACAGGGTCTCACTACACAGCTTGGACTCGTGATCCTCCTGTTTCCAGCCTCCCCAGCACTGGCATTTTAGGCATGTGCCACCACCCCCAATCTCTGTAGCTGGTTCAGTGTGTCCAGGGGTGGGCCAGTGCGGCTTGTGGTGCTGGGGATCAAACCCCATTTCGGCACTTGCCTAAGCAGGTGCTTAATCTGCTGAGCTACCTCACTGACACTAAAAGCAAATTCTTAATACAAATTTCTCCATAGTTTGAGAATCTAAATCTTCCCTTAAGAGACCACATATTAAACTAACCAATCCACTAACACAAGTACTTTTGTCCATATAATATCATCATACTTTTTAATACACTATGTTACCAAATTAGTCTTTTATTATCTAGATTTATATTTAGTGACTGTCCCCTTCTTAGCAACTCTTACCATCATACATTTTAAAAAGTTTCCATTGTAATAAAATAATTTCCACTGCTTTTGCTAGAAATATTGTATCTTCAAGTGAGACTATGATTTAAACAAACTACATGCCTGTCATTAGGGGAAGAGATGTTGCAATACATTCTATTTGGGCATGCAAAAATCTAGCTAATATTTGAAATACATATCAGTAAACTAACTACACTTGTACCTTAAATTTTCACTAGTTATGTTTATTTGGAAAATTTCAAAAGGAAGCAAAGTATGAAGAAATGGTGTTTTCAATGTTTCACTGGCTAATTTGTTCATATACTATCACAGAAAATGAATTATGAGAGACTTAAAAGGAACAGTTAAAATTACTGACAATCTGAATGGTTTTGGTGGCTTAACTGCAGAATAAATAAAACTGTAACTTTTAAATGCTTATCCAAAACTAATTAGAAATTATTCTTACTTATTTTTTTGAGAGACAGGGTCTGGCTATGTAGTCCAGGTTGACCTCAAACTCACAGTCTTTCTGCTCAGCCACCATGCCCAGCTAGTTCTTAAATTAAATTAAAATCTAACACAATTCTTTAAAAAACAATGGCATTTGTATGCTCACTTCTGACTAAAATAATATAGTTAGAAATCTGCTTGGAGATACATATCTGTAACACTCTAGAACAAAGTCACTATTTTTACAGTTAGAAAATCAAAAGTCAATAAAACTATGCTGATTGCATAGTTAATATTCAGGTAAGTGTCGTTCTTGAAGTCTAATCTAAGGCTTAAAAAACGACCCACCCACCCGCGCACACACACAATAAATACTAGCTCTTTATGTGAATGTGAAATTACTATAAAGGTACAGTTTAAAACTTAAAAGCAATTCCAGCTTTGTCCTTACTGAAGTCTAGGCCAGTCAGACAATCTGTGGTAGAGGAGGAAGAGAAGGACACTAAATTCATGTATTGTAACATCAAATCAGTGTCTCTAGTCTACCACATTTGTTAAAATGGAATGGAGGTGGCAGTTGGCCAATTATAAAAAGTATATTCCACTTTGCACCAATAATGAACATAAGCTTTTGAAAACAGTCAACTGCTAGAATCTACCTTAAATGCTTAAAACTCCTCTGCTGAGGAGTCAAAGGTTGAGGTAGCTTTCATAAATATGTTAAAAAGAGATATCTAGAGCTCACACTTACTGCTCTTTTCAGTAAAAGATTCATCAAAGATCAGCTTCTCTAAATTTTATGGGCCACAAAACAAGTGGCATAAGTTTCCCTATAAAGACCTTAATTCTTTTTTTTCAGTACCAAGTGGTACAATGGGATATAGGACCCTATATTTAATTAAGCAGTGAAGAAATACTGAATTTCTAA
>NW_004524601.1:536887-538410 GCF_000260255.1 Octodon degus | reverse complement strand
CAGGACAAGTTATAAATCATAGGAGCATATGACAGACTGTAAGTGATAAAATCAGATCAGCTAAAAAGCAAAGTCAAACATTCAGCAAACTGCAAAGAAGAGGGGCTGGTGAGATGGCTCAGTGGTCTAAAGCACCTATTTGGAACAGGCTTGGCAAAGCACAGGGACCGCGGTTCAATCCCCCAGCACCACATGCCAGCCCACCCCGCCCCCTGGTGGGCTGAGCTGGCCACAGACACAGACACAGACACAGACACACACACACACACAAATAAATAAAATTTAAAAAAAAAAACTGCAAAGAAGATATATGCACTATACAAAGTGAGGCCTTTGATGAAGACATCCATAAATTTTCTAAGATGGAAAAATGTCCAAGGATAAACTGCCAATTGTACAATGGTATATAAGCTATAATTCCAAGAATATATAAAGCATGAAAAAGCATGAAAGCAAATATTTACTAAACCATTAGATCTCTGAGAACAGTCTGTAGTTTTGAACAAAAAAAATGCATTATTATTATTATTATAAATGTACTTAGGACAGGGCCTACAGGTTCTCACTATGTAGATCTGACTCTTAGTGAGTCGCCTGTTTTCAGCCTCCCAAGAGCTAGGACTATAGGCATGCCAGGTCTCAAATCACTGTCTCAGTGCGCCCTGGGTGCAGGGCTGGCCCCTGCCTTCTGCCTAAGCAGGTACGTTAGTCCGCTGAGCTACCTGGCTAGCCCTGATGGGTTATTAAAGTGAACAAAAATTTTCTGTAAGGCTCAAAAGGTAAAATAATTTTGAGGGAGAAGAAACTGTAAAATATTTTTTTTTCTTTTTTTTTTTTAAGGTAGAACTGGGGATTGAACTCAGGCCCTTGTGCTTGCCAGGGAAGCGCTTATTCCACTGAGCCATCTCCTTGGCCGTGTAAAGTATTTCTCAAGAGGGTGTCAAACTCCACAATGAATTTCTAAATTCCAACACACAAACAAGTTTTCTATTTTTTTTTCTTCTAATTCCAGAAGAATTTTAAGCTCTGTATCTATAAGGCACGACACATCAAGTGCTACGTTATAAAGATCATGAAATGGAGTAAAACATGCCACTTGTTTTTAAATAACAAATGCTGGTAAGACAGACTGACAGATATTCTCAAATTAATTACAAGATATGAAAGGAAGATACCACAGATTAAAAGAGATGTAAGAAAATATGTAACACCAAAACCAAGTGTGAACCTTATTTGGAACCTGATTCAAACAATTAGAATAGACTACCATCAGAGAAAAGTGGAATATGATTGGTTATTTGATGATATTACAGTAAGGAATTATCCTAGTTTATTTTTACATTTGATAATGGTGGTAGTTTGGTATGATGAAATAGACCTGACTTTTTAGAGATACATACTGAAAATACTGCCAGTAAAATGCTTTAAAACAAGGGGATCTTCTGGTGGCTCACACACAAGGACAAATGGGTTTTCAAGGCACTGCTGTGAGGTGTCCTTCCATTGCCTTGGTGTGACGCTGG
>NW_004524601.1:535214-536565 GCF_000260255.1 Octodon degus | reverse complement strand
CAGTACAACAAAAAAATAAATAAATAAAATCTAAAAGCCACAAAAAACAAAATACAACAGAAACTACAAAAGAAAGGAGACTATCAAAACAAACAAACAAACAAACAAACAAACCTCCACAGACTAAAGAACTATACATCTAAATTTATAAAGAAATCATATTTAAGTTTCTCTATTTATTCTGATTATTCAAATCCTTGCTGAGTTCCCTATTTTTCTTTTCCAACACCAATTAGTTAAGTGGTATTGAACATTCTTTAAATCTCTACTTCCTTAAAATAGACTACATGATTTAACTATAATTAAGTGTGCACTACTACAAGTAATTCCTAATTAAAAGGTTTGGGGCCGGGGAGATGGTTCAGTAGGGGCCAGGGAGACGGCTTAGTAGAATAAGGCGCTTCCCTGGCAAGCACAAGGGTCTGAGTTCAATCCCTGGTTCTGCCAAAAAATAAATAAAACAGTTTAAATTACAAAGCCTGAGGATGTAGATCAGTGGTAAAAAATACTTGTTTAGCATCTGTGAGGTTCTAGGTTCAATCCCCACAACAACAAAAAATAAAAAGTAAGAAAAGGTAAACTAACAGGCATGGGTCTGTATCGTTAACTCCTAGTTTTGAACAACAGTTTAGGTATTAAAAAGGAGCTACCCCTAGAAGTTTCCCAGCACCCAATTAGGAAACTGCCCAAAAATCTAAGGAGGAAATGAGTAAAAAATGAGTAAAATGGTAAAAAATGTAAAAAATGAGTAAAAATGAGTGAAGTGAGTAAAAATACACCTCCTAAGCACCAAATTTACTCCAGACATTATGACGAGGGTGGAAACATAACGGCAGACAAACCCAGATGCAGACCTACCCTAAGCATTTGGACAGTGGAGGACACCAGACTGGCCATCCGTCCAACCTTCCTTCAGTGGTGGTGATGCCCGAGATCAAACCCAAAGAGATAAAGGGTCAGAAGGAAAAGCACAAAACAAAGGAACCAAGAGGTGACAAAGGATCAAAAAGGCTTCCCTGACATAACACTTCAGCTGAGACATGGGGAGGCAAGGGTTTAAGGGAAGAGAAGAACACAGAGAGCTGCAGGATCCAAAAGATCTAAGTGCTCTGGAGCAGAGTGCCAGCAGCCAGGGCTGCAGTGGGGAAGCAGGAGGGGTCAGCCCCACCACAGACGAAGGACTAATTTAGGGCACACTCAGAAGTCTGACAAGGGGAGCCTGGCTCTAGCTCAGTCCTTTAAGTGGCTGCTTCCGCAAAGCTGTCAGCCTCAGGTTGCTGGAGTTCGAAACTCACAACTCTCCAGCTGGCCAAAAGGGCCCTGAAGGCATTCGAGGAACCAAAAAAAAAAA
>NW_004524601.1:533261-534926 GCF_000260255.1 Octodon degus | reverse complement strand
AAAAAAAAAAAAAAGAAGTCTGACAAGCACACGGCTCATAAAGTTCACCCTTCGGAGAGCTCACTTGGCTGTGAGGAAGAGAAAGGACATTTCATTTTCAGCCAGCTAAAACTTCCCTAATAGTATGAAGACCCCCCCCACATACACACACACAAAGTACAGGTCACTATAACATTAGCTCTGACATAACCCTACAAGTTAAAAATCCTGAAAAACTACTTATTATTTTATTTTTTGGTACTGGGAACCAAACTCAGGACCGTGCACTTGCTGGACACACGCTTGCTTGTGCTGCTGAACTGTATCTCCGGCCCTATAAAAATTGTAACAGTACTTCCATAAATCTTATAAAACTAGTACAAAAAGTAAGCCTCAAGATATTCTGGAGACTGAGCAGACAAAGCACCTGCTTGGGCAGAGCGCAGCAGCTGGGGCTCAATCCCTGGGGTGCTGCCCCCGCCCGCAGGGTTTCCTGGGATGCTGAGGTGGCAGCTGAGCCTGGGCCTGGTGGCACACGCCTGCAATCCTGGCACTTGGGAGGCTGACAACAGGAGGATCACTAGGAGTCGGATCTGCACAGTGAGACCTTGGACACCCTGTCCTAAACACAGGGGGAAAAGATTCTGGAGAGTATCTCTCACTAAAATATTAATACACAGGTTGTGAAGCACTCAAAGACACAGTACAGTGAATTTTATAGTGTTTAAAAAAAATCTCCTTGCTTGGTTAAGGCTTCAGATTTCTAAGACAAAAGCCACATTCAGGCGTCACACATCTGTAATCCCAGCACCCCAAAGGCTGAGAGAACCTGGATTCAGAAAGTGTGGGCTGCACGCAAGCTGGAGGTCACTGAGCAGCACAGCACACCGCCTGAATTCAAAAGGGCTTGGGCACTGAGCTCCATCCCCAGGTCACTGCTTTTTTGAGACAGGGTCTTGCTGAGGTGCGAAGTTGCTCAGGCTGGGCTAGCACTTGTGATTCTCTTATCTCAGCCTCCCAGAGCGCAAGGATGACAGGAACCAGAAGGTTTAAATGTTCTTCCTCTCTTTTGGAGCTGTTCTTAAACCCTTCAAGCCTCATTTTTCTCATCTCAAAACTGGTGCTAATCAATGGTGCCCTCTTTATGCAGTTATTATATATTTAGTTCTTAATTACTATACAAGATGAACACTATTTTGCTATATTATATAACTAATCTTCATGTTACTGAGTAATAGCTTGTTGTTTTGCCTACAGTTAAGAAAACTAAAGTGCAAAGAGGCTGAGTGACCTACAGAAGTTTCAGAGGTAGAAAATGGACTTGATTTAACACCTACTGCACAAAGTGGATTGCAGTGGCTGAGTGCTTGCCTAGCCTACCTAACACCATTATGGAATGGGGAAGAGGGGGTGGGACATGAATTATGTCAACTTTAAAATCTATGTTGTGGCACACACCTGTAATTCCAGTACTTGAGAGGTTGAGGCAGGAGGAGTGCTATGAGCTCATAGCCAGCCTAAGCTACAAAGTGAGTGAGTTCAAGGACACCTTGAACTGCATAGTGAAGTACTATTTCAAAAGGTCTAAAAAATGATCAATCGGGGCCGGGGAGATGGCTCAGTGGAATAAGTGCTTCCCTGGCAAGCGCAAGGGCCAGAGTTCAATCCCCGGTTCCACAAAATAAA
>NW_004524601.1:531635-533161 GCF_000260255.1 Octodon degus | reverse complement strand
AGCTTGGCAGTCTAAGCACCTGCCTGGCAAGTGCAAGAATCCAGGTTCAATCCCTGGTACCGCATGCCATGCCAGCCACTGAAACTGGGTGTGGTGACGCATGTCTTGTAATCCCAGCACTGGGGAGGCTGAGACAGGAGAATCACTATGAATCCGAGCTTCAAAGCGAGACCCTATACCAAATAAATAAAATAAAACTCAAAACTTCTCATTCTAGGCATGTATATCATGACACTACAGTCTTCAAACTCTCAACATAATGATTCTGATCTACTACTCCTAAACGGTACAGTCACATAAAAATGTTAAAGAAAATTAGCTTTATATTTTTTAAAAAGCTTAAGAATAATGACATCTTTCCCAAATTTATCAAACAGTGCTTCAACATAGTAAAGACTGAAAAACATGCTGTCCAGCTGAACATGCTGAGTATCTGGGGTAGAAGAATAAAGACCACAGCCTGAAGCAGTGGGCTGAAGAACATGAGAATGTGGGTTGAAGAAATGCAGACAAGTAGACCAAGGCTGTAAGAAAGCCATAATTTATGAAATTCGTCAAGTAACAGGATCAGAAAGGGGCAGATGATAAACAAAATGTGCACGCCTTCACCCACTGAATAGCAAAAATGAAAAAACTGAGCCAAAAGGCTGAGTGGTAGAAAAGATGTCCTAGCTGTTTCTGTTCACAGTGCTGGGAACTAACTCCAGCCTTAACACTAAGCTGTTCCCCAGGTTGGTCTCAAGCTTGAGATTCTTCCGCCTTAGTCCTCTAGATTGCAGGGATTACAGGTGTGCACCTTTCCTCAACTGGTTTGATTTCTTTAATGACCTAGAAAAAACCTGAAAATGAAGGGAAGGTGGGTAAGAGATAACAGGGTGGGAGAGAAGGGATGAGGGATGAAAAGAAAAGTTGAGACGTGCTATGGGTATGTACCAACGCCACCCAAGAAATGTAGACATACATACTGTAAACACGGACAAAAAACAGAACAAAAACACATGAACAAAAAAGCGTAGGAGCAGAGAAAGTATGAGTTAAAAGCAGCACAGTGCACCTACGAAGTCAAATGAGACCACCAGGCTGTATATTAAATGTCCCTTTGAGGCTTGTAGCACTAAACTTAAGACGGGAGACAACACATTTGTTTTTCTGGGCATGTTCAGCTGCTCAGGCACAGGTATTAAGTGAGGATGGATGGCTGGTTCCATTCAGTGTGGCCATTCTGCTGCAGCATAAACTAAAGGAATCAAGACACAGATGGGGTAGATAATAAAATAGGCAAAGAAGCTAAGAACATGTGCAAAGGAAGGACTGTCATAATGAGCCCCAAAGATTCAGCAATGCTGAGGGAAGGTGGGTCAGCGTTCAAATCATGAAAAAAACAGGGTTACAGTTTGGAAGACCCTTGAACAAGGAAGAACTGTTAGTGTGACTAAGGATTCTGGGAGAAGGAGAAGCAAAAATAAAGCAAGACTGTTTGTCTACAGATTAATCTGAAATTGCAACACATGTTGGTCAAGATATAT
>NW_004524601.1:523250-525352 GCF_000260255.1 Octodon degus | reverse complement strand
CTGAGGATTGAAACATGGGGGTCCCTGTATGCTTGCCTAAGCTTGCTTAAGTGGGCACTTTAGACCACTGAGCTATCGTGCCAGCTCCTACAAAGAAATTTTAATTAGGCTCAATCTCCTTTAGCATCTGGAGGTAACAATAGAACATACTATAAAGCTTTTTATCTTAATTCTGAAGATCACTTCTTTGGCTACACTGTACATCTATTCCATCACCTGCTATGTGAACACTATTTTTTTGTTGTTGTTTTTTTTGGCGGAACCGGGGATTGAACTCAGGCCCTTATGCTTGCCAGGGAAGCGCTTATTCCACTGAGCCACCTCCCTGGCCCCTATTTTTTTTTTTTAATTAAATGTATTTAGTACAGGATCTACAGGGTCTCACTACACAGATCAGACTTGTAGCGATCCTCGCTTTCAGCCTTCCAAGCATTATTACAGGTGAGGGCCACCATGCCCAGTCTCAATCATTGTCTCAGCATGCCCCAGGGTCAGGGCCAGCATTGAATGCTGGGGATCGAACCCATGCATCTGCCTGTCAGTCCCTGCATCTGCCTAAGCAGGCTCTTTAACCCGTTGAACTATCTGGCTAGCCCTGAAGACTGTATTTATAAGTAAAAAATGAAGCTCGTGTTCTGGCATGCAGTTCAACCCAGACACACACTGCCTCCCTTCTAGAATGAAGAATGAACAGGCTATCAAAATGATCAGCTCCTTTAAGCCCATACAAATGCATCCTTTATTGGCCACTTAATAACATAATGAATAAAATAAGCTCTTGGAACATGGCCCAAAGGACGGCAGAGCCACTTGTCAGGTAGCAGATGCAGAGCTCCTGTCCAAGTATACTGAACTCTCCACTGCTTAGTTAGAAACTGCGCCTCAGCTGGTAGCACCATTTTTTAAAAGACTGTCACTTCACATAAAATCAGAATGTTAAGTGGCAATACAGCATAAGGCCAAAGAGAATGGATTCTAGCTCCATGGCCTATGTCTTCAGGAAAGGCACTTAACTACTCGGTGACTTCTAAAACCTCATTTATAAAATGGAGTAATATAAGTATCTGTTGTATTGGCAAAGGCTATTTCAATTAATTAACCAACACATACTGCCTTGAGCTCAGTAATCCTCCTGCTTCAGCCTCCTCAGTGCTTTATAGGCATGTGCCACCATACCCAGGAGACAAACACTTATTTTTAAAGATTAAATAAAGACACCTAAGTTCTTAGAAAAGTGACAGGTACAACAGTAGTCCTCCATGGATGTTAGCTACTAGTATTACTTTAGAAATACAATTATTTAATATTTTAGACAATTTGGGAAGCATTTTTACTGCAGATGTTAGTACAAAAATTATTCTTTCCATAATAGTTATTAGATATCAGTCACATGCTAGGTACTGAACAGCAAAACAAATCAGTCTTGAAGGTTTCTAGGGCATCAAAATTATTGGATAAACATACATCTCTAGCTCCATTTTAAGGCAGGGTGCTGGAAAGATAGCTCAGTGGCATTAAGTGTCTACCAAGCAAGCATAAGGTCCTGAGTTCAATCCCTTGTTCTAAAGAAAGGAGTCTATTTTAAGGCAAGGTCTCACTTCATTACCCAGAATGGCCTTGAACTTATGGTCAATCCTCCTTTTTCTCTGGCTTTTGAGCAGCTGAAATCACAAGTATCAATGGTTTTGTTACTGTGAAATTCCAAACTTGGTCAACAGCTATGCAGGCATTTCAAAGTATGTGCCAAATTTAAATTGTGATAGGCTGTTATATAAACACCAAATTTCTTTATTTTAATGTATTTAGTACAGGGTCTCACTACACAGATTGGACTCGTAGTGACCCTCCTGTTTTCTGCCTCCCAAGTGCTGGGATTACAGGTGCGCATCACCACGCCCAGTCTCAGTCACTGTCTCAGAGGGCCCCGGGGGCGGGGCCGGCCCAGCACATGGGGGATTGAACCCTGGCCTCTTCACTCTGCCTAGGCAGGCACTGTAGTCCACTGAGCTATCTGGCCAGCCCTTAAATACCAGATTTCTTTCTTTTTTTTTTAAATTATTTATTTATGTATGTGTGTGTGTGTGTGTGTGTGTGTGTGTGGC
>NW_004524601.1:520525-523150 GCF_000260255.1 Octodon degus | reverse complement strand
TGCTTTGCCAAGCTTGTTCTAAGTAGGTGCTTTAGACCACTGAGCCATCTCTCCAGCCCCAAGTCCAGAACTTTTTAAAGATTCTATAAAACTGACATTCTGTTTTTCCAAAGTCTGAGTACATATTTCGAGCCTGCTGACCAGACAGGGCAAAGGATGCAGACCCAGAACTGCAGCAACCCGACTGCAACGAGTGCTGGGTCTTGAGCTCGGCTCTCTCAGACTGTGCTGGCATCACTTCTAGGTCACAATGTTAGTATTATGATGGACCACAATAGGAAGCGATAGCTATTAAAACAGCATAGCTTTCAAAGTATTAAGAAGAGATACTTGTTATACATTAGTGAGTCCTAATGAAAATAAGAAAATTTTTGAATCTTTTTATATTTCATTCTGTTTGCTTACAGTGGTGCTGGGGACCGGCTCATGATAACAGGGCCTCACACACATGAGGCAAGTGCTCTTCCAGCACCTTTCAGCTTGATCAGTATTTACTGCCTGCTCACTATGTACATGACAAATACCAGACTCTAGGGAAGTAACACATGCACACTACATGACGACTGCCCCTAAGAGTTTACAATCTAATGGGAAAACATCAAACAAGTCTTAATAAGCAAAGCTTAAATGTTAAGACAAGGAAAATAAGAAGTAGGGAACATATACACTCACTGACTTAGAGAACTGAGATCTCCTGGCTAAGAAAGATATGCATATGATGATACTCATGACTCATACCTAAGATTACAAAACATTCAGAAATATGCTGCGAGAAAAAAGCAAATGACTCCTGTTCTTCTGCCACAAAAGCAACAGCCTGAAAGTCCACACTGAGACAGGAAAGAAAGAGGTCAATAAGCACGCTTTTAGTGCCAGGACAAAAGGGAAGAGGCACTCTAGGTTAGGCTGCTGGTTAGGAGACCATTACCTGAACTTCTTCAAACTCACTCAGGTGTACAGCAGAGGCACTCTTGGAGGCTGTATCTGGGGAGATAAGAAGCTACTTTCCTGGGTGTTCCTTTCATTTTCATTTTAAAGCACACATGCATCCAGGTGATACAACTGTATGTCATACTGTGTGTTAATGGAGAAATGTGTGTATTTGGCATAAATTAATATGTAAGTTCAATAACTACATTTTCCCTTTTTATCACAAAGTTGAATAACAGGAAATTATTTTTAGTTTCTTAAAAAGATGCTTCTTCTGATCATTTTAACTTCACTAGTAGCATCATTTTGTGTTTTAAGGCTGATTTCATTGATTAGAGTGATGATATATGAAATTATCATAAATAAAAGTAAATGATATTAAACTTTTTAAAATTAGCCAGGCATGGTAATGCATGGTAGTCCCAGTACTCAGGAGGCTGAGGCAGGCAGGTCACCATGAGTTTAAGGCCAGCTCAGGCTACATAAGTGAGTTCAAGGCCATCCTGAATTGCATAGTGAGATCATGCCTTCAAAAAAAGAGGTTCATAATCAATAAGTTAATGAAAGACAAAAAACAATTAGTGCACTATAAATTTTGGTTTTCACAGCTGGAAACACTTTAGAATAGGAAGCAGGAAAAGTTCCCAATTAGACAATCCACTGATGTGACTATCATTCAAATCAAGAATCAAATCAAACTGCCCTCAAGAGGAAAAAACTTGATCAAAACATTTTAAAATATGGACAGGGAGGAATGGAGAAAGCCAAAGCAACTATCAGAATGGAATAGCAGGAAGAAAAATGTCCAGATCTACAAGGACAGAAAACTACAAAACTTCCACTTCTGTTGTAGGACACATATTTACTATGTAGGCATTTATTTTCTTATCAATTTTCATACCTCATTATTCGAATCTTGAATAACCTTGTAAAGGGCTGGCACAAGTGTCTTCTTCCGGTGTAAAGTGGCTGCATAACTGGTGATCTGAGTGTCAGGTAATGCCTAAAATAAACCAGTACAGGTAAAAAAAAGTGAATTTAATATCTAACAAGAAAGGTACTTTTATTTTATGAGTACCTCTTGAAAAGAAAATCCAATTTATTCCAGCTTATTTAATCAAATTAAGCTGGAATGATATATAATTGTACCTATTCAGCCATACAATATGATTAGAAAATACATTATGCCAATGGACCACTAATCCAACCTTGAAACAA
This sequence comes from Octodon degus, assembly GCF_000260255.1. Taxonomy (NCBI): domain Eukaryota; kingdom Metazoa; phylum Chordata; class Mammalia; order Rodentia; family Octodontidae; genus Octodon; species Octodon degus. The sequence goes on along the minus strand of NW_004524601.1, from coordinate 521,002 downwards.
AAAGTTTGGAGGCTCCTTCTACTGAATAGTCTGTTGCTTTGCCTTCCTTTCTTCTCTTCTCTCTCCTCTCCTTCCCTTCATCTCTCTCCCTTCCTCTCTCGTTCACCAGGGTCTCACTATGCAATTTAGGCTGGCCTTGGCTCACAGTGATCCATCCTCCTATCTCCTCCTTCAGTGTGCTAGGGTTACGGGCAAGCACCACAAACTCACCCTCATTCCTTGTTTTGAGAGGAGATGTTCCTAAACTGTATTACCCAGGCTGGTCTCGAACTCCCAGGCTCAAGCAACTGGATTGCCTCAGCTCAGAGTGCTACAGCTGGACTACAGGGGTGGGCCATGAAACCTCGCTTTTTGCAGAATGTACTTTAAGTATTTCCTCATTAACTGTGACATTTTCAGTTTTATGTATTCCTTTCTTTTCTTTCCCCATAATTTTATTGATAAACAAAGAGCAATGAGACAGTTGCAAATCAAATC
>NW_004524601.1:512293-520425 GCF_000260255.1 Octodon degus | reverse complement strand
TTCAATCCCCCAGCACCACATGCCAGCCAGCCCTGCCCCCTGGTGGGCTGAGCTGGCCACACACACACTCACACACACACACATAAATAAAATTTTAAAGAAAAAAAAAAAAAACCAAAAAACAAACCTTAACATAACAGAGGTAAAGCACCTGCAAACAGGTGCAGGGGCTGAGGGTTCGAACCCCTGACCTGCCGTGCTGGCCCCACCCCCAGGGCGCACTGAGAGGTCAACTGGGACTGGGCATGGTGACCCGTGCCTGTAATCCCAACCCTAGGGAGGCTGTGAACAGGTGGATCACTACGAGTCCAATCTAGTAGTGAGACCCTGAACAACCTGTATTGTTTTGTTTTGTTGGAACTGGGAATTGAACTGACCCTTGTGCTTGCCAGAGAAGCGCTTATTGTACTAAGCCATCTCCTGACCCCATGAACAATCTGTAGACCCTTCCCTAAAATACTAAATAAATAACAGGAAAGCCAAGCAATCCCTGCTGGCTGGAGGTAACAAGCTCCTCAATCGTCTGAGGAACCTTATCGGGAAGGTAACACTGTCTAAAATCTCCATGGTTCTTTGAGATACAAAATCTGGCACATGATAAAGCTTACTAAGCATGCAAAGGTTCAAGAAAATAAGACCTATAAAAGAAAACTACAGGGGCCAGGGAGATGGCTCAGTAGAATAAACACTTTCCTGGCAAGTGCAAGGGCCTGAGTTCAATCCCTGGTTCTGGGAATAAAAAATACGAGAACATCAGCATTAACACACAATAACAATGACTTAAAATAACTCTTAAATGGGAAAAAAAAAAAAAACCACCCAGGGTAAAATGACAAAATTGATCAAAAATGGAGTATTTCACCAATGAATTAGGATCAGTGAAGAGTTGACATTCTAGAACTGAAAAATAGTAAGAACTCAAAACATTGGTTATAAAACAAATTGGACATAGCAAAATATAGGATCAGTGAACTAAAAATGCAAATCAGAGGGCTGACCTGATAGCTCAGCAGATTAAAGTGTCTGCTTAGGCAGACGTAAGGGCTGGAAAACAGGAGGATTACTGTTGTGAGACCCTGCAGTAAAATACCAAAAAAAAAAAGCCATAGAAAATAGTCAAATAAAAGTACCAAGAAACGAAAAATATAAGCAAACAGAGAGAGAAAGAGAGTGAGAAAAGGAAAAAGGAAAGGTTTACAGAAAATGTGAGACATGTTGGAAATGTCATTCATACATACACCAGCTAACAGAAGAAAGGTAAAAAATTATCTGAAGAGTTTTCCAAAACTGAGGAATAAAATCAACACTGATTTACGGTAGTTCGCCAACACCAAGCTAGGTTAAGAGAACTACCTAGCTTACCACAATCAAATTACCAAAGGAAGGGAAGGAGGGGATAAAGGTAAAGTCTTAACAGCGAGGGGGGTTAAAGGGGCACAGACAACTGTCAGAGAAACAAGACCAACAGATGTCTCAACTCTAGAAACCAGAATATAACAGAATGGCAGTGTACAAGGGCCAAAAAAAAGAAAAGAAAAGAAAAGAAAAACCTAGAATCTTATACTCAGCAGGCCAGCAAGGTTCAGTGGACTAAGCGCCTGCTTAGGGAAGCACAGGGACAGGGGTTCAATCCCTGGTACTGCATGCCGTGCAGGCCCTGACCCTGGGCAGACCGAGGCAGTGAGAGTCTGGGTGTGGTGGTGTACACCTATAATCCCAGCGCTGGGGAGGCTGAAAACAGAAAGTCCAAGCTGTGCAGTGAGACCCTGTACCAAATACATAAAAAAGGGGAAAGAAAAAAAAAAAAAAAAAGATAGAATCTTACACTCAGCAAGGGCAGGAATCAGCCACAGCCATCCCTCTGTGAGCTGGGAGGGTGCGGCCAGGCCTCCCACGGACAACAACCTGGGATGCTCAAGCTCCTCACATGAACACAGCACAGGTTTGCATACAACTTCCATTCATCCTCTTGCATAAAATCTCTAATTTACTTAATATGAAGGCTATGTAAACACAGCAGCTGCTAAACCCATTTGTTTAGGTGACAATGGCAAGAAAAATTTGAACATCGTTCAATAAAGATGCAGTTTTTTCCTCAAACATTCTGGACTGGCCAAACAGTTGGATCCAGGGACTAACTCTATGTAAATAAACGAAAAGGATTCCTTAAGCATGGGCTATAAAGGGGCATAATAATGTCCCTGAAACTACATGAAATGTTTTACGTAAATATCTGTTTTTCTAGATCCACAGCCTTTTACCTAATTTTTGTGGGACTTAAAGTCCCTGGAAGATAAAGTATCACTCCAGCGATGTGTTTCATGGTAGGACACTTGCCCAGCAAGCTGGAAGCCCTGGATGCTGTCCTCAGCAACAAAAGCAAAAGATAAATGTCAACTGAACCCCCCCCCACACACAAATAAGTACTCCTCCAGAAAAATGAGATGGAGGGTTGCTAGAGAATTCAAAAAATATAAAGATCACAGGAAGACTTATGTAAAATAAGAAAGTACTATTACAACAATTTTTGCTACTACATTTGGAGACTGCCTTGAAAAGCAAACAAAATGAAGAACAGAACAAACTGCTACAAGACTGTACCAACATTAGAATCAGGCCAGCATCCTATCCCTGGGTGTGTCCCATGCTGGAAGCATGCTTACGAAAGATCTAAGTAATGAAAACAATTATTACCACAAATCTGAGTTACTACAGGCCCTGGACATTAATGCTTTTAGGTGTACAATTTCAGTGATTTCACTGCCCTTCTCTCCTCTTGGATATCCACTTCCTTCAGCCATGCTGCTCTCTTGCTATCTTGAACATGCCAAACCCACTTGCCCACAAAGCTTTGTGTGTTCCTTGTCTTTGTGGCTCAGCTGCCCACACTGTTTTCTGACCTCATCCAGGTCTTGGTTTCTCAGAGTAGGGGGAGGCTCAACCCACCTGTCTCATTCACTGATCCCGACCACACTGTTCCACTCTTTCTGCCCAGCAGGCTGGTAGAACAGCTCAGTGGTAGAGCACTGCCTAGCATATGGCAGGCCTGGCTAGACCCCTGGTACAAAAAAACACATCTGCTTACTGCTGATCTTCACACAGTAAAATATACACATAAGCTGTATACAAGAAAGGGCGTCTTTCATTTACCACAATATCCAGGGTCCCTCTTTCAGTGTCTGAGTAATCATGAGCTATATAGGAAGAAGGAAGTGATATCAGGGCTGATGTCACTGAGAATGGCAAAGCAAGCAATGACCTCAAAAAATGCTCTCCTCCATAAAAGCAATATAGCACTGGTAAAATTTGTCAGGAAAAAAACTTTTAAAGAACTCTGAAAATTAATGAAAGGCCTAAAGCAAACTAGTAAATGTTTCTTCAAGAGCTGCATTTTGTTAAGAACGGAGCGCTACATCAAGTTTTAGAGTTTTAATTTTCCCTACTGCGATTCCACCTCCAACCCCAACTCCGCAATAGCTCTGAAAACAGCCCATAGCAGGAATGAAAAGCCAGTGTGGTGGCACACACCTGTAATCCCAGCACTTGGGAAGCTGAGCCAGGGGACTGCAGTTGAGTCAAAGTACAACCTGCACTGCACTGCACCACACACACCCACACACACGGAAAGCCCCACGGGCGGGCAGGCAGTCAATGAAGAGGTCAGAATTGGGTGAAAGGGTCTCCATGAGATCTGGCCTGTCTGAAAGACCTCATGTGCAAGGTTATCTTTTTTTTTTTTTTTTTGGTGGAACCAGGGATTGAACTCAGGCCCTTGCGCTTGCCAGGAAAGTGCATATTCCACTGAGCCATCTCCCCAGCCACAAGGTTATCTTTATATGACATGACTTACACCTCAAACAATTCCAACCTTTCCCCAGAAGCATTTGTTTGAAGCAAGGACAACTGTTTAACATCATGGTTTCCTGAGGCTTTAGAAAGCAAATGGTCAACCAAAAAAGGTTAAAAAAAAGCTAGACAATGAGACATCACAGGGAACCTTGAGACACTCCCACAAAGCTCCAGGAACCTACAAGACCATAGTGTGCACAAGGACAGGTGTTCTCAGGACACACACTGGGGGGTGGGGGGGAGGCGCAGGGGGGACGGGACACAAGAAGACACTAAAAGTGCAATTCAGTCTAATTCAGGTTTTGTACAGCTCCTGCTGGAGGGCTAAACTGTAAGCTTGTACCCAGTTTCCTCCAGACTCTGTCCCAAGTGCATTTTCTTTTTCTTTGGCAGAACTGGGGATTGAACTCACACCCTTGTGCTTGCCAGGGAAGCGCTTATTCTACCAAGCCATCTCCCGGCACCATAAATACATTTTCTTTTGCTGACTTTACTTCATTTCATTGTAATAAACTCTCCTGTGACTATCACTGGAGTCCTGTCAGCCTTTTTAGAGACAGGGTTTCACTATGCAGTTCAGACTGTCCTTTAACTTTCTAGCCCAGGCTGGGGAACTTTCAGCAATCCTCCCACATCAGCCTCCTAACTGCTGGGATTACAGTTGGGCACTAACACACAGAATCTCTGTGAGTCATTCTTGAAAATTAAGAAACCTGGGAAGGGTCTCGGAAACCCTCAAGGACTCAGTCAGAAACCACTCAAAAGGGGCAAAGCAATCAAAGGCTAGAAAAGGATCTGTAGGGATCCTTGCCTGTTTTCCATTTTCACAGGAAACCAAACAAAACCATTAACTGAGGACCCAGGGCTCATATTCTGTCCTGGAGTTAAAAACACAACAGCCAGGAACAGATCCTACTAACAATACGGCCTCCTCTCAAAGAGCTGCCTACAGCTAAGCCCAGACACTGTTCAGCCAAGACAAGGTACTCTCTAGGGTTGAATCCCTTTATTTCATGAAGGACCTAACGATCTAGACAGGAACTTTTGGTGGGAATGTGTCCTGTATCAGTTACCTCTCTTCCTCTGGTCAGGGAGCCTGACCTGCCCTCTATCAGAGCCCACTCCCTTACTGAGCAAAAACCCCAATACAAGCCTTGAGCAGTGCCTGTGTTCCTTTAGGTCAAGGTCTCATTCTAACATTTCTGGGCCCAAGAACCTGTTTCTGGAAATACAAACAGGCTTCTAAAACTTGCCAAAAACCAGTAAATTAAGAGAGGCTCCCAGCTTCTCACTACAGCAAGAAGTTTCCAGCTTATTGTGTATAATTCCTCCCTTGAACTGAGAATTTCTCCAAAAAAATCCTACACTTTGCTGGGGAGATGGCTCAGTGGATAAAGCGCTTCCCTGGCAAGTGCAAGGGCCTGAGTTCAATCCCCGGTTCTGCAAAAAAAAAAAAAAAGAAGCTTAGAATCATCTTCTGGGGCCGGGGAGATGGCTCAGTGGAATAAGCACTTTCCTGGCAAGCGCAAGGACCTGAGTTCAAACCCCAGTTCCACAAAAAATCCTACACTTTTGGGTGGGAAATGATGTTTAGAAAACACATTCTGGCACCAAACAATGGGCTTGTCTTAAATACAATTCATTCTCAGTAACAAGTGAGACAGAATCAATTTCAAGTCAGTATATTCCAAGGAAAAGGCAGTTTTTTTTCACACATAGAAAGTATCCAACTCCCAAAAACCATATACAAATACGCTGAATAAGTAGTGTGTTTAGGTAATAATGTAGCACAGAGTTAAGAGTTTAAAATAAATTCAGAGCCAGGCATGGTGGTACATGCCTGTAATCCCAGCATTTGGGATGGTTGAAGCAGGAGGGTCACTGTGAGTTGGAGACCAGCAGGGACTACAAAGTGAGTTCAAGGCCAGCATGAACTGCATTAGCAAAACCCTGTCTAAAAAAGAAAACATGCTGAATTGTAGGATAAAACTTTCAAATATTAAGTACTGTAAATGTTTAGAACAGTTGGTATTCACATAGTTGAGTCAAGGAAGGCAGTGTCTGGAGTTGGTGACATTTTTAACCTCGAAAAACTTAACAGAGGGGATGAAGCAGGAGCTGGTGTCTGTGTGTTAATGCGTCTTTTTCATTCTCATTATGGCTTCTTGCCTAGTATCAGGGAAGTTTCCACGCACTGTTTCTAATTTTTTATTTATTTATCTTTTTTGGTAGAACCACTGAACCCTGGCCCCTGCATCTGCCTAAGCAGATGCTTTAATTCACTGAACTACCTGACCAGCCCTGGAATGAATCTTTAAAACCTAGATTCACAAATTAAAAAAATATCTAACAAAAGCAGTTAATCTTTTACATTATTATGCTTTTTTTTAGTGAACTCTATCTTATGCTTATAAATGTATCAACCTATATTTTTTCTATTTAAAGACTTGTATTTTAGGTTTTTATTAGCTAGTACTTTTAGACTATTTACTGCACATCAGCACCACTCCAAGCACTGTACACCTATTTACAGCAACCTTACCTAGTAAGTACTGACACCCTCCCTCACTCAGAGCCGAGGAGGCACTCTGCCAAAGGACACCCTACTACTAAGAGGTGAGGCCAAAGGTCTGAAAGCTAGACTAAAAGAACCCTGAACACCTCCCCACCACAGCCTCTCACATTCATTATACTGGAAATGTAATGCTTATTTCGACTGGTCAGCAAATAAAAAAAGTTTTTACCTTAGTAAAAGTGACATGCATGCTATACAAGGTAGAAAATTGTATGAAAATTTAGAAGCCGGCCACCTTGGTGATGTCTTGATATAGAGTCAAAGACTGAAGTGTGCTCAACACTCCCTTGGAAATAAAGGCTCAGCCAGCCACTACTACCTGGAAAGCAGTAACCTGCATGGGCCTCTTTACATTCTGCACATAACACAAGCCATACCTTAGTGTGCTGTTCTGCTCTATTTCCTCAACAATCCACGAGCTGCAGTTTTAAATGGGCCCAAGTACAAGAGAAGGTGTAAATCGAAGCTGTGGTGCAAGATAACTATATTTGGACCTGAAGACTCATCAAACTGAAAAGTGTCCCACATCTGTGGTAAATGATGAGGCAGCTGTCTAAAGCTGCCAATGGTCCCTGACAAAATTACCACATGGACTACCAGAACACCACATAAAGCAGAGGGTCTCAACCCTGTCACTACTGGTGTGTTGGTTACTTTTGACATGGTGAGAGGCTGCCTATATGCCATAAGATATTTAGTGGCATTCCTGGCCTCTACCCCCTAGATGCCAGTAACACTAAATTATGACAAAACATCTCCAAATACTGCCAAATATCCCCAGGGAGTAAAGCTGTTCCTGAGAACTTAAAACAGTTACACTGTCTTTTACAAATATTCTTTTTTGGGGGGGGTTGGGGGGGGGGTACCAGGAATAAAACTCAGGACCTTGTACTGCCAGGCAGGCACTTGTGCCACAGAGCTATATTCCCAGCTTTTTTTTTTCTTTTGGTCTCTTTGAGACAGGATTTAACTATGCAGCTCAGGCTGCTCTTGAATTCACTTTGTAGCCCAGGTTGGCCTGGTACTCAGTGATTCTTCTGCCTCAGCCTCCTGAGTGCTGGGATTACCTTGCCTGGCTTTTGGGCCTTTGTACAAAAGGACAATAGATCACCAAACTGGATCATCACATGACCTAACTAATCCTCAGAACTCAGCAATCTGACTCACAAAGCCACAAGCTACATGTGCTACCAGCATCTTACTAGGAAACAGAAGTGACACTGGGTGCCAGACATTAGCACTTTCTCTTCTTTAGGGCACATACAAAGCCTATTTCTACCCTTATATTTAAGTCAGATAGGATCTCATGATTTGTTCTGACTGAGGAACAGGATTTTTTTTTTTTTTTTTTTTGAGAGACAGGGTCTTGCTGTGTAGTTCTGGCTTGCTCTGAACTCACTATGTAGCTCAGCCTGGCCTCGAACTTACAGGAAACCTCCTGCCTCAGCCTTTCAAGTGTGTACAGCCTCACCCAGCCATAAACAATTTCTGTAGAAGCATTTGTCAGTTTGCAATTCTTCAGCCTATTCTTACCTTACCAGTATTATGACAAAAATAAATACAAAGATGCAATGCTGACCCAAAATATAAAGAATAGCTGTCTGGAATCATCCAGATCTGGAGATTTTATGTGAGAATAAACCTTTCTTCAAAAATCACCTTAATGGGGCCAGGAGATGGCTCAGTGGAATAAGCGCTTCCCTGGCAA
>NW_004524601.1:510661-512193 GCF_000260255.1 Octodon degus | reverse complement strand
ATATTTCATTTTTATACTTTTCTGCTGGGTGGTTAAGACCAAGGTAAAGCAGGACCTACGCAACAAGAGTTGTAGCTTTTGGATCTGATAAGGTCAGTGAAATCCCCTCAGGATTTATCCTGAGATCCTATACCTCAGATTGTAGATCCTTTGTCAGTGTCAGCCATGTGGATGAGTCACGGCCATTGCTTGGCCAATATGCTCTCTGTGAAAAAGGCTGAATGTGAAGTGAGTTCTCATCCCCAGCACAAGCTGTACACTTGGAGTCCTTTCCCACACCCACATCTTGGGTCCACTAGGTTTGAAGATGGCACAGCACACCTGCATCCAGCGGGAGTTTCAGCCAGCACAGGTGAGGCCAACTGTAGTATTAGCCTTTCCTGGCCCAAGGTCATTCTGGCAACTTCCTACAACACTTTGATGAGACCACTTCTTATCTGTTATGACCAGCTCTATGCATCCCCTAACTGATTTGTCACTGCAACATGCAATGTTGAGCTTCCAGCAACCTTGTCCTATCCTTACTTCTGAACATCTTCCAGGCTTTTCCTGGGCAGGAGAGCCCGACAGACACCTGTGCTGCTGCCCACTCACTGCCACCTTGGCACCAGATGTGTCTCAGCGCATTTGTGGAGGGTCTTGGGAGACAGCAACAATAGATTTGGGGATATTTTACTTTTTTTATTTATGTATTTTTTACAGGGTCTCACTATACAGCTCAGACATGTGGTCAGAAGAGAGAACTTTTTTTTTTTTTTTTGTGGAACCAGGGATTGAAATCAGGCCCTTGAGCTTGCCTGGGAAGTGCTTATTCCACCGAGCCATCTCCCCAGCCCCCAAAATGGCAGAAGGATTTTTTTTTTTGGGGGGGAGGGTGCTGGCTCAGAATGCCTTCAGGGCAGGTTTGGCTGGCTTGAGTTCTGGGGATCGAACCACAGCAACATGTGGCTGACTGCTTTGTTGAAGCAGCCACTTAAATAACTGAGCTAAGGGGCAGGCCCTTTACAGCTCAGACTTGTAGTGATCCTCCTGTTTTCAGTCTCCCCAGCACTGGGATTACAGGCATGCGCCACCACACCTGGACTCAATATTTTTCTTTTAGTTTTACGTATGTTATACATTAAAAATAAATAGTGTGCAGGCTGGTGAGATGGCTCAGTGGTCTAAAAATAAATAGTGGGAAGAGAAGTCAGATTTTTTCTAAAAAAATAAATAAAACTCAAGTATCCAACTCCCTGGCTGCCTACCTACACGTTAAGCACCTGGCAGCAGCTACAGAGCGCTTGGTTTCCACACTGGATAGCCTTCATAAAAAGAGCTACAATCACAAAGGTTCTGTTGGAGGGCACCAACTGAGATGCAGCCAGTAGTGCAATCAGGCTGAATAAGATCAACGATTCAGTAAAAGTAAATTGAAGCAACAAATTTTTAAAAATATAACTAGGGGCTGGGGAGATGGCTCAGTAGAATAAGTGCTTCCCTGGCAAGCACAAGGGCCTGAGTTCAATCCCCGGTTCCACCAAAAAAAAAAA
>NW_004524601.1:508411-510096 GCF_000260255.1 Octodon degus | reverse complement strand
CCAGGTCTATAAAAATAAAAATGAAAATAAGGATGTAATATAAGGAAGAACATTATTTTTTATTTTAAAGAAAAAAAAGTAAAAACCATACTGAATTTCAAAACATGACAGGAAATTAACAATGGTTATTCTACTGTATAATGTAATCTTCAAAGTAGTTGCTCAGATCAGACATAGGCATGCAAAACTAATAATACAATACAAGCACCGTTCCTTTTTTTTTTTTTTTGTTGGGAACCAGGGATTGAACTCAGGCCCTTGCAATTGCCAGGGAAGCACTTATTCCACTGAGCCATCTCCCCGGCCCCAAGCACCGTTCCTTTCAATGAATAAAAGTTAGCAGTACAATTATCTTAGATGTATATATAATTTTTCTTTTGCTCCCTTTTCTCCCTTCCATTTCAGTTGTTCTTTCCTTTTGAGCAGTTTCTTTCCCTTTCACAATATCTACTGTCCCTTCTGAATCATATTCACACTTTCAGTTTCTTACACAGGGAGACAAATACACCTGTACTTGTTTTATTTCACTTAGTATGGTATCTAGTTTCCATTTACCTAGAAAAGTTTTGCGTTTATCTTTCTTTATAGGTGAGTACTCTATTCTACAAAAATATCACATCTTTTTATCCATTCTTCAGGTGATGGGCATTTGGGTTGTTTCCAAGATTAAGCTATGACAAATTACGCTGATGTAAACACGGGTACACAAATATTGCTGTCAGTTCTTCTGGGAAAATGGGAATAGCTGGGTGGAATGGACCCCTAATCCTAGTTTTTTGAGCAGTCTCCACACTGATTTTCAGTAGTTGTGCCAGTCTACAGGCCCACCAGCAATGGAGAAGGACTTCATTTTTCCCCAAAGTCCTGCCAGCATTTGTTATTGAATTTTTAACAATAGCCATTCTTTCTGGGATGAGCTGGAATCTTGGTACTGCTTTAATTTATATTTCTCAAATGCCCAATGATGTTCAACGTTTTTTTTATATATTTATTTGCCATTTGTATTTCTTCACCTGAGAAGTTTATTTCAGATGCTCATTTTTGGATTGGGTTTTTGATTGATTGATTGATTGATTGATTGATTGATTTGCGGAACCGGGGATTGAACTCAGGTGCTTGCGCTTGCCAGGGAAGCGCCTATTCCACTGAGCCATTTCCCCGGCTCCTGGGTCTTTGAATTTTGTGGGCCTGATTTTTAAAATTTCTTTAATGAGAAAGAGCACTTTTTTTATTTTTGCGGAACCAGGGATTGAACTCAGGCCCTTGTGCTTGCCAGGGAAGTGCTTATTCTACTGAGCCATCTCCCCAGTCCCAAGAAACAGCACTTTTAATGATACATTTATAATACAGTTCATCTAATCATAAAAAAATCCAAGAAATTTACTTTTTATGTATTTAGTACAGGGTCCACAGGGTCTCGATACACAGATCAGACTCATGAGCCTCCTGTTTTCAGTCTCTCAAGTGCAGGGATTACAGGTGCATTCCACCATGCCCACTCTCAATCACTATCTCAGGGTGCCCTGGGGGCGAGGCTGGCATAGCATGTTGGGGATCAAATTCCAGCCTCTGTGCTCTGCCTAAGCATGTCTGTTAAGCTATCTGGCCGGTCCTAAAAAATCCATGAAATTTAAAAGGTTCTGTAATAACTAGGATATTCATAAACCTTTATCAAGTCTAAATTT
>NW_004524601.1:500153-501900 GCF_000260255.1 Octodon degus | reverse complement strand
CATTAAAAAAAAAAAAAAAAAAAAAACAATCACCTTAAGGCACTTGGAGGGCTGAAACAGGAAGATCTTCGAGAGTACAGGTCCAGCTTGAGCTACAAAGTGAGCTCAAGGCCAGCCTGAACCGTATGGCGAGGCCTGACTCAAAAAGACAAAAATAAATAACTAAAAATAGAAAATCACTTTAAGCATTATATGAAGAATAATTGTTACCACTACATAACCAGCTAACTCTACTATGGTGATAATGTTCATAGAGATCAGAGCAGGCCACAAAAGCACATGGAACCCAAAAGAGCAAATAACTCAAGACACCCAATTTGGCCCAGTAACACTGCAGTATGTGGGCATTACTCCTGTACAGCAGTATCTCTACAGGACAGGAGAAAAGTGAAGGCCTCTAGAGCTTCAAGCATTCATCTGGCTGTTTATTATACCTGATCAAAGAAATAACCATTAGTCCATATCTAATGGTGTGGCAAAATGTCTTGGCAACCAGTACTTGCTCAATAGGCTCAAAAACCAAATGGCCCGGGTAACCAGAACAGAAATAATACCTGATGTAACAAGACTTTCCCTAACCAACACTCATATACAATTTCATGACCTGTCAGGTTCTCACAGCTCTGAATCTCCTCTCCATACTATAATAGTGCTCGACTCTCTTCTAGCCTAACTAGACCCTCCAACATTCAAGGTCATCAACCACCTCTTCTATGAAGCTGTTTCAAAGGGTCCAACTCTGCCTGTATCAGTTCTCACCCCAACTCACAAGCTCTTGACCTAGAGTCTGCAGAGCTTCAGGGATCAGAAATAAATAGAATTTGAGGAGAAACAAACACATCATTCTTTTACCAATGTCTAATTATAATGTACTACATCATCACATTATAAATAGTCAACCTGTGATTTTCCTGTGATTTGGTCACGAAAAAGAATCGCAAGTATTTTCACTGTCAAATTATACACGTTGTGGACATCAAATTAAGCTATCACTACTTCATGCTCCATTTCTCTAGTCAGCAAGCTTTTGGAAAAATATTTCTAATCACCATTTGCCCCAAATATTTGGTTAAACAGTTTTTGGATGAGACTTATATACAAAAATTGTAGGGCTGGGGAGATAGCTCAGTAGAATAAGTGCTTGCCTGGCAAGCGCAAGGTCCTGAGTTCAATCCCCAGTACCACCAAAAAAAAAAAAAAAAAAAAAAAAAAAAAAAAAAAAACCACACACTTTTTTTCTTTTGGTACCAGCAATCAAACTCAGGACTGTGTGCTTGCGCTGTGCTGCTGAGCTATATTCCCTGGCCTCTGACAAACTGACTTTGAAGCAGGACATCAGCATCTGCCTGCCACTAGACTTAAACATTAGCCCTCCCTAGGCCTCATTTCTGTCAGCTTTGAGAACTACATTGTCTCTGGTTCTCAAGTGTACATTGTTTTTTTAAGACAGGGTCTTGCCATGTAGTTAACTCGCAGCAATCCTCCTGACTCAGCCTCCAGAGTACAGGGATTACAGGTGTGTGCCACCATGCCCAGCTCAAGTATTCATTCTGACTGGCACTACTCATCAGCTCTGAGTCTCCAGGCTTCCAACTCACTCTGCAGGTCCTGAAACTTGTCAGTCGCCTTACTCATGTGAGCCAATTCCTTATAATATATCTTAGAACAAAATACAAACACCCCGCATTGGTTACACCCACATTGGTTAAGTTTCTCTGGAGAACCCTGAGCACAGTCCTGAGAATAT
>NW_004524601.1:497603-499248 GCF_000260255.1 Octodon degus | reverse complement strand
GTGTGTGTGTGTGTGGCCAGCTCAGCCCAGCAGGGGGCAGGGCTGGCTGGCATGTGGTGCTGGGGGATTGAACCGCGGTCCCTGTGCTTTTAGTTTGTTCTAAGTAGGTGCTTTAGACCACTGAGCCATCTCACCAGCCCTTGAGAATGTATCTTTGTTCTTTGTATTTCCAATTCATATTCTCTACCAGGGATTGAACTCGGGACCTTGGCAAGTTCTTATGTTGCTAAGGTATCTCCCCTGCCCTCTTGGTCTTTTCTGAGACAAGGTCTTACTACACAGTTGAGGCTGACCTTGAGCTCACTTTGTAACCCAGGCTGGTCTTGAACTTGCAATGATCTTCCTGCCTCAGCCTCCTGAGGTCATTTCCAATTCTTAATAGGGATCTTGGCAGCCAACAAAATGCCTTAATCAAGAATCAGACACTAGGACCAGAGATATAGCTCAGCAGCACAGTGCCTACCTGGCATGCACAAGGTCCTGAAATTTTGATTCCTGGTTCCACAGAAAAAGGGGGGGAGGGGTTGAAAGAACCAAAACACTAGGTAGAGATTTCTCAGGGGCACAGCATCTGCCTGGCCAATACAAGGTCCTGAGTTTGATTTGAAATACCCATTCCCCAAATGAATCAGCCACTATTAAGAGTCAAGTATCAGACTGAAGATGGAGATCAGTGGTTATTTATTTTGGTACTCAGGATCAAACTCGGGACTTTGTGCTTGTCAGGCAGGTATTTACGCCACTGAGCTAGCTCCCCAGCCCCACACAGGCAGTAATAAAACAGTCAAATATCCATAATGTCAAAGGTAAAGATAAATATAACCAATAATTTCTAAGTTTAGAACAAAATAACTGTTCTGTAGGCCATTCTTTGCTGTCCAATAAACTGATACTGTTCACATTTTATGTTATTCTAGTAACTGTATCTCAAACCTAGCAAGTACCGTACCACAACTCTGTCAGTAATAGCCTGGTGTGGTGGCACATGCTTGTAATTCCAACATACCAGAAGGTAAGGCAGGAGGACTGCTATGAGTTCAAGGCTAGCCCAGGCTACACATGACACCCTGTCTTAAAAGACCAAAACAATTCTGGGCATGGCAGTGCACGCCGGTAATCCCAGCACCTAGGAACCGGAGGCAGGAGGAGCACTGCCAACTTTAGGCCAGCCTGAACTACATAGTGAAACCCTGTCTCAAAAAAAAGGAAAAGAAAAAAAAAAGAGCAACAAAACAAACCTCTACAAGTAATAAATGCTGCATCCTTTGATATATACATAATTTAAATTCATCTACTTTTTCATATACTCATTACCACAGCAGTCAGACTCCCAAACAGAAAATTTTTTAATTCATAAAAATGAATCATAAATTTATCTAAACTGGACTCATGTTGAGGCCAACACACTTGCAATTCCAAGTTTTTGTATATATTACTGGGTGAATACTTAAGCAAATATTACTCTATATATTTACCATATTGCACTTAATGAAAAAAGATCTTTCATCAAGAAATCTTTCAATTCTGCTTTCCTATTTTAGTCTAATTCTAGAATAAGATAGTATTCTGAATGTTAAAAGAACCAAATATAAGTATCTTAGTAATAACAGGTCTAAACTCTGGAAGAAGTTGTTTTTTTTTTTTT
>NW_004524601.1:493477-497503 GCF_000260255.1 Octodon degus | reverse complement strand
GGGGATTGAACCGCGGTCCCTGTGTTCTGCTTAGCTTAGCTTGTTCTAAGTAGGTGCTTTAGACCACTGAACCATCTCACCAGCCCCAGAAGTTTGGTTTATTACAAGCAACTAACTGCTAAGTCAAAACTACTCCAAAGCAAAACATTCAGCACAATTGCTATTTCTGGAACTTCCACTCCTGGCTATGACATAAATGGTAGTAACTCATTGAGCTATAAAAATATTGGTAATTTAGCAGCCCTTTCTCCCATTTAACTGGTTCAGATCACAAGTGCCTTGAATTAGATCAGTGATTCTAACGTGGATGCCAGAGGTAAACCAAATCAAAGAAACTTCTCCATAAAACATATCTGCCTCCTTCACATTTCCTCACTAAGATTCTGAAAGGAAGTGTAATGGGACAGATGTGTATGTTTTTAAAAAACCTTCTAAGGGGGCTGGTGAGATGGCTCAGTGGTCTAAAGCACCTACTTAGAACAAACTAAGCTAAACAAAGCACAGGGACTGTGGTTCAATCCCCCAGCACCACATGCCAGCCAGCCCCGCCCCCTGGTGGGCTGAGCTGCCCCCCATAAATAAATAAATAAATATTTTTTTTAAAAAAAAAAAACCTTCTAAGGTATTTTGAGATATTTATCATATCTACCTTTATGGCGAATTCTCATGTTTGGTACAAACCTTTTTAAAATTATCCTACCCACAGCAAGCATAAGGAACAGAGCTACAAAAAATCTGCAGAAATCCACACAGATAAAAAACTATATTCAGAGCAAGTGTAAGCCCCCTTCAGAAAATTCTGTACCAGCCCTGTCCAAATCTGAATGTTACGTTTTAGATAATAACGAATGTTCAGTCCACTACCCTAAGAAAATAAAAACACATTTTACTAGCTAGACCAAAATGTAAAAAGAAAAAAAAAAAAAAAGTAAAAAGAAGCCAGTTGTGGTAGGGAGATTCAGAGATGCCACAATAAAACACCAAAATTTTGTTCTGGTATTAAAAAAACAAAGTTCTACTATAGGTCCTGGTGTCCACCACACCTATAATACAAACACTTAGGAGTCTAAGGCAGGAGGACTGCTGTGAGTTTGAGGGTGGCCTGGGCTACACCACAAAACCCTGCTCAAAATCAGCAACAACAAACCACACAAAAAACAATAGTTAAATCAACAGTCCCTGTCAAAATAGCTTAAGGGTCAGAGTAAGAGAAAAATTTTTTTAAAGATTCATTTTAAAGTGCTTATTTTCCAACACCCATTATTTCAAATTCTTTACAAACTGTTCCAGTAGGGAGGCTTTCAGGAGAGGACTTCGAGCTATAAATAACATCTAATTATTATATGCTAATTTGGATTAGTGTTTCTTAAACTACCTGGTAATCCCTTAATGTTCAATTTATGGCACGCTACAATGACACCTACTGGACACACTCAAAAGCACTTGTTACATCTCCAAGACAGTAGGCTGGTTACATAAGGAGAAAAAAACGCACGGGTGCCCGCACACACACACAAGAACCCAACCTACAAAGATCTGTTCACCAGTTCCCAAAACTACACAAATTCGCTTAAAATAGAAACAGTTTTCTTTGCGAGACAGCATTATGTTTTTAAGAGATAACAAAGAATGAGGCACCACGAATCATTTGAAATTTTTAATTAAAGTACTGACAAGGATTTCAGTAGCTTGAACACTTCAGAACCAACTTTTAAGGTTCCACTTCTTCCCAAATACTTTGAGAGAAAAAAAAAAATGAAATGGTGATTTGAGTTTCTATGAAATAATATAAATGATCGCTAATACAAAAAAAAATCAGATTTTGCAAATTTTTGACAAGCAACACTAAAACAAATACAGGAATACAACAAAATTGCTAATATTCCATTCTTCCTGAACCAAAGGGAATATTTCAAACAGCTTATATTGTATTTAGTTTCTTTTAAAACTTTTCTAGACTTTTAAAATCGTTCTCAATGAACTACAAAATCACGTCTGTTGTAGTCTGTCCTTCCACAGCATATTCTCCGTGAAATTCTGATTTCATAATGTAGATATAAATTCTACATTATATTATGCAGACAATGAATACAAAGACTTAAGAGCAAAAGAACTTATGATTAGTTTTATCTGTAAACATATCTTACCTAAATTCAAGAGATTCAAATACCTTTTAATCCTAAAATATAAATAACTCCTAACAAGTGCCTCAGACTTACAGAAGTACTTAAAAGTTGGCTTTCTCCCCTACGCCCCAATTCCTCAATTCCAACTTTTCAGTTCCCAACATCTACAAGACCTAAGGAGAGGTGAGAGATCTACCAACTTCTTTTCTGGCCGTTTTCCAACTTGGACTTACCTGCTATTACACAATTTCGAAGCTCCCCAGTTTCCTAAAAAACTACTGTTAGCATCCTTGACCCTCCTAACACAAGGCCACGGATTACCAACCCGGGACCCGCCGGCACTGGTCTCAGGCTAAGGTCTGCCCCGCGGAAGCCCGGCGGGCGGGGGCGCCACGACGGCCCACCTCCCGCGCCCCCCTCGCAGCGCTCTCGCCCTCGCCCACGGCGCCCGCCGGCACCCAGCACGCGTGCCCCTCCTCGGAAAGGTCCGCCTGACGGCTCGGGCCAGCGCCAGCCCGGTTACATAAGGGCAGCCGGGAAGCGTGCGCGCAGGGTCCGAGCGCCAGAAGTTCTTTCTCCTCCGCACCCCGCGCCGCCCGCAGAACGGGCCCTGAAAAGCAGTCCCTCAGCATCCTCCCGGCTCCCGCACCGCCGCGTCCTCGGCTCGCCGGGGACCGGCAGGCGTCCCTCCAGCCCCGCGCCCCGCGCCCCCTCGCCCCTGCCTGCTGCTGCGCAGGCCCCCGCGCCCCGCAGGACCCGCACCGCCGTCTCCTCACGACCTCGGCTGCTACCTGGCTACGCGCGTCCGCCACCGCGGCCGTCCGGCTGCAGCCGCCCCAGCCACCCTAGTCAGCTACTCTCGGCACGTCCCGCAGCCAGACAAGAAGGCCCCTACGTCGAGAGCTTCGGGTCCCAAGAACTAGCGCGACCACCTACCCGCCCCCGCCACCTCCGGCTTCCGGCCGCCACCGCCTCCCGCAACAGCCTACCAACCGCAGCGCAACATCCGGGCCTCTAGTTGGCTGAGCCCCCGCTCTCAACAACAGCCACGTTCATTGGCTGCAGCTTCCTTCGGCCCGCCTCCGGGTGCAGGCTCTAAGAACTCCGCCTCCGACCCGGAAAACATGTCTTCGCCCTGCTTCTGTGCTCCTCAGCGACGCTTGTCTCAGCCAAATTTCAGCTCTCCATATGTAGGCAAAGTATGGATTTTCAATCTCCTTCGACTTATCTCCACTTGGTTCAGAATCTCTGAGCCAAAACCGGAACCCTAGAAGTCGGCGCCGCTTTCCTGCCGTGAGAAACTCGAGGAGACAACTTCCGCTTCCGGTTGGCTCCCGCTGCAAGGTTGAATAGTGTGTGTCTTGGGAGGTCAGCGTGTTGTCAGGTAAATCCGGGTGTGGAGGAGCCCTCTGAGTTCGGGACGACAGCTGGAGTCTTGTGGGGAATGTCGCACGGGAGAGACTAGCTGTAGAAAGATGAGGGGCAGGTGGAGGAGCCGGCGCGCGCCGCTCCGAGGTCTGGGCAGGACCTGGGGGGCGGCGGAGGGAGGACGCTGCTTTCGGCGTCCTCGCCGGGCAGACCAGCCCCGACGGTGACGGCCTGAAGCAGAAGTGGCTGTGCGAAACGCGTTTTAATTTTTTCCTGGAATATGTATTTCATTACAGTTCAAATGAAGTGGGCAGAATCGTCCCCACTGCAGTTGTCTATGCCCAGGGAGTGGACCTAAAATTGCTAACGCTCCGCTTGGTTTTGGTTTTGGTGTTAGCCTTTCACTACAGAGCTACCAGCCTTTTTACTCGTTTTTGAGCCAGTTTCTCCCAGTAGCCCGGGCTGACCTCAAACTGGGCGTCCTGCCTCAGCCTTCCTAGTAGGTGAGAGTCCAGGATATAACAGGCCACCA
>NW_004524601.1:485639-492797 GCF_000260255.1 Octodon degus | reverse complement strand
AAAAAAAAAAAAAAAATGTAGTGTGCTGTACTGTAATCTTTTCTCTGGTTTAGTTACATTATTTACAGTTTAGAACTCACATAAACAGTTTGGCTGCAAGACATTATTTTAAAATTGCTGGTGTGGGGGCTGTGGAGATAGCAGCATAAGCACCTGCCTGACATGCGCAAGGTCCTGAGTTCGATCCCCAGTACTGTAAAAAATAAATACATAAATAAATAAAATTGGTGGAGTGTGTGACTCAGTGGTAGAACATGCGCTTAACCTTTGTGAGGCCCTGGGATCAAAACCCTGAGACAGAAGCAACAAAAATTCCAGAACTTTCTGAAATATCCCTTATATACATGCAAGAGTGTGTCTAAAGTAGTGCTGGCCAGAACCATGTGATACTGTACTCCCAGCACTCTGGAGACTAACTCAGGAGGCTCACTGCCAGTTCTGGGCCAGCCTGGGCTACATAGTATATTTAAGACCAGCCAGAACTACACAGTGAGACCCTGTCTAAAAAACAAAGTAATGTTCTCCAATACAAATATGAGCCCCACACCTGATGTTAAATGTTCTAACAAGCTTTTCTTTGAGACAGGGTCTTGCTGTGCAGTTCAGGCTGGCCTTGTGCTCGCTTTTGTAGCCCCCAGGCTGATCTGGAACTCTTAGCAATCCTCCTGTCTCAGCCTCTGAGGTGCTGGTAGGATGCACCACCATGCCCCATTAATAAGCTTATTAAAAAGTTAAGGCTGGGGATATAGCTCAGCAATCTAAGCACCTAACTGGCAAGCACAAGTACCCAAGTTCCATCCTAGCACCACATGCTGTGTCAGCCCTAGAACCTCAGACGTGCCATGCTGGACAACAGAATTATGTGTCATGGTGCACACCTGTAATCCTAGCACTGGAGAGTCTGAACTGCACAGTGAGACCCTGCACCAAATAAAAGATTTTTAAAAAGTTAAAGTAAAAGCTATATTAATTTTTTATAGTGTATTTCATCTAACCCAGTATATTAAAAATATAGCATGAGGGCTGACCAGATAGCTCAGCGAATTAAAGCACCTGCTTAGGCAGACACACGGGGGCCAGGGGTTCGATCCCCAGCCTGCCATGCTGGCCCTGCCCTGTAGGGTGTGCAGAGACAGTGATTGAAACTGGGCATGATGGTGCAAGCCCGTAATCCTAGCGCTTGGGAGGCTGAAAAACAGGAAGGATCACTATGAATTCAATCTGTGTAGTGAGGCCCTGTAGACCCTGAACTAAATACATTTTAAAAAGTATATATCCATATTGTTCATAAAATATTTTCATTTTATACTGTTTTCAGGGGGATATTTTTAAATTTTTTTGGAGGGGGAAGTTATTTTTTTGTTTTTGGTGCCAAGGACCAAACCCAGGGCTTCCAGCTTACAAGGCAAGAGGTTTCCAGGGCTCTATAGGTCCTGTTAGCTTTGAGAATGACTGTGCTGAGCATTTTTTTTTTTTTTTAATTTTAGGGAAGGGTCTACAGGGTGTTCAGGGTCTCACTACTAAGTCGGACTTGTAGTGATCTGCCTGTTTACAGTCTCCCAAGATCTGGGATTACAGGTGTGCACCACCACGCCCAGTCTCAATTGCCATTTCACCATCCACAGGGGCGGGGCCGGCATGGCAGGCCCAGGGTTTGAAAACCCCCCACCCCATCCCCCTCCCCCCTGCACTGAGCAGGCACTTTAATCTGCTGAGCTCTTTGGCCAGCCCTCAGCGCATTCTTAGCACCTGGGTGCAAAGCTGGACTATACCGCTCAGCCAGCTCCTCAGCCCTGTATACTCAGTTTTTATCTCTTGCTCCCAAGGCTTATTTTTATTTTTTGTATTTAGTACAGGATCTCACTATGTAGATCATACTTGTAGTGGTCCTGTTTACAGTCTCCCAAGTGCTGGGATTATAGGCTTGCGCCACCATGCCTAGTCTCAATTGCCATATCATTGTGTCCTGGGGGTGGGGCTGGCACAGCATACTAGGGATTGAACCTCGCTGCTGCACTCTGCTTAAGCAGGCGCTTTAATCCACTGAGTTATCTGGCCTGCCTTATACTCCCGAAGTTTAAAAGACAGCTTATTAGCTGCTCATGGTGATTCATTCCTGTAATCCTAACACTTAAGAAGCTGAGACAGGAGGATTGATGCAAGTTTGAGGCCAGGTTGGGCTACTACATAGTGTTTCTCAAAAAAAAAAAAAGCTCATGAGATTATCATATTGGAAAGCATTTTTTAAAAAATTTATTTATGTTTTTTTCTTTTTGAGACAGTTTACCTGTGTAGTTCAGCTGGACTTGAACTCACATGGTAGCCCAGGCTGGCAGTGATCCTCCTGCCTCAGCCTCCAAGTGCTGGTATTACAGTGGTGCACCACCAGGGCCAGCCTAAAAAGCATTTAAAAAGGGATTTGCCGTGTGTGGTAGTACAGCCTTGTAAGCGATTTGCCGTGTGTGGTAGTACAGCCTTGTAAGCGATTTGCCGTGTGTGGTAGTACAGCCTTTGAAAGGCTGAGGCAGAAAGGTTACCAAGAATTCAAAGCTAGCCCGAATCACACCCAGACCTCAAAAGGGGAAAAATGGTTATTTGAAAAAAACAGGTAACAGAACAGTATGTACAACATTTTTGTAAATATGTTTATGCATGAACTAAACAAATAAAATTGATTAGAAATTAGAAGAAAAAAGGAATTAGAAGCAAGGGCCAGTGAGATAGTGCAACAGACCAGGTGCCTGCTAGGCAAGTGCAGGGACCATGGTTCAATCCCTGGCACTGCCAGCCTCACCCCTGGGCCCACTGTAATCCCAGCACTGAGGAGACTGAAAACAGGATCACTATGAGTCCGAGCTGCACAGTGAGACCCTGTACCAAATACATTTAAAAAAGAAATTAGGAGTTGAGGTACCATTTCCTATGTTTGTTACCTTTGGGAAGTTACTTTGTGTGTGCCAGGAATCAAACTCAGGACCTTAGGGGCTGGAGAGATGGCTCAGTAGAATAAGTACTTCCCTGGCAAGTGCAGGGGCCTGAGTTCAATTCCCGGTTCCCGCCAAAAAAAAGGAAACTCAAGACCTTGCACTTGCCAGGCAGGCACCATGGCACTGAGCTATGTCCTTGGTCCCTGGGAAGTCACTTTTTTTTTTTTTTATTTAGTACAGGGTCTAACTGCACAGATAGGACTCATAGTGATCCTCCTGTTTTCAGCCTCCCAAGCCCTAGGATGACAGGTGTGTGCCTCACCACACCCAGTCTCAAGCGCTGTCTCAGTGTGCCCCAGTGCAGGGCCAGCAGGGTACACTGGGGATTGAACCCTGGTCCCTGCATCTGCCTAAGCAGGTGCTTTAATCTGCTGAGCTATCTGGCCAGCCCTCCTGGGAAGTCACTTCTTGAGAGTCTCATTTTCTTCATCTGTAAAATGAAAATTTTAAAAATGAATCCATGGAGGCCAGGGATATAGCTCAGCAGCATAAGCGCAAAGTCCCAAGTTTGATCTCAGGTACTGCAAAAAAAAAAAAAAAAAAAAGTCCATAATTGCAGTCCACTATGATTGCATATCATGGTACATGCATATAATGTATCTTTCACAGTGGGGCTATTCTGAATGTAAGGTCGGAGAGCTGTTAAGGAAGGAAAAGAAAAACGAGGAAGAAAGGGCATGTGAAGCACACAGGACTCTCCTGAGTGCTGCTGTCATTGTAATAAGAAAGGTGCTAATAGGTGGTTGTTGCTGAGCAGCAGGATTACTGATTATTATTTTTAATATGTATGTATATTGTAATTGAACTTTTATTTGAATATATATCTTTTTTTTTAGGGAAGGGTCTACAGGGTATTCAGGGTCTCAATACTAGATTGGACTCATAGTGATCCACCTGTTTACAGCCTCCCAAGAGCTGGGATTACAGGCACATGCCACCACTCCTAGTCTCATTTGTGTCTTAATGTGCCCCAGGGATGGGGCCGGCATGACAGGCCCAGGGATTGAACCCCTGGTCCCTGGGGGCTTTAATCTGCAGAGCTATTTGGGGGTTCTTTTGTTTGTTTTTTTTGTTTTCTTTGTAGAACCAGGGATTGAACCAGGCCCTTGCGCTCGCCAGGCAAGTGATAAAGCCAAGTTTTACGGGGTTTGTGTGTGTGTGTGTGTGTGTATTGTTGTGTTTTTTGTTTTTTTTTTTTAAGACACACACTATTTGGCTTTTGGGCCCATACAGTTGATGTATTTCTCCCTTCCCTTATTTCCTGTAGACATGGCCCCAGGGCATGGGCATGGACAGGAGCATGGTCATCCTAAGTTGGAATTTCCAGACTATAAACAATGGAGAATAGAGGGGACACCATTGGAAACTGTGCAGAAGAAGCTGGTGGCACAAGGCCTAAAGGACCCGTGGGGCCGGTAAGAAACAGAGAAACCTGTTTCAATTATTGCTGGATTCAGTTTATTTTTTATTTTTTATTTTTTTGGATTCAGTTTTGAATATTTTCTTTTTTTTTTTTTTTTGGCTGGCTCAGGATGCCTTAAGGGCAGGTCTGGTAAGGCAAAAGGATCTGGGGATCAAACCACAGAATCCTGAGCCTGACTGCATTGCTTAAGCAGGCATTTAAACAACTGAGGTAATGGGCAGGCCCCCTATATTTTCAGAAAATGTTCACACCTTTGGTCTTGGTATCTAAATTAGACTTGATTATTTTTTGCTAAGTCATATATTTTTTGATTTAAATGGCTTTTGTTCTCTATACATGATTTTTTTTACTGACTTACCATTATTTGTGGGAGGAGACATTTTTCCCTTCAGCTCTCTAACTTCTGTTTGCTTTTTTTTGTGAGGACACTTAGAATTGTTACCAAGACAGGAAAGCAGTCCTCTGAAGGAAAGTTCTGATGCTTTTACATAGTACAGTTGTAATAAATGTTATGTTGTTCTGTGCCAGTATAGATCGTGTTACTGTGTTTGACCCTTCTGACCTGTAAGATTGCTACAGAAGCAGAAGCAGACCCAGCAGCCTGGGGCTGCTCCTTGTGGTGCCTGGCAGCCATGTGGGCAGAGCCAGCTCTGAGAGAAGTGAGCTGAGACTGAGAAAAAATGTCCTCTGTGTGAAACTTGGTCCTATAGTCTCTGTGTGTGTGTGTGTGTAAATGGGGAGTGAACTCAGGCTCTTGCACTTGCCAGGCAAGAGCTTATTCTACTGAGCTATCTCCCGGCCCACTCCTATAGTCTTAATTGTCCTATGCCACAGATTCTTATGTGCTGCTTGGATGATCTTATATGATACTGCATTTAAGTCCATTAGAAAGATGGAAGTTAAAATTACCTGTACCCTAGCATGTACCTTAGTTATTTATGTGCAATTGAAAATTTTCGTTTTTGTTTTTTTTTCCTCCTAGCAATGAAGCTTGGAGATACATGGGTGGCTTTGCACACAACGCTTCCTTTCTTGGTGCAGTCTTAAAAGGATTCAAGTGGGGATTTGCAGCATTTGTGGTGGCTCTTGGGGCTGAGTATTACCTGGAGTCCCTGGATAAAGATAAGAAGCAGCACTGAAGATGGTTCCCAGAAGTGGTTCAGTGACTTCATAACTCTTGAAGATAAGATTTTTCTATGGTAGCCCAGTTGTCTCTGTGTGTGTGTGTGTGTGTGTGTGTGTCCCTTAAAGAAGGCTGGTTAAAATTTAATAAAATATATGCCAGTATGTTTTGTGGTTATTTAAACTAAAAGCAGGGGCTGGTGAGATGGCTCAGTGGTCTAAAGCACCTACTTGGAACAAGCTTAGCAAACACAGGGACCGCGGTTCAATCCCCCAGCACCACATGCCAGCCAGCCCGCCCCCTGGTGGGCTGAGCTCCCCCCCCACACACAAATTTAAAAAAAAAAATAAACTAAAAGCAGCTCTTGGTCCATGTCCGACTGTGGACAGCTTGTGAGGGTTCCAGCGTGTCTGGTCTGTGCGGGCAGTGAAGCCTGGCCAGCGCTGAGGCAGGCAGGAATGGCTGTTCCTGCAGCTCAGAGGGACCAGGGTTTGCTCTGGAACTCTTAACTGCTCATGGCTCACACATACTGTGGTCTTGTTCATTTTTCTTGTGCTCTTCTTTAGTCTTATCAAGTTAGAATTTAACACTGGGCTTGTTGAGGAGTAATAATAGCCTGGGTTCAGTAGCACATGCCTATAATCCCAGCACTCAGGAGCTGAGGCAGGAGGATTGTTGCCAGCTGGAGACCAGCTTGGGCTACAGAGTGAGCTCAAGGGCAGCATAGTGAGACCCTGTCTCAAAAAGACCAAAAAAAAAAAAAAAGAATGAAAAAAGAAGGGAGGAGGCGTTGTTAGTGTGCTGCCAGGTGCAGTGGTGCCACCTTTAATCCCAGTACTTAAGAGACTAAGATGGGAAGATCTTGAGCTCAAGACTACCGTGAGCTGCATAGCCAGATTCTGCTTCACAGACAAAAGGGGGCTGGCCAGATGGCTCAGCAGACTAAAGCACCTGTTTAGACAGGTACAGGGAGGGGTTCAACACCCAACAGGGGCATACCATGCCTGCCCTGCCCCCAGGGCACACTGAGACATCAAATGAGACTGGGTGTGGTAGCACACACCTGTAATCCCAGTGCTTTGGAGGCTGAAACGGGAGGATCATTGAGTCTAACTCCTTTGCATATTTTGTTTACACATAGTACATACTATGAATATGCATATAAATCCAAATGCTGTTTGTTAGATAATGTTATTAGACTGAATTACCTTTGATACATTTGAACAGTGAAAAAGGTAGCTTTAGTGGTTAAAAAGGTAGACTCTCCATGTCTCAGGTCTTCATATTTTTCTGGTTAAATCACATGCAAAAGTGAGGCAACTCTGCATATCTCACTGGGAAGCATGTTGGTTGTTGCCAAAGACAGGTTTCTGAGCCTGCACAAAAATAAGAACATTGGGGGAACTACCCACTCGGGCCCCCCTCCTGTCCCTCTCTTGGACAGGAGCTTTCTTTCTCAAATATATTCTGCTCATAACCTCCATTTGTTCCTAAAATTCATTCACATGGTTTTACACTATAAAAGACCCTGGAAGAGATAGCTTCCCAGGGAACTATCTGCTTGGGCCCCCCTCTTGTCCCTCTCTTGGACAGGAGCTTTCTTTCTCTCAAATATATTCTGCTCA
>NW_004524601.1:474835-485065 GCF_000260255.1 Octodon degus | reverse complement strand
TTATGTTTGCAATACTGGGGTTTAAGTGCAAGGCCTCTGAACTGAACTAGATCCCTAGCTCTTATTTATTAAATTCTGAGACAGAGACTTGCTAAGTTGCCTACACTGTGTTCAAATTTAGTCTTCCTGTCTCAGCTGTTCAGGGTATAGGCTCGAATCAGACTGACTCAGCCCAGGGCCTGCTTGCCAGCAGAGGCACTGCCCTCTGCAGGGAACTCAGTCCAGCTCGCTCAGAGGCTGTCCTCTGGCCAGGACAGGATGTCCTGAAGGAGATAAGGCAGGACAAAGAATCCTGCAGGTCTCTAGACACCCCGAGGCCCGCTGAGGTGCAAGACACAGAGAACTTGAACCACAGGTGTTTAGCACCGTGTTCCCCCTAGCATGTCCTGCCTCTTTGCCATCCCTATAAAGGAGGCCCACTTCCCTTTGTTTCAAAGGCCCTCTGTCTGCCTGCACACAGGTATTAAATCCGGTATTTTCTTGCACAAAATCCTGCCAAGTGGTTTCTGCCATGTTCAACTCGCATTTGTTACACCTAGGCCACCATATGTAACTCAGAGTAATTCTTACATTTGTTTGTTTTGTTTTGTTTTGGTACCAGGTCTCACTATGCAGCTTGGACTTGTAGTGATTCTCGTTTTCAGCCTCCCCAGCGCTGGGATTACAGGGGTGTGCCCCCAGCCCATATGTGGTCACTGTCCAGCACGCCCGGGAGCAGGTCTGGCACAGCTTGTGGTGCTAGGGATTGAACCCTGCCCCTTCACTTGCCTAAGCAGGCACTTAGTCTGCTGAGCTATCTCGCCAGCCTACGCACAGTAATTCTTAACAGTGGACCAAATAGTGTCCCTAAAACTATGGCTATGAAGAAGTATTTTGCTTTTAGATTTTTACCAGTTCTACTATCTATAAATTATTAGTTAAATCTTAAAAATAAAACATAAAGTACCTTTGCAAGTGTTCCACCTATTTAGCTTTACTCAGTTCTCACTGAATTTAGAAAAATAAATTTCTAAAGCCTTTGCCTTACACATGCAAGTGAGCCACACATTTGAATGAAGGTACTGTGATGACAGCTTTTCATGTGCTGTGTGTCTGGTGTGTTTTATTTTATGTATTATCCTGCCTCAGAATTGTCATGAGGAAAGAGGTCCTTGTCAGCAGCAGTGAGCCCTTCCCGTGGGGAAGTCAGGCTCGTGGGCAGAGGTAGCACCTGGGTCCAAGAACCTAACATGATGACTCGAAGCTACAACAGGACCTTACGATTTGTGTTCATGGAGGTGACAGTGAGATGCAGTTAGACACTAGTATCTGCAGGCACCAAGTAATTTCCAAAGAATAAACAGCCCACTTCACATGTTTAAGCACATGGGGTTTCGTCCCAGGTATAAATTCCTTAATTCATGACCTGTCTACAAAGTCCTAGACTCCAGGACTGAGCCCAGGCTAGGATGTCAGACCTAGCAGGGCCCAGGCTTCCTGAGGCAGGCTGTGGTACCCCCTTCTCTTGGTAGAAACAGAGTTGCTCAAAGCCACCTGCCCTTGGGCCCTTGCCAGACAGTACCCGAGTCCTTTGTCTGCACCCGGATTTTCTCTTGGTTTGTTTTGTTTCCTTCTGGAGCAGAATCTCAGTTTACAACTGGAAGGTGCACTTGGCCCTCCTCCCCTCCAGTCAAGGGCAAGCCAGGAACCTCAGCTCCTCATTGAAGTATTTTCAAAATACCTGGGATGTCCAGGGAAGCTCCCAGCCCCAGGGCCTTCAGTGAGCAAATTCCTTTGGGAATGGCATTCCAGTGCAAGGTTTTCCCTAATGGGGAAGAGCTCACACTAGGCCGCTAGGCCGGCAGGCAGTGTGTTACCAACCCTGGGAACAAAGTGGGAATTGCAGTTTGTGTAGGTATCCTGACCCCCAACCCCTGGCTGCTGTAAGCTGCCCAAAGATTTGCTCCCTCCTGAGAGAACAAACACACCCCACCTGTCTGCAGTGCATCTGCCCCCCCTTTGCCCTGTCCTCTGGCCAGGTCACATCGCTGATGGTCTCACCCCTTTTATCACTTGCACATTGCCCGGAGTGTGGTAAATGTTTACTTGGACTTAACTTCAAGGATGTCCAGGTACAGGGATCGGGTTCGCTACCTGCTGTGCTGTGCTGGCCCCACCCCCTGGGCATGCTGAGATGGCAATTGAGACTGGACATGGTGGCACACGCTTGTAGTCCCAGCGCTTGGGAGGCGGAAAACAAGAGGATCACTACAAGTCTGATCTGCATAGTGAGACCCTGTAGACCGTGCACTAAATACATTTAAAAAACCCAAAGGATGCCTTATCGTATATCTGAGAATAAATTCCTCTCAGACCTACTCAGGCACACAATACATTTTTAACTCCGAATATCAGGCCTTCTTTTACTTCGTCTGTGGCAAGCGGCCAAACAGGAGGGCACAAGACCAAACAGCTGGCTGGTAGACATATTCCTTCATGGTAGTTTCTTTTTTTCTTTTTTAATGTATTTAGTACAATGTCTACAGGGTCTCACTACATAGATCATATGCATAGTGATCCTCTTGTTTTTAGCCCCCCAAGTGCTGGGATTACAGGCACGCCGCCACACCCAGTCTCAATCACCATCTGGGGAGGGCCAGGCTGGCACAGCAGGCCCAGGGATTGAACCCCTGAACCCTGAGTCTGCCTAAACAGGGGCTTTAATCTGCTGAGCTATCTGGCTGGCCCCTTCACAGTAGTTTCTGAAGAGAAGATCCTTAAAACTTTTGGCTGAATTGAGTTGAAACTATTTAATTTTATATTTTTGAAATTTAAAGTTTTACAGGAGATATAAATTCTCCCTTTAGAAAAAAAGAAGGTAAAAATGGAAACTAAGCTTTTATAAGTAAGGAAGGGAGGGGCTGGTGAGATGGCTCAGTGGTCTAAAGCATCTACTTAGAACAAGCTTAGTAAAGCGCAGGGACCAGGGGCTGGGGAGATAGCTCAGTAGAATAAGAGCTTGCCTGGCAAGTGCAAGGGCCTGAGTTCAATGCCCGGTTCCACCAAAAAATAAATAAATAAATTTAGGGCTGGTGAGATGACTCAGTGGTCTAAAGCACCTACCTAGAACAAGCTGAGCTAAACCACTGAGACCGCGGTTCAATCCCCCAGCACCACATGCCAGCCAACCCTGCCCCTTGGTTGACTGAGCTGGCCACACACACACATAAATAAATAAATAAATAAAATTTTTAAAAAAGGAAGGGAGAAGAAGTTGAAGGGAGAGTAGGGGAATGGGAGGAAAGAATTGGGATAGATCATGGGCAGGCACAAATTCTCGGTGAATACCTAAAATGTACCAATATTAAAAATAAAGGCAGAAGGTCTTTCTTACAAGAAGTGTACTTTATTTGACTCCCGAAATCAACCCTAATTTAAAAAAAAAAAAAGAGCTGGGAGTGGGGATGCCCGCCTATAATCCCAGTACTCTGGAGGTTGAGGCTGGAAATCACTGCAAGTTTGAGGCCAGCCTAGTATACACAGTAAGTTCAAGGCCAGCTTGAACTACAGAGAGAGACCCGGTCTAACACCTTAAAAAACAAAAGAGAAGTCAGAAAAAGAGTAGCTGAGAAATAAGGCACAACTAGCAGGATTTGAAAGTCCCATAGTAAGTCACCTTTGCCCTCTGCTGTACACTGGCTCTCTCTTGCTCTCTTTTTTTTTTTTTTTTTTTTGAGTCCAGGGCTTACTGGTAGTTCTGACTGCCCTTGAACTTACTATGTAGCACAGGCTGGCCTCAAACTAGCCGGGATCCTCCCTGTTACGATAGCTAAATCATTGAGAAATATTATGGATGGTCAGACAGAGATGGGCCCTGGAAAGGTCAGTGCAGAAGACAGCTGTGGCTGGAAGTGCATTTGCTGAGGGCCAGGTGTCAAGAAAAGGAGGCGACCATACCCATGGACTCTGGGTGGAGCGCAGGCGCCCACATGCTGGGTAGGCCGCAGTTGCCTTGGGTGGAGAACCAAATATCCTCAACCCACCCCTTCTAGGAAAGCCCTTCTCCAGACCATGTGGGGTGCTCTCGGGCAAACCGAAACACCCACACGACACCCAGGATCTGTAGGAACATGTATTTTATGTCCACAGGCACTGATTGGGATCATTCCCAGAACATCAGACCCGGATTCCTGATGGCCTAGGGCCTTTATATAATGCATAAACTGGAAGTTCAAAAGCCAGACAGAACAGCCTGACCATTCTTTGGATAGCTAGCAGGGTGAGATCATAGGTTACAGGGTTAGATTAATAGTTACAGAGCTTGTTATAAGCAGACTCCTGTATGTTTTATTATACTTTTGTGGTTATAGGGGTCAAGAAAGTAACTACAGAGGCATAATGCAGTTACAGAGCAAGGCAGTTTCAAAAGAACAAAGTTTAGCGGGCGTGGTGGCACATGCCTATAATCCCAGCACTCAGGAGCTGAGGCAGGAGGATTGTTGCCAGCTGGAGACCAGCCTGGGCTACAGAGTGAGCTCAAGGGCAGCCTGAACTGCATAGCCAGACCCTGTCCCAACAAAAGGGTGTCATACATTGATTTTTCTCCTGGCCAAACTGAGTGGCCTAGATAGAGTGTAAAAGGCACAGAAAGCAGCTACTGCTGTTCCATGGTGGTGGTCATCTGTCCCTTACTTGCTGAGTGCCTTCCACCTTCTGTTTTGTTTTTTGTGTTTTAAGTTTCTTTTTTGTTTGTTTTTTTTGGGGGGGTTCTTTTATTTGTTTGCTTTTTTGTTTGTTTTGTATTTTATTTATTTATTTATTTATTTATTTATTTCAGAACCAGGGATTGAACTCAGGCCCTTGTGCTTGCCAGGGAAGCACTTATTCCACTGAGCCATCTCCCCAGCCCTTTTTATTTATTTATTTTTCTGTTTTGTTTTTTCAGAATTTTTTTTCCAGAATTCTTTGAGAACAAGGCATAAGGCATCTATTTTTTTTTTTTCTTTTTTTCGGAACCACAGATCAAACTCAGGCCTGAACTCAGGCCCCTGCACTTGCCAGGGAAACGCTTATTCCACTGAGCCATCTCCCCTGCCCCTTCTATTTCTTTACATAGTAAGAGCTCAAGAATGTTTGCTCAGGGGCTGGGGAGATAGCTCAGTAGAATAAGTGCTTGCTTGGCAAGTGCAAGGTCCTGAGTTTGATCTCTGGTATCACAAAAAAAAAAAAAAAAATTTGCTCAGTAAACAAATAAATTAAGAAATATTATTAGTCTACCCACCTTATATGACAGGAACTTTTTAAAACTTATTTGCTCCTTTGTATTTAGTCTCTGGGCTGAGGAGAGGTTGGGAAGGAGGAGGATGGATGTTGTCAGTATAATTTCTATGCTGTAAGGTTGGCCCTTGTGGTTTTTTTTGTTTGGTTGGTTGGTTTTTTGCAGAACCGGGGATTGAACTCAGGCCCTTGCGCTTGCCAGGGAAGCGCTTATTCCACTGAGCCATCTCCCTGGCCCCAGCCCCTGTGTTTTTGTCTCTATTCTCAGAAGCAAGATCAATACCAAGTATAGTGTTCAATTAATTTATGTAGCAACTACCATATGCTATGTATATTTTCAGTAAATTGTATAGTATTTCTGTGAGGTTAACAGTATTACTCTAGTGCCTTTTCCTAGATGATTTTTTTTTTTTTTTTTTTTTTTTGTGGAACCGGGGATTGAACTCAGGCCCTTGCACTTGCCAGGGAAGATCCTATTCCACTCAGCCATCTCCCTGGTGCCCCTTTTCCTAGATGAGAAAACATGTACAAACAGGAGACAACTCCTGAGGGGCACCTGGGGTTCACCCAGATAGATGTTCCTGAGGCTCTGCACCTTGCCCTCGCGAGCAGCACCAGCTCCGGCCGAGGGAAACTCGCAGATGGCCACTGTACACGGTTGCTTCGCTTACCAAGTCCAAAGCTTTACATATATAGCATATTAGAACCCAGTGTTTACAGCTGGGCAAGGTGGTACACACCGTAATCCCAGCACGCAGAAGGCTGAGGCAGGAGGATTACTGCAAGTCCAAGGCCAGCCTGGTATGCAAAGCGAGCTCAGGACCAGCGTGAGCTGCACAGTGTGACCCTATCTCAAAACCAAAACACAAAAGAGGAATTCGGTGTTTCTTTGATTTTTCTCAAGAGCCTGGACTTCTGGAACCCCAGGTGGTGGCAGGACGTCTGACCCACTGTGCAGACGTGGGAGGCGGATGGCTGCACCGCGCTGCTGTGTGTGAGGCTTTGGTCGCGTGGGCAGGGGGTGTGCAGGCCATGGTTGTCTGCAGTCCTCCGAGTCCTAACAACCAGACAGACGCCGTTGCTGGGCCTCTGAATTGCAGAGGAAGTTCCCGAGCAGCTCTGCCAGGCCCGACGTCCTCAGTCTGGTCCCTCTGCGGGCAGCACAAGGACCAAGGGACCAGTGGCTTTCAGCCCAAGAGCATTGAGCCTCCCCGGGGGAGGCCACAGGCAGCAGCTTGGTCCATGGCTTCAGCTGGTGGGCAGTGGGCAGGCTCACAAGAGTGGGGCAGGCCTAGGCTCCTGGTCTTTGTGGGGTGGCACCAGGGCGAGGTAGAGTGCAGGGCAGAGCATGGCCCAGCATGTGCCAGCCCAGGGTTCAGTCCATGGTGCCAAACAAAGGGGACTCTGGGGGAGCTCCAGTGGCCAGAGCCAGCCCATACAGGTCAGGGAGGCACAGACCCTGGAGAGGCTCCATGCGCTAGGTAGGTGTGTCGGGCGGTGACAGTGTGAGGCCTGGCACTCTAGAATTGGGAATTCCAAGGTGCTATTAGGTACGAACCAGCGCAATCGGCCAAGCATTCTGACACGAATAGAAGATTTATTGGGGGCTGCAAGCAGGCTGGCTGTCTAGCGAACCAAGATAGCAGTGAATAAAGAGGGGGACAGGAGACTTTATAGGATCTTTTAGGGAGGGTGATCATGGGCTGGAACAGCTGAGGGAGCGCTAATCTTGGCAGGCTACCTGGTCTGTGGGGGACTTTTAATGTCAACAAAGGAGATTTTTGTGGTTGTTTGCACAGGTCAAAGTCAGGTGGACCTGTTTGCGGTTTTGGGTTTGACTCTGCATGGGGCCAAGGGAGAGAGTTTGTGGGCAGGGTGTCTGGGAAGCCAAGAGGGAGAGTGCTTGGGGCAGGGCGCCTGGGAAACTTTGAATCCTGACCTGTCACTGACTGTGAGGAAGAGTTCCCTGGTGTACACCGCGGGCCTACCTAAACGCCGGGTACCTAGTGGAAAGGACTCTATGTAGTCACTATGCTTTTTTATTTTCTCCTTTTATGAAAAGGAGGACAGTAGATAGTATATGTTCATTTGGGAATTATGTTAAAAATCCTTACTTTGCCCAAATAAAACTTGGCAGCCACTGTCTCCTGTTGTGGTTCTTGTCTCGTGAGACCCAGAGATCCAGCAGTTTCTGAGTGTCTGTGTCCCGCGAGCATGCGGAGCCGAGGGCCCAGAGGGCACTCTAAATGAGTGGGTCTAGAGCTCCCACAGGAGCCGCCGCAGACCCTGGCCACCTGGGCGCAGCCATGCTGGCCACATCTGAAGGGAGGCAGCGCTGCTCTCCACACGGCGGACACTTGGTGTGTGGCCCCCTGTGTGTGCACAGCATTTCCTTCTCAGGTGTTTTACTCAAAAAAATGTTCCAAAAGGAAAGAAGGAAGCCCAGGGCCAGCAGCTTTCTGAGTGGGGCAGTGGCTCCTGCCAGGCAGCTCCGAAAGCAGTAGGTCTCCGGGGCAGGATGCAGCTTCCGCCTGGGGCCTCCCTCCTAGGTGCTCCTGTCCTCCACCTGACTGCCTGTCACCAGGCATGTGGTCTCCAGCCGGTGCCCTCAGGGCTTCGATGAGGGTTCAACCTAAGCTCAGAGAGTGCTGCCAAGACAGAGAGGAAGAGCCAGTGCAGCACCCCCTCAGACAGGCCACTCAAGG
Source organism: Octodon degus (assembly GCF_000260255.1). Taxonomy (NCBI): domain Eukaryota; kingdom Metazoa; phylum Chordata; class Mammalia; order Rodentia; family Octodontidae; genus Octodon; species Octodon degus. Next base: position 477,104 of record NW_004524601.1, on the reverse strand, counting down.
TGACAAGAAGAGCCGCAGGGAGGGAACCAGCCCTTAAAGACAAACCCAGAGCTGAAGTCTGTATCTAGCCTGGGAAGAGCTGAGCGGAGGTGAGAGAGGAGTCTGGGGGGAGGAGCCCTGGAGCACGGGATGTCAGGAGTGTCTCCTGAGCCAGCGACAGCGGCACCCCTGGTCCTGGCTGCTCAGGAAGCTGCATTGAGACTGGCCAGGGCCAAGCAGGACTGAAGTCTCCTCAGTCTCCCATGCGGTGCTGCATGCCAGGTCCTTCCCTGTAAGTAGTTCAGAAATGTGAAAAACTCTACAAGCTGGAGGAAACAAGCCTAAAATTCATATGGAAGCAGAAGAGACCCAGAATAACAAAACAATGCCATGCAACAAAAACAAAGCAGGGTGCCACAATGCCAGATTCAAAGTAGTGTTATAAAGCCACAGGGCTAAAATAGCTCCACTGGGAGTAGTGGTGCTCACCTGTAGTCCCAGCACTCGGGAGGCTGAGGCAGGAGGATTGCTTCGGGTCTGAGACCATCCTGGGCTATGTAGTGTGTTCAAGTCTGGGCTGAACTATACACAGTTAGACCCTGTCTATTATAGTCAGGGGAACAGATTTAATGCAGGACAGATAATTTATGGGGTTATTTTATAATATTCACCCAAAAAGTCAAATGCAGAAGAGTACAAGGATCTGTCCACACACTGGAGACCCAGTGACTCCAATAAGGGTCTGGATCCCGCAGTGATGCCCTGCACAAATCTAGCTGGAGGCCTACAGCCCCTGGCAATGTCTCATGCAGGCCTGTACCAAGGATCTGCACTGGAAAGGCCCAAACACCAGTGGTGGAAGCTAGGAAGTCTGTGCCAGTGGGACGAAAGATCTGCGCCACCAGGCTGAGGGATCTGCACTGGAGCAGGAACCAGCGCTCAAGGTAAGGACCAGCGCTCCCCCAAGAAGAACAAATGTTCAACATCTGCAGCTGTTACAAGCTGGCTCACCCAAGTCCATTTTGTAACAAGTTCTGTATCTCCTATTTTGTAAAGCCTTTATCTTTTCTGTAGACCCCCTTTCCATGCCAGATCATAAAATGTACTGCTTGCCCAAATTAGGAAGTGCTCCTTAGCATTCTGAGGAATGGGCTAAACTGTTACCAAATGTCCTTCCCAGGTAAGGGAACAAAGGCCAATGAGTAAACCTTGCAAGAATCCCTCTCTCCTCCCCCCGACCTGAGGTTTTTCACCTTAAAGGTTGTGCTTTGTTTCAACTCAGAGGAGCATTCTCAGTTTCTCTGAGGGAGTGTTGCCGCTGAGCTCAGCTAATAAAGCACTCCAAATTCTTCCTTTCCTCTCGGTGTCTATTGTGTTGTCTATTGTGTCGTGGCATGCCACACAGTTATCTTCAGTGACAGTGAGGCCCCGAGCTCCTCCAGCCACAAGAACAGCTGAGTTCATGTCAGGAAAGCCAGCATGACCAGCTCCTGCAGCAGCAGCACACATCTCCCCTCCAGTTCTCCTTTCATGCTGTTGGCAACAATCCTCAGGTGGGCCTGCCGCACCCAGTACCACTCTGACTCAGTTCAGCTGGGAATTACAAGCTGACCATAGTTAATCCATCACACTGTCTCAAAACCAAAAAACCAAGGGGGTGGTCCCACCAAAAAACAACTCCCCCAAACAAACAGCTGGCACTATCACAAAAAGTCACCTGCAGAGGTCACAGGAACAACCCCAGGCACATGTTACCATCTGATCTTTGAAAGTGGGCCGAGGAAGTGCGGAGGAAGGGCGACCTCCTTAACAAAGTGTGCTGGGGAAGTTGGCTATCCACATGTAGAATAAGTATAGACCCAGCTCTCTAACCCCGTCCTGAACGAAAATCAAAATAGACTAAACATCTAGATGTTAAATCAGAAACTCTCAGGCTGCTGGAAGGTAAACTAGGTAACACTGTCAAAGACATAATGTGAGGACTCTCTGAAGGAACCTGGGGCACACAAAATAGCACTGAGAGTCAACGAAGGGGAGCACATCAAATTAAAAAACTTCTTAACAGAAGAGGAAACCATCACCAGACAGAAGAAAGGACCTACAGAGTGGAAACAATTTTTTTTCTGTCTACTCCTCAAAGAGTTACTATATAGAATAAAGTATTCAAAAAATTAGACTCCCCAAATAAAAGGACCAATCAAAAAATGGACAGCTCAGGGCCAGGGAGATGGCTCAGTGGAATAAGCGCTTCCCTGGCAAGCGCAAGGGCCTGAGTTCAATCCCCGGTTCT
>NW_004524601.1:471348-474373 GCF_000260255.1 Octodon degus | reverse complement strand
CACATTTATTCCACTGAGCCATTCCCCGGCTCCTCCTTAAAATTTTAAAAAATATTTATTTATTTATTTGGTACAGGGTCTCACTACATGGTTCAGCCTGCAGTGATCCTCCTGTCTCAGCCTCCCCTGTGCTGGGATTATGGGTGTGCACTAACCATGCTGGCTTCGGTGGCTGGCACGGTGCATCCAGGGTTCTGGGGCCAGCACAGTATGTGGTACCAGGGATCAATCCTGGGTTCTTGTGCTTTCCAGGCAGGTGCTTAGACTGCTGAGCTGTCTCCCTAGCCGCTTGAGTTAAAGACATTTTATAGCCAGGCATGCTGGTGCACACCTGTAATCCCAGCATTTGGGAAGACATTTTGCAGTGATCCATGCATACCCATTTTTATGGTGGCATAATATGTAATAGCTAAATCTTGGGAGCAGCGTGAATGTCCATCAACAGATGAATGGATAAACAAAAGGTGGCATTTACACACAATGGAGTAGTACTCTGCCATGGAAAAGGATACACATACTTGAGGTATATGTAGGAAAATGATGCCCCTGGAGACCCTAATATTAAGTGAAATAAACCAGACATGCGAGCTTAAGCATCCATATGATCACTCTTTTTTAAAAAAAATAATGATCTCTTAGATGAGAAATCCAGAGTAAAAATAAAGAGCAAAATTTTTAAAAAATAGATAATAGGAGGCAGGGAGAGAGCATTCTCAAATAGCAATGGGACCAGGGGTGGGGAGGGGGTGGAAAGGGGATAGAGCTGTGGCACACGCAGGCACAGACTCCACACATGCAGGGCAGGTGTGCGCATTGCGTGCTCCATGCGTGGGGAGATAGGACAGGGGCTGGTGGGCCCAGGGTACCTGCAGAGCCGCAGTGAGCTCCAGGCGCAGACGGTGGCTCTGAAGGCTCCCTGGCACGAGGCGCACCACTTCCTTGCTCTGCCTCAGCCGCTGTGAGCGCTTGGGGTTGCCAGAGCTTGCTCAGATAAAACGCAGTGTGAGCCTCTGTGTCTGGATTCCTTTACTCTGCGCAGTTTTCTTCCCAAATGCTGTAGTGTAAAAGCATCAGTCATGAAGTCAGTGCAGAGAATCTTATGGTGCTCAGGCATGACTTCACCACTAGCTTCCACCCAGAGATTCTAGCATACCCGCTTTGCACAGCCACTTGCTTGCCCTTTCCCGTGCACACACAGCACGGACGCACACACTTGTGTGTGCATAAGGCTTGAGCAAGGCCTCACACGTGCTGGGCATATGTCCTCCCATGAGCTACATTCATCAGTCTCTCTCTCTCTCTCTCTCTCTCTCTCTCTCTCTCTCTCTCTCTCTCTCTCTCTCCTCTCTTTGTTGAGACAGGGTCTCATTGTGTAGCTCAGACTGGCCTTGAAATCACTATGGAGCCCAGCCTGGTCTCAAAATCGCCTTAACCCTCCTGCCTTGGCCTCTTAGGATTATAAGTGTGCTACCACTCCCTGCTTCACCAACCTTCTAAATTTCATTTGACACGAGGTCTTGTTAAATTGTTCAGGCTGGTCTCCAGTTTGTGACCCTCTTGGCTCAGTCCCTGACTACCTGTGACCACAGTATCCATCTTATTTTTTATTTTATTTATTTATTTAGCGGTACCAGGGATTGAACTTGGGACCTTGCACTTGCCAGGCAGGCACTTATGCCACTGAACTAGCTCCCCAGCCGTTAAAATGCATTTTGTAAAAAAAAATTTTCAGAGCCAGGATCAACACAAGGCCTTGTGCACAGTAGGCAAAGCTCTGGCTGAGCGAGGCCCGGCTGACCCTTCTGTGGGTATTAGGCCCCTTCCCATTCTTCACCGTATACGTAAGACTTATCTCTGGGGAGATAGCTCAGTGTCTTAGCACTTGCCTGCCAATCCTAAGAACCTGGGTTTAATCCCCGTTATCACATGCATGCTGCAGGGGGACGCTGTACCAAATAAGTAAAGACCGTTATCCAGGGTGCAGGAGCTGGCACTACTACTTTACTGCAGTAGTGTTCCACTGTACATTGAGGCACAAGGTTGATAGATGTTTTGTTCTGTCGTTTTTGTGTGATAGGGTCTCTCTCTGCAGCTTAGGCTGGCCTTAACATCACTATGAAGGCCAGGCTGGTCATGAACTCATAATGATCCTCCTGCCTCAGCCTCACAAGTGATAGGATGACAGGCATGCATCACTAGCTCGTTTGTCCAAGAATAGTTCAGTGATTCCCAGGTGCTAGTCATCAGGAGCAAAACTGAGGTGAACTGGGGCTGGAGTCAGAGCACAGACTACATTTAGCTTCAGGGGCCCTGAGGCGCTGGGTGGCCTGTGTAATAAACGGCGGAACTTGTGCAGCGCTTGGCTGGTTCGGTTCACCTAGTGCAGGCTCTGGGGCCTCCCGGCTGCACTGCAGCTGCGTGGAACCCGCGTTCACAGTGGTCTGCAACAGTCTCTTTTGAACTCTGTTTTCCCAGTGGCCTTTGCTTTGCAAGATTTTTTTTTTTTTTTTGTACTAAGGATTGAACTAGACCTTGTGCTTGCCAGGTAGGCGCTTATTCTACTGAGCTGTCTCCCCAGCGCGCTTTGAAAGGCTTTGGTCACAATGATGCTCAGCAACGTGGCTCACTCTTCTGGTGGGCAGCTTCGGTTCAGAGTCGCCCCATTTAAAAAGCGGGGCACTGGTCTTGGAACACACCTGAAGAATTCTTCGTGACTGTGTACAGCCTTGCGAGGCAGGTACTGACCCCTGGACTCGCCCCTCTGGGCAGAGCATGGTGGTGCACACCTGTCATCCAGCACTCAAGAGGCTGAGGCAGGAGGAGTGCCAGGAGTTCGAGGCTAACTGAAAGGCACAAGGAAAGCCTGTCGCAGAGAAACTTTTTTTTTTTTTAAGGGTGGAGCTGGGAGACGGAGGAAGCGCCCCAGAAAACAGAAGCTGCAGGATGGGCGGAGGCGAACCGACCGCGCCAGCGGGAGAGAAAAGCTGGGGGATCGGCCTGCGCCGCCGCGACGGCCGGGCTGCAC
>NW_004524601.1:450688-471118 GCF_000260255.1 Octodon degus | reverse complement strand
CGACCTGGGCCACCGCGCGGGGCGGGCGCCCGAACGGCGCCGCGGCCTCCCCGAGAGCGGACCCGCTCCCAGCCGCCTAGACGGACTCTGCCCCCGCGACGGACCCGCACAGGTGGGTGCCAGCGCCGCCCAGCGCCCGGCGCGTCCCTCGGGACCCGTGCAACCCCTCGAGTGCATTTTCTTCCGAACTGGCGCCCTCCCGCGGAGCTCCACCTCGGCCCTTATTGTTTTGAGACGGAGGCTTTGAAATCTGAGCTGCCTGGCTGGATTTGAACTTGCGATCCTCCTACCTCAGCCTCCCAGATCAAGGAAGGCTGACGCCTTCACGCCGGGCTCCACGGTTCAGATTAAAATTTCTTTTCCCCAAGTGCAAATTTTTGTTGTTTGTGAGGACGTATGTCTGCAGGGCTTTGTGTCGCTCTGAGCGCTGTCCCGCGGCTCGGCCAGCCCCGCTGACCCGCTCGGTCTTGCGGAGCAGCGCGGTCTGGGACTCGCGTAGTAAGCGAGTGGAGCTTGGGAGACTGCGGACTGCGCGACTGCAGATAGCTGTGCTTTCCTTTCCGTGTGCTCAGCTTCCAAAAGCAAGCAGCTACTACATTTTGTAATTAGGAAAAATAGTTTTCATTTTTTGAACCCATGGAGTCTCACGCTACTTGCCTAGGGCTTTTTGGGGTTTACTAAGCCAAGGTCTCCCCAGGTTGCCTATACTGGCTTTAACCACATGATCTTGCTGCTTCAGCCCCCAGGCAGCTGCAGCTACAGGCGTGTGTGACAGGGACTTCGGATGTTGGACAGTCTGTCCCCTAAGGGTTGACCTCCAGCTCCACCTCCTGGCGAAACCCTGAGTACAGGCCTGGCCTCCTCCACCCGGCCCCGCCCCCGCAGGTCGGCGCAGAGGATCCCCCCCCCATGCTGAAGCTGGCCAGCAGTCTAGGTCTTCCAGGGCAGGAGGTGCAGGTGTCCTAGAAGCCCAGTACAGAGCTCAGCCCTGAGAGCGGCTCATGGAGGAGTATGGCCGGGCAGGGGGAGCTGCCCCAGTGGTGGACGTCGGCGGCGTGGACAGGGTCCAGCGGGTCCGGAGCCAGCCCCGGCCATTGCCCACACCCAAGAGATTGTTTTCCTAATTTCTTTCTCAGGGAGTTCAGTTTTGGCATATAAAAGTGCTGGCACATCTGTCAGGAGGTGCGTTCAGCTCTGCAGCAGGGGAGGCATTCAGGTCCCAAAGAGGAAATGGGTGTCGGCTGGGCTTTGCTGCCAGTCTGAGCTTTGTTGCCAGCTTCTGCTGGTGGCACAGGCTTGGGGACAGCAGCTTCTCCAGGATTAGGAACAACCCCTCCTGGGCTTAGAGCTTCGGTAGCGGCCAGGGGATCCAGCTCAGTGGGCCTGGCTCAGGCGTAGGGTGTGGGGCTGGGGTTTGCTGGCAGAGCCCTCCTCCATCCTCCCGCAGCTGTGTGGACACCTGTGCCAGGGGTGCTTTGCCGGAAGTGCTTTGTGCGTCTTCTGAGTTCCAGAACTCAAATCCGAGTCCAGGGAGCTCAGCTGACTCACAGAAACCTGGCTGCCATTGTGAGCGTTCTTGGCAGTGGCCCATGATTTGTCTCAGAGAAATGAAACCAAAACTTCCTCAGGCCTTAGCTGCTCCAGTGTTAAGTACGAGGCAGAGGTGTGGGTGAGGATTTATGCGCATGTGAAAAAGACGGGAGATGGTCACTGGATCAGAACATGCCAGAGGACACGGGGTGCCTGGAAAATCCTAGAAGACACAGGGTACTGGTTTGTCCGGATGGGAAGGACTCAGAACGGTAGGTGAAACAAGACAGGAGTGCTGGCCAGCCAGGGCTGGGTGTAAGAGCAAGGACTGGGCTTGCAGGGTACCTTGGCCTATAGGAGGTGACTCTGGAAGAAAGGAGTGGCGTGTAGGTATGTGGCAGGTGTGCCCTTTGAGAGGTCCAGCCCACTGGCCACACCTGCCTCCGAGCTTTTTGGTGGAACACGGCCTGTTCTTTCTTGCCATGGCTTTGGGAAGTTCTTGGGCTTTTTTGTTCTAAGATTCATTTGCAGACACACCAAGGAAGCTCTAAAAGCATTTTATGTTGTTTTATTTCTTTTCACAGCACTGGGGCTTAAACTCAGAGCCTTCCCACTGTGCTAGTTCCTCGGTCCCTTTTTATTTTGAGACAGGGTCTCACCAAGTCATTAGGTTGTTCAGGCTGGGCTTCCACTCAGCCTCGCAGTGCTCTGGGATGACAGGCATGTGCCACCCTCTCTGCTTCTGAAGGCATTCTAAATGCGATGCCATAGTTCCTCTACGGCGAGCCCTTTATTCTCACACCCGTATTTCCTTTTAGTGCTTGTTAACTGAAACGATAAACTTGCATGTGGAAGACACAGTAAGTCTTTAGTTTCCGACCCTCCAAGATTCTCTGGCTGATTGTCCGATGTTGTACAGTGGATGTGGTGTGAGGCAGAGTTGCTGTCCTTCATCTGAGGTTTTGCTTTGTGCAGAAACTGCTATAGGCAGCTGTGATCTGAAACTACGACATGGAAAGTTCCGAAGTAAACAATTCTCAGGCTTTTAACTGCGTGCCTTTTCCAGCAGGCTGATGACTCCACCTGCTAGCTTGTGCCCGGACGCTTGTGCCCCGAGGCAGGCCGTCCCTTTCCCAGTTTCCGTACTGCACGCCCCACCCTGCTGGTGGTCACCCAGGAGCTTGCACAGTTGGTTCTTGCTGGCACGCAGTACCCTATGTCCACTACTTAAGGAGGAGAGGTTTATTTTGGCTCAGATTTTTAGCCCACTGTCAGCAGATTGCAAGGCAGGAAGCACTTGCTGGGAGCAGGCTTGGCAGACGAGCTGCTCACCTCTTAGCAAACTGGAAGCAAAGATGGGAGGAGCTGGGGGGGAGATAGACATTTCCGGCCAGCGAAGACCCCCCTCACGCCAGGCTCCGCCCCAAAGCCACGCCTCCTCCCGAGGGCCACCCAGCCCCAGCCCCAGCCCCAGCCCCTCTGGGACCCCTCCTAGCCCAAGCTCTTGCGCCTGAGCCGAGCTCCGCTTGTGCACTTGGCCGGTGGTGTGCCTGACCCTAGGCTCACTACGTCCTGGGAGCAGTGGTGAGGCCGGCTTGGGGCCGCGTCCTCGCCTGCACCGTGTGCCAGTCACTGCTGTGTGCTGTCTCTGCCTGCACTGGCTCGGACATCAGCCTGTCTCCGTAGGGTCATCCTTACAGGAAGAGCTTAGGGTGAGTGATGCAGCGCACCCCTTGCAGACAAGGGGGCTGCGCAGGGCCGGGGGTCTGCATGGCCACCACGGAGCTCAGCAAGTATGGCAGCACTCCATTCTTTACATTCTTTATTTAGTGTTTTTATTTTTATTATTATTTTTTTTGTAGGTTCAAAGCCCAGGACCTGTGCTTACACTTGGCAGGCAGGCGGTTTTGCGGCTGAACTACATTCCCAGCCCATGCAGTATTGTTTTTTTTTTTTTTTTTTTTTTTTTTTTTTTTTTGTGTGTGTGTGTGTGTGTGTGGCCAGCTCAGCCCACCAGGGGGCCGGGCTGGCTGGCGTGTGGTGCTGGGGGATTGAACCGCCGTCCCTGTGCTTTGCTAAGCTTGTTCTAAGTACGTGCTTTAGACCACTGAGCCATCTCACCAGCCCCCAGTATTTTGTTCTTATCCAGTCAGTCCCTCTCATGTATAAAGACCTCCTATTTTATTTTTTTATTTCTTCTAGCGTATTTACATTTTTGTTTTGTTTTGTTTCTTTGAGACAGGGTCACACTTTGTAGCCCAGGCTACACTGAAGCTGGCAATGAGCCTCTTGCCTCAGCCTCCAGGTTCTGGGGTTGTGCTGGGATTGCTGTGCGCAAATGTAATGGGACAAGAATGTGCCTTCGGTGTGTAGAGTGGGCAAGGCGGGGCGGGTGCCTGTTTCCCGGAGGTAGCCTTCAGGTTAATGCACTGTGACCTGGGAATGGAGTGTAGGATTTGATTAGCATCCAGCTTTCAGAAAAAAAAAAAAAAACCGAAATAGCCGCAGCACCAGTTTTTCTGCTTTAGTTTTACAGTCGTTTTGGCAAATGTCACCTCCAGTGCCAAGTAGTGCTGTGTGAGTGGGGTTGGGCGAGCAGTCTCGCCAGTCTGCGTGTGCAGAGAGTGGGTGTGAGCGGCTTAGAACTGGCTGTGTTTCCAGGTGTTTTTGCCAATTGTGTGGTAATCTGAATTTTGTCTCAGAAGTAGAGAAAGCACATGGCCAGAGCACACGAGCCAGTTCAGGGTAAATTCTAGCTGTGAATCATTTGCAGTTTTTTTTTTTTTAATTATTTATTTTTATTTATTACATTTATTTATTGTGTGTGTATGTGGCCAGCTCAGCCCACCAGGGGGCGGGGCGGGCTGGCATGTGGTGCTGGGGGATCGAACCGTGGTCCCTGTGCTTTGCCAAGCTTGTTTCAAGTAGGTGCTTTAGACCACTGAGCCATCTCTCCAGCCCCTCATTTGCAGTTTAAATGGCGCAGAAAAACATGTGCAGTCCCCTGGCCCACACGCACCCACCCCACAAAGGTGGCTGCCTGTTCCTCAGTCCACACTGATGCCCGCATAAGACCTCCTTGCAGTGTGGCCATGCCGGTGTGTTGCAGCAGGACAGGAGGCTCAGGGGCCTGACGTGGTCAAAGCCTGATAAGGAGCTGGGTATGGTCACCAATACCCCAGCTGCTCTGAGGCTGAGGCAGGAGCAACACAAGTTTGAGTCCAGCTGGAACAACTTAGAAGGCCTTCAAAATAAACAGGGCTCAGGGTGTAGCAGTGGTGGGTGCTCAGGATGCGTACTCAGTTCTGTGAGGCACACAGACATACTGATCTTGAGGACCCATGAGGGGCTGGGGCTGGGGTCGGGCAGCTGTGCATGAGCTGAAGTGAGGAGGCAGCTGGGCACGCAGAGGCCCCTGCCGCGTGTCCCTCCGGCTCCGAGACACAAGTCTCAGTGGTCCTCAGCATCTGAGTCACTGGGTTTTCCTCTTCCTCCCCCGAGGTCAAGCCTGACGTTGCCTGTGATTTCCCCATCCGCCCCATGTCCTGAGTACTCTGGGGCTTTTGGGGATGAGCTGTCCCTGCTTTCACTTCTCCCTGGGTCTTTCTGGTTCTGGTTGGTCTGGCGGGATTAGTCTCTGAGGCATCCACTCTGGTCTCCAGATTCGGGGCAGTGAAGAAGGGAGACCAAGTTCCAGCAGAGGTTCCCACACAGGAGAGCTAACTCCCTTTGACTGGACGCTTCCCCAGAATGAATGCCATGAAACGGGGCTGCCCAGGCCACTGCTGAGGGCCAGGAGCCCCTGCCTGCCACCCTCACCATGACGCTGCCCACGGAGCTCATCCACCGGGTGGAGGAGGCACTGGATGAGGAGGAGAAGGAGGTGCTGGCTTTCCTGTGCCGTGACGTCGCTGTGGACCTGCTGCCCAGCAACGCCCGGGACTTGCTGGCCGCGCTGAGTGAGAGGGGCCAGCTGTCCTTTCTGGGCCTGGCTGAGCTGCTCTACAGGGTGCGGCGCTTCGACCTGCTCAAGCGGGTGCTGAGGATGGACCGGGTGGTCCTGGAGACCCACCTGCGCAGGCACCCTGGCCTCGTGTCCAACTACAGGTGACACCTACATTCCCTTGAGCCTGGGGTGGGGGCATATCGGAGGTACCCCATAGGGTTCTTCCCCTGCCTCGGCTGTTGGCTGGTATCTAGGCTGGCCTTGAGCTTACCATGTCACCCAGGCTGGCCTCAGACTCCCAAGTGCTAGGGTTATTGGCGATTAGAAAAGTGGCAGGTTTTGAATTCTTAGGCTACTCATGCTTTGTGGAATTGGGTAGAAGATTGTTAGCAAAAGGGGAAGGGACAGATGGTGTACACTTGTCTCAAGGACAGAATGACAGGAAAAGAAGAAAGACAAGAACAGCTGAGCAGACCTTGCCAGCTCCCGGTGTGATTGCTGAGGTTGTCGGCTCACTACAGGTGATGTCAGCTGCTGTCATTTCCAGCACTGACAAAGGAAGTCTGATAGCATCTTCCTGTCTCTGTAGAACTCTGAAACCCTGGAGTCCCCACAGGGCTGAGCTGTGCTGAGCTCGTGCAGCGGGGTGGGTGTCTCAGTTGCCCACCCTCAGTTACATGGCCTTGAAAAGTCCCTTTTTCCTCCCCATGTGGTGAATTACAGACCCGGTCTGGACAGGATCTGTCCTTTCACTTACCGTTTCCTTCTCTCGCCACCCATGCCCCATGTGGGAGGTGTAGGATAGGTGGCTGGGAGCCCATGGTGGTGGTGGGTCTCTGTGACAGGCTCCAAGTTATGAGGGATTGCAGTTTTACTTCCCAGACACCATCTGGCAGTGTCACCTTCCCTGTTTGGAGGCCAGACAGGGAGCTCTCTGGGCCATGCCTACCTGCCATCCCCCAGGCAGGAGTTTGCAGAGGGCTAGCTCAAAGGGTGTCCTTGATTACCATCTTGGAAGTTGGAGCACTGCTAGAAGATGGGCCTCCCAGAGCAGGGACAGCGCTGACCCGGGAGCGCTGCCATGGCTGTGGGGCGGAGGCCAAGTCGGAGGGGCATCCAGGCCAGGGCGCGCCGGGCTGGAGTTCCCAGTGAGGTTCCGGTGTTTGCTTTCTACTCTTGTGACTCAGAGTGTGTCCTTACGTCCCCAAGAGGACAAGGCCCTGGAGAAGTCTGGTTCTGTCTTTTGACTTTGTCCCCTGGGTCCTTCACTTGTTTGCAGTAACTCCTGGGGGAGAGGGGCTTCTGTTTTCTGAGTCATTGTCAGGGCCCAGGTTGGAAGGCAAGGGGCAAAGGGGCAGGTGTTGGAGTCCCCTGAGGTCTTTTTCTGGAGACCAAGACTATGGTATTGAGGGGACCCACTGTACAGAGCACAGGCTCAAAGGGGTCCACCCGCCCCCAGGGTGCTGATGATGGAGATTGGCGAGGATCTGGACAAGTCCGACATGTCCGCACTGACTTTCCTCATGAGGGATTACACAGGCCGTGGCAAGACAGTAAAGCATAAGGTGAGTTTTCTCTCCTTGGCTTGGTTCCAAGGCTGTCAGAGGTGGGGGCTGATCCTTAGGGTATGGAGGGGCAGCAGCCCGGTTGGACATCTGCTGTGGGTTTTCATAACATCAGTGGCAAGAGAAGTGGGAAGGGATGGGGGATGCCATCCCCTGGTGGTGGTCCTTTCATTCTTGGACCTTGTCCTCCTTTCTGAAACTGTCACAGGCCTGGCTGGTTTCTCCTGCTGGCCTGGCAGAAGTCCCCTGCTTGTGCAGTACAGGGACAGGCAGGGAACAGTGGTCAGTGCCCCCTCAGCAAGCACCAGGCTGCTGTTCACCAGGCTGGCAGGAGGCCTGGCAGGAGCACACCCTGCCAATGGAGCGCCGCACAGGGAAGTGGCTCTAGGTACCTTTGGGGTTGGGGTGCAGAGAGGGCTGGGAGTGCAGGGGTGTTGAGGTGACTCATGATCCACTTGATCCCAAAGAGCAGTTCTGGGAGGGCCAAGAGCATCTGCACCTCCTGGCCACCAGGGTCAGTGCCTCAAGGCCAGCCTGCCTCCAAGGAGCCTGGCTCAGGAATCTCAGCTCCTCAACCTAATTCCATTCTGAAGACTGCAAAGGAGGACAGCTGCTCCCACGGCAAATGCCAAAGGAGAAGGAAAATGACTCAGTTGTTGATTGCTGCTAATTAGCTTCTCTCTCATCATCTGTGTGAAGTTAATTATGTTTTACTTGAAAAAAAAAAAAAAATGAAGATAGCACTTCAGGACCAAGCATTAAACACAGAGGGACTAGAGCCTAAAGACATGGCTGTTTCTGAAACAGCTCTGTCACTATCCCTGTGGTCCATTGTAAACGAACAGTAGAATGTCTGCAACTCAAGTCTTTGCTCTGCAGAATCCTGAGTCACAAAGTGTTGGAATATCTGGCACAGATTAAAATAGTTTGAGGTGTTTACAAACGTAGAAGTAGGGTTTTCCTCTGAAATCCTTTCTCCTAGCAACTTTTGCTTCCCTGTTTTGGGAAGGCCGTTAGAGTTTTCAGCTCAACATCAGTTTGGGTGTTTGAAAGAGCTCGTTTGCAGGATGCTTGACGGCACAAAGCAGCCCGTGTCTCTCCCTGACCAGCGGATGACCGAGGACTTGAGTAAGGTCCAGGAGGACAGTCTGCTCCGGGGAGAGACGCCCGACTGGCTCTGTGCGGGGCCCTGCGGAGCTCATCTGGGCACATTTTCTTGCTGTTGTACATGGAAAGGCCTGGAGTTTGTGTTAGCTGTACTGACATCTGCTTCTTGTTGGTGACTCTCTTAGAGTTTCTTGGAACTCGTGATTGAATTGGAGAAATTGAATCTGATTGCTCCAGATCAATTGGACTTATTAGAGAAATGCCTAAAGAACATCCACAGACTAGACCTGAAAACAAAAATCGAAAAGTATAAGCAGTCTGGTAAGAACAACTTCGGCCTCTCATTAGGTAAAGCAAGTGTTGTGCACAGTGGTGAGTCTGGTGAAAATTGACTGATGTGTAGGTGGGTGGATCGCAGCCTGCTGTCCACAGCCTGGAGCCTGGGCCGTGGGTCCCACCCTTTGCATCTTCATGTCCCAGGTCTGCAATTCTGTTGCCTGATCGTTGCAGTCCTGAACATTCTAGCCTTTCAACATAGTGGCAGACCTTGGACACTTAAGGTTCCTGTGTGTTGGGTGCTACTGCCTGGCTCTAGTATCTGGCCTGGCGACTGGCATGCAGCTTTAGGGTCCCGTAGCCGCCCTGCGTGTCTCCAGTTTCACTGGACTGACCCCCACAAAAAGGCACCCGTGACTCCCTCAGCCCTCTGCCTCACTCTCCAGCTGGTTGTCTTCTGTCCTCCACTTCAGTGTGGACTCTGTCGGCTCGCTGTTACCATTTGGGCACAGACCGAGGGCGTGGCTGAGGCCAGCTGGTTGACAGACAGCCCTGTGCCCACATGCTGAATGAGCGCCAGACACTCGAGGGTGGGAACTTTTAGTCCAGTCTTGATGTGTCGCGGAAGAGTCGTCTGATGTGCTGACACCAGGGTGAAGCTAAGACTGGTGGAACCTGGACTGAACCATTATTGAAGATTTGTTCGAAAATAATTTATAAACCTTAACTCAGTACCTCTCTTTTGCTTTCTAGCTAAAGAAGCACAAACAGGTTACCTGAATTCTCTCCAAGCTTCTTTCCCAAACTTGAGTCTTACAGATCTTTCACGTAACTTAAGGGTGAGTGTGAAGCAAACACCTGGAATCCCAGCATGAAACTGTCTTACAGCTTCAATGAAAATAGACATAGTCGCACAAAATCTACTTTGAGAAAATTGTCAGAAATATATTTTTAAAAATATGTATAATTTCCTATTATTATTAAATTAATAAATGTTTGTTGAGCTTCTTGGTGAACATTTTTTTGTTGTGGAGTGATGAAACAAGACTTTTTTCATTCATGAGCATAGTCATGACTGTATCACGTAGTCACTTGTGGCTGTGACTGTAGTGGGCCGTGCAGGGTGTCATCAGAATTGTCCTGTGGTTGATAGTCTATCTTGAGAGAAAGGAGTGTTGGTGTGACCCTCCCCCTACATAGGTGAGATTTGCAGAGAGGACTTAGAGTACAGTTTCACAGTTAAATTGCAAACACTTTCATAAAAGTGCATGATGAAACATTACTTCTCTAACGTGAATAAGTTTCTCGGAGAATCTGAGGTTCACTGAGGCACAGGGCTTCCGAGCCTCACCTCACCCACTTGCTGAGCAAAACAGGGCGCTGAGTCCTCAGGGTGAGCAGCACCCTCCACTCGCCTAGCCAGCTGGCCCTGCCCCTTGCCTGCCCCACAGCGGCCCTCGGGAGCTACTGTTGCTGTGGTGAGATATGGTGAGACTAAGAGAGTCAAGAGTCAAACCTAGATTTCCCAAGCTTCCTCTGCCGTTGATCTGATGTGAGCATTACAGCCCTGCCTCAAGCAACCTGCTATGTGAAGTGAGAACACGCTGTTGGCAGCCTTTGAGAGCCCACGGCTGGGCGAGCCTGCCTCCCCTTCAGCTTGCTCACTCACTTATATGAGACCCTGACCATTGCTTTATTTAGTAAGCAGGCACAGTGGTGTATGAACTCGGTAACTTTCCCACAAGCTTTAGGAGCTGAATATCTACTTGTTAATTCACAGGAGACTGTGGAAATGCTTCAAACAATTGCTCTGGGCCTGGTGTGGTCACATGTATCTGTAGTCTCATCACCTGGAGACTGAGGCAGGAGGGTCACAAGGGTGAACCATAGCCTGGGCAGTTTTGCAACTTAGTGAGATCCTAGCTCAGAAAAAATAAGGAAGGGCCAAGAATGTAGCTCACTGTGAAGGCCCTATGTTCAATACCCAGTGTAGAAAGAAAATTGCAATGGTATTAAGTGCTACAGGGTACAAAGATATTTTAGAAAAAGCTGTATGACTGCAACATAACATTTGTGAGGTATATCTTTGATTTACTTTTCTCTCTGTTTAACAGTATCTGAAAGTGATTGGCTGCAGGAGAAAAATGATCGGATTCTGGGAGAACAATTTTTATCAAACATGATCCGCCTCTGGCTATGTAGCAGCTATTGTTGTAAAAAGCACCTGCGTAGGGCCAGCCAAATAGCTCAGTGGATTAAAGCGCCTGTAAGCAGGCACAGGGGCCAGGGGTTCAATCCCCGGCCCTGCCATGCCAGCCCTGCTTCCAGGGTGCACTGAGATGGCAATTGTGACATGTGCCTGTAATCCCAGCTCTTGGGAGGCTGTAAACTGGCAGATCACTACAAGTCTGATCTAGTAGTGAGACCCTGAACACCCTGTAGGCCCTCCCCTAAAATACAAAAAAAAAAAAAGCCCCTGCGTGTCTAACGCAGACACTCCCACACAGCTGCCCTCAGATTGACAGTGTGCTCCTCTCAGCTTGGGTGGCTTCAGGAGAGCTGTCATCTGAAAGCCAAGTGTGTCACATGGGCAGCAGTCCGTGGTGTGCATCCCTTACACAGGGCCTGCCACATGAAAGGAGGCAGGGTCAGCTCATTGCCCCTCCCAGGCCCTCAGAAGTGGTTGTCAAGAGGTCATGATTGTCAGGAATCAGGCTCACATGTGGTACAGCTACAGCTAAGTCATTATATATATAAATATGTATATATTTTTCACTTATTTATTTGGTATAGGGTCTCACTATGCAGTTTAGACTTGTGGTGATCCTCCTGTTTTCAGCCTCCCCTGCGCTGGGATTACAGGCGTGTGCTACCATGCCTGGACACAGTCACTGGCTCAGCGTGCCCTGCAGATGGCGCCAGTATAGTGTTAAGGACCAGGGATTAAACTCTGGTCCCTGCACTTGCCAAAGCAGGCGCTTAGTCTGCTGAGCTAGCTTGCTGGCCCCAAGCTAAGTCATAATAGAAAGGCAGAAATTGGACATTTATGAAGAACCCCATGTGCCCCTCGTAGTGCCGAGTGATTATGTAATAAGCAGTAAGGGTGCTACTGTACTGTCCTCATCCGAGGTTAAGCATCTTGCGCAAGGTGCCCAGCCAGGAAGTGGCCACCTAGCAATTCCAAGTCAGGTGTGCCTGGCCTCAGCCTCCTGAGTTCTGAGATCACAAGCGAGTGCCACCACACCTAGCCCGTATTTTCATTTAGAAAATAGTTGCCTTATTCTTTGGCTGTGTGATGGAGGCCTTATGAAGCTAGCAGGTGACTTAATTGTGAAGGTGTATTTTTCTTTCTTTCCTGGGTAAGAATGCCACTGAGATATGTAAAGAGGTGTGCTATCAGGGGCAGGGAGACAGCTCAGTGCATAAGTGCCTGCCTGGCAAGCGTAGGGTCCTGAGTTCATCCCTGGTACAGAAAACAAACAAGCAAACAAAAACAACAAAAAAGCACAGGTGTGTTGTCATGTTTCTCTGAGGAAACTAATGGAGTGTGACCTTATTCTTTGTATTTGAAGCTGCAGAACGGAAGAAGTAAAGGACAAGGACTTGAGATACATCATCAAAGTAAGAACAGTGTTTCTTTCTGCCCATTCTTCATACACATTTAGTGATTCAACTACAGAATGCTGTAATTTAATAGTTGCCTAATTCCTTTGTCTTCATATAACTCCCAAGTGTATTTATGGCCTTTCCAGCTCTCCACTGAATTAGGTCACTTAAGTTTGGGCTTCATCTCCCCACCTAGGCAGGGGCCATGGGATACCCCTGACACGGAGCCACGTGCAGGCCCCATTCAGCAGTCGTCTGGCCATGATCATACGCCACTTCTAAGCAAATATCTAGCAGCAGGAGGAAGGAAGGTTAATAGGTCCTTGCTTGATGGCTTATTTAATAAAAGTAGATGCTGTATAGAAGGCATCCTCGCGTTCCTAAAAGAAAGAAAGGAATACAAAAACCAGGGGTTTTGGACCCCTGCAGCCTCCTGAGGGGTCATCGAGGGGCCCACAGCATTGGCCTTCAGGGGCCCCCTTCTTTGCTCATCCTGAGGCCTCAGTGCAGGACCGTGTGGGCCTCAGGTCCAGAGCCTGCACCACAGATGCCACCGCCTGCTGGGGTCCCTGTGTGCCAGTGCGGTTTCTGGGAAAGGCAGCAGCTGCCGGGTTGGCTGACGAGGTGGCTCCTGCCCCACCCTGCCACATAGTCTGACTGCACAAGCGCTGTTGAGAGAATTAATTCTCTGAAGGAGAATTCTCTGAATGCTCTGAAGTAATTCCTGAATGAGGTGCAGAGAATTAACCCCTGAAGGCTGGAAGGGAGGCAGCTCGTTGGTTTGTGTAAGAATGGAAATAAACACTGCTCTTTGCTGGGAGCTGAGCTCCTTTTTGTATAGATGAAAAGGTTCTGGAAGCTTGGTAAGCTCTTTTAGGTGCTGTCCACTAGGAGAGACATCATGTGGGTTATTTTGTGGATTATTTCTTCTGTTAATGTGTGAGTCTTAAAATACAAACAGATAAAGCAAATGTTCTTAACTTCATACATCAGGGAAGCCGCTGCTGATGGCTGCCCCACAGACTCCTGTCGGGCATACGCAGTTGTGCCTTGCTAGCCAGAGGGTCCTGGACACCAAAGCCCACAGGTGCACAAGGCCATGCATGAAACTGTCCTGTCCTGCAGGAAACCTCGTGTCCGTGTGTATGTGCTGCACGGCTGCCCTAGGCTGCACCTGGCACTGAGGCAGGGTGGGTGCTGGAGCCATTTGATCCCCTCGATGACCCCATTTGTGCTGCGCCACAGGGCCACAGGGCGCAGGGACATCTGTGGACTACGCAGCTCCCTCCCTGAATCTCCTTCACCCCAGCGGGTTGAGCCATGCAGGGATGCACACCCCAGGAGTGTCGGATAAGCACATCATATCTTTGTGTGGGGCCGGATGCTGCACACGTTGCTCAACGATCTGCCTCTTAGTGAGTCCTGTGTATTCTTTCATACCCAGTGCATAGAGCTCTCATGCCCTTTTAAGCCTTGTGTAGTGTTCACTATATGTACTACAACTGACTTGGCTCACCTCGCGTTTGTGGACTTTGAGGTTCTTTCTAGTCTGGGGCCTTATAGTCGTTCAGTAGGTCTCCTTTTAGCAGAAGTGCTTGAGACGAAAACTCCCTGTGAGCTCAGGGTGGCTGAATGCTAGCAACAGTCCTTCTGTCTCAGCCCTGAAAGCTGAGGTCACAGGCACGCACCACTGTGCCTGGCTTTCGTAGTGATTCCCACTCCTGCTCCTGTCACTCTTAGGCTCGCAGAGCAGAGCACTGCGGCACACTGAAGACATGCAGCTGGTTCAGTGTCACATCTGAAAGTGCTCGTTCTCCCCAAGCCTTACTGACATGGAAATTTTCTTTGCCTATTTTTAGACGTTAGTTTTCATTTTGCAGTAGTCTCACATAACAGTAGAAAGCCATCAGGTCAGAGTAACTGGGGTGGTGTCAGTGAGCGCCAGCCTGCGTTCTTCACGCTGCGGCTCCTGCAGCCCTGTGAGCTCATGAAGCCGTTTTGTCCCAGCATGGTGTCCCTTCTTGTCGCTGGCCATGCATTTTACCATCTCCCTGTGTCCCTGGGTAGGGAAACCCTGACCATCTGCTGAGAGCTGGCTTAGAAACTTGCTGGGCCTGCAGTCTCCCATGGAGAAGGGCGAGGGAAAGGCCTTCTTCCCTTGCTATTCAAGCAGTTTCTCTACATAGCCCTACATAGTGTAGGCCCCTGGCACAGATTGGCAGGTTGATTGATTGATTGATTGATGGATTATTGTAGACACAGGGTCTCACTGAGTAGCCCCGATGGGCCTGGAATGCCAGTGACCCTCCGGTCGCAGCTCCTGAGTGCAGGGATTACAGGCGTGTGCTGCCATCCCCACTACCACCATGCTTGGCACTGGATTGTCTCTGTGCTGTGGGCATCAGAGAGAAGACTGCTGAAGAGGGAGGCAGGAGGCAGCTGTGCTGTGGCAAAGAGCAGCCCGTGGCCTAGCTCAGCCTCCCTCCTGCTTAGTGACAGTGCTTTTTTTTTCCTCTCTCTAGAACCCACAAAGATGTCTGTTCAGGAATCCGGAGTCTTCTTGCCTCAGGTGCAGAATAAATGAGCTGATTTGCTATTGTACATGGTGTCTGCAGAACAGTGAGTTCTAAAACAAACTGTCCATTGGGAAGTTCCTGTGACAGTGTGACCCCCCCTGCGTGACTTTTCCAAGAGCCCATTTGGCAGGGACCATGAACGTAATGGAGAGAATACTGTGAAAGTGGCTCTTTTTTTAAATTTTATTTATTTGTGTGTGTGTGTGTGTGTGGTGGCCAGCTCAGCCCACGGGGGGGGGGGGGGGGGGGGCTGGCCGGCATGTGGTGCTGGGGGACCGAACCACAGTCCCTATGTTTTGCTAAGCTTGTTCTAAGTAGGTGCCCTAGACCACTGAGCCATCTCACCAGCCCCGAAAGTGGCTCTTGTTCACAACAGTTATAGGTGGGGTCCGAAGTGGCCCTGTCCTCACTCAGCACCTGTGGAAAGTGAGTAGACATGCAGGCTTATTCCTAGGGTGGCAATTGTGGTAAAAAGCAGCAGCAGGAGACCCCTGTTTGTATTGTCTGGAAAGTTGCTCCTGTTTCTACTTCATTCAGGTCATGGTGGAGATATACTTTCCAGTTGTGTCTCTTCTGTACAGCTAAGACAGTTTTCTTTAAATTTAAGTAAAAATGGAAATCCTGTAGCTAGTTTGTCAGAAACTCATTGCCCTAACAGAAACTGCTGATGATGGGAGAGGTCACCATGCAGACTGGGGGCTGTGCTGCCGCACTGGGGGGCTAGACCATGGCTCTCCTGCCCAGGGGGCGCCTCAGGAGCTTGGGGACAGGTGGGGGCAGGGGGACCTGTGGAGTGGAGCTTTTTCTTGGGTCTGTAACAGTCCTTGTCTTTCCAGTACATGCCCGTGGAGAGATATCGGATGCAGAGCAGGCCCCTGGGCATCTGTCTGATAATTGACTGTATTGGCAATGTCGCAGGTACGTGTGGACGCTGTGGGTGACTGACCCCCCATGGCCCCACTGCCCAGTCTGAGTCAGTTGGGCTGTGTGTCCAGTTGTCAGTAGGCGCAGAAGAGGAGCGTGGGGAATGCACAGTGAGCTGTGAAGGCTGGTGTCACTGGTCCCAGCTTTCCACACAGTGGCAGAAGTTATCCTGAGCCTGGGACAGCGACCCTAGGGGCCTTGTGGCTCTGAGTGGCCTCAGGCGGCCCTTTGCTTCACTCCAGAAGCCTGTGACAGCCTTGCTCAGGACAGTGAAACCTGACACACATGTTCTGGGGAGCGTGGGTGTTGCTCAAGCCACGTACCCCAGGTCTGTGTCCTCGACTCCGTGGTTGCTCTGCATGGATCCGTCACTCAGCTGTGGCTGGGCATCTGACTCACTGACCCCAGCAAGGCATCAGAGGGCCCTGAGGAGTTGGATGTGAGGGTCATATTCTCTGAGGGCCCATCATTCTGGTTTAGAGTTCTCAGTTCCTCACCATTCTGTTATGAGTTCGAACAACCTTTTAGGCTTACCTTAAAAAAAAAACAACAAAAAACAAAAAAGAAACAACTCCAAAACAAGTTAGGCTCACTTAAACTGTTACCATGGGAGCTTTTTGTTTTTCCCCGTGATGCCAGGGATGGCGCTGGGGCACTGAGCCACTGAGCCATATGCATCCTGTGATCCTAGCACGCTGGCAAGCTGAGGTGGGAGGACCACAGTTCAAGCCCAGCCTGGGCAATGTGGTGGGACCCTGTCAAAAGAAAGGAAAAGAAAGTAAGCAGGCAGAAAGGTGGGGTGTAGCTCAGTATGGAGGCCCAGGTTCAATTCCCAGTATGCAAACCTGGACCCCTGCTCTCTCGTGTGCTCCTTCGAGTCTCAGTGTGGGTCAGTGGCCTCTCCTCGCTAGCTGTTGTGTCCTTGCAAGGATGAGGAGCTGCCTTTTCACCGAGTCACTTCCTGTTCAGGGGAGGCCGTGGCCTGGCCTGTCTTCAGGGTGACTCGTTTCGTTTTCCTGTTCTTGGTGCTCTGCTGTGTTCAGAGAACCTGGAGATAAAGCCGTGGCCCGCTGCAGATGAGAGGCTCTGCTATTTGTGGCTGACCTCGGCATCCGCCTCACCTCTCCCGAGTCAAGGCAACTGCTGGGACTGAGCACACACGTGTGTGTCTCTCTGTGTACAGGAAGGAGCACGGGCAGAAGCGGGCAGTGGGCTGAGGGTGTCCGGGTCGGAAGGGTGGCTGCCATGCGTGGCTGTCCAGGCCAGTTCCTCTGTGGGGGTGCTCAGTCAGGGCCTCCCTGCTGGGATGGACTGGGGTAGGGAGCCACGAGGTCCCACACTTGCGGTGCACGAGCCCTTCTTGTGTCCTGGTCTCCTCAGAGTTGTCACTTGCTATGCAAGCATTTGGCTTGTGCCGGGCACCTGGGGTCTGCTCTTGGGCTAGCTCAGGAGCAGGGAGTGTGTCTGAGCCACCTGGGTCTTGCCCTCCTTCTGTTCCCACTTAGCTCCGTTGTCCCCATAGTGCCCCCCTGGTGCCCCTGTGCCCTTCACTGCTAGGAGTGCCTGTGTCCCTTTGAGTCCGAGTGGGCCATGCCACATTTTAGTGCTGTTCTATACACACTTGTCCACATTGTACTCCTGGGAGGACATTGACTTCATGTGGGCACGATGATGCATGTTCCCCTGTCCTAGAGTTCTTGTGAGGTGATGAAGGGGACTTCATGACACGCACGAGGGTACAGTGAGTGGGAGGAATACTGCAGTTAGCAGCCTGGCGCTGGGGCCCTGTCACCTCATGCCCACCTGCTGAGCCCCGGCCCCCTTTCCTGGGACGCATGGTGTCTTGGGTTCTGCCTGTGTGCTCGTTATCAGTTAGGGTTCGGGTTTGTTGGGCTCCATCCGTGTTTGCAGACTGGCCTGGCCTTCTCTTTGATCTCTTTTCTAGATATTTGTTTAATAGAGCAGTTCACAGAAAGTACCAGGCAGCAGCGTGCCCTCTTTACAGCAAAGTGAACCGAAATCAGTGAGGCTAGGGCATGTCACTGTGTTTAGTTTATAGGGCTTTTCCCCAGCTGCCCCAAGCCTGTGGGCTGAGGGTGGCCTTCTGGGAAGCCCTGCACTCTGAATGTTTAAGAGAAAGCCTGTCATTTGAAGAGGCCTTTTCTGAGGAAAGGCGGAGTTTCCCCAGCGAGGTCTGGGTGGGAGCAGGGTTTCCGGCTGTGTACAGGGAGAAGCACGACTTCTGCTTTGTATTTAAGTTTTATTTCCCACGTTGAGCACTGTGTTGTTTTCCTCCTGCCTGTGGGCAGAAAAGGCAGCAATGTGGCCGGGATCCCCAAGCCCTCTTTCCTCTGGCTCTGGCCAGGGCCAGCCACATTTGCCTTAGTGTCCACTGCTCTGTTGGAGCAGCCTTCACAGTGTGTGAGGGTCTACAGGTCCCACCAGAGCCTGCAGCTGTCTTCTCAGAAGTGAGGCTCAGGTGTCTGCCTGTCACGGGGCCGCCACTCCAGTGCCACTGTCCCTTGTGAGTCAGGTGGCGCTGCGTGTGAGCTCTCACAGGCTGGAAGGCAGGAAGCCGATGCAGCCTCGTGAGGAGGAGAGGGCAGTGTGCCATTTGTGACACACATGAGCAGGTGACCGGTCCTGCCTGTAGAGTGACTGAGTGTCACCAGGAGCCTGCTGGGCCCATTTGTGCCCTTCTTGGCCTGTCGTGGTACCTGCTGCTTGGGACTCCATCTCTGTCTCTGGCCTCTTCTCCCTCCTGTATCTGCTGGGCAGTGACTTCCTGTACCAGTCCAGGGCCTGAGCCTCTCCCTGCTCTTCTGAGAGCAAGTGACTCCTAGCTGACTCCTGGGAGGCAGCGGCAGAGCTGGGGACGCGAGAGCAGGGGCTGGAGATTAGCGACCAGCTTGGAACGCGCCTCCCATGTGCCTTGCTTCCTAGAGGACCAGTCTGTCGAGAATGAGCTGGGGCAAGGCCTGGTGTCCTGTTGGTCCTGCCCTGTGTCCACCCTGTGTGGTGGATGCTGAAGCCTTGCTGTGTCACTCAGAGGCCTGAGGAGGCCATGTGTGTCATTTCCTGGGTCATCCGCAGCTGCAGATCTTGTCTCTTGGGAACAGTGCTGAGAGAGGATCTGGGACTCTGACTGCTCCCTCAGTCTGTGTGTTACTGCAGGGTGCAGAGTTCATTCCTTCACACGTAGCATTAGCAGGCAAGAGAAAGGTGAGCCCCAAACCTGTCTTCTTAGATGGCGGTGATTCCTGTCCATTTTTGCTGCTAGCCGTAGTTGAGGGCCTCAGAGGTGGTTTTCTCTTCTGGCCGTGCGGACAAGTTGCTGCTGCCGCCAAGTGGCTTTGTGAGGCAGGACTGACTCGGTCACATCTCACAGTCTCTGTGGGGCAGGAGTTCGGGGACCCAGTGCTCCGGGCGAGGCTACAGTCACCAGCAGGGCACCTGAAGTCTTGCTGAAATCCAGATTAATTCCAAGATGACCCAGCCCTTTGACGGACTGGCTCAGGCTGCTGCTGTCCCCCTGGGGTCACTGCTGTCCCTCTGCCCAGCCTCAGGTCCCCAGAGGACCCAGATACAGGGTCGGTCATGCTGCTGGGATCTAGCCTGGCCTCTGGGCTCTTCTTACTACTGCTATTTTCTGGGCTTGTTTCCTGCAGATGGCCTTCGAGATACCTTTTCTTCCTTGGGCTTCGAGGTCCAGTGCTTTTTGTGCCTTCCCGTGAAAGACATGATCCAGGTTCTCCACCAGGTGGCCTCCTCGCCCCGGCACCAGGGCCGTGACAGCTTTGTGTGTGTCCTGGTTAGCCGTGGGGACCCCCACAGGGTGTTTGGTGTGGGCCCGGCCCACCTGGGGCTGCCTCTGGAGCAGGTGCGGACGATGTTCACCGGCGATGCCTGCCCTTCCCTCATTGGGAAGCCAAAGCTCTTCTTCATCCAGAGCTACATGGTATCAGAGACCGAGCCAGGTACCAGCAGCTTCCTGGAGGTGGACGGGCCAGCGTCGACCAGTGTGGCATCCGTGGAGCCACAGCCACTGCCCCACACACTGCACCGGGAGGCCGACGTCCTATGGAGCCAGTGCATGGCCCACGCGTGCCTGCTGGAGCAGCCTGGGGCCTCACCCTCCCTGTATCTGCAGGGCCTTTCGCAGCAGCTGCTACAGGACAGGTGAGCATGGGGTGGCTGGTGCTGCTGCCAGCTGTGCCGCATGTGATGCCCTCAGGAACTCAGACATGCGCCGTCCCCTGGGGCTGCCTCAGGCCTTGTGGAGACTGCACAGCATAAGCAGCATGGAGTCTGAACATTTCTCTTCAAAATTCAGTCCTTGTAATTTTTTTCTTGTTGTAATAGCAATACTCACTCCTTACAGAAGGGCCTAAACTAGAAATACTGAAAGGAGAAAGCAGCAAGCAGCTTGTCCTGGTGACTTTCTTAACCTGGGACAGAATACCTGACACTGCAGTGTACACGAGGAGGGAGTCGTTGGTGCGTGTTTTCCAGTAGGGGGTCTGGCACAGGAGAGCCGCTCACAGTGCAGCAGCAGCCAGGAAGCAGGTGGAGAAGCAAGGAACTGGGACGGGTGACTTGGCCAAGGCCCCACCTCCCGGCGGCAAGTGAGCTGTCAGCCTCCTGGTCCTTCCACAGCCCCTGCTCTGAGCACTCTCAATCTGAACCACAGTGCCAAGCCAGTCCCTGAGCTACATCTGGTGTACTGCCTCTGGATGTTTATTTGATTTTTTTCTTTTTGAGACAGGGTCTAACTATGCAGCTCAGGCTGGTCTTAAACTCACTTTGTAGCCCAGACTGGTGTTTTTTTTTTTTTTTTTTTGCAGAACCGGGGATTGAACTCAGACCTTTGGTTGCCAGGCAAGCGCTTATTCTACTGAGC